>NC_142489.1:6668469-7282279 GCF_049115385.1 Moschus berezovskii
ACGAGAATTCCAGAAAAAATATCTATTTCTGCTTTATTGACTATGCCAAAGCCTTT
Organism: Moschus berezovskii; assembly: GCF_049115385.1. Classification (NCBI taxonomy): domain Eukaryota; kingdom Metazoa; phylum Chordata; class Mammalia; order Artiodactyla; family Moschidae; genus Moschus; species Moschus berezovskii. The sequence continues at coordinate 6,668,526 of NC_142489.1, forward strand.
GACTGTATGGATCAGAATAAACTATGAAACTTCTGAAAGAGATGGGAATACCAGATCACATGACCTGCCTTTTGAGGAACCTGTATGCAGGTCAGGAGACAACAGTTAGAACTGGACATGGAACAACAGACTGGTTCCCAAAAGGAAAAAGAGTCCGTCAAGGCTGTATATTGCCACCCTGCATATATAAAGTATATGCAGAGTACATCATGAGAAATGCTGGGCTGGAAGAAGCACAAGCTGGAATCAAGACTGTCGGGACTAATATCAATAACCTCAGATATGCAGATGACCCCACCATTATGGCAGAAAGTGAAGAGGAACTAAAGAGCCTCTTGATGAAAGTGAAAGAGAAGAATGACGGGACTAATATCAATAACCTCAGATATGCAGATGACCCCACCATTATGGCAGAAAGTGAAGAGGAACTAAAGAGCCTCTTGATGAAAGTGAAAGAGGAGAATGAAAAAGTTGGCTTAAAGCTCAACATTCAGAAAACCAAAATCGTGGCATCTGGTTCCAACACTTCACGTGAACTAGGTGGGGAGACAGTGGAAGCAGTGTCAAACTTTATTTTTGGGGGTTCCAAAATCACTGCAGATGGTGACTGTAGCCATGAAATGAAAAGACGCTTTCTCCTTGGGAGGAAAGTAATGACCCACCTACATAGCATATTAAAAAGCAGAGATATTATTTTGTCAACTAAGGTCCGTCTAGTCAAGGCTATGGTTTCTTCAGTGGTCTTGTATGGATGTGAGAGTTGGACTGAAAAAGAGAACTGAGCACTGAAAAATTGATGCTTTTGAACTGTGGTGTTGGAGAAGATTCTTGAGAGTCCCTTGGACTACAAGGAGATCCACGCAGTCCATCCTAAATGAGATCAGTCCTGGGTTTCATTGGAAGGAGTGATGCTGAAGCTTAAGCTCCAATACTTTGACCACCTCATGTGAAGATTTGATGCACTGGGAGCGACCCTTATGGTGGGAGGGATTGGGGGAAAGAGGAGAAGGGGAAGACAGAGGATGAGATGGCTGGATGGCATCACCGACTCAATGGACATGACTTTGGGTGAACTCCGGGAGTTGGTGATGAACAGGGAGGCCTGGGTTGTGTGATTCATACGGTCGCAAAGATTCGGACACGACTAAGCGATTGAACTGAACTGAAGAGTAATGTCATCCTGCGCTTTCCGTGCACAAGCCTTAGTGAGTAGAATGTATGTTCCTTTCTTGGGAATGAATAGGATGCATTTTAGACACTCTCCTTTGATCAGACTGACCCCTTCCGTACAGTACACTGGAAATTAAAGTGTTAGTCGCTCAGGCCTGTCCATCTCTTTAGAATGCTATGGACTGTAGCCAACCAGGCTCCTCTGTCCATGGCATTCTTCACTGGAGTGGGTTACCGTTTCCTCTTCCCGAGGATCTTCCTCACCCAAGGATAGACCTTGGGTCTTCTGCATTGCCGGCAGATTCTTTACAATCTGATTCACCAGAGAAGCCAGTATGGTGAAGGATCCATAACTCTGACCCATGATGCTTTAGTCTCCTTTCTCCCTCTTGCCTGGACACCTGAAGGCATGTCTACCAAATCTACATAAGGAGTGTCTCTGATGCACACCTGTCCTATGAAAGGCACAGTTTCCTGGATACTTAATGTGGACATTTGTGTGTTTTAAATGAGCTGACTTTTGCACAGACATGCGTGTACAGGGCAGATATTCAATCGATTTATTAAAACCCTCAGCAATCTAATAACACCAATCAAGACATGATGTAGTGACGGGGAGCGATACGATGGGAGAAGGAGTGTGAGTGTGAAGAGAGCAGGATCATGTTAATCAGGAACCAGGAAAGTCGTCTTCGTGTTGTTGATCTTGATTCCACGGATACAAGGCCATGTCTGGTCTCAGTGACTCTTTCTCTAGGTGAATAAAACAGAACCAGAGTTTAGTAGAGTCGACTGTGTGATGGCTGACAGGGGTGAGCCTCAGGCAGTCAGCTGTCCAGGGTACAGGGAGCTTGTCGCTGATCCAGTGTCCAATAACAGGTGGACCTCAGCATTCCACGTCTCTGTGACAGCAAGTTGCCTGTGGAATTTTCCCTAGCATGTACACAAGGTTGGAAATTTCCCATGGGGATTGATTCTATGAGTAATGATTTCACAATGCATGTACATCTTCATCTAGTGATGTTTTTAAGGCTCGGTATTTGCAGAAGAGAACTCTAATCCTGCAACCTTTGTCGTTTGGGTCCTCAAGAATTAACTTCTTTACCTTTTTAAGTATAGAGCACAGTTGATTATCAATGTTGCATTGATTTCAGGTGTACAGCCAAGTGATTATACATACAAAAACAAGGATCTATTCTTTTTCAGATTCTTTTCCCATTTAGGCTTTACAGAGTATTGCATAGAGTCCCCAGTGCTATGCAGTTGAAAATTGTTCTCTATCCATCCTGTATATAATAGTTTGCATCTACTAACCCCACACTTCTCAGAGTGTAAGATATCTACAACAATTCAGGAGACCCAGGTTCGATCCCTGTGTTGGTGAGATCCTATATAGGAGGGAATGGCTACCCTTGCAAGCATTTTTACCTGCAGAATCCCACGCACAGAGGAGTCTGGAAGGCTATGGTGCATGGGGTCGCAGAGATTCGGACATGACTGAGCAACTAGCCCTTTCTTCCACTTTCCCTTTTCAACCACAAACCTCCCGATTCTTCTCTTCCTCAAGTCCCTCCGACTTGACAACCACAAGTTTGTTCTCCACTTCTGTGAGCCTGTTTCCATTTTGGAAATATTTTCCTCTATGTCATGGTTTAGATTCGAAGCAGAAGTGATATCTATGGAAAAGTGAAAGTCACTCTGTCGTGTGCAACTCTCGGCGACCCCTTGGACTGTAGCCCACCAGGTTCCTCTGTCCATGGAGATGCTCCAGGCAAGAATAAAAGAGTGTGCTACCATTTCACTCTCCAGGGGATCTTCCTGAAACAGGGATCAAATGTGGGTCTCCTGCACTGTTGGCAAATTTGTGACCATCTGAACCATGGCATTTTATCTACACTAAAATGAAAGGTGGACTCTAAAGAAAGCTGAGCACCAAGGAATTGATGCTTTTGAACTGTGGAGTTGGAGAAGACCCTTGAGAGTCCCTTGGACTGCAAGGAGATCCAACCAGTCCACCCTAAAGGAAATCAGTCTTGATATTCATTGGAAGTACTGATGTAGAAGCTATAACTCCAATACTTTGGCCACGTAATGTGAATAAATGACCTATTTGAAAACATCCTGATGCTGGGGATGATTAGAGGGGTTGGAGACGGGGACGAGAATGGATGAGATGGTTGGATGTCATCACTGACTCAATGGACATGAGTGAGAGCAAGCTCCGAGAGTTCATGATGGACAGGGAGGCCTGGACTACGGCAGTCCATGGGGTCACAAAGAGTTGGATATGACAATTAGTGAACTAAACTGAAACCTAGAAGTGACATTTCTGGCATTGGTCTTTCTCTTTCTGACTTCTTTCACTCAGCGTGACAAATATCTTGGTCCATCCATGTTGCTGTAAATAGAGTTAGTTGCTTCTTTTTCTGGCTGAGTAATGTTCCATTGAATATAGGTACAACTTTGATATCACATTCACCTGGATGCTCGTGCTTTTAGTCACTCTTTGTTAAGATTCTTTCTCGACAGAGCATTAAACGCCATACTTTAGATCAGTGTCCTTTCTGGAGGTTGTATTAGTTTAGAAAGTTAAAATATCTCCCTTTTGGAACATCTGAGTAGGAATATATTGCAAATGCATGTTTCAGACTGTGTGGTAGGAAGGCATCTAATGTTTCTCTCGGAATCATATGAGATCAAACACTAGTCTTGTGAAAAGTGTGAAAGTGGAAGTCGCTCGGTCATCTCCAACTCCTTGTAATGCTATGGACCGTGACAATCCATGGAATTCACCACACTAGTATACTGGAGAAACCTTTCCCTTCTCCAGGGAATCTTCCCAACCCAGGGATCCAACCCAGGTCTCCCCCACTGAGCCACAAGGGAAGCCCAAGAATACTGGATTGGGTAGCCTTTCCTTTCTCCATCAGATCCTCCAGACCCAGGAATCGATCCGGGGTCTCCTGCATTGCAGGCAGATTCTTTAGCAACTGAGGTATCAGGGAAGCCCTGCTTTAGGGAAGCAGAGCTCTGTTTCATACCGATTCACTTGGGGGAGGAATGTGTGGGGACAATCACGGGGTCAGGGCTAATGGGAACACAAATAATTTCCACCAACTCATGGGGATTCCTGCTTCTGTCAGATGACTCTGGTCTGCAAGATTTCTGCAGGCTAAGACTCTATCATCACAGCTGCTTGGTGTTAATTAATCAAAGTGTTTGCAATAATATGGCTCAAGAGCAGGGACATTATGGAACAAAAAATTCTTTAGTCATACATTTAAAGTGGTGGAACAAACATTTCACACATGTGAAATAACTGTGTTACCTTATTGCTTCATCTGGAAGGGGCAGCGTTTATAACGGACTGAGTTTACTTACGAGAGTGTCAGGGTCACTTTTTTTTCACTCCTCTGGACAGTCATCTAGGGAAAAACAAAATGGGAGAAATGAAAGAGCCACCGATTAATAACACTCCCCAGCATTTCCAAGTTTTCTTCCTTCCTTCCTTTCTTGTAATAAAGGATCTTAAAAGAGATTAAATGTGGAAGAAGACATTTTGAATAAGTTGACTTGTTTTCTGTTTTATACACATCAGGTGAATGGTATGGGCAGGGGAAAAAGTATAATTCCTTTACCAATGTCGATTAAGTTCAGGACATTTTCTTCTGGAATCCCTTTTTCTCTCACCGCGTTGTCGAATTTCTCTTTGTATTTTGAGTCTACATTATTTCCTTTGCCTGTAAAATCACAGAGCAAAAAACAGAATTGTCGACCCCCGGGAACCCACGGAAATTTCTGAATCTACAGAAGAAGAAATGGAACGTGACAATCAGATGTTCAATTCTAGAATCTAAGAGCTTTCAATGGTTCCCACGACACAAACATGTGCTTTCTGTCTTAAGAATTGACCCCAGTCCAACTTGGTGAGTAGGACACCCTACTCCTCAGCATTAGGACCTGGATCCCAAAAACTTGCCAGGATCTTTGTGAATTTGGGGCTGTCTCCATCGTAATATGGAACCTACTTGCTTTTCTCACCTTCCTTGTGTATATACCGGCCTCTCATATCTGTTTGTACACCAAGCTGTGTAGGAACCACCTTTCTCCCCTTCCATGGACACATTCACTGGATCACACATAATAACAAGGCATGATTTACTCTTTCATGAACCTGCCATTGTACCCAATAACCTTTTCTGAGATAGACAACTGTTGTCCCCATGACACACACACCTCTCAGTGCTTCTGCGTGGTTACTTGAGGGGGTGATATCAGTTTTCATAAGAACAATGCATTTGAAACATGGAACAGGTCAAAGATTTATCTTATAAGTGTTCCAAGGCTTACAGTGCATCAGAAAACTGATATTGTATTCTAACACATACCTATGGAATCTAGAATGATGGTACTGAAAATGGACTTATTTTCAGCGCATCAGTGGAGAATCAGTCACAGAGAAGAGACGTATGTGCATGGGGAGAGGGGAGGAGACGGTGCGATATATGGAGAGAGTATCATGCAAAATGACATGACCATAAGTAAAATAGATAGTCAGTGGGAATTTGCTGTATGTCTCAGGGAACTCAAACAGGGGCTCTATATCAACCTAGAGGGGTGGGAGGGAGATGGGAGGCAATATCAAAAGGGAAGGGTCATATATATACCTATTGACTTCGTTGTGACTCTGCTAGGAAAGACCTCTCCTGCAATGTGGGTGCCCTGAGCTTGATCTGTGGGTTGGGAAGTTACCCTGGAGAAGGGAAAGGCTACCCATTCCAGTATTCTGGCCTGATGGATTCAATGGACTGTATAGTCCATGGGGTCACAAAGAGTCAGATATGACTGAGCAACTTTCACACAAGCATAAGTATACCTATGGCTGATTCATGTTGTTATTTGGCAGAAAACAGTACAATCTGTAAAGAAGTTATCCTTCAAGAAAAAATAAATAAAATTTTAAACATGAAATAAAGTCATCCTCATTATAGATATGACTTGAAATATGTTGACATATGTAAAATTAAATATTCTAGGAAAACTTCATTTTTTAAAATTTGAACACATAGGAATCATTGTGAAATGCCTGATGATCTGATATTCTGCACCCTATGGCCTCCTGTTTCTTGGTAGAATTCCTTCCAGGATCCTTAATTTGGCGAGCATAAACACGCAGGCCTTGCACCCTGAATATGGAATGTTGTCAGCACCTCCTTATATTCTGAATGAAAGTCCTGACAGTGTACGTGTTACATGGCAATGTTTATGGAAATTTTAGAATACCGTACCTACCAAATAATCCCACCAGTTTTGTCTCCTTGCCATGTCCATCCACGTTGACATCATATGCTAAGAGTGTGTTCTCGTCCCCACTAATGGGTTGAAATTCATTGTGACCCGCGTCTGTGAGAGAGAGAAAAGATACAAACAGCCCCACCTTAACTTGTTGTCAGTTAGATTATTGTGACACACGGCGGGCATGAAGAACGGTCCATCGTGTATGGACCCACTCACTTCATGCTGCACAGAATGCTACCGTTAACCATGGCCACAGAAGGAGGTACGATTTTCCTCATCCCCACCTTTTCCTACAATTAACCAGTCACTCCTTGCTGTCTTACTAAGATGCTGTATAGAATGTGTGTTCTGAGAAGCCTATGATGCTTTATAGAACGTGTGTGCTGATAAACCTAACAGATTCTTTTTCTGCATTTATAATTAATTATTTTTGATTTGCTGAGTCTTCCCTGCTGCCCGTGGGCTTTCTCCACTTGTGGTGACGGTGGAGTACAGTCTAATTGTGGTGTGCGAACTTCTCACGGCAGTGGCTTCTCTTGTTGCTGAGCATAGGCACTGGGGTACATGAGCTTCTGTAGTTACAGCTCGGAGTTCTAGAGCAGGATCAGTAGTTGTGGTACATGAGTTTAGTTCTGACACGGCATGTGGGATCTTCTTGGACTAGGGATTGAACCTATGTTTCCTGCCCTGGCTGGCAGATTCTTATCCGCGGGACCAACAGGGAAGTCCCCGAGAGTGTTTAAAGTAGCATACACATATTATCCAATCCAGGTTCAAAAATTATTTGTATTGCTGTGACCCCAGCCATGGAATTGGTTTCTATTGGCCAATGTCAGCCTACCTTGTGTTCATCACCTTCTGTTCCTGAGTGGTGACATCAGGCCAGGCAACCTTTTGAGCACTTTAAGTATTGTGTTTCCCGAGCCTTCACACTGGAGTATGATACAGCCCCCTGCCGTGTCTGTTGGTGTGAAGACAGCTTACCTGCTGGGACAGGTAGGCAGTGACCTCCTAGTGGTGAGCTCCTTCCCCACCTGGAGCACTGCCCCTCCCCTCTGCCCTTCCTGCGTGTCTGGACAAGAAGCAGCTCTGACCTACTGTGTGTCACCGCCACACCCTCTATGTCCATTCTCTCTCTCCTGGCCTCCATCTCACCTTCCTGCAATCATTCAGCAACATAGAATGTGAAAATGAACATCTGTATTCCTGAAGCCTGCAAACACCACTGCTCAGTGTCTGAGCCACTGAAAATTATCAGTGTGCTTAAAAAAAAAAAAAGAAGGCATCCAAAGCAGCTTCAGACTCTCATAGCCCTGACAAGAATAAGCAATTTTCCCAAGGCCATGCTGAGTCCACCAGCCTTGCTCACGTTGGGACAGCTTAATTCAGACTATGAATGTCCTCAGATTATCAGTGACCACTTGTGGTTCACCATGGATTTACCGAGGTGGACATAGCAACATCAATGAATTGACTGTGATGTTAATGAGGGTGATAGGGAAGTGAGAGCAAACCTGTCTCCTGGGCTTCAGGTCACCATCAAGGCCACTGCTGGTAACTGGGCCTGAGGTAGCTACACTTCACTGTTTCCAAACAAACCTGAACGCTGCAATGGCTGGTACCCTAGAGTCTTGCATTTCTGTTGTCTTCCTTCTTTAGTCACTGTGTAAAATTCATGCTAAAATGGATTGCAAAAATGGAGAAGGGTAAACACAGTGGAAGCATTCATGATTCGGCGAAAAGAAACCATATAGTGGGAATAAGAAAAATGAAAGCACAATTTTGAAAACTTCAAATATCAGAAGCTATCCATCAAAGTATGGGGAAATATTTCAGGCATGAATTTTACTAATTTGTGGCTATGCCATATGTACTGTGTGACTTCTTCGTTTAGGAAAGGGTTGTGATCACATATTGATGTGTTTACATTTTAATCAAACATGTTTCCTTTAGGCTGTGTGAAAATAATAATGCTATTTAGGGGCATAAGCTCAGAGATACAAAGCTTAGCCAGCATGCCCGTTGCTTTGTATAGAAGCTGCCTTTATTGTTGAACTCTCGATGATTTCCTTGAGTTCAAGTTCCTCCATCTAACTTTGAATGGACTAAGATATTATAAGATTGTTTTTAAAAAGTGATGCTCGGGGCTGGTGAACTGGGATGAACCAGAGGAATGGGATGGGGAGGGAGGTGGGACGGGGGTTCAAGATGGGGAACACATGTACACCCGGAGCAGATTCATGTCAATGTATGGCAAAACCAATACAATAATGTCAAGTAATTAGCCTCCAATTAAAATTAAAAATAATTAAATAAAAGTGAATGGCACTAATGTGCCATCTCAATATAGACCCCGTGATCACAGTTCATAAACCAGTTGTAAATTTTCTGTGAGACTCCTACAAAATAAAAATTATACACTCATGGTTAGCCACGTTGTTCTTGTTGATATTAAATCGCTATGTCATGTCTGACTCTCCATGACCCCATGAACTGTACTGCACCAAGTTCCCTGGCCTCCATGACCTTCCAGAATTTGCTCAAATTCATGTACTTTGAGTCGATACTGCCATCCAACCATATAATCCTCTGTCATCCCCTTGTCCTCCCGCCTTTAAATTTTCCCAGCATGAGGGTCTTTTCCAATGAGTCAGTTCTTTCCATCAGGTGGCCAATGTACTGGGACTTCAGTTTCAGCATCGGTCCTTCCAATGAATATTCAGGACTGGTTTTCTTTAGAATGGACTAGTTTGAGCTCCTTGCAGTCCAAGTCAATCTCAAGAGTCTTCCCCCTCACCACCGTTTAAAAGCATCAGTTCTTTGGTGTGCAGCCTTCTTTACGGTCCAACGCTCAAATCCATACATAAATGCGGGAAAAAAAAATAAACATACTGTTGACTAAACGGACCTTTGTTGGCAAAGTGATGTATCTGCATTTTACCAAGCTCTCTTGGGTTGTCATAGCCTTTTCTCCAAATATCATCGTTAATTACGTGGCTGAAGTCACAATCCACAGAGATTTTCGAGTCCAAGAAGAGAAAACCTGTCACTGCGTCCACTCTTGCAGTTTCTATTTGCCATAAAGTGAGGGGACCAGAGGCCATGATCTTCCTGGTGTTGAATGTTGAGTTTGAGACCAGCTTTTTCAGTCTCTTCTTTCACCGTTATCATGAGACTCTTTAGTTCCTCTTCACTGTCTTCCATAAAGTTGTATCATCTGGATATCTGATGCTGTTGCTATTTCTTCCAGCAATCTTGATTCCAGCTTTTCTTTCATCCAGCCTGACACTCAGCATGATGTACTCTGTATATAAGTTATAGAAGCCGCATGACCGTATATACTATCTTGTACTCTTTCCCCAATTTCGAACCAATCTGTTGTTGCATGTCCAGTTCTCACTATTGCTGACTGATCCACATACAGGTTTCTCTGAAGCCTGGTAAGGCAATCCAGGATTACCATATCTTGAAGAATTTTCCACAGTTTGTTGTGATCCACAAAGTCAAAAGTTTTACCATAGTCAATGAAGCAGAAAAAAAAAATTGTTTCTTTTGTGGAACTGCCTTGCTTTCTCCATGATCCAGTGAATGTTGACAATTTGATCGGGTTCATCTGCCTTTTCCAAAAAAAAGCCTATATTTCTGGAAGTTGTCTGATCATGTACCACTGAATCTTGACTTGAAGGATCTTGAGCACTCACTGGAAAAGACTCTGATGCTGGGAAGGATTGGGGGCAGGAAGAGAAGGGGACACAGGGAATAAGATGGCTGGATGGCATCACTGACTCGATGGACATGAGTTTGAGTAAACTCCGGGAGTTGGTGATGGACAGGGAGGCCTGGCATGCTGTGATTCATGGGGTCGCAAAGTGTCGGACACGACTGAGCGACTGAACTGAACTGAACTGAACCTTGCTCGCATGTGAAGTGAGCATAGCCGTGCGGTAGTTTCAACATTCTTTGTCATGGTCCTTCTTGGAGATTGAAATGGAAACTGACCTTTTCCAGTTCTGTGGCCACTGCCAAGGTTTCCAAAGTTGCTGACACATTGCTTACAACCCTTATCATCATCACTTTTTAGGATTTTAAAGAGCACAGTTTGAATTCTGTCACCTCCACTAGCGTTTTTTATAATGCTTCCTGCTGCTGCTGCTAAGTCATTTCAGTCGTGTCCGACTCTGTGTGACCCCATAGATGGAAACCCACCAGGCTACCCCGACCCCGGGATTCTCCAGGCAAGAACACTGGAGTGGGTTGCCATTTCCTTCTCCAATGTGTGAAAGTGAAAGTGAAGTTGCTCAGTCGTGTCCGACCCTTAGCGACCACACGAACTGCAGCCTACCAGGCTCCTCCATCCATGGGATTCTCCAGGCAAGAGTACTGGAGTGACCTGCCATTGCCTTCTCCATAATGCTTCCTAAGACCCACTTAACTTCACAGTCTAGGATGTCTGGATCTGGTCTCTCTGAGTAACACTCCGTTGAGGGAAGGCTTTCCAGTCCCTGACCTCTGATTTTTAGTGGGAGTAGAAATCAGGTGTATGGGGTTATTGAAGAAAGCTGAGACCAAGATTTCTACCTGAACATCGTCTTTCCAGTGAAACATTCATACTTACAGTCAATAGCGTAATAGTTTTCTTCCTTTGTGCCTGAGACATATTTTTCGATGCATTCTCCATTCTTCCTTAAAAACAAAATATATTCATGTTGGTTGATTAACATAATAAAAATATGATGTATATTTAGGATTCTTTCTGTATGACACCCAAGAATATGTGTCAGGTATCACCTCAGTGCTGGTGAACAAATTGACCTTCAAAAGAGACAACATATGCTGTCTCAGATCCAGCAAGTATCAAGCGGCCTGGATGATTTGTATACCCGCTAAATCTGACTAGTAGTTCCGAAGATAACCACAGATACAAAACAGGTCGTGTGTAAAGACAATAACCAAGGAAAAATCTAGAATTTTAGGAAGAAAGAAAGAAAAAGAATGAACTTCTCCTTTATATGGTTTCTGAAAAATGAGAGGCTTAGCCATCAAGACAAACCTTGAGCTTCATCACAACCCTGGCAGTGATTCATTAGACAATGAAAGGAAAGAGTTTGTCACTCAGTTGTGTCTGACTCTCTGCGAACCCATGGACTGTAGCCCACCAGTCTCCTCTGTCTGTGGGAAACTCCAGGCAAGAAGACTGGAGTGGGTTGCCATTTCCTTCTGCATGGGAATTTCCTGACACAGAGATCGAATCCGGGTCTCCTGCATTACAGGCAGATTTTTTACCCTCTGAGACACCAGGAAAGCCCTTATTAAACAATATGAGAGCCACCAGGCCTTATTAGACAACATGAAATCCACCAGGCTTTATTACACAATGTAAGAGCCCCCAGGGAAGCCCTCATTAGACAATATGAGAGACAAAAATCACAAATTTTTTAAAAAAAGTTTAATTTTCTCTAAACACACACTCTTCCTCCATCACAATACCATATGAGGATTAAACTTGAAAGACACAAGTCGGTATACAGACACATTTCACACTCACACGGACACTTACACAAGCAAACTCTCAAATATGCATGATGTGTTTGTACGATATCATGAAGAAATTTATGGATATAGTATATGATAGGTATATATTGTCAGCTTTATAACAGGAGTACGTGGCTTCACATATGTCCTCTGTACATGTATGTGATAAAGGTGTATTTGGCCCATATAAAGAATTTTCATGAAACAAATACTAAAAGGCATTTAACCCCACAGGACCTGGATTAATTTTTGAACATACACCTTGGAAAAGAATGCCCACAGTGAAGTGTGGTGAGTGTTCTCAGCCATTGAAAGTGAAAGTGCAAGTCACTCATTCATGTTACCTCTTTGTGACCCCATGGACTATAGAGTCCATGGACTTCTCCAGGCCAGAATATGGGAGTGGTAGTCTATCCCTTCTCCAGGGGATCTTCCTGACCAAAGAAATGAAGCAGGGTCTCCTGAATTGCAGGCAGACTTTTATTACCAACTGAACTATTAGGGAAGCCCTCTTAGTCATTAGGGAATTGAAATGTATTGAACTCACTGAAAAACAACCACAAAGTGGGAACACAACAATTATCCAACATAACTGCAAATACACAACATTTTATCTGAGCAGACAAACTCCTTTAATTTGGCTTGGAAAACGTGATTCCTTTCATATGCAGACACTGATAACAGTTTTAAACTTGTTGCTGAGAGAGGCGGAGAAGGCAATGGCAAGCCACTCCAGCACTATTGCCTAGAAAATCCCATGGATGGAGGAGCCTGGTAGGCTGTAGTCCGTGGGGTCACTAAGGGTTGGACATGACTGAGCGACTTCACTTTCACTTTACACTTTCATACATTGGAGAAGGAAATGGCAACCCACTCCAGTGTTCTTGCCTGGAGAACCCCAGGGATGGGGAAGCTTGGTGGGCTTCCGTCTATGGGGTCACACAGAGTCGGACACGACTGAAGTGACTTGGCAGCAGCAGCAGCTGAGAGAGGACGCTGGGGAAGATGATTCAGACTGCATAATTTGCTCACGTGAAGAGCCAAGATGTTTAGAATATGCAGATCTATTCTTACCTATGGCTCTAGGCGTAGACATGTAGTGATGAGTAAAGAAAAGGACAGTATGAAAAGGCAAATAATAGACACTGAAAGATGAACTCCCCAGGTCGGTAGGTGCCCAATATGCTACTGGAGATCAGTAGACAAAAAGTCCAGAAAGAATGAAGGGATTGCAAAACAACGACCATTTGGGATGTTATTGGTGATAGAAGCAAGGTCCGATGCTGTAAAAAGCAAAATTGCATAGGAACCTGGAATTTAGGTGCAAGAATTAAGACGATTTGAAGCAGTAAAACAAGAGATGGCAAGAGTGAACATTGACACTCTAAGAATCAGTGAACTAAAATGGACTGGAATGGGTGAATTATTAACTCAGATGAACAGTATACCTACTACTGTGGGCAGGAATCCCTTAGAAGAAATGGAGTAGCCATCATTGTGAACAAAAGAGTCGGGAATGCAGACCTTGGATGAAGTCTCAAAAACGACAGAATGACCTCTCTTCATTTCCAAGGCAAACCAATCAATAGCACGGTAGTCCAAGTCTGTGCTCCAACCAGTAGCATTGAAGAAGCTGAAATAGAATGGTTTCATGAGGACCTACAAGACGTTTTAGAACGAACATCCTAAAAAGAAATCCTCTTCATTATAGGGGACTGGAATGCAAAAGTTGGAAGTCAAGAAACTCCTGGAGTAACAAGCAAATTTGACCTTGGAGTACAGAATGAATCAGGGTAAAGGGTAAAAGAGCTTTGCGAAGAGAACGAACTGGTTATAGCAAACAGCCTCTTCAACAGCACAAGAGAAGACTCTACACATGGACATCTCCAGCTGGCCAACACTGAGATCAGATAGATTATGTTCTTTGCAGCCAAAGATGGAGAAGTTGTATACAGTCCGCCAAAAGAAGACCGGGACCTAACTGTGGCTCAGATCATGAACTCCATATTGCCAAATTCTGACTTGAAAAAAGTAGGGAAAACCACTAGACCATTTAGATATGACCTAAATCAAATCCCTTACGATTAAACAGTGGAAGTGAGAAATAGATTTCAGGGACTAGATCTGATACACAGAGTACCTGATGAAGTATGGACGGAGGTTCATGACATTGCATGGGAGACAGGGAGCAAGATCATGCCCAAGGTAAAGAAATGAATAAAAGCAAATGGCTATCTGAGGGGCCTTACAAACAGCTGTGAAAAAAAGAGAGCAAAAAGATAAGGAGAAAAAGACAGATACACCCGTTTGCATGCAGAGTTCCAAAGAATAGCAGGGAGAGATAAGAAAACCTTCCTCAGTGGTCAGTGCAAAGAAATAGAGGAAAATAATATAATGCAGAAGACTAGCGATCTTTTCAAGAAAATTAGAGATACTATGCAGGTCAGGAAGCAACAGTTAGAACTGGACATGGAACAACAGACTGGTTCCAAATAGGACAAGCAGTCCGTCAAGGTTGTATAGTGTCACCTTGCTTATTTAACTTATATGCAGAGTACATCATGAGGAACGCTGGGCTGGAAGAAGCACAAGCTGGAATTAAGATTGCCGGGAGAAATATCAATAACCTCAGATATGCAGATGACACCACCCTTATGGCAGAAAGTGAAGAGGAAGTCAAAGGCATCTTGATGAAAGTGAAAGACCAGAATGAAAAGTTTGGCTTGAAGCTCAACATTCAGAAAACGAAGATCATGGCATCTGGTCCCATCACTTCATGGGAAATAGATGGGGAAATAGGGGAAAGAGTGTCAGACGTTATTTTTTGGGGCTCCAAAATCACTGCAGAGGCTGATTGCAGCCAGGAAATTAAAAGACGCTTACTCCTTGGAAGGAAAGTTATGACCAAACTTGATAGCATAGTAAAAAGCAGAGACATTACTTTGCCAATCAAGGTCCTTCTAGTCAAGGCTATGGTTTTTCCCGTGCTCGTGTATGGATGTGAGTGTTGATCTGTGAAGAACGCTGATCGCCGAAGAATTGATGCTTTTGAACTGTGGTGCTAGAGAAGACTCTTGAGAGTCCCTTGGACTGCAAGGAGATCCAAACAGTCCATTCAAAAGGAGATCAATCCTGGGTGTTCATTGGAAGGACTGATGCTAAAGTTGAAACTCCAATGCTTTGGCCACCTCATGCGACGAATTGACTCACTGGAAAGTAGTATGATGCTGGGAGGGATTGGAGGTGGGAGGACACGGGGACGACGGAGAGTGAGATGGCTGGATGGCATTACTGACTCGATGGACATGAGTTTGCGTGAACTCCGGGTGTTGGTGATGGACAGGGAGGCCTGGCGTGCTGTGATTCATGGGGTTGCAAAGATTCGGACACGACTGAGACACTGAACTGAACTGAACTGAAGAGAACATTCCATGCAAAGACGGGCACAATAAAGACAGAAATGAACCGAACAGAAGCAGAAGATATTAAGAGGAGGTGGCAAGAATACAAAGAAAACTATACAAAAAAGACTTTTACGGCTCAGATAATCTCGATTGTGTGATTACTGACCAGGAGCCAGACATCCAGGAATGTGAAATGAAGATGGCCCACGAAGCATCACTATGAACAAAGCTAGTGGAGGTGATGCAATTCCAGTTGAGCTATCTCAAATACTAAACGATGATGCTATGAAAGTGCTGCACTCAATATGGCAATACATTTGGACAACTCAGCAGTGGCCACAGGACAGGAAAATGCCAGCTTTCATCCCAATGCCAAAGGAAGGGAATAGCAAGGATTGCTCAAACTGCCAAACAATTGAACTCATCTCACACACTAGCAAAGTAATGCTCAAAATTCTCCAAGACAGACTTCAACAAGTCATGAACCGTGAACTTCCAGATGTTCCAGAAGGTTTTAGAAAAGACAGAGGAACCAGAGATCAAATTGACAACATCCGTTTTATCATCAAAAGAGCAAAAGTGTTCCAAAACATCTATTTCGGGTTTACTGACTATGTCATAGCCTTTGACTGTGTGAATCATAATAAACTGTGGAAAATTCTTTAAGAGATCGGAATACTCGACCACCTGACTTGCCTCTTGAGAAACATATATGCAGGTCAGGAAGCAACAGTTAGAACTGGACATGGAACAACAGACTGGTTCCAAATAGGAAAAGGAGTTCGTCAATGCTATATATATCACCCTGCTTATTTAACTTATATGCAGAGTACATCATGAGAAAAACTGGGCTGGCAGAAGTGCAAGCTGGAATCAAGATTGCCAGGAAAAATATCAATAACCTCAAATATGCAGATGACACTACTCTTATGGCAGAAAGTGAAGAGGAACTAAAGCGCCTCGTGATGAAAGTGAAAGAGGAGAATGCAAAGTTTGGCTTGAAACTCCACATTGAGAAAACTAGGGTCATGGCATCTGGTCCCACCACTTCATGGGAAATAGATGGGGAAGCAGTGGAAACACTGTCAAACTTTATTTTGGGGGGCTCCAAAATCACTGCAGATTGCAAAATCACTGCTGATTGCAGACATGAAATTAAAAGACGCTTACTCCTTGAAAGGGAAGTTATGACCAATCGAGATGGTATATTAAAAAGCAGAGACATTACTTTGCCAACAAAGGTCTATCTAGTCAAGGCTATGGATTTTCCAGTTGTCATGTATGGATGTGAGGCGGGAATGTAAAAAAAAAGCTGAGCACCAAAAAAGAGATGCTTTTGAACTGTGGTATTGGAGAAGATTCTTGAGAGTCCCTTGAAGTGCAAGGAGATCCAATCAGTCCATCCTAAAGAAATCAGTCCTGAATATTCATTGGAAAGGCTGATGCTAAGCTGAAAGTCCAATACTCTGGCCACCTGATGCAAAGAGCTGACTCCTCGGAAAAGACCCTGATGCTGGGAAAGATGGAGGGCAATAGGAGAATGGGACGGCAGCGGATGAGATGGTTGGATGGCATTACCATCTCAATGGACATGAGTTTGAGTGAACTATGGGAGTTGTTGATGGACACGGATGCCTGGCTTGCTGCAGTTCATGGGGTCACAAAGAGTCAGACACAACTGAGCGAATGAACTGATGCTATGTAACATATGGTTATATACAATACATAATCCGTGATATATATTTATAAAGCAATATCTCCACCATAAAATATTTAGTTGTTTCTGTTCTTAATACCATTATTCCTAACAATGTATACCTGAGGTTCCATGTTCTGGTTTGCTTTTTTCGGGTGGAGTTGGGTAGGAGATAATTGCTGAAGAAATGTGTTGATTTCTGCCATACTTTGCATGTTCCTAGGATACCATCTGCCGTATAGTGGACATTCCATGAATGGTACTTGGATCTCTGTGTGTGTGTGCTTGGTTGCTCAGTGCTGTCTGACTTTTTGCGACCCCTTGGACTATATAGAACAGCAGGTATCTCTGTTCATGGGATTCTCCAGGCAAGAATACTGAAATGGTTCACCATTTCCTCCTCCAGGGGATCTTCCCAAACCAGTGATCGAACTGCTGTCACGTGCAATGGATGCGCCTGGGAAGGGACTTGGGAAAGTCACTAGGGGCTCTGACGACTTTGGGAAACTCAGTGATGTTGAAACCTTCCGTGAGGAAGCCCCGAGGGCAGAGCTCACTGTGTGCTCTCCCCACTGTTCTCACTTCTGGGCTCAATGGGAACCGTCTCTTACAAATTCTGCAAGGAAGGGGTCAAGCACCTGGTGGGAACTGTGGGTTCCAGGACATGAGCCTCTTTCCTCGGCTGTGTCCCTATTTTCTCTAATGAGTTGATGACAGTGGAGCTTCTGGTTTCCCCTCTCTGCAGACTTTTCGGGACATTCCCTGGTGCTCACAGAAAAACTGCCCTCCCCCCAGCTGAGTATCCCTGCTCAGCCCCACAGCTCAGGGCGTCTTCCTCTCAACATCAGCCAGAGAACTTCCTGCAGACGGGGAAGAGACACCCTCCCTCAGGCCAGAGTTTAGAGGTGTTTTCATTTTGGGTGACTTTTACTTACTTGACATAAAAGTGCATCAGTATTGTTCCATTTTCTTCATCAAGCTCAACGTAACGCATGAAAGCGTGGAATGGCCCACCCTCGGTGATCTTCTCTTTGTTACTGGCTGCCACGTATTGGGTTAACCATCTTCCTGTAAACTAAAAGCAAAGATCCGTTCAGAAATCTTAGTCCATCTCTGTAAATTCTGCCCGACACCATCCCTCAGGTGGTTCCCTGCCCTTTCACTTAGCAGAAGTTACCTATCTTTATGAACACAGCCCTACGTATAAAATCACGTGAAAACTCATGTCAGATAAAGGAAATAATTGAGGTATTACTGAGATAGCTTGAGCTATGTTGTCAAATGCAAGAGACCCAATCCAACACCTGTGAGACCATCCTTCGGTTTTACACGAGTAGTGAACTTACATGAGAGCCGATGAATGGATGGTAGAGATGATACAGACATCACAAACAGCAGGCATAGAGCCAGTGAATGGAGCAATTTTTAGTTGCAGGGAGATGGCGAGACTTAGCAGTCCACATGACCAAACCTCGAAAAGGACACTCACACGGATACACACTAAGAACCCCTCCCAAGCTTGGACCACCGTTCAAATGCCCTGTTACCTGTGAGGCGTCTGTCTGAGCTTCACCTTGACTGGCAACAAGCAGACCGAGGACAAGACTGAACAGCAGAGCCTTCATCTTGTTGACTCTCGTGGCCCTTCTGCTCTAGAAGCCGAGGGTGTCCCAGTGGTTGGAAAGGATGCAAAAGTGCTGCCGCTTTTATAGCCTGTATCTGTTGGCGTGACACATCCTGAACCAATGGTTGTTCATCATATGACCACAGCTAAAACAGACGGCACCTTCAGTATCCTTGTTGGCAGAGATAAACTTTTCTGGCATTCTGTCATTTTAATAATGATATTTGTTTTAAGAGAAGCATATGTGGATGTGGGCATTTGACCTTTAAAGTGAGAAACTGCAGTACCTCCAATATTGCAAGAGGACAATTATTTATTTTCCTGCTTATCAAGAGATCCAAAATGAGATGAGCTGTCCAAGGTACATATCCCTCACTTCTGCATGGTTCTGTTAATATGGAAGAGATAGTGTAAGATTTATTTTGTAAAAGTAAAGATTGACAGTGTGGTTTAGCCAAGGGAACACTATTTCCTAAGAGAACCTTGGAAAGAACCCTATTATTCTGAGGTGGGGAGCAGGTCAGCACAGAGTATTCGTCACCTTCTCCTGCCCCAATGTGGGCTTTTTCCTCCTAAGTACTAAGAGGGCGATCTGGTAATACACTGCTGAAAGTCATCTGAAGAAGGCCTATCAGTAGTTTATTTTCAGTGATTTCTGTCCAGACACCGTTTTACCAATTTAATCTGTAATACAATATTTATTCACTAACTCAGTTGTTTCTCACAGTGAGCAAAAAACGCTGGACAGAGGTTCCTGCCATTGTTAGAATTTTTAATGGAAAAATCAAAATTCCTAACAGTAGGTCACT
The DNA here is from genome assembly GCF_049115385.1 of Moschus berezovskii. Lineage (NCBI taxonomy): Eukaryota > Metazoa > Chordata > Mammalia > Artiodactyla > Moschidae > Moschus > Moschus berezovskii. Next base: position 6,688,059 of record NC_142489.1, read on the forward strand.
GAAACAGCGAGTCATTTTTTATTTTTTGGTCTTTTTTTTTAATCAAAATTTACTTATTTTCATCTTCATTCACTGTTATTTGTCAAATAAATACTTTAAAAGATTCATTTTTTTCTGAGTATAGGAAAGAAGAAATGAGATTCACATTTCCTGAGTCAACTAAGTGAGAATTGACCCAGTGCTGTCTGCTCCTGGGACTGATTGGAGCTCAGATTCCTTCATTTGGATTGAATTCAGACCTTTGAGGGGAGTTTGTCATCTCAAGGGCGGCCTCAGCTCACATCCTCAGAGGATCACTTCCCTTCATGTTCACCTGGACCGACAATAGTATCTATATTTTTTCCTTTTACTTTATCATGTTATCTCCATTGTTCCTGCATTCCTCTGTATATTATCGTGTCATATTTTCAGCTGGAAAGTGTGTGATTGAAGGTTTCATATCTTTGAATATCCTGAAACCGTTTCCTCTCCTTGGTCTTTGACCCAGATATTAATTTTCTTTGTTTTTTGCTTTTTTTGGTTTGTTTCTTTATCTAGGCTGACCCATTCAGCATTCAGGTTCTTAGTTCTCCCACAGGGATGAAACCCGTATGAACCCTATACTCTGTGCAGGGGAAGGACAGAATCCTAACCACTGGACCACCAGAGAATTCCATGACTCAGATAAATTTGAGTGGTCAATTGATCCCAGCTAACACCCTTTATCATCACCCTTCCATCTCTACTTTTGTACCGCCAGCATTCCCAAAGTTTCCTTTTGGACTCTTACCAACGTGTGTCCCCTGGGAGTGTATCCTAGGCCCATCCCATCTTAGGAAGTCTTTCTAACTGCCAATCAAGGGGAAATTAGACACTAGTTCTTCTCAGAGATTCTTGCAACAGTTGCAGTAATCGTGTTGGTTTCCACTGGCCTCCGTACTCTTCTTCCCTCCCTGTGCTCACACTCTGTTCTCTATATCTGCCTCTCTGTTTCTTCCCCGCAAACGATATGCAGCTGATGAGAAGTTGGTGAAACACAGGGAGCCCAGAGAGGCGCTTGTGATGTCCTGGAGGGGTGAAATGCGGTGAGGGGAGGGGGCACAAAGAGGAGGTGATTAATGAATAATTATGGCTGATTTGCATTGGCAGGAGCCCAGAGAACATTGTAAAACATTCTCCACCAATTAAAAGATAGAATTGAAAAGAAATAAGATTTCATTCTTAAGGAAACTGATAAAAAAAAAAAAAAACCTATTGCTTTGTACTGAAAGGTCTTGTATGCCCTTTCAGCCCAACTGTCCTTAATACTGGTGAAAATGTAGGCAATAGAATAATAAATAAAACCAGAACCATCTTACAAAAACAGTACTGCTGTAACTCCCTCCAAATAAAGCTAAGTACTGCTTGGTACAGCTTCCTGTTTTCTCCTCAAATTTATTCGTATTTTTGAAACTGAGAAGCCTCTAACAACAGGTTATTAATTTTGCTTTACTTTTCTGTTTTTCTTTTCTTTTTCTTTCTGTAACCACTGTTTTTACATTTTAGATTGCGCAACTCCTAACTAAACAGTGCTAGGAGGCCTATTGATCTTGGCCACTCAAAATTCCAGCTTGCCTCAAGGATACATGGTCAAGGTTGCAATGCAGTTAGAGTCTAAGGTTGAGCCAACAAAACACAAGCCCACTATTTTTAAGAAAGTAATTGTGTATATGACTTTTATTACAAAAATATAGTATTAGATTTATTTATTTATGCATTAATTTATTTGTCTGCACCAAGTTTTAGTTGCTGCATGCAAAATCTTTGTTTCCTCATAGCTGGGGTCTTTAGTCATGGCACATGGACTCTCTAGTTGTGCTACTGACAGACCAGTGAATCCCAGAAAGGTGGTGGGGCGGCAAGGAATCGAAATTACTTTGGACATTTGGCTGAGACGATGGTAGACGAATGTCTTGAAGAAACCATCTTCTCAGGGTCTGGAGGCCAGGTTCTTTTATAGAGCCAGAGGGAGAGCAGTGATGACAAACTAAAGTCAAAAGGCAGAATAGAGTGTGAGAGTCAGTGAGAAAGTAAAGCAAAAAGGATTTTCAGTCTTGCAGAACATCCCAGGATGGGCCAGCCTTCGGAATTTGTGTGGTAATTTATTCTTTTTTTTTAATTTATTTTTATTGAAGGTTAATTATGCTACAATATATTGGTTGGTTTTGCATACATTGACATGAATCTGCCCCGCGTGTACATGAGTTCCCCTTTTTGAACCCCTCTCCAACCTCCCTCTTCCCCTTATGCTTCCTCTGGGTCATCCCCACACACCAGCCCCGAGCATCCTGTAACATGCATCAACCCTGAACTGGTGATTCGTTTCACATGTGATAATATACATGTTTCAATGCCATTCTCCCAAATCATCCCACCCTCGCCCTCTCCCACAGAGTCCCAAAGACTGTTCTATACATCTGTGTCTCTTTTGCTGTCTTGCATACAGGGTTGCCATTTCCATCTTTCTAAATTCCATATATATGCATTAGTATACTGTGCTGGTGTTTTTCTTTCTGGCTTACTTCACTCTGTATAATAGACTCTAGTTTCATCTACCTCATTAGAACTGATTCAAATGCATTTTTTTAATGGCTGAGTAATACTCCATTGTGTTCATGTATCGAAGCTTTCTTTTCCATTCGTCTGCAGATGGACGTCTAGGTTGCTTCCATGTCCTGACTGCTATAAACAGTACTGCGATGAACATTGGGGTACACGTGTCTCTTTCAATTCTGGTTTCCTCAGTGTGTATGCCGAGGAATGCGATTGCTGGATCATATGGCAGTTCTATTTCCAGTTTTTTGAGGAATCTCCACATTGTTCTCCACAGTGGCTGTACTAGTTTGCATTCCCACCAACAGTGTAAGAGGGTTCCCTTCTCTCCACACCCTCTCCAGCATTTATTGCATGTAGACTTTTGGATAGCAGCCATTCTGCCTGGTGTGAAATGGTATTTCATTGTGGTTTTGATTTGCATTTCTCTGATTATGAGGGATGTTGAGCACTTTTTCATGTGTTTGTTAGCCACCTGATGTCTTCTTTGGAGAAATGTCTGTTTAGTTCTTTGGCCCATTATTTGATTGGGTCGTTTATTTTTCTGGAATTGAGCTGCAGATGTTGCTTGTATATTTTTGAGATTAATTCTTTGTCAGTTGTTTTATTTGCTATGATTTTCTCCCATTCTGAAGGCTGTCTTTTCACCTTGCTTATAGGTTCCTTTGCTGTGCAGAAGCTTTTAATTTTACTTAGGTCCCATTTGTATATTTTTGCTTTTATTTCCAATATTCTGGGAGGTGGGTCATGGAGGATCCTGCTGTGATTTATTTCGGAGCGTGTTTTGCCTATGTTCTCCTCTAGGAGTTTTATAGTTTCTGGTCTTACATTGAGATCTTTCATCCATTTAGAGTTTATTTTTGTGTATGGTGTTAGGAAGTGTTCTAGTTTCATTCTTTTCCAAGTGTCTGACCAGTTTTCCCAGCACCACTTGTTAAAGAGACTGTCTTTTCTCCATTTTATATTCTTGCCTCCTTTGTCAAAGGTAAGGTGTCCATAAGTGCCTGGATTTATCTCTGGGCTTTCTATTTTGTTCCATTGGTCTATATTTCTGTCTTTATGCTAGAACCATACTTTCTTGATGACTGTGGCTTTGTTATAGAGGCTGAAGTCCGGCAGGTTGATTCCCGCAGTTCAATTTTTCTTCAACATTGCTTGGGCTATTCGAAGTTTTTGGTATTTCCATACAAATTATGAGATTATTTGTTCTAGCTCTGTGAAAAACATCGTTGGTAGCTTGATAGGCATTGCATTGCATGTATAAATTACTTTGAGTAGTATACTCATTTTCACAATATTTTTTCTTCCAATCCTCCAACACGGTATATTTCTCCATCTCTTAGTGTCCTCTCTGATTTCTTTCACCAGGATTTTATAGTTCTCTATGTACAGGTCTTTTGTTTCTTTAGGTAGATATATTCCTAAGTATTTTATTCTTTTCGTTGCAACAGTGAATGGAATAGTTTCCTTAATTTCTCTTTCTATTTTCTAATTATTAGTGTACAGGAATGAAGGGATTTCTTTGTGTTGATTTTATATCCCGCATCTTTACTGTATTCATTGATTAGCTCTAGTAGTTTTCTGGTAGAGTCTTTAGGGTTGTCTGTGTAGAGAATCATGTCGTCTGCGAACAGTGAAAGTTTTACCTCTTCTTTTCCAATGTGGATTCCTCTTATGTCTTTTTCTGCTGTGACTGCTGTCGCCAAAACTTCTGAAACTATGTTGAAGAGTAGTGGTGAGAGTGCACACCCTTGTCTTGTTCCTGACTTTAGGGGAAATGCTTTCAGTTTTCACCATTGAGGACAATGTTTGCTGTGGTTTTGTCATATATAGCTTTTATTATGTTGAGGTATGTTCCTTCTTTTCCCAACTTCTGGAGGGTTTTTATCATAAATGGATGTTGAATTTTGTCGAAGGCTTTCTCTGCATCTACTGAGATAATCATATGATTTTTATTTTTCAGTTTGTTAATGTGGTGTATTACATTGATTGATTTGCGGATATTGAATAATCCTTGCATTCCTGGGATAAAGCCTACATGGTCATGATGTATGATCTTCTTATTGTGTTGTTGGATTCTGATTGCTAGAATTTTGTGAAGGATTTTTGCATCTATGTTCATCAGTGATATTGGCCTGTAGTTTTCTTTTTCTGTGGGATCTTGACCAGGTTCTGGGATTAGTGTGTTGGTTGCCTCATAGAATGAGTTTGGAAGTTTCCCTTCCTCAGCAATTTCCTGGAAGAGTTTGAGTAGAATAGGTGTTAGCTCTTCTCTAAACTTTTGGTAGAATTCATCTGTGAAGCCGTCTGGACCTCGGCTTTTGTTTGCTGGAAGATTTTTGATTACAGCTTGTATTTCTGTGCTTTTGATGGGTCTGTTCAGATTTTCTATTTCTTCCTGGTTCAGTTTTAGAAAGTTGTACTTTGACAAGACTTTGTCCATTTTTTCCAAGTTGTCCATTTTATTGCCATATAACTGCTGATAGTATTCTCTAATGATCCTTTGTATTTCTGTGTTGTCGGTTGTGATCTCTCCATTTTCATTTCTAATTTTATTGATTTGGTTCTTGTCCCTTTGTTTCTTGATGAGTCTGGCTAGTGGTTTGTCAATTTTATTTACCCTCTCTAAGAACCAGCTTTCGGCTTTGTTGATTTATGCTATGGCCTCTTTTGTTTCTTTTGCATTTATTTCTGCCCTAATGTTTCAGATTTCTTTCCTTCTACTAACCCTGAGGTTCTTCATTTCTTCCTTTTCTAGTTTCTTTAGGTGTAGAGTTAGGTTATTTAGTTGACTTTTTTCTTGTTTCTTGAGGTGTGCCTGTATTGCTCTGAACCTTCCCCTTAGCACTGCTTTTACAGTGTCCCAGAGGTTTTGGGTTGTCGTGTTTTCAGTTTCATTCATTTCTATGCATATTTTGATTTCTCTTTTGATTTCTTCTGTGGTTTGTTCATTATTCAGCAGTGTGTTGTTCTGCCTCCATATGTTGGCATTTTAATGTTTTTCTCCTGTAATTGAGATCTAATCTTACTGCATTGTGGTCAGAAAAGATGCTTGGAATGATTTCAATGTTTTTGAATTTACCAAGGCTAGATTTATGGCCCAGGATGTGATCTATCCTGGAAAAGGTTCCATGTGCGCTTGAAAAAATGGTGAAATTCATTGTTTTGGGGTGAAATATCCTATAGATATATATTATGTCTACCTGGTCTATTGTATCATTGAAAGTTTGTGTTTCCTTGTTAATTTTCTGTTTAGTTGATCTATCCATAGATGTAAGTGGGGTATTAAAATCTCCCACTATTATTGCATTGTTGTTAATTTCCCCTTTCATACTTGTTAGTAATTGTCTTACATATTGCAGTGCTCCTATGTTGGGTGCATAAATATTTATAATTGTTAGATCTTGTTCTGGGATTTATCCTTTGATGATTATGTAGTTTCCATCTTTGTCTCTTTTCACAGTCTTTGTTTTAATCTCTATTTTATCTGATATGAGTATTGCTACTCCTGCTTTCTTGTGGTCTCTATTTGCGTGGAATATCTTTTTCCAGCCCTTCACTTTCAGTCTGTTTGTGTCCCTCGTTCTGAGGTGGGTCTCTTGTAGACAACATATATCGGGGTCTTGTTTTTGTATCCATTCAACCAGCCTTTGTCTTTTGGTTGGGGCATTCAACCCATTTATGTTTAAGGTGATTATTGATATGTATGATCCCGTTGCCTTTTTCTTTATTGCTTTGGGTACGAGTTAATACATCCTTTCTGTGCTTCCTGTCTAGAGAAGATCCTTTAGCATTTGTTGGAGAGCTCTTTTGGTGATGCTGAATTCTCTCAGCTTTTGCTTCTCTGTAAAGCGTTTGATTTCTCCTTCGTATTTGAATGAGATCCTTGCTGGGTACAATAAGGGGTTAGGTTATTTTCTTTCATCACTTTAAGTATGTCTTGCCATTCCCTCCTGGCCTGAAGAGTTTCTGTTGAAAGATCAGCTGTTATCCTTATGGGAATCCCCTTGGGTGTTATTTGCTGCTTTTCCCTTGATGCTTTTAATATTTGTTCTTTGTGTTTGATGTTTATTAATTTGATTAATTTGTGTCTTGGGGTATTTCACCCTGGGATTATCCTGTTGGGGACTCTGGCTTTCTTGGACTTGGGTGATTATTTCTTTCCCTATTTTAGGAAAGTTTTCAACTATTATCTCCTCATGGTCTTTCTTTTTGTCTTCTTCTTATTCTGGGACTCTTATGATTCGAATGTTGGGATGTTTAACATTGTCCCAGAGGTCTCTAATATTCTGCTCATTTCTATCAATTCGTTTTTCTTTTTTCCTCTCTGGTTCATTTATTTCTACAGTTCTATCATCTGGTTTGCTTATCCTGTCTTCTGCCTCTGTTATTCTACTGTTTGTTCCCTCCAGAGTGTTTCTGATCTCATCTATTGCATTGTTCATTGTATATTGACTTTTTATTTCCTCTACATCCTTATGGAATCTTTCTTGCATCTTCTCAATCCTCTTCTCCAGGTTATCTATCTGTAACTCCAATTTGCTTTCAAGATTTTGAATCAATTTCACCATCAAAAATCGAAATTCTTTATCAGGTAGATTCCCTGTATCTTCCTCTTTTGTTTGTGTTGATGGGCATTTATCTTGTACCTTTACTTGCTGGATATTTCTCTGTCTCTTCATCTTGCTTATAATGCTTTGCTTGGAGTGGCCTTCCCGTCTTCTGGCAGTTTGTGGAGTTCTCTTTCTTATGTAGTTTCCTAGCTGTGCGTGGGGTTGGATGGGTGACTTGTCAAGGTTCCCTGGATAGGGAAGCTTGTGTCAGTGTTCTGGTGGGTGGAGCTGGATTTCTTCTCTCTGGAATTTGATGAATTGTCCAGTAATGAGTTATGAGATGTCAGTGGGTTTGGAGTGACTTTAGGCAGCGTGTATATTGAAGCTCAGGGCTATTTTCCAGTCTTGCTGGAGAATTTGCGTGGTATGTCTAGCTCTGGAACTTATTGACCCTTGGGTGGTGCTTGGTTGTAGTGTAGGTATGGAGGCGTTTGATGAGCTCGTATCGATTAATTTTCGCTGCAGTCAGGAGTTCTCTGGTGTTCTCAGGATTCGGGCTTAAGCCTCTTCCCTCTGGTTTTCGGTCTTATTCTTGGAGTAGCCTCTAGACTTCCCTATCTGTCATTTCCAAGGCGGTTCTCTCTGTTTTAAGCTTCTGTTTGCTGGTCTCTTCAGTGTCTAATTTCAACCCTGACACTAGGGGGCAGTGGTGGACACTTTTTAAGGGTCATTTCTCAGTCCTGTTCTGGGAAGGGAGGAACGCTGCAGACAAATATCTCTGGCATCTGTGGGGAGTGCTCACAGTGTCTCAGCCACAATGGGTTTGTCCCCACTCACAGCACGTGTGCTGTCCCAGTCTATACTGCATAGGCTCTAGGTTGCTCTGCTGGGAACTGTCTGAGGCCGGAGCTGGGTTCTATGAACTTCCCAGGTCTGATCGGCTCGAGTTCAGTTTCTAGAGTACTCCACACAGGCGCAGGCTTCGTTGGGACTGCGTTTTGTGCCTTCCCCTGTCCAAGCAGCTCAGGTGACCAGGTGTTTTGTGAGTGCGGTTTCTGTAACTTACGGCCTCCCCAGTCTCTGCCGCTCGGCTTTCTGGGTATACAACCGGCGCACTTTCTGAGGCGGATATCAACAGGCCCGAGCTCAAGAAGTCTTGATTAGCAACAAAGCCAGCCTGCAGTTTGGTATCAGATGCGTTTCTGGGGCCGCGGTTGCCCCCTCTGACTCTGGCTGCCTCCCTGCCTGTCTCGGCGGGGCATGGGGTTTGGGCCGACCGCAGCCAGCTCACTCTGCTCAGTCCTTTGTTCTGTGAGTGGGGCTGGTGGAGTATTAGGTTAGGTCTTTCCACGCTTCACGAGATATGCTATCCCAGTCTGCTTTTCTAGCCCCAGTTAGTTCTCTCAGATTGTTCTCTTAGCCCTCTGAGGTTCAAAGGCTTCCACAGACTTGCCAGTGAGTGTTTCCTGGTGTTTGGAAACTTCCCTCTTTTTAAAGCCTCCCTACCCAGGACGGAGTTCCATCCTTACTTCTTTTGTCTCTCTTTTTATCTTTTATGTTTTACCTAACTCTTTTGAAGACAATGGGCTGTTTCTCTGGGTGCCTGATGTCCTCTGCCAGCATTCAGAAGTTGTTTGGTGGACTTTAATCGGCGTTCAAATGTTGTCTTGATGAATTTGTGGGGGAGAAAGTGGTCTTGCCGTCCTATTCCTCCGACTCTTGTTCCCTCCCCCTCGGTAATTTCTTCTTTTCATAGCTGGGTAGGGTCAGTTTATCTCCGTGTGAGCTGAGAAAAGGCACTTTAACAGTCAGGCTGAAGGGTGGGGCCTTCTGAGGCAAGCCATAATGTATGATTATAATAAGAATGGCAACAGAACGCAAGTCAAAGAAACAGTTCCAACTGGAGTCATTTTTGGTTCTTCGCTAGAGTTCGACACTCTAAAAGTCCATTTCACAATCTTATGGAAAAAGAGGGCAGTGGCTGTTCTGCTTCATCAGAGGGACGCTTCTGGGAGTGTCAAGGGACAGGGGCTTCAGGTGTGGGTATGGCATAATTCCTCCTGGAGGAGGCCGCCATTAACCCCACCATAGAGATGCCAGAACTTACACAGGACTTGAAATAGACTCTTGGAGGGCACAGCAGGAATTTGTGCACCAGGACCAAGGAGAAAGGAACAGTGACCCCACAGGAGACTGTCCCGGAATTAGCTATGGGTGTCGGGGAGTCTCTGGTGGTTGAAGGTGTGGATTGATGTTGGCCTGCTTCAGGGTTAAACACAGGAACTCTAGCAGTACATGAATGGGACCATTTGAGGGAGGTCACCATTATCTTCAATACTTGCACCATAGTCTCCTCCCACCCCAATCCTTCCTAGCATCAGACTCTTTTCCAGTGAGTCAACTCGTCACATGAGTTGGCCAAAGTATTGGAGTTTTAGCTTTAGAATCAATCCTTCCAATCAACACCCAGGATTGATCTACTTTAGAATGGACTGGTTGGATCTCCTTGCAGTCCAAGGGACTCTCAAGCGTCTTCTCCAGCACCACAGTTAAAAGGCATCAATTCTTCGGCGATCAGCTTTCTTCACAGTCCAACTCTCGCATTCATATATGACCATGGGAAGGAATGACCAAATCATATCTCTAACGATTAAACAGTGGAAGTGAGAAATAGATTTAAGGGACTAAATCTGATAGACAGAGCTACTGAAGAACAATGTACGGAGGTTTATGACATTGTACAACAGACAGGGAGCAAAACCATCCCCAAGAAAAAGAAATGAAAAAAAAAAAAAAACGTGTCTGAGGAGGCCTTACCAATAGTTGTGAAAAGAAGATAAGCAAAAGGGAGAGGAGAAAAGGAAAGATATAAGCATCTGAATGTAGAGTTTCAAAGAATAGCAAAGAGAGGTAACAAAGACTTCCTGAGCGATCAATGCAAAGGAATAAAGGAAAACAATAAATGGGAAAGACTAGAGATCTTTTCACGAAAATTAGAGATATCAAGGGACCACTTCATGCAAAGATGGGCTCGATAAAGGACTGAAATTGTAGGGACCTAACAGAAGCAGAAGATATTTAGAAGAGGGGGCAAATATACACAGAACAACTGCACAAAGAAGATCTTCAAGACCCAGATAATCACGATGGTGTGATCACTCACATAGAGTCGGACATCCTGGAATGTGAAGTCATGTGGGCCTTAGGAAGCCTCACTACGAAGAAACCTAGTGGAGGTGATGGAGTTCCGGTTGAGCTCTTTGAAATCCTGAAAGATGATGATGTGAAAGTGCTTGACTAATTGTGCCAGCCAATTGGGAAAACTCAGCAGTGGACACAGGAATGAAAAAGGTCAGTTTTCATTCCAATCCTAAAGAAAGGTAATGCCAAAGAATGCTCAAAGTACCGAAAAATAGCACTCATCTCACATGCTAGTAAAGTCATGCTCAAAATTCTCCAAGTCAGATTACAGCAATATGTGAACTGTGAAATTCCAGAAGTTCAAGCTGGTTTTAGAAAAAGCAGAGGAACCAGAGATCAAATTGCCAACATCCGCTGAATCATCGAAAAAGCACGAGAATTCCAGAAAAATATCTATTTCTGCTTTATTGACTATGCCAAAGCCTTTGACAGTATGGATCAGAATAAACTATGAAACTTCTGAAAGAGATGGGAATACCAGATCACCTGACCTGCCTTTTGAGAAACCTGTATGCAGGTCAGGAAACAACAGTTAGAACTGGACATGGAACAACAGACTGGTTCCCAAAAGGAAAAAGATTCCGTCAAGGCTGTATATTGCCACCCTGCTAATGTAACGTACATGCAGAGTACATCATGAGAAATGCTGGGCTGGAAGAAGCACAAGCTGGAATCAAGACTGTCAGGACAAATATCAGTAACCTCCGATATGCAGATGACCCCACGATTATGGCAGAAAGTGAAGAGGAACTAAAAAGCCTCTTGATGAAATTGAAAGAGGAGAGTGAAAAAGTTGGCTTAAAGCTCAACATTCAGAAAACCAAAATCATGGCATCTGGTTCCATCACTTCACATGAACTAGATGGGGAAACAGTAGAAACAGTGTCAGACTTTATTTTTTGGGTTCCAAAATCACTGCAGATGGTGACTGTAGCGATGAAATGAAAAGACGCATTCTTCTTGGAAGGAAAGTTATGACCCACCTACATAGCCTATTAAAAAGCAGAGATATTATTTTGTCAACCAAGGTCCATCTAGTCAAGACTATGGTTTCTCCAGTGGTCATGTATGGATGTGAGAGTTGGACTGAAAAAGAGAGCTGAGCACTGAAGAATTGATGCTTTTGAACTGTGGTGTTGGAGAAGACTCTTGAGAGTCCCTTGGACTGCAAGGAGATCCACGCAGTCCATCCTTAATGAGATCAGTCCTGGGTGTTCATTGGAAGGACTGATGCTGAAGCTTAAGCTCCAATACTTTGACCATCTCCTGTGAAGAGTTGATTCACTGGAAGCGACCCTTATGGTGGGAGGGATTGGGGGCAGGAGGAGAAGGGGAAGACAGAGGATGAGATGGCTGGATGGCATCACCAACTCGATGGACATGAGTTTGGGTGAACTCCGGGAGTTGGTGATGGACAGGGAGACCTGGCTGCTGCGATTCATCGGGTCGCAGAGATTCGAACACGCCTAAGTGATTGAACTGAACTGAATAGTAATGTCATCCTGCGCTTTCTGTGCACAAGCCTTAGTGAGTGGAATGCATGTTCCTTTCTTGGGAATGAGTAGGATGCATTTTAGACACTCTCCTTTGATCATACTGACCCCTTCCTTACAGTACACTGGAAATGAACGTATTAGTCGCTCAGGCCTGTCCATCTCTTTAGGATGCTATGAACAATAGCCAACCAGGCTCCTCTGTCCATGGCATTCTTCACTGGAGTGGGTTACCGTTTCCTCTTCCCGAGGATCTTCCTCACCCAATGATAGACCTTGGGTCTTCTGCAATGCCGGCAGATTCTTTACCATCTGATCCATCAGAGAAGCCCGTATGGTGGAGGATCCATAACTCTGACTCATGATGCTTTAGTCTCCTTTCTCCCTCTTCCCTGGACACCTGAAGGCATCTCTACCAAATCTACATAAGGAGTGTCTCTGATGAACACCTGTCCTATGAAAGGCACAGTTTCCTGGATACTTAATGTGGACATTTGTGTGTTTTAAAAGAGTTGACCTTTGCACAGACATGCATGTGCTTGGCAGATATTCAATCAATTTATTTAAACCCTCAGCAATCAAATAACACTAATCAAGACAAGATGTAGTGACGGGGAGCAATACGATGTGAGAGGGAGTGTGAGTGTGAAGAGAGCAGGATCATGTTAATCAGGAACCAGCAAAGTCATCTTCGTGTTGTTGATCTTGATTCCACAGAGACAAAGACATGTCTGGTCTCAGTGAATCTTTCTGTAGGTGAATAAAAGAGAACCAGAAGTTTAGTAGAGTCGACCGTGTGATGGCTGACAGGGGTAGGCCTCAGGCAGTCAGCTGTTCAGGGTACAGGGAGCTGGTCGCTGAGCAATTGTCCAACTCCAGGTGGACGTCAGCACTCCACATTTCTGTGACAGTAAGTTCCCTGTGGAATTGTCCCTAGGATAGACACAACGTTGGAAATTTCCTTGGGGATTGATTCTATGAATAATGATTTCACAATGCATGTACATTTTCATCTAGTGATGATTTTAAGGCTTGGTAATTTCAGCAGACAAATCAAATCCTGCAACTTTTTTCTTTTGGGTTTTCAAGAATTAAATTCTTTACTTTTTTAAATATTAGAGTATAGTTGATTATCAATGTGGCATTGATTTCAGGTGTGAAGCGAAGTAATTATACATACAAAAATTAGTATCTATTATTTTTCTGATTCCTTTCCCATTTATGTTTTACAGAGTATTGCGTACAGTCCTCTGTGCTGTGCAGAGAAAACTGTTCTCTATCCATACTGTATATAATAGTTTTTATCTAATAACCCCACACTTCTCAGAGTGTAAGGTATCTGCAAACAATTCAGGAGACCCAGGTTCGATCCCTGTGTTGGTGAGATCCTGTATAGGATGGAAAGGCTACCCTCGCCAGTATTTTTACCTGCAGAATCCCATGCACAGTGAAGTCTGGAAGGCTATGGTGCATGGGGTCACAGAGATTTGAACATGACTGAGCAACTAGCCCTTTCTTTCACTTTCTCTTTTCAAGCACAAACCTCCCCACTCTTCTCTTCCCCAAGTCCCTCCGACTTGACAACCACAAGTCTGTTGTCCACGTCTGTGAGCCTGTTTCTGTTTTGTAAATAAATTCCTCCATGTCATGGTTTAGATTCCAAGCAGAAGTGATATCTATGAGAAAGTGAAAGTCACTCAGTCATGTTCAACCCTCCGTGACCCATTGGACTGTAGCACACCAGGTTCTTCTGTCCATGGAGATGCTCCAGGTAAGAATACTGGAGTGTGTTGCCGTTTCAGTATCCAAGGGATCTTCCTGAAACAGGGATCGAATGTGGGTCTCCTGAATTGTTGGCAAATTTGTGACCATCTGAACCATGGCATTTTATCAACACTAAAATGAAAGATGGACTCTAAAGAAAGATTAGTGCCAAAGAATTGATGCTTTTGAACTGTGGAGTTGGAGAAGACTCTTGAGAGTCCCTTGGACTGCAAGGATATCCAACCAGTTCATCCTAAAGGAAATCAGTCCTGATATTCTTTGGAAGTACTGATGTAGAAGCTAAAACTCCAATACTTTGGCCACCTAATGCGAATAAATGACCTGTTTGAAAACATCCTGATGCTGGGTATGATTGGAGGGTTTGGAGACGGGGAGGAGAAAGGATGAGATGGTTGGAGTTCATCACTGACTCAATGGACATGAATTAGAGTAAGCTTCAGAAGTTCATAATGGACAGGGAGGCCTGGAATACGGCAATCCATGTGGTCACAAAGAGTTGGATATGACAAGTAGTGAACTAAACTGAAGACTATAAGTGATATTTCTGGCATTGCTCTTTCTCTTTCTGACTTGTGCATCCCTGTTGCTGTAAATAGCGTTAGTTGCTTCTTTTTCTGGCTGAGTAATGTTCCATTGAATATAGGTACCACATCTTTGTTATCACATTTTCCTGGATGCTCGTGCTTTTAGTCACACTTTTTGTTAAGATTCTTTCTCAACAGAACATTAAACGCCACACTTTAGCTTAGATCATTGTCCTTTCTGGAGGTTGTGTTAGTTTAGAAAGCTAAAATATCTCCCTTTTGGAACATCTGAGTAGGAATATATCGCAAATTCATGTTTCAGACAGTGTGGTGGGAAGACATCTACTGTTTCTCTCGGAATCATATGAGATCAAACAGTGGTCTTGCGGAAAGTGTGAAAGTGGAAGTCGCTCGGTCATCTCCAACTCCTTTAATGCCATGGACCATGACAGTCCATGGAACTCACCACACCAGTATACTGGAGAAGCCTTTCCCTTCTCCAAGGAATCTTCCCAACCCAGGGATTCAACCCAGGTCTCCCCCACTGAGCCACAAGGGAAGCCCAAGAATAGTGGAGTGGGTAGCCTTTCTTTTCTCCAGAAGATCCTCCAGACCCAGGAATCGATCCGGGGTCTCCTGCATTGCAGACGGTTTCTTTACCAACTGAGGTATCAGGGAAGCCGTGCTTCAGGGAAGCAGAGCTCTGTTTCATACCGATTCTCTTGGGGGAGGAATGTGTGGGGACAACCACGAGGTCAGGACTGATGGGAACACTAATAATTTCCACCAACTCATGGGAATTCCTGCTTCTGTTAAATGACTCTGGTTTGCAAGATTTCTGCAGGACAAGACTCTCTCACCACAGCTGCTTGGCGTTAATTAATCAAAGTGCTTTCAATAATATGGCTCAAGAGCAGCAATATTATTGAACAAAAAATTCTTTAGTGATACATTTAAATTGGTGGAACTAACATTTCACAAATATGAAATAACTGTGTTACTTGTTGCTTCATCTGAAAGGGACAGCGTTAATAATGGACTGTGTTTACTTACGAGAGTGTCAGAGTCACTTTTTTTCACTCCTCTGGACAGTTATCTAGGGAAAAACAAAATGGCAGAAATGAAGGAGCCACCGATTACTGACATTCCCCAGCATTTCCAAGTTTTCTTCCTTCCTTCCTTCCTTTGTTTTAATAACGGATATTAAAAGAGATTACTTGTGGAAGAAGACATTTTGAATAAGTTGACTTGTTTTCTGGTTTATACACAACAGGTGAATGGTATGTGCAGGGAAAAAAATTAATTCTTTTACCAATGTCGATGAAGTCCAGGGCATTTTCTTCTGGAATCCCCTTTTCTCTCACCGCGTTGTCGAACTTCTCTTTGTATTTCAAGTCTACATTATTTCCTTTGCCGGTAAAATCACCGAGCAAAAAACAGAATTGTCGACCCCCGGGAACCCATGGAAATTTCTCAGTCTACAGAAGAAGAAATGGAACGTGACAATCAGATGTTCACTTGTAGAATCTAAGAGCTCTCAATGGTTCCCACGACACAAACATGTGCTTTTGTCTTAAGAATTGACCCCAGTCCAACTTGGAGAGTAGAACACCTTACTCCTCAGCATCAGGAGCGGAACTCCAAAATCTTGCCAGGATCTTCATGAATTTGGGGCTGAGCCCATCCTACTATGGAACCTACTTACTTGTCTCACATTCCTTGCATATATACCTGCCTCTCATATCTGTTTGTACACCAGGCTTAGTAGAAACCACCTTTCTGTCCTTCCATGGACACATTCACCTGATCACACATAACAACAGGCGTGATTTACTCTTTCATGGACCTACCATTCTACCCAGTAACCTTTTCTGAAATAGACACCTGTTGTCCGCATGGCACACACAGGTGTTAGTGTTCCTGTGTGGTTACTTGATTGGGTGATATCAGTGTTGATAAGAACAATGCATTTGAAACATGGAACAGGTCAAAGGTTTATCTTATAAGTGTTCCAAGGCTTACAGTGTATCAAAAAACTGATATTGTATACTAACACATACATACGGAATCTGCATATCTATGGAATCTAGAAAGATGGTACTGATAATGGACTTATTTGCAGGGCATCAGTGGAGAATCAGTCATAGAGGAGAGACGTATGTGCATGGGGAGAGGGGAGGAGACGGTGAGATGTATGGTCAGAGAAATATGCAAAATGACATGAACATATGAAAAATAGATAGCCAATGGGAATTTGTTGTATGTTTCAGGGAACTCAATCAGGGGCTCTATCTCAACCTAGAGGGGTGGGAGGGAGATAGGAGGCAGTTTCAAAATGGAAGGGACATATATATATATATATATATATATATATATATATATATATATATATATATATAGAGAGAGAGAGAGAGAGAGAGAGAGAGAGAGAGAGAGACTTCCCTGTGACTCTGCTAGTAAAGAACTCTCCTGTAGTGTGGGAGCCCTGGGTTTGATCTGTGTGTTGGGAAGTTACCCTGGAGAAGGGAAAGGCTACCCACTCCAGTATTCAGACCTGATGAATTCGATGGACTGTACAGTCCATGGGGTCACAAAGAGTCAGACAAGACTGAGCACCTTTCACACAATCATATGTTTACCTATGGCTGATTCATGTTGGTATTTGGCAGAAAACAGTACAATCTATAAAGCAGTTATCCTTCAATTAAAATATAAATAAAATTTTAAACTTGAAATAAAGTCAGCTTCATTACAGACATGGCTTGAAATTTGTTGACATATGTAAAATAAAATATTCTAGCAAAACTTCATTTTTTTTAAGATTTCAACACATAGGAATCATTGTGAAATGCCTGATGATGTGATATTCTGCACCCTATGGCCTCCTCTTTCTTGGTAAATTACCTTCCAGGATCCTTCATTTGGTGAGCCTAAATACGCAGGCCTTGCACCCTGAATATGGAATACTGTCAGCATCTCCTGATATTCTGAATGAAAGTCCTGACAGTGTACCTGTTACATGACAGTGGTTATGGGAATTTTAGAATATCATACCTACCAAATAATCCCACCAGTTCTGTTTCCTTGCCATGTCCATCCACGTTGATATTATACACTAAGAGAGTGTTCTCGTCCCCGCTAATGAGTTGAAATTCATTGCGACCCGCATCTGTGTGAGAGAGAAAAGATACAAGCAGCCCAACCTTAACTTATCAGTTAGATTATTGTGGCACATGGCGGGCATGAAGAACGGTCCATCCTGTATGGACCCACTCACTTCATGCTTGGACAGAATGCTACCGTTATCCATGGCAAAAGAAGGAGGTACGATTTTCCTCATCCACACCGTTTCCTACAATTAACCAGCCACTCCTTGCTGTCTTACTAAGATGCTTTATAGAATGTGTGTTCTGAGAAGCCTAAGATGCTTTATAGAACGTGCATGCAGAGAAACCTAACAGATTCTTTTTCTGATTTTTATTTATTTATTTTTGATTTTCTGAGTCTTCCCTGTTGCCCGTGGGCTTTCTCCACTTGTGGTGACGGTGGAGTACAGTCTAGTTGTGGTGTGCGGGACCTCAGTTCATAAATCTGTTGAAAATTATCTGTGAGAATCCTACAAAATCGATATACACTCACGTTTACCACATCCTTCTTGTTGATATTAAATCGCTATGTCATGTCTGACTCTCCATGACCCCATGAGCTGTACCACACCAAGTTCCCTGTCCTCCGTGATCTTCTAGAGTTTGCTCAAATTCGTGTTCTTTGAGCCGATAATTCCATCCAACCATCTAATCCTCTGTCATCCCTTTCTCCACCAGCCTTCAAATATTCCCAGCATCAGGGTCTTTTGCAATGAGTCAGTTCTTCACATCAGGTGGCCAAAGGACTGGGACTTCAGCTTCAGCATCATTCCTTCCAATGAATATTCAGGACTGATTTCCTTTAGGATGGACTGGTTGGATCTCCTTGCACTCCAAGGGACTCTCAAGGGTCTTCTCCAGCACCACTATTCAAAAGCATCAGTTCGTTGGTGCGCAGCATTCTTTATGGTCCAACTCTCAAATCCATACATAAATAAGGGGAAAAAAAAACATTCAGTTGACTAAAAAGACCTTTGTTGGTAAAGTGATGCCTCTGAATTTTAATAAGCTGTTTTGGGTTGTCATAGCTGTCCTTCCCAGTATCAGTTATCTTTAATTATGTGGTTACAGTCACAATCCTCAGAGATTTTCGAGCCCAAGAAGATAAAACCTGTCACTGCGTCCACTCTTGCACTTTCTATTTGCCATAAAGTGAGGGACCAGAGGCCATGATCTTCCTGGTGTTGAATGTTGAGTTTGAGACCAGCTTTTTCAGTCTCCTCTTGCACCGTTATCATGAGACTCTTTAGTCCCTCTTCACTCTCTTCCATAAAGATGTATCATCTGCATATCTGATGCTGTTGCTATTTCTTCCAGCAATCTTGATTCCAGTTTGTCATTCATCCAGCCTAGGGTTTAGCATGATGTACTCTGCATATAAGTAATAGAAGCCACATGACCGTATTTGCTATCTTGTACTCTTTTCCAAATTTTGAACCAATATGTTGTTCCATGTCCAGTTCTCACTGTTGCTGACTGATCCACATACAGGTTTCTCTGAAGCCTGGTAAGGCAATCCAGTATTACCATATCTTGAAGAATTTTCCGCAGTTTGTTGTGATCCACAAAGTCAAAAGCTTTCCCATAATGAAGCCGTAAAAGAATTGTTTTTTCTGGAATTGCCTTGCTCTCTCCATGACCCACTGAATGTTGACAATTTCATCGTGTTATTCTACCTTTTCTTAATCAAGCCTATATTTCTGGAAGTTTTCTGATCATGTACCTCTGAATCTTGACTTGAAGGATCTTGAGCACTATCTTGCTCGCATGTGAAATGAGTACAGCAGTGCGGTAGTTTGAACATTCTTTGTCATGGTCCTTCTTTGAGATTGAAATGGAAACTGATCTTTTCCAGTCCTTGGCCACTGCCAAGGTTTCCAAAGTTGCTGACACATTACTTGCAGCCCTTTAACAGCATCATTTTTCAGGATTTTAAAGAAGACAACTTGAATTCTGTCACCTCCACTAGCGTTGTTTTATAATGCTTCCTAAGACCCACTTAACTTCTCAGTCTAGGATATCTGGATCTGGTCTCTCAGATGTTCCAAAAGGGAGATATTTAAGCTTTCTAAACTAATACAACCTCCAGAAAGGACACTGATCTAAGCTAAAGTATGGCGTTTAATGTTCTGTTGAGAAAGAATCTTAACAAAAAGAGTGACTAAAAGCACGAGCATCCAGGTGAATGTGATAACAAGATGTGGTACCTATATTCAATGGAACATTACTCAGCCAGAAAAAGAAGCAACTACCTCTATTTACAGCAACATGGATGCACAAGTCAGAAAGAGAAAGACCAATGTCAGAAATATCACTTATAGTCTTCAGTTTAGTTCACTACTTGTCATATCCAACTCTTTGTGACCACATGGATTGCCGTATTCCAGGCCTCCCTGTCCATTATGAACTCCCGAAGCTTGCTCTAACTCATGTCCATTGAGTCAGTGATGACATCCAACCATCTCATTCTTTCTCCTCCCCGTCTCCAAACCCTCCAATCATCCCCAGCATCAGGATGTTTTCAAATAGGTCATTTATTCGCATTAGGCGGCCAAAGTATTGGAGTTATAGCTTCTACATCAGTACTTCCAATGAATATCAGAACTGATTTCCTTTAGGATGAACTTGTTGGATATCCTTGAAGTCCAAGGGACTCTCAAGAGTCTTTTCCAACTCCACAGTTCAAAAGCATCAATTCTTTGGTGCTCAGCTTTCTTTAGAGTCCACCTTTCATTTTAGTGTTGATAAAATGTCATGGTTCAGATGGTCACAAATTTGCCAACAATTCAGGAGACCCACATTCGATCCCTGTTTCAGGAAGATCCCCTGGATACTGAAACGGCAACACACTCCAGTATTCTTACCTGGAGCATCTCCATGGACAGAAGAACCTGGTGGGCTACAGTCCAATGGGTCACGGAGAGTTAGACACGACTGAGTGACTTTCACTTTCTCATAGATATCACTTCTGCTTGGAATCTAAACCATGGCATGGAGGAATTTATTTACAAAACAGAAACAGGCTCACAGACGTGGACAACAGACTTGTGGTTGTCAAGTCGGAGGGACTTGGGGAAGAGAAGAGTGGAGAGGTTTGTGCTTGAAAAGAGAAAGTGAAAGAAAGGGCTAGTTGCTCAGTCATGTCCAAATCTCTGTGACCCCATGCACCATAGGCTTCCAGACTTCACTGTGCATGGGATTCTGCGGGTAAAAATACTGGCGAGGGTAGCCATTCCATCCTATACAGGATCTCACCAACACAGGGATCGAACCTGGGTCTCCTGAATTTTTTGCAGATACCTTACACTCTGAGAAGTCTGGCCTTATTAGATAAAAACTATTATATACAGTATGGATAGAGAACAGTTTTCAACTGCACAGCACAGAGGACAGTACGCAATACTCTGTAAAACCTAAATGGGAAAGGAATCAGAAAAATAATAGATACTAATTTTTGTATGTATAATTACTTGGCTGAACACCTGAAATCAATGCCACATTGATAATCAATTATACTCTAATATTTAAAAAAGTAAAGAATTTAATTCTTGAAGAGCCAAAAGACAAAACTTGCAGGATTTGATTTGTCTGCTGAAATTACCAAGCCTTATAATCATCACTAGATGAAAATGTACATGCATTGTGAAATCATTATTCATAGAATCAATCCCCAAGGAAATTTCCAACCTTGTGTCTATCCTAGGGACAATTCCACAGGGAACTTGCTGTCACAGAGATGTGGAGTGCTGAGGTCCACCTGGAGTTGGACAATGGCTCAGCGACCAGCTCCCTGTACCCTGGACAGCTGACTGCCTGAGGCCTACCCCTGTCAGCCATCACACGGTCGACTCTACTAAACCTCTGGTTCTCTTTTATTCACCTACAGAAAGATTCACTGAGACCAGACATGTCTTTGTCTCTGTGGAATCAAGATCAACAACACGAAGACGACTTTCCTGGCTCCTGATTAACATGATCCTGCTCTCTTCACACTCACACTCCCTCTCACATCGTATTGCTCCCCGTCACTACATCTTGTCTTGATTAGTGTTATTTGATTGCTGAGGGTTTAAATAAATCGATTGAATACCTGCCCTGCACATGCATGTCTGTGCAAAGGTCAACGCTTTTAAAACACACAAATGTCCACATTAAGTATCCAGGAAACTGTGCCTTTCATAGGACAGTTGTTCATCAGAGACATTCCTTATGTAGATTTGGTAGAGATGCCTTCAGGTGTCCAGGGAAGAGGGAGAAAGGAGACTAAAGCATCATGAGTCAGAGTTATGGATCCTCCACCATACGGGCTTCTCTGATGGATCAGATGGTAAAGAATCTGCCGGCATTGCAGAAGACCCAAGGTCTATCCTTGGGTGAGGAAGATCCTCGGGAAGAGGAAACGGTAACCCACTCCAGTGAAGAATGCCATGGACAGAGGAGCCTGGTTGGCTATAGTCCATAGCATCCTAAAGAGATGGACAGACCTGAGCGACTAACACTTTCATTTCCAGTGTACTGTAAGGAAGGGGTCAGTATGATCAACGGAAAGTGTCTAAAATGTATCTTATCATTCCCAAGAAAGGAAAATACATACCACTCACTAAGGCTTGTGCACAGAAAGCGCAGGATGACATTACTATTCAGTTCAGTTCAATCACTTAGGCGTGTTCGAATCTTTGCGACCCGATGAAGCGCAGCACCCAGGTCTCCCTGTCCATCACCAACTCCCGGAGTTCACCCAAACTCATGTCCATCGAGTTGGTGATGCCATCCAGCCATCTCATCCTCTGTTTTCCCCTTCTCCTCCTGCCCCCAATCCCTCCCATAAGGGTCGCTTCCAGTGAATCAACTCATCACATGAGGTGGTCAAAGTATTGGAGCCTAAGCTTCAGCATCAGTCCTTCCATTGAACACCCAGGACTGATCTCATTTAGGATGGACTGCGTGGATCTCCTAGCAGTTCAAGGGACTCTCAAGAGTCTTCTCCAACACCACAGTTCAAAAGCATCAATTCTTCAGTGCTCAGCTCTCTTTTTCAGTCCAACTCTCACATCCATACATGACCACTGGAGAAACCATAGCCTTGACTAGACGGACCTTGGTTGACAAAATAATATATCTGTTTTTAATATGCTATGTAGGTGGGTCATAACTTTCTTTCCAAGAAGAAAGCGTCTTTTCATTTCATCGCTACAGTCACCATCTGCAGTGATTTTGGAACCCAAAAAATAAAGTCTGACACTGTTTCCACTGTTTCCCCATCTAGTTCATGTGAAGTGATGGAACCAGATGCCATGATTTTGGTTTTCTGAATGTTGAGCTTTAAGCCAACTTTTTCACTCTCCTCTTTCAATTTCATCAAGAGGCTTTTAGTTCCTCTTCACTTTCTGCCATAATCGTGGGGTCACCTGCATATCTGAGGTTATTGATATTTGTCCTGACAGTCTTGATTCCAGCTTGTGCTTCTTCCAGCCCAGCATTTCTCATGATGTACTCTGCATATACATTATATAAGCAGGGTGGCAATATATAGCCTTGACGGACTCTTTTTCCTTTTGGGAACCAGTCTGTTGTTCCATGTCCAGTTCTAACTGTTGTTTCCTGACCTGCATACAGGTTTCTCAAAAGGCAGGTCAGGTGGTCTGGTATTCCCATCTCTTTCAGAAGTTTCATAGTTTGTTCTGATCCATACAGTCAAAGGCTTTGGCATAGTCAATTAAGCAGAAATAGATATTTTTTCTGGAATTCTCGTGCTTTTTCGATGATTCAGCAGATGTTGGCAATTTGATCTCTGGTTCCTCTGCTTTTTCTAAAACCAGCTTGAACTTCTGGAAGTTCACGGTTCACATATTACTGAAACCTGACTTGGAGAATTTTGAGCATGACTTTACTAGCATGTGAGATGAGTGCTATTTTTCGGTACTTTGAGCATTCTTTGGCATTACCTTTCTTTAGGATTGGAATGAAAACTGACCTTTTTCATTCCTGTGTCCACTGCTGAGTTTTCCCAATTGGCTGGCACAATTAGTCAAGCACTTTCACATCATCATCTTTCAGGATTTCAAAGAGCTCAACCGGAACTCCATCACCTCCACTAGGTTTCTTCGTAGTGAGGCTTCCTACGTCCACTTGACTTCACATTCCAGGATGTCTGACTCTATGTGAGTGATCACACCATCGTGATTATCTGGGTCTTGAAGATCTTCTTTGTACAGTTGTTCTGTGTATTTTTGCCCCCTCTTCTAAATATCTTCTGCTTCTGTTAGGTCCCTACAATTTCAGTCCTTTATCGAGGCCATCTTTGCATGAAGTGTTCCCTTGATATCTCTAATTTTCGTGAAAAGATCTCTAGTCTTTCCCATTCTATTGTTTTCCTTTATTCCTTTGCATTGATCGCTCAGGAAGTCTTTCTTACCTCTCTTTGCTATTCTTTGGAACTCAGAATTCAGATGCTTATATCTTTCCTTTTCTCCTTTGCCTTTTGTTTCTCTTCTTTTCACAACTATTGGTAAGGCCTCCTCAGACACCTTTTTTTTTTTCATTTATTTTTCTTGGGGATGGTTTTGCTCCCTGTCTGGTGTACAATGTCATAAACCTCCGTACATTGTTCTTCAGTAACTCTGTATATCAGATCTAGTCCCTTAAATCCATTTCTCACTTCCACTGTGTAATCGTTAGAGATATGATTTGGTCATTCCTTCCCATGGTCATATATGAATGCGAGAGTTGGACTGTGAAGAAAGCTGATCGCCGAAGAATTAATGCCTTTGAACTGTGGTGCTGGAGAAGATGCTTGATAGTCCCTTGGACTGCAAGGAGATCCAACCAGTCCATTCTAAAGGAGATCAATCCTGGGTGTTGATTGGAAGGACTGATTCTAAAGCTAAAACTCCAATACTTTGGCCAACTCATGCGACGAGTTGACTCACTGGAAAAGATTCTGATGCTAGGAAGTATTGGGGGTGGGAGAAGACGGGGATGACAGAGAATGAGATGGCTGGATGGCATCACCGACTCTGTGGACATGAGTTTGAGTGAATTCCAGGAGTTGGTGATGGACAGGGAGGCCTGGCGTGCTGTGATTCCTAGGGTCACGACTGAGCGACTGAACTGAACTGAACTGAAGTCAATGGTCTAGTGGTTTTCCCTACTTTCTTCATTTTATGGCTGACTTTGGCAATAAGGAGTTCACGATCTGAGCCACAGTCTGCTCCGGGCTTGTTTTTGCTGAATGCATAGAGTTTCTCTATCTTTGGCTGCAAAGAATATAATCAATCTGATTTCAGTGTTGACTATCTGATGATGTCCATGTGTAGGGTCTTCTCTTGTATTTTTGGAAGACGGTATTTGCTATGACCAGTGCATTCTCTGGGAAGAACTCTGTTAACCTTTGTCCAGCTTCATTCTGTACTCCAAGTCAAATGTGCCTGTTACTCCAGGTGTTTTTTGACTTCCTACTTTGCCTTCCAGGCCCTATAATGAAAAGAATATCTTTTTTATTTTGTTAGTTATAGAAGGTCTTGTGGGTCTTCATAGTATTTTTCAACTTTAGCTTCTTCAACATTACTGGTCTGGGCATAGACTTGGATTACTGTGATATTGAATAGTTTCTCTTGGAAATGAACAAAGATCTTTCTGTCGTTTTTGAGACTGCATCCAAGTACCGCATTTTGGACTCTAGTTGACTAAGATGTCTGCTCCATTTCTTCTAAGGGATTCCTGCCCACAGTAGTCGATATAATGGTCATCTGAGCTCAATTGACTCAGTCCAGTCTATTTTAGGTCGCTGGTTCCTAAAATGTCAACATTCACTCTTGCCACCTCCTGTTTGATCACTTCCAATTTACCTTGATTTATGGAACTAACATACCAGGTTCCTATGCAATATTGCTCTTTACAGTATCGGACATTGCTTGTATCACCAGTCACATCCACAGCAGGGTGCTGTTTTTGTTTTGGCTCCTCTCTTCATTCTTTCTGGAGATATTTCTCCATTGATCTCCAGTAGCCTATTGGTCACCTACTGAGTGGGGGAGGTGATTGTTCAGTGCCGTATCTTTTTGCCTTTTCATACAGTTTATGGCGTTCTCTAGGCAGGAATTCGGAAGTGGTTTGCCATTCCTTTTTCCAATGGACAACATTTTGTCATATCTCTCCACCATGACCTGTCCATCTTGGGTGGCCCTACACAGCCTGGCTCATAGTTACACTGAGTTAGGCAAGGCGGTCGTCCAAGTGATTAGATTGTTTAATTTTCTATGATTGTGATTTTTAGTTTATCTGCCCTTGATGGAAAAGGAACAGAAGCTTATGAAAGATTCCTCATGGGATAGAATCACTGAGAGGGATATTGGGTCTTATTCTGATTGGTGTGGCCCTGTTCAGTAAATCATTAATTGAATTTCTGTTTATGGGTGGAGCTGTGTTCCTTCCCTGATATTTACCTGAGGCCTAACTATGGTGCAAGTATTGAAGATAATGGTGACCTCCCTCAAAAAATCTCATGCATGTACTGCTAAAGTTCCTGTGCTTAACCCTGAAGCAGGCCACCACCAATCCACACCTTCACCCAGCAGAGACTCCCGGACACCCACAGGCAAGTCCGGGACAGTCTCCTGTGGGGTCACTGTTCCTTTTTCCTGGGTCCAGGGGCAAAAATTACTGCTGTGCCCTCCAAGTGTCTATTTCGCGACCTGTGTAAGTTCTGGCAACTCTATGGTGGGGTTAATGGCAGCTTCTTCCAGGAGGAATTATGCCATACCCACACCCGGAGCCCCTGTCCCTTGACACTCCCAGAAACATCCTTCTGATGAAGCCAGAACAGCCCCTACCCTCTTTTTCCATAAGATTGTGGAATGGACTTTGAGAGTGTCGAACTTAGCGAAGAACCAAAGGTGAATACATTTGGAATTGTTTCTTTTACTTGCTTTCTGTTGCCATTCTTATTATAATCATACATTATGGCCTGCATCAGAAAGCCCTACCCTTCAGCCTGATTGTGAAAGTGCCTTTTCTCATCTCACAGGGAGATAAACTGACCCTACCCAGCTATGAAAAGAAGAAATTACCGAGGGGAAGGGAACAAGATGGCGGAGGAATAGGACGGCGAGACAACTTTCTCCCCCACAAATTCATCAAGAGAACATTTGAACGTGGAGTAAAGTCCACCAAACAACTTCTGAATGCTGGCAGAGGACATCAGGCACCCATAAAAGCAGCCCATTGTCTTCAAAAGGAGGTAGGAAAAAACATAAAAGATAAAAAGAGAGACAGAAGAAGTCAGGATGGAGCTCCATCCTGAGAAGGGAGGCTTTAAAAAGAGAGAAGTTTCCAAACACCAGGAAGCACTCACTGGCAAGTCTGTGGCAAGCCTTGGAACCTCAGAGGGCCACATAACCAAGAGGAAAAAGAAAGAAATAATTAAAACCCACAGATTACCTTCCAAACAGTAACTCCAAGAGGAGAAGCAATGCAGACGCCTGCATCCACCATTAGCAAGCGGGGGCTGGGCAGGGAGGAGTCAGCTGAACTGCTTAGAGAGAGGACTGGGCATGAAAGCCGCGAGAACCATCTGAGAGAACTAACTGGGGATAGCAAAGCAGACTGGGATAGCTTCCCTCGTGAAAAGGCGGAAAGACCTAACCTAAGACACTGCCAGCTCCACAAACAGAAAAAAGGACTGAGCAGAACGAGCCAGCTGTGATCAGCCCAAACCCCATCCTCCACCGAGACAGGCAGGGAGGCCAGCCAGAGCCAGAGGGGGCAACCGTGGCCCCAGAAACGCATCTGATACCAATCTGCAGGCTGGCTTTGCTGCTAATCAAGACTTCTTAGGCTCAGGCCGGTTGATATCCGCCTCAGAAAGTGCGTCGGTTGTACACCCAGAAAACCGAGTGGCAGGGACTGGGGAGGCCATAAGTTACAGAGACCGCACTCACAAAACACCAGGTCACCTGAGCTGCTTGGACCGGGGAAGGCACAAAACGCAGGCCCTACCTAGCCTGCACCTGTGTGGAGTACCTGAGAAACTGAACTTGAGCCGCTCAGACCTGGGAAGTGCATACAACCCAGCTCTGGCCTCGGACAGTTCCCAGCAGAGCACCTAGAGACTGTGCAGTGTAGACTGGGACAGCACACGTGCTGTCAGTGGGGACAAACCCATTGGGGCTGAGAGACTGCGAACACTCCCCACAGATGCCAGAGATATTTGTCTGCAGCATTCCTCCCTTCCCAGAACAGGACTGAAAAACTGACCCTTAAAAAGTGTCCACCACCGCCCCCTAGTGTCAGGGCTGAAATTAGACACTGAAGAGACCACCAACCAGAAGCTAAAACAGAGGGAACCGCCTTGGAAATGACAGATAGAGAAGTCTAGAGGCTACTCCAAGAATAAGACCGAAAACCAGAGGGAAGAGGCTTAGGCCGAATCCTGAGAACACCAGAGAACTCCTGACTGCAGGGAACATTAATTGATAGGAGCTCATCAAACGCCTCCATACCTACACTAAAACCAAGCACCACCCAAGGGTCAACAAGTTCCAAGCTAGACATACCACGCAAATTCTCCAGCAAAACAGGAAAATAGCCCTGAGCTTCAATATACAGGCTGCCCAAAGTCACTCCAAACCCACTGAAATCTCATAACTCATTACTGGACAATTCATTACACTCCAGAGAGAAGAAATCCAGCTCCTCCCATCAGAACACTGACACAAGCTACCCTAACCAGGGAACCTTGACAAGTCACCCATCAAACTCCACACACAGTAAGGAAACTACATAATAAAGAGAACTCCACAAACTGCCAGAATATGGAAAGGCCACCCCAAGCAAAGCAATATAAGCAAGATGAAGAGGCAGAGAAATACCCAGCAAGTAAAGGAACAAGATAAATGCCCACCAACACAAACAAAAGAGGAAGATATAGGGAATCTACCTGATAAAGAATCTTGAATTTTGCTGGTGAAAATGATTCAAAATCTTGAAAGCAAAATGCGGTTACAGATAGATAACCTGGAGAAAAGGATTGAGAAGATGCAAGAAAGATTCCATAAGGATGTAGAGGAAATAAAAAGTCAATATGCAATGAATAATGCAATAGATGAGATCAGAAACACTCTGGAGGGAACAAACAGTAGAATAACATAGGCAGAAGACAGGATAAGTGAGCTAGAAGACAGAATTGTAGAAATAAATGAACCAGAGAGGAAAAAAGAAAACGAATTGATAGAAATGAGGACAATGTTAGAGAACTCTGGGAAAATGTTAAACGTCCCAACATTCGAATCATAGGATTCCCAGAAGAAGAAGAAGACAAAAAGAAAGACCATGAGGAGATAATAGTTGAAAACTGTCCTAAAATAGGGAAAGAAATAATCACCCAAGTCCAAGAAAGCCAGAAAGTCCCCAACAGGATAAACCGAAGGCGAAATACCCCAAGACACAAATTAATCAAATTAATAAACATCAAACACAAAGAACAAATATTAAATGCAGCAAGGGAAAAGCAGCAAATTACACACAAGGGGATTCCCATATGGATAACAGCTGATCTTTCAACAGAAACTCTTCATGCCAGGAGGGAATGGCAAGACCTACTTAAAGTGATGAAAGAAAATAACCTAACCCCTTACTGTACCCAGCAAGGATCTCATTCAAATATGAAGGAGAAATCAAAAGCTTTACAGACAAGCAAAAGCTGAGAGAATTCAGCATCACCAAAACAGCTCTCCAACAAATGCTAAAGGATATTCTCTAGACAGCAAGCACAGAAAGGGTGTATAAACTTGAACCCAAAGCAATAAAGAAAATGGCTATGGTATTGTACTTATCAATAACTACCTTAAACATAAATGGGTTGAATGCCCGAACAAAAAGACAAAGGCTGGCTAAAAGGATACAATAACAAGACCCCCATATATGTTGTCTACAAGAGACCCACCTCGAAACGAGGGACACATACAGACTGAAAGTGAAGGGCTGGAAAAAGATATTCCACGCAAATAGAGACCAAAAGAAAGCAGGAGTAGCAATACTCATATCAGATAAAATAGAGATTAAAACAAAGACTGTGAAAAGAAACAAAGAAGAAAACTACGTAATGATCAAAGGATCAATCCAAGAAGAAGATATAACAATTATAAATATTTATGCACCCAACATAGGAGCACCGCAATATGTAAGACAATTACTAACCAATATGAAAGGGGATATTAACAACAATGCAATAATAGTGGGACAGTTTAGTACCCCACTTACAACTATGGATAGATCAACTAAACAGAAAATTAACAAGGAAACACAAACTTTCAATGATACAATAGACCAGTTAGATTTAATAGATATCTATAGGTCATTTCACCCCAAAACAATGAATTTCACCTTTTTCTCAAGTGCACACGGAACCTTTTCCGGGATAGATCACATCCTGGGCCATAAATCTAGCCTTGGTAAATTCAAAAACATTGAAATCATTCCAAGCATCTTTTCTGACCACAATGCAGTAAGATTAGATCTCAATTACAGGAGGAAAACTATTAAAAATGCCAACATATGGAGGCTGAACAACACGCTGCTGAATAATGAACAAACCACAGAAGAAATCAAAAGAGAAATCAAAATATGCATAGAAATGATGAAAGTGAAAACACGACAACCCAAAACCTCTGGGACACTGTAAAAGCAGTGCTAAGGGGAAGGTTCAGAGCAATACAGGCACACCTCAAGAAACAAGAAAAAAGTCAACTAAATAACCTAACTGTACATCTAGAGAAACTAGAAAAGGAAGAAATGAAGAAACCCAGGGTTAGTAGAAGGAAAGAAATCTGAAACATTAGGGCAGAAATAAATGCAAAAGAAACAAAAGAGGCCATAGCAAAAATCAACAAAACCGAAAGCTGGTTCTTAGAGAGGGTAAATAAAATTGACAAACCACTAGCCAGACTCATCAAGAAACAAAGGGACAAGAACCAAATCAATAAAATTAGAAATGAAAATGGAGAGATCACAACCAACAACACAGAAATACAAAGGATCATTAGAGAATACTATCAACAATTATACGGCAATAGAATGGACAACTTGGAAGAAATGGACAAAGTCTTAGAAAAGTACAACTTTCCAAAACTGAACCAGGAAGAAACAGAAAATCTGAACAGACCCATCACAAGCACAGAAATTGAAATGGTAATCAGAAATCTTCCAGCAAACAAAAGCCGAGGTCCAGATGGCTTCACAGCTGAATTCTACCAAAAATTTAGAGAAGAGCTAACACCTATTCTACTCAAACTCTTCCAGAAAATTGCTCAGGAAGGGAAACTTCCAAACTCATTCTATGAGGCCACCATCACACCAATCCCAAAACCTGGTAAAGATCCCACATAAAAGGAAAACTACAGGCCAATATCACTGATGAACATAGATGCAAAAATCCTTAAGAAAATTCTAGCAATCATAATCCAACAGCACAATAAGAGGATCATACATCATGACCATTTGGGCTTTATCACAGGGATGCAAGGATTTTTCAATATGCGCAAATCAATCAACGTAATACACAACATTAACAAACTGAAAAATAAAAATCATATGATTATCTCAGTAGATGCAGAGAAAGCCTTCGACAACATTCAACATCCATTTATGATAAAAACCCTCCAGAAGTTGGGAATAGAAGGAACATACCTCAACATAATAAAAGCTATATATGACAAACCCACAGCAAACATTATCCTCAATGGTGAAAAAATGAAAGCGTTTCCCCTAAAGTCAGGAAAAGACAAGGGTGCGCACTCTCACCACTACTATTCAACATAGTTTTAGAAGCTTTGGGCACAGCAGTCAGAGCAGAAAAAGACATAAGAGGAATCCACATTGGAAAAGAAGAAGTAAAACTTTCACTGTTTGCTGATGACATGGTCCTCTACACAGAAAACCCTAAAGACTCTACCAGAAAAATACTAGAGCTAATCAATGATTACAGTAAAGTTGCAGGATATAAAATCAACACACAGAAATCCCTTCATTCCTATACACTAATAATGAGAAAATAGAAAGAGAAATTAAGGAAACTATTCCATTCACTGTTGCAACGAAAAGAATAAAATACTTAGGAATATATCTACCTAAAGAAACAAAGACCTGTACATAGAGAACTATAAAATCCTGGTGAAAGAAATCAGAGAGGACACTAATAGATCGAAAAATATACTGTGTTCGAGAATTGGAGAAAAAATATTGTGAAAATGAGTATACTACTCAAAGTAATTTATACATTCAATCCAATGTCTATCAAGCTACCAACGATATTTTTCACAGATCTAGAACAAATAATCTCACAATTTGTATGGAAATACAAAAAACTTCGAATAGCCAAAGCAATCTTGAGGAAGAAAAATGGAACTGGGGGAATTAATCTGCCGGACTTCAGGCTGTATAACAAAGCCACAGTCATTAAGACAGTATGGTACTGGCATAAAGACAGAAATATAGACCAATGGAACAAAATAGAAAGCCCAGAGATAAATCCAGGCACTTATGGACACCTTATCTTTGACAAAGGAGGCAAGAATGTAAAATGGAGAAAAGACAGTATCGTTAACAAATGATGCTGGGAAAACTGGTCAGCCACTTGTAAAAGAATGAAACCAGAACACTTCGTAACACCATACACAAAAATAAACTTCAAATGGATGAAATATCTCAATGTAAGACCAGAAACTATAAAACTCCTAGAGGAGAACATAGGCAAAACACATTCCGACAAAAATCACAGCAGGATCATCCATGACCCACCTCCCAGAATATTGGAAATAAAAGCAAAAACATACAAATGGTACCTAATTAAAATTAAAAGCTTCTGCACAACAAAGGAAACTATAAGCAAGGTGAAAAGACAGCCTTCAGAATGGGAGAAAATCATAGCAAATGAAATAACTGACAAAGAATTAATCTCTAAAATATACAAGCAACACCTGCAGCTCAATTCCAGAAAAATAAACGACCCAATCAAACAATGGGCCAAAGAACTAAACAGACATTTCTCCAAAGAAGACATACAGATGGCTAATAAACACATGAAAAAATGGTCAACGTCCCTCATAATCAGAGAAATGCAAATCAAAACCACAATGAAATACCATTTCACACCAGGCAGAATGGCTGCTATCCAAAAGTCTACAAGCAATAAATGCTGGAGAGGGTGTGGAGAGAAGGGAACCCTCTTACACTATTGGTGGGCATGCAAACTAGTACAGCCACTGTGGAGAACAGTGTGGAGATTCCTCAAAAAACTGGAAACAGAACTGCCATATGATCCAGAAATCAAATTCCTGGGGATACACACTGAGGAAACCAGAATTGAAAGAGACACGGTTACCCCAATGTTCATTGCAGCACTGTTTATAACAGTAAGGACATGGAAGCAATCTAGATGTCCATCTGCAGATAAATGGATAAGAAAGCTTTGGTACATGTACACAATGGAGTATTACTCAGCCATTAAAAAGAATGCATTTGAATCAGTTCTAATGAGGTAGATGAAACTAGAGCCTATTATACAGAGTGAAGTAAGCCAGAAAGAAAAACACCAATACAGTATACTAATGCATATATATGGAATTTAGAAAGATGGAAATGACAACCCTGTATACAAGACAGCAATAGAGACACAGATGTATAGAACAGTCTTTGGGACTCTGTGGGAGAGGGCGAGGGTGGGATGATTTGGGAGAATGGCATTGAAACATGTATATTATCATATGTGAAACTAATCATCAGTTCAGGGTCGATGCATGTTACAGGATGCTCAGGGCTGGTGTGTGGGGATGACCCAGAGGAAGGATAAGGGGAGGAGTGAGGTGGGAAAGGGGTTCAAGAAGGGGAACTCATGTACACGCGGGGCAGATTCATGTCAATGTATGGCAAAAGCAGCCAATATAATATTGTAAAATAATTAGCCTTCAATAAAAATAAATTAAAGAAAAAAAAATTGCCACAAACATTGCGAAGTTTGGCCCATCCTAGGATGATCTGCAACACTGAAGATCCTTTTAACTTTACTTCCTCACTGACTCTCACGCGCTACTCTGCCTTTTGACTTTAGTTTGTCATAACTGCTCTCCCTCGGCTTTATACAAGAACCTGGCCTCCAGACCCTGACAAGATGGTTACTTCGAGACATTCGTCTACCATCTTCTCAGCCGACTGTCCAAAGTAATTCCTATTGCTTGCCTCCCCAACACCTTTCTTGGATTCACTGGTCTGTCAGTAGGACAACTAGAGAGTCCATGTGCCATGACTAAAGACCCCAGCTATGATGAAACAAAGATTTTGCGTGCAGCAACCGAGACCTGGTGCAGATAAATAAATTAATGCAGAAATAAATATGATACTATATTTTTGTAATGAAAGTCACATACACAATTACTCTCTTAAAAATAGTGGGATTGTGTTTTGTTGGTTCAACTTTAGACTCTAACTGCATTGCAACCTTGACCATGTATCCTTGAGGCAACCTGGAATTTTGAGTGGCCAAGATCAATAGTCCTCCTAGCACTGTTTAGTTAGGAGTTGTGCAATCTAAAATGTAAAAACAGTAGTTACAGAAAGAAAAATTGGAAAAAAAAGAAAAAACAGAAAAGTAAAGCAAAATTAATAACCTGTTGTTAGAAGCTTCTCAGTTACAAAAATATGAATAAATTTGAGGAGAAAACAGGAAGCTGTACCAAGCAGTACTTAGCCTTATTTCGAGGGAATTACACCAGTACTGTTTTTATAAGATGGTTCTGGTTTTATTTATTATTCTATTGCCTACATTTTCACCAATATTAAAGAGAGTTGGGATGAAAGGGCGTACGAGACTTTTCAGTATAAAGCAATAGGATTTTTTTAATCAGTTTCCTTAAGAATGAAATCTTATATCTTTTCTATTCTATTTTTAATTGGTGGAGAATGTTTTACAATGTTCCTTGGGCTCCTGCCATACAACATTGGAAATCAGCCGTAATTATTCATTAATCACCCCCTTTTTGAGCCCCCTCCCCTCACCGCATCTCACCCCTCTAGGTCACCACAGAGCACCTCTCTGGGATCCCTGTTTCACCAACTTCTCATCAGCTACATATCGTTTGTAGGGAAGAAACAGAGAGGCAGATATAGAGAACAGAGTGTGAGCACAGGGAGGGAAGAAGAGTACGGAGACCAGTGGAAACCAACACGATTACTGCAACTGTTGCAAGAATCTCTGAGAAGAACTAGTGTCTAATCTCCCCTTGATTGGCAGTTAGAAAGACTTCTTAAGACGGGATGGGCCTAGGATACACTCCCAGGGGACACATGTTGGTAAGACTCCAAAAGGAAACCCTGGGAATGCTGGTGGTACAAAATAGAGATGGAAGGGTGATGATGGGTTGATGAGGGTGTTAGCTGGGATCACAGGACCACTCAAATTTATCCAAGTCAGGGACTTCTCTGGTGGTCCAGTGCTTAGGATCCTGTCCTTCCCCTGCACAGAGTATAGGGTTCATACGGGTTTCATCCCTGTTGGAGAACTAAGAACCTGCATGCTGCATGGAGCATCCTAGATAAAGAAACAAACAAAAAAACAAAAAAAAAACAAAAAACAAATTAAATTAATATCTGGGTCAAAGAACAAGGAGAGGAAACGGTTTCAGGATATTCAGAGACATGAAACCTTCAATCACGCAGACTTTCCAGCTGAAAATATGACATGATAATATACAGAGGAATGCACGAACAATGGAGATAACATGATTTTGCAACTGAAAGAAAAGAGAGTAAAAGGAGAAAATATAGATACTATTTT
Organism: Moschus berezovskii; assembly: GCF_049115385.1. NCBI lineage: Eukaryota > Metazoa > Chordata > Mammalia > Artiodactyla > Moschidae > Moschus > Moschus berezovskii. The sequence continues at coordinate 6,723,156 of NC_142489.1, forward strand.
CGGTCCATGTGAACACGAAGGAAGTGATCCTCTGAGGATGTGAGCTGAGGACGCCCTTGAGACGACAAACTCTCCTCAAAGGTCTGAATTAAATCGAAATGAATGAATTTGATCTCCAATCAGTCGCAGGAGCAGACAGCACTGGGTCAGTTCTCACTTCGTTGACTCAGGAAATCTGAATCTCATTTCTTCTTTTCTGTACTCAGAAAAAAATAAATCTTTTAAAGTATTTATTTGACAAAAAAACAGTGAATAAAGATGAAAATAAGTAAATTTTGATTTAAAAAGATGAACAAACTGACTCACTGTTTCTGTGATCTTGAGTTAGGAAATTTGTTTTTTCCATTAAAAATTCAAAAAATTTCAAGAACTGCTGTCCAGCCTTTTTTGCTCACTGGGAGAAACAACTGAGTTAGTGAGTAAATATTATATTAAGGATTAAATGGGTAAAAGGGGGTCTGTAGAGAAATCACTGAAAATAAACTACTGATATGCCTTCTTCAGATGACTTTAAGCAGTGCATTACCAGATCGACCTCTTGGTACTTAGGAGGAAAAAAGCCCACATTGGGGCAGGAGAAGGTGACAAATACTCTGTGCTGATCTGCTCCCCACCTCAGAATAATAGGATTCTTTCCAAGGGTCTCTTTGGAAATAGTGTTCCCTTGGCTAAACCACACAGTCAATCTTTACTTTTAGAAAATAAATCTTACACTATCTCCTCCATATTAACAGAACCATGCAGAAGTGAGGGATATGTACCTTGTACAGCTCATCTCATTTTGGATCTCTTGATAAGCAGGAAAATAACTAATTGTCCTCTTGCAATATTGGAGGTACTACAGTTTCTCATTTAATGGTCAAATGCCCACATCCACATATGCTTCTCTTAAAACAAATATCATTATTAAAATGACAGAATGCCAGAAAATTTTATCTCTGCCAACCAGATACTGAAGGTGCCGTCTGTTTTAACTGTGGTCATAAGAGAAACAACCATTGGTTCAAGATATGTCACGCCAACAGATGCATGCTATAAAAGTGGCAGCACTTTTGCATCCTTTCCAACCACTGGGACACCCTCAGCTTCTAGAGCAGAAGGGCCACGAGACTCAACAAGATGAAGGCTCTGCTGTTCAGTCTTGTCCTCGGTCTGCTTGTTGCCAGTCAAGGTGAAGCTCAGACAGACGCCTCACAGGTACCAGGGCATTTGAACGGTGGTCCAAGCTTGGGAGGAGTTCTTAGCGTGTATCCATGTGAGTGTCCTTTTCGAGGTTTGGTCATGTGGACTGCTAAGTCTCGCCATCTCCCTGCAACTGAAAATTGCTCCATTCACTGGCTCTATGCCTGCCGTTTGTGATGTCTGTATCATCTCTAGCATCCATTCATCAGCTCTCATGTATGTTCACTACTTTTGTAAAACCGAAGGATGATCTCACAGCTGTTGGATTGGGTCTCTTGCATTTGACAACATAGCTCAAGCTATCTCAGTAATACCTCAATTATTTCCTTTATCTGACTTGAGTTTTCACGTGATTTTATACCTAGGGCTGTGTTCATAAAAATAGGTAACTTCTGCTAAGTGAAAGGACAGGGAATCTCCTGAGGGATGGTATCGAGCAGAATTTACAGAGATGGACTAAGATTTCTGAAGGGAATTTTGCTTTTAGCTTACAGGAAGATGGTTAATCCAATATGTGGCGGCCAGTAAGAAAGAGAAGATCACTGAGGGGGGGCCATTCGACGCTTTCATGAGTTACATTGAGCTTGATGAAGAAAATGGAACAATACTGATGCACTTTTATGTCAAGTAAGTAAAAGTCACCCAAAAGGAAAGCACCTCTAAACTCTGACCTGAGGGAGGGTGTCTCTCTCCCATCTGCAGGCAGCTCTCTGGCTGATGTTGAGAGGAAGACGCCCTGAGTTGTGGGGCTGAGCAGGGATACTGAGCTGGGGGGAGGGCAGTTTCCCTGTGAGCACCAGGGATTGTCCCGAAAATTCTGCGGAGAGGGGGAACCAGAAGCTCACTGTCATCAACTCATTACAGTAAAGAGGGACACAGCCGAGGTAAGAGTCTCATGTCCTGGAAACCCACAGTCCCCACCAGGCTCTTGACCCCTTCCTGCAGAATTTGTAAGAGACGTTCCCATTCAGCCAAGAAGTGAGAGCAGAGGAAGAGCACACAGTGAGCTCTGCCCTCGGGGCTTCCTCATGGGAGGTTTCAACATTGCTGAGTTTCCCAAAGTCGTCAGAGCCCCTAGTGACTTTCCCAAGTCCCTTCCCAGGCGCTGCCATTACACGTGATAGCAGTTCAATCCCTGGGTCAGGAAGATCCCCTGGAGAAGGAAATGGTGACCCACTTCAGTATTCTTGCCTGGAGAATCCCATGAACAGAGATGCCTGCTGGGCGATAGTCCAAGGGTTCTCAATAGGTCAGACAGGACTGAGCAACCAAGCACACACACACAGAGATCCAAGTACCATTCATGGAATGTCCACTATATTGTAGGTGGTATGCTAGGAACATGCAAAGTATGGCAAAAATCAACACATTTGTTCAGCCATTATCTCCCACCCCACCCCACCCCACCCGAAAAAAACCAGAACATGTAAACTCAGGTATACATTGTGAGGAATAAAAGTATTAAGAACAGAAACAACTACATATTTTATGCTTGGAGATATTGCTTTATAAATATATATCACCGATTATGTATTATATATAACCATATGGTTCATAGCATCAGTTCATTCGCTCAGTCGTGTCTGTCTCTTTGCGACCCCATGAACTGCAGCAAGCCAGGCCTCCCTGTCCATCAACAACTCTCAGACTTCACACAAACTCACGTTCATTGAGACGGTAATACCATCCAACCATCTCATCCTCTGTCGTCCCATTCACCTCTTGCCCTCAATCTTTCCCAGCTTCATGGTTTTTTCCAAGGAGTCAGTTCTTTACATCAGGTGGCCAGAGTATTGGACTTTCAGCTTAGCATCAGCCTTTCCAATGAATATTCAGGACTGATTTCTTTAGGATGGACTGGTTGGGTGTCCTTGCACTTCAAGGAACTCTCAAGAATCTTCTCCAATACCATAGTTCAAAAGCATCTATTTTTTGGTGCTCAGCTTTTTTTACAGTCCAAGCCTCACATCCATACATGACAACTGGAAAAACCATAGCCTTGACTTGATAGACCTTTGTTGGTAAAGTAATCTCTCTGCTTTTCACTATGCCGTCTTGATTGGTCATAACTTTCTTCCAATGAACAAGCGTCTTTTAATTTCATGTGTGCAATCAGCATCTGCAGTGATTTTGGAGCCCAAAAAGAATAAAGTCTGACACTGTTTCCACTGCTTCCCCATCTATTTCCCATGAAGTGATGGGACCGGATGCCAGGATCTTAGTTTTCGGTATGTGGAGTTTCAAGCCAACTTTTCCACTCTCCTCTTTCACTTTCATCACGAGGCTCTCTAGTTCTTGTTTATTTTTGCCGTTAGGGTGGTGTCAACTGCACCTCTGTGGTTATTAATATTTTTCCTGGCAATCTTGATTCCAGATTGCACTTCTGCCAGCCCAGTGTTTCTCATGATGTACTCTGCATATAAGTTAAATAAGCAGGGTGATATATACAGCCTTGACAAACTACTTTTTCTATTTGGAACCAGTCTGTTGTTCCATGTCCAGTTCTAACTGTTGCTTCCTGACCTGCATATACGTTTCTCAAGAGGGAGGTCAGATGGTCCGGTATTTCCACCTCTTTAAGAATTTCCACAGTTTATTGCGATTCACACAGTCAAAGGCTTTGGGCATAGACAGTAAACTCGAAATTGATGGTTTTCTGGAACTCTTTTGCTCTTTTGATGATAAAACAGATGTTGTCAATTTCATCTCTGGTTCCTCTGCCTTTTCTAAAACCTTCTGGAACATCTGGAAGTTCACGGTTCATGACTTGTTGAAGTCTGTCTTGGAGAATTTTGAGCATTACTTTGCTAGTGTGTGAGATGAGTTCAATTGTTTGGTAGTTTGAGCATTCTTTGCTACTCCCTTCCTTTGGCATTGGGATGAAAGCTGGCATTTTTCTGTCCTGTGGCCACTGCTGAGTTGTCCAAATGTATTGACATATTGAGTGCAGCACTTTCATAGCATCATCGTTTAGTATTTGAGATAGCTCAACTGGAATTGCATCACCTCCACTAGCTTTGTTCATAGTGATGCTTCCATGGGCCATCTTCACTTCACATTCCTGGATGTCTGGCTCCTGGTCAGTGATCACACCATCATGATATCTGGGCCGAAAAGGTCTTTTTTGTATAGTTTTCTGTGTATTCTTGCCACCTCTTCTTTATATCTTCTGCTCTGTTCAGTCCATTTCTGTCTTTATTCTGCCCATCTTTGCATGGAATGTTCCCTTAGGATCTCTACTTTTCTTGAAGAGATCGCTAGTCTTTCGCATTATATTATTTTCCTCTATTTCCTTGCACTGACCACTGAGGAAGGCTTTCTTATCTCTCCCTGCTATTCTTTGGAACTCTGCATGCAAATGGGTATATCTGTCTTTTTCTCCTTTGCTTTTTGCTTCTCTTCTTTTCACAGCTATTAGTAAGGCCCTTCAGACAGCCATTTTGCTTTTATTCATTTCTTTACCTTCGGGATGATCTTGCTCCCGGTCTCCCATGCAATGTCACGAACCTCCGTCCATACATCATCAGGGACTCTGTGTATCAGATCTAGTCCCTGAAATCTATTTCTCACTTCCACTGTTTAATCATAAGGCATTTTATTTAGGTCATATCTGAATGGTCTAAAGGTTTTCCCTACTTTCTTCAATTTAAGTCAGAATTTGGCAATATGGAGTTCATGATCTGAGCCACAGTCAGCTCCTGGTCTTCTTTTGGCGGACTGTATACAGCTTCTCCATCTTTGGCTGAAAGAACATAATCTATCTGATCTCAGTGTTGGACATCTGGTGATGTCCATATGTAGAGTCTTCTCTTGTGCTGTTGGAAGAGGCTGTTTGCTAAAACCAGTTCGTTCTCTTCGCAAAGCTTATTAGCCTTTGCCCTGCTTCATTCTGTACTCCAGGGCCAAATGTGCTAGTTACTCCAGGTTTTCTTGACTTCCGACTTTTCCATTCCAGTCCCCTATAATGAAAAGGAATTCTTTTTATGATGCTAGTTCTAAAACGTCTTGTAGGTCCTCATAAAGCCATTCTATTTCAGCTTCTTCAATGTTACTGGTTGGGGCATAGACTTGGATTACCATACTGTTGATTGGCTTGCCTTAGAAATGAACAGAGGTCATTCTGTCGTTTTTGAGATTGCATCAAATTTCTGCATTCCCGACTCTTTTGTTGTTCATGATGGCTACTCCATTTCTTCTAAGGGATTCCTGCCCACAGTGGTAGGTTTATTGTTCATCTGAGTTAATATTTACCCATTCCAGTCCATTTTAGTTCACTGATTCCTAGAGTGTCAATGTTCACTCTTGCCATCTCTTGTTTGACCACTTCCAATTTGTCTTGATTCATGCACCTAACAGTCCAGGTTCCTATGCAATATTGCTCTTCACAGCATCGGACCTTACTTCTATCGCCAGTAACACCCCCAAATGGGCGTTGTTTTTGCCGTCCCTTCATTCTTTCTTGACTTCTTTCTCTACTGATCTCCAGTAGCATACTGTGCCCTTACCGACCTAGGGAGTTCACCTTCCAGTGTCCTATTTTTTGCCTTTTCATACTGTCCTTTTCTTTACTCATCATTAAATGTCTATGCCTAGAGCCAGAGGTAAGAAGAGATCAGCAGATTGCAAACGTTTTGGCTCTTCACGTGAGAAAATTATGCAGTCTGAATCATCTTCCAGAGCTTCCTCTCTCAGAACAGAATTTAAAACAGTTATCAGTGTCTGCATATGCAAGGAATCACGTTTTCCAAGCCAAATGAAAGGAATTTCTCTGCTCAGATAAAATTTTTTTGTATTTGCAGTTATGTTGGATAATTGCTGTGTTCCCACTTTGTGGTTGTTTTTCAGTGAGTTCAATGCCTTTCAATTCCCTAATGACTCAGAGGGCTTCCCTGATAGCTGAGGTGGTAAAGAATCTGCCTGCAATGCAGGAGACCCTGGTTCAATTCCTGGGTCAGGAAGATTCACTGGAGAAGGGATAGGCTACAACTCCCGTATTCTGGCCTGGAGAATTCCATGGAATCTATAGTCCATGGGGTCGCAAATAGGAAACATGACTGAATGACTTGCTTTCACTTTCAATGGCTGAGAACACTCACCACACTTCACTGTGGGCATTCTTTTCCAAGGTGTCTGTTTAAAAATTAATCCAGTCCCTGTAGAGTTATTTCCCTTTTAGTATTTGTTTCATGAAACTTCTTTATATGGGCCAAATACAACTTTTTCACATACATGTACATAGGACATATGTGAAGCCACGTATTCCTGTTATAGAGCTGACAATATATACTTATCATATAGTGTATCCATAAATTTCTTCATGATATCATACAAACACATCGTGTGTACTAAAGTGTTTGCTTGTTAAGGGTCTGTGTGAGTGTGAAATATGTCTGTATACAGACACGTGTCTTTCAAGTTTAATCCTCATATGGTATTGTGATGGAGGAAGAGTGTGTGTTTAGAGAAAATTAAAGTATTTTTAAATTGTGTGATTTTGGGCTCTCATATTGTCTAATGAGGGCTTCCCTGGGGCCTCGTATATTGTGTAAGAAAGCCTGGTGGATTTCATGTTGTCTAATAAGGCCTGGTGGCTCTCATATTGTCTAATAAGGGCTTTCCCTGGTGTCTCAGAAGGTAAAGAATCTGCTTGTAATGCAGGAGACCAGGATTCGATCTCTGGGTCAGGAAATTCCCATGCAGAAGGAAATGGCAACCCAGTCCAGTCTTCTTGCCTAGAGTTTCCCTCAGACAGAGGAGGAGACTGTTCAGCTACAGTCCATGGGTTCGCAGAGAGTCAGACACAACTGAATGACAAACTCTTTCACTGTCATTGTTTAATGAATCACTGCCAGGGTTGTGACCATGCTCAAGGTTTGTCTTGATGGCTATGCCTCTCAGTTTTCAGAAACCGTATAAAGGAAAAGTTCATTCTTTTTCTTTCTTCCTAAAATTCTAGATTTCACCAGGTTTATTGCTTTACACACGACCTGTTTTGTGTCTGCGGTTATCTTTGGAACTACTAGTCAGATTTAGTGTGTAGACAAATCATCCTTGCCACTTAATTATTACTGGATCTGAGACAACATATTTTGTCTCTTTTGAAGGTCAAATTGTTCACCAGCACTGAGGTGATACCTGACACATATTCTTGGGTGACATAGAGAAAGAATCCAAATTTTTATTACGCTAATCAACCAACATGAATATATTTTGTTTTTAAGGAAGAATGGAGAATGCATAGAAAAATATGTCTCAGGCACAAAGGAAGGAAACGTTTATGCTATTGACTGTAGGTATGAATGTTTCACTGGAAAGACGACGTTCAGGTAGAAATCTTGGTCTCAGCTTTCTTCAATAACCCCATACACCTGAATTCTACTCCCACTAAAAATCAGAGGTCAGGGTCTGGATAGCCTTCCCTCAACGGAGTGTTACTCAGCTAGACCAGATCCAGTCATCCTAGCCTGAGAAGTTAAGTGGGTCTTAGGAAGCATTATAAAACAATGCTAGTGGAGGTGACCAAATTCAAGCTGTGCTCTTTAAAATCCTAAAAAGTGATGCTGTTAAAGGGCTGCAAGCAATGTGTCAGCAACTTTGGAAACCTTGGCAGTGGCCACAGAACTGGAAACGGTCAGTTTCCATTTCAATCTCCAAGAAGGACCATGACAAAGAATGTTCAAACTACGGCACGGCTGTGCTCATTTCACATGCGAGCAAGATAGTGCTCAACATCCTTCAAGTCAATATTCAACAGTACATGATCGGACAACTTCCAGAAATATAGACTTGATTAAGAAAAGGTAGAATAACCCGATCAAATTGTCAACATTCAGTGGGTCATGGAGAGAGAAAGGCAATTCCAGAAAAAACAATTTTTTTTCTGCTTCATTGACTATGGTAAAACTTTTGACTTTGTGGATCACAACAAACTGTGGAAAATTCTTCAAGATATGGTAATACTGGATTGCCTTACCTGGCTTCAGATAAACCTGTATGTGAATCAGTCAGCAATAGTGAGAACTGGACATGGAACAACAGATTGGTTCAACATTGGGAAAAGAATACAAGATAGTATATATGGTCATGCGACTTCTATAACATATATACAGAGTACATCATGCTGAGTGTCAGGCTGGATGAATGACAAACTGGAATCAAGATTTCTGGAAGAAATAGCAACAGCATCAGATATGCAGATGATACAACTTTATGGAAGAGAGTGAAGAGGAACTGAAGAGCCTCATGTTAACGGTGCAAGAGGAGACTGAAAAAGCTGGTCTCAAACTCAACATTCAACAACTCTAAGATCATGGCCTCTGGTCCCCTCACTTTATGGCAAATAGAAAGTGCAAGAGTGGACGCAGTGACAGGTTTTATCTTCTTGGGCTCGAAAATCTCTGAGGATTGTGACTGCAACCACATAATTAAAGACAATTGATACTGGGAAGGACAGCTATGACAACCCAAAACAGCTTATTAAAATGCAGAGACATCACTTTACCAACAAAGGTCGTTTTACTCAACTGAATATATATATGTATGTATATATATATATATATATATTTTTTTTTTCTGTATTTATGTGTGGATTTAAGAGTTGGACCATAAAGAAGGCTGCGCACCAAAGAACTGACGCTTTTGAATGGTGATGCTGGAGACGACCCTTGAGAGTCCCTTGGACTGCAAGGAGATCCAACCAGTCCATCCTAAAGGAAATCAGTCCTGAATATTTTTTGGAAGGACCATGCTGAAGCTGAAGTCCCAGTACTTTGGCCACCTGATGTGAAGAACTGACTCACTGCAAAAGACAATGATGCTGGGAATATTTGAAGGCTGGAGGAGAAGGGGATGACAGAGGATTAGATGACTGGATGGAATTATCGGCTCAAAGTACATGAATTTCAGCAAATTCTGGAAGATCGTGGAGGACAGGGAACTTGGTGTGGTACAGTTCATGGGGTCATGGAGAGTCAGACATGACATAGCGATTTAATATCAACCAGAAGGATGTGGTAAACATGAGTGTATATCGATTTTGTAGGATTCTCACAGATAATTATCGACAGGTTTATGAACTGAGGTCTCGGGGTCCCGCTCACCACAACTAGACTGTACTCCACCGTCACCACAAGTGGAGAAAGCCCATGGGCAGCAGGGAAGACTCAGCAAATCAAAAATAAATAAATAAACAAAAATCAGAAAAAGAATCTGTTAGGTTTATCAGCACACACTTTCTATAAAGCATCATAGTCTTCTCAGAACACACATTCTATAAAGCATCTTAGTAAGACTGCAAGGAGTGGCTGTTTAATTGTAGGAAAAGTTGGGGATGAGGAAAATCGTACCTCCTTCTGTTGCCATGGTTAACGGAGGCATTCTGTGCACACATGAATTGAGTGGGTCCATACAGGATGGACTGTTCTTCATGCCCGCCGTGTGCCACAATAATCTAACTGACAAGTTAAGGTTGGGCTGCTTGTATCTTTTCTCTCTCACACAGATGCGGGTCGCAATGAATTTCAACTCATTAGTGGGGACGAAAACACTCTCTTAGTGTATAATATCAACGTGGATGGACATGGCAAGGAGACAGAACTGGTGGGATTATTTGGTAGGTATGATATTCTAAAATTCCCATAACCACTGTCATGTAACAGGTACACTGTCAGGACTTTCATTCAGAATATCAGGAGGTGCTGACAGTATTCCATATTCAGGGTGCAAGGCCTGCGTGTTGATGTTCACCAAATTAAGGATCCTGGAAGGTAATTTACCAAGAAACAGGAGGCCATAGGGTGCAGAACATCACATCAGGCATTTCACAATGATTCTTATGTGTTGAAATCTTAAAAAATGAAGTTTTACTAGAATATTTTATTTTACATATGTGAAAAATTTCAAGCCATGTCTGTAATGAGGCTGACTTTATTTCATGTTTAAAATTTTATTTATTTTTTAATTGAAGGATAACTATTTTATAGATTGTACTGTTTTCTGCCAAATACCAACATGAATCAGCCATAGGTTTACATATGGTTGTGTGAAAGTTGCTCAGTCATGTATGACTCTTTGTGACTCCATGGACTATACAGTCCATTGAATTCATCAGGTCAGAATAATGGATTGGGTAGCCTTTCCCTTCTCCAGGGAAACTTCCCAACACACAGATCAAACCCAAGGCTCCCACACTGCAGGAGAGTTTTTTACTAGCAGAGTCACAGGGAAGTCAATAGGTATATATATATATATTTCCCTTCCATTTTGAAACTGCCTCCTATCTCCCTCCCAACCCTCTACGTTGAGATAGAGCCCCTGTTTGAGTTCCCTGAGACATACAGCAAATTCCCATTGGCTATCTATTTTTCATATGTCCATGTCATTTTGCATATTTCTCTGTCCGTACATTTTACCGTCTCCTCCCCTCTCCACATGCACATACGTCTCTCCTCTATGACTGATTCTCCACTGATGCCCTGCAAATAAGTCCATTATCAGTAGCATCTTTCTAGATTCCATAGACATGCAGATTCCATATGTATGTGTTAGTATACAATATCAGTTTTCTGATACACTGTAAGCCTTGGAACACTTATAAGATAAACCTTTGACCTGTTCCATGTTTCAAATGCATTGTTCTTATCAACACTGATATCACCCCCTCAAGTAACCACACAGGAGCACTAAGAGGTGTGTGTGCCATGCGGACAACAGGTGTCTATTTCAGAAAAGGTTACTGGGTAGAATGGTAGGTTCATGAAAGAGTAAATCACGCCCTGTTATTATGTGTGATCAGGTGAATGTGTCCGTGGAAGGAGAGAAAGGTGGTTCCTACTAAGCCTGGTATACAAATAGATATGAGAGGCAGGTATATACGCAAGGAAGGTGAGACAAGTAAGTAGGTTCCATAGTAGGATGGGCTTAGCCCCAAATTCATGAGATCCTGGTAAGTTTTTGGGGTCCAGCTCCTGATGCTGAGGAGTAAGGTGTCCTACTTAACCAAGTTGGACTGGGGTCAATTCTTAAGACAAAAGCACATGTTTGTGTGGTGGGAACCATTGAGAGCTCTTGGATTCTATAAGTGAACATCTGATTGTCACGTTTCATTTCTTCTTCTGTAGATTCAGAAATTTCCGTGGGTTCCCGGCTGTAGATAATTCTGGTTTTTGCTCGGTGATTTTACAGGCAAAGGAAATAATGTAGACTCGAAATACAAAGAGAAGTTCGACAACGCGGTGAGAGAAAAAGGGATTCCAGAAGAAAATGTCCTGAACTTCATCGACATTGGTAAAGGAATTAAATTTTTTGCCAGCACATACCATTCACCTGTTGTGTATAAACCAGAAAACAAGTCAACTTATTCAAAATGTCTTCTTCCACAAGTAATCTCTTTTAAGATCCGTTATTAAAACAAAGGAAGGAAGGAAGGAAGAAAACTTGGAAATGCTGGGGAATGTTAGTAATCGGTGGCTCTTTCATTTCTCCCATTTTGTTTTTCCCTAGATAACTGTCCAGAGGAGTGAAAAAAAAGTGACTCTGACACTCTTGTAAGTAAACACAGTCCATTATTAACGCTGCCCTTTTCAGATGAAGCAATAAGTAACACTGTTATTTCATATTTGTGAAATGTTAGTTCCACCACTTTAAATGTATCCGTAAAGAATTTTTTGTTCAATAATGTCGCTGCTCTTGAGCCATATTATTAAAAGCACTTTGATTAATTAACGCCAAGCAGCTGTGGTGAGAGAGTCTTATCCTGCAGGAATCTTGCAGACCAGAGTCATCTGACAGAAGCAGGAATCCCCATGAGTTGGTGGAAATTATTAGTGTTCCCATGAGTCCTGACCCCGTGGTTGTCCCCACACATTCCTCCCCCAAGAGTATCGGTATGAAACAGAGCTCTGCTTCCCTGAAGCAGGGCTTCCCTGATACCTCAGTTGGTAAAGAAACCGCCTGCAATGCAGGAGACCCTGGATCGATTCCTGGGTCTGGATGATCTGCTGGAGAAAGGAAAGGCTACCCACTCCAGTATTCTTGGGCTTCCCTTGAGGCTCCGTGGGGGAGACCTGGGTTGGATCCCAGGGTTGGGAAGATTCCTTGGAGAAGGGCAAGGCTTCTCCAGTATACTGGTGTGGTGAGTTCCAAGGACTGTAATGGTCCATGGCATTACAAGGAGTTGGAGATGACCGAGCGACTTCCACTTTCACACTTTCCGCAAGACCACTGTTTGATCTCATATGATTCCGAGAGAAACAGTAGATGCCTTCTCACCACACTTTCTGAAACATGCATTTGCGATATATTCCTACTCAGATGTTCCAAAAGGTAGATATTTAAGCTTTCGAAAGTAATACAACCTCCAGAAAGGACACTGATCTAAGCTAAATTATGGCGTTTAATGCTCTGTTGAGAAAGAATCTTAACAAAAAGAGTGACTAAAAGCACGAGCATCCAGGTGAATGTGATAACAAAGATGTGGTACCTATATTCAATGGAACATTACTCAGCCAGAAAAAGAAGCAACTACCTCTATTTACAGCAACATGGATGCACCAGTGAGAAAGAGAAAGACCAATGCCAGAAATATCACTTATAGTCTTCATTTAGTTCACTACTTGTCATATCCAACTCTTTGTGACCACATGGATTGCCGTAATCCAGGCCTCCCTGTCCATTATGAACTCCCGAAGCTTGCTCTAACTCATGTCCATTGAGTCAGTGATGACCTCCAACCATCTCATCCTTTCTCGTCCCCGTCTCCACACCCTCCAATCATCCCCAGCATCAGGATGTTTTCAAATAGGTCATTTATTCGCATTAGGTGGCCAAAGTATTGGAGTTATAGCTTCTAAATCAGTACTTCCAATGAATATCAGGACTGATTTCCTTTAGGAGGAACTGGTTGGATATCCTTGCAATCCAAGGGACTCTCAAGAGTCTTCTCCAACTCCACAGTTCAAAAGCATCAATTCTTTTGCGCTAATCTTTCTTTAGAGTCCATCTTTCATTTTAGTGTAGATAAAATGCCATGGTTCAGATGGTCACAAATTTACCAACAATGCAGGATACCCACATTTGATCCCTGTTTCAGGAAGATCCCCTGGAGACTAAAATGGCAACACTCTCCAGTATTCTTACCTGGAGCATCTCCATGGACAGAAGAACCTGGTGGGCAACAGTCCAAGTGGTCACGGAGAGTTGGACACTACTAAGTGACTTTCACTATCTCATAGATATCACTTCTGCTTGGAATCTAAACCATGGCATGGAGGAATTTATTTACAAAACAGAAACAGGCTCACAGCTGTGGACAACAGACTTGTGGTTGTCAAGTCGGAGGGACTTGGGGAAGAGAAGAGTCGGGAGGTTTGTGCTTGAAAAGAGAAAGTGAAAGAAAGGGCTATTTGCTCAGTCATGTCCAAACCTCTGTGACCCCATGCACCATAGCCTTCCAGACTTCACTTTTCATGGGATCCTACAGGTAAAAATACTGGCGAGGGTAGCCATTCCATCCTATACAGGATCTCACCAACACAGGGATCGAACCTGGGTCTCCTGAATTGTTTGCAGATACCTTACACTCTGAGAAGTGTGGGGTTATTAGATACAAACTATTATATACAGTATGGATAGAGAACAGTTTTCAACTGCACAGCACAGAGGACTGTACGCAATACTCTGTAAAACCTAAATGAGAAAGGAATCAGAAAAATAATAGATACTAACTTTTGTATGTATAATTACTTGGCTGTAAACCTGAAATCAATGCCACATTGATAATCAACTATACTCTAATATTTAAAAAAGTAAAGAATTTAATTCTTGAAGACCCAAAAGACAAAACTTGCAGGATTTGATTTGTCTGTTGCAATTACCAAGCCTTAAAATCATCACTAGATGAAAATGTACATGCATTGTGAAATCATTATTCATAAAATCAATCCCCATGGAAATTTCCAACCTTGTGTCCATCCTAGGGACAATTCCACAGGGAACTTACTGTCACAGAGATGTGGAGTGCTGACGTCCACCTGGAGTTGGACACTGGCTCAGCGACCAGCTCCCTGTACCCTGGACAGCTGACTGCCTGAGGCCTACCCCTGTCAGCCATCACACGGTCGACTCTACTAAACGTCTGGTTCTGTTTTATTCACCTACAGAAAGATTCACTGAGACCAGACATGTCCTTGTCTCTGTGGAATCAAGGTCAACAACACGAAGACGACTTTCCTGGTTCCTGATTAACATGATCCTGCTGTCTTCACACTCACACTGCCTCTCACATCGTATTGCTCCCCATCACTACATCATGTCTTGATTCGTGTTATTTGATTGCTGAGGGTTTAAATAAATCGATTGAATATCTGCCCTGCACATGCATAACTGTGCAAAAGTCAACTCATTTAAAACACACAAATGTTCACATTAAGTATCCAGGAAACTGTGCCTTTCATAGGACAGGTGTTCATCAGAGACACTCCTTATGTAGATTTGGTAGACATGCCTTCAGGTGTCCAGGGAAGAGGGAGAAAGGAGACTAAAGCATCATGGGTCAGAGTTATGGATCCTCCACCATACGGGCTTCTCTGATGGATCAGAAGATAAAGAATCTGCCGGTAATGCAGAAGACCCAAGGTCTATCCTTGGGTGAGGAAGATCCTCGGGAAAAGGAAACGGTACCCAGTCCAGTGAAGAATGCCAGGGACAGAGGAGCCTGGTTGGCTACAGTCCATAGCATCCTAAAGAGATGGACAGGCCTGAGCGACTAACACTTTCACTTCCATGGTACTGTACGGAAGGGGTCAGTCTGATCAAAGGAGAGTGTCTAAAATGCATCCTATTCATTCCCAAGAAAGGAACATACATTCCATTCACTAAGGCTTATGCACGGAAAGCGCAGGATGACATTACTATTCAGTTCAGTTCAATCGCTTAGTCGTGTCCGAAACTTTGTGACCCTATGAATCGCAGCACCCAGGTCTCCCTGTCCATCACCGACTCCCGGAGTTCACCCAAACTCATGTCCATCGAGTCGGTGATGCCATCCATCCATCTCATCCTCTGTCTTCCCCTTCTTCTCCTGCCCCCAATTACTCCCACCATAATCAACTCTTCACATGACGTGGTTAAAATAATTGAGCTTAAACTTCAGCATCAGTCCTTCCAATGAACACTCAGGACTGATCCCATTTAGGATGAACTGCGTGAATCTCCTTGCAGTTCAAGGGACTCTCAAGAGTCTTCTCCAACACCACAGTTCAAAAGCATCAATTTTTCAGTGCTCATCTCTCTTTTTTAGTCCAACTCTCACATCCATACATGACCACTGGAGAAACCATAGTCTTGACTAGATGGACCTTGGCTGACAAAATAATATCTCTGCTTTTTAATATGCTATGTAGGTGGATCATAACTTTCCTTCCAAGGAGAAAGCGTCTTTTCATTTCATGGCTACAGTCACCATCTGCAGTGATTTTGGAACCCAAAAAATAAAGTCTGACACTGCTTCCACTGTTTACCCATCTAATTCACGTGAAGTGATGGAACCAGATGCAATGATTTTGGTTTTCTGAATGTTGAGCTTTAAGCCAACTTTTTCACTCTCCTCTTTCACTTTCATCAAGAGGCTCTTTAGTTCCTCTTCACTTTCTGCCATAATGGTGGGGTCATCTGCTTATCTGAGGTTATTGATATTTGTCCCGACAGTCTTGATTCCAGCTTGTTCTTCTTCCAGCCAAGCGTTTCTCATGATGTACTCTGCATATACGTTATATAAGCAGGGTGGCAATATACAGCCTTGACGGACTCTTTTTCCTTTTGGGAACCAGTCTGTTGTTCCATGTCCAGTTCTAAATGTTGGTTCCTGACCTGCATACAGGTTTCTCAAAAGGCAGGTCAGGTGGTCTGGTATTCCCATCTCTTTCAGAAGTTTCATAGTTTATTCTGATCCATACAGTCAAAGGCTTTGGCATAGTCAATAAAGCAGAAATAGATATTTTTCTGGAATTCTCGTGCTTTTTCAATGATTCAGCAGATGTTGGCAATTTGATCTCTGGTTCCTCTGCTTTTTCTCAAACCAGCTTGAACATCTGGAAGTTCACGGTTCAGATATTGCTGAAATCTGGCTTGGAGAATTTTGAGCATGACTTTACTACCATGTGAGATGAGTGCTATTTTGTGGTACTTTGAGCATTCTTTGGCATTATCTTTCTTTAGGGTTGGAATGAAAACTGACCTTTTTCATTCCTGTTTCCACTGCTGAGTTTTCCCAATTGGCTGGCATAATTAGTCAAGCTCTTTCACATCATCATTTTTCAGGATTTCAAAGAGCTCATCCGGAACTCCATCACCTCCACTAGGTTTCTTCGTATTGAGGTTTCCTAAGGCCCACTTGACTGCACATTCCAGGATATCTTATTCTATGTGAGTTATCACACCATCGTGAATATCTGGGTCTTGAAGATCTTCTTTGTACAGTTGTTTTGTGTATTCTTGCCACCTCTTCTTAATATCTTCTGCTTCTGTTAGGTCCCTACAATTTCAGTCCTTTCTACAGCCCATCTTTGCATGAAATATTCCCTTGATATCTCTAATTTTCTTGAAAAGATCTCTAGTGTTTCCTATTCTATTATTTTCCTTTATTGTTTTGCACTGATCGCTCAGAAAGTCTTTCTTACCACTCTTTGCTATTCTTTGAAACTCTGCATTCAGATGCTTATATCTTTCCTTTTCTCCTTTGCCTTTTGCTTATCTTCTTTTCACAACTGTTGGTAAGGCCTCTTCAGACACCTTTTTTTTTTTTTCATTTATTTTTCTTGGGGATGGTTTTGCTCACTGTCTGGTGTAGAATGTCATGAACCTCCGTCCAATGTTCTTCAGTAACTCTGTCTATCAGATCTAGTCCCTTAAATGTATTTCTCACTTCCACTGTGTAATCATTAGGGATATGATTTAGGTCATTCCTCCCCGTGGTCATATTTGAATGTGATAGTTGGACTGTGATGAAAGCTGATTACCGAAGAATTGATGCCTTTGAACTGTGGTGCTGGAGAAGATGCTTGAGAGTATCTTGGACTGCAAGGATATCCAACCAGGCAATTCTAAAGTAGATCAATCCTGAGTGTTGATTGGAAGGACTGATTCTAAAGCTAAAACTGCAATATTTTGGCCACCTCATGCTACGAGTTGACTCACTGGAAGAATCTGATGCTAGGAAGGATTGGCGGTGGGAGGAGACGGGGACGACAGAGAATGAGATGGCTGGATGGCATTACCGACTCAATGGACATGAGTTTGAGTGAACTCCGGGAGTTGGTGATGGACAGGGAGGTCTGGCGTGCTGTGATTCCTAGGGTCACGACTGAGTGACTGAACTAAACTGAATGGTCTAGTGGTTTTCCCTACTATCTTCATTTTATGGCTGACTTTTTGTGTTGGAGAAGACTCTTGAGAGTCACTTATACTGCAAGGAGATCCAACCAGTCCATTCTAGAGGAGATCAATCCTGGATGTTCATTGGAAGGACTGATGCTAAAGCTGAAACTGCAATATTTGGCCACCTCATGCTACGAGTTGACTCACTGGAAAAGACTCTGATGCTGGGAAAGGTTGGGGGCGCGAGGAGAAGGGGACGACGGAGAATGAGATGGCTGGATGGCATCACCGACTCTGTGGACATGAGTTTGAGGGTACTTCGGGAGTTGGTGATGGACAGGGAAGCCTGGCGTGCTGTAGTTCATGGAGTCGCGGAGAGTCGGACACGACTGAGCGACTGAATGGAACTGAACTGAACTTGGAAAAAAGGAGTTCACAATCTGAGCCACAGCCTGCTGCCGGGCTTGTTTTTGCTGACTGCATAGAGTTTCTCTATCTTTGGCTGCAAAGAATACAATCAATGTGATTTCAGTGCTGACCATCTGATGATGTCCATGTGTCTAGACTTCTCTTGTATTTTTGGAAGAGGGTATTTGCGATGACCAGTGCATTCTCTGGGCAGAACTCTGTTAGCCTTTGTCCAGCTTCATTCTGTACTCCAAGTCAAACGTGCCTGTTATTCCAGGTGCTTTTTGACATTCTACTTTGTCTTCCAGGCCTTACAATGAAAAAGACATCTTTCTTTATTTTGTTAGTTATAGAAGGTCTTGTAGTTCTTCATAGTATTGTTGCATTCTAGCTTCTTCAACATTACTGGTCTGGGCATAGACTTGGATTACTGTGATATTGAATAGTTTCTCTTGGAAATGAACAGAGATCCTTCTGTCGTTTTTGAGACTGCATCCAAGTACCGCATTTTGGACTCTTTGGTTGACTATGATGGCTGATACATTTTCTAAGGGATTCCTGCCCACAGTAGTCGATATAATGGTCATCTGAGCTCAATTCACTCAATCCAGTCTATTTTAGTTCGCTGGTTCCGAAAATGTCGACATTTACTCTTGCCACCTCCTGTTTGATCACTTCCAATTTACCTTGATTTATGGAACTATCATTCCAGGTTCTTATGCAATATTGCTCTTTACAGTATCGGACATTGCTTATATCACCAGTCACATCCACAGCAGGGTACTGTTTTTGCTTTGGCTCCGTCTCTTCATTCTTTCTGGAGATATTTCTCCATTGATCTCCATTAGCCTATTGGTCACCTACTGACTTGGGGAGGTGATCGTTCAGTGCCGTATCTTTTTGCCTTTTCTTACTGTTTATGGGGTTCTCTAGGCAGGAATTCTGAAGTGGTTTGCCATTCCTTTGTCCAATGGACCGCATTTTGTCATATCACTCCACCACGCCCTGTCCATCTTGGCTGGCCCTACACAGCCTGGCTCATAGTTTCATTGAGTTAGACAAGGCGGTTGTCCATGTGATTAAATTGTTAAGTTTTCTACGATTGTGATTTTTAGTTTATCTGACCTCTGATGGAAAAGGATCAGAAGCTTATGAAAGATTCCTGATGGGATAGTCTCACTGAGGGGGATACTGGGTCTTGTTCTGACTGTTGAAGCCCTGCTCACAAAATCTTTAATCCAGTTTTCTGTTGATGGGTGGAGCTGTGGTCCTTCTGGGGCCAAACTATGGTGCAAGTATTGAAGATAATGGTGACCTCCCTCAAATGGTCCCATGCATGTACTGCTAGAGTTCCTCTGCTTAACCCTGAATCAGGCCAACATCAATCCATACCTTCAACCACCAGAGACTCCCCGACACCCACAGGTAATTCCGGGACAGTCTCCTGTGGGGTCACTGTTCCTTTCTCCTTGGTCCTGGTGCACAAATTCCTGCTGTGCCCTCCAAGAGTCTATTTCGAGTCCTGTGTAAGTTCTGGCAACTCTATGGTGGGGTTAATGGCGGCCTCCTCCAGGTGGAATTATGCCATACCCACACCCGGAGCCCCTGTCCCTTGACACTCCCAGAAGCGTCCCTCTGATGAAGCAGAACAGCCACTCCCCTCTTTTTACGTAAGACTGTGGAATGGACTTTGAGAGTGTCGAACTCCAGCGAAGAACCAAAGTTGACTCCATTTGGAACTGTTTCTTTGACTTGCTTTCTGTTGCCATTCTTATTATAATCATATTTTATGGCCTGCCTCACAAGGCCCTACCCTTCAGCCTGACTTTTCTCAGCTCACAGGGAGATAAACTGACCCTACCCAGCTATGAAAAGAAGAAATTACCCAGGGGAAGGGAACAAGATAGCGGAGGAACAGGACAGAGAGACCACTTTCTCCCCCACAAATTCATCAAGACAACATTTGAACGCGGAGTAAAGTCCACCAAACAACTTCTGAATGCTGGTAGAGGACATCAGGCACCCAGAAAAGCAGCCCATTGTCTTCAAAAGGAGGTAGGAAAAAACATAAAAGATAAAAAGAGAGACAAAAGAAGTAAGGACGGTGCTCCGTCCAGGGTAGGGAGGCTTTAAAAAGAGAGAAGTTTCCAAACACCAAAAAACACTCACTGGCGAGTCTGTGGCAAGCCTTGGAAACTCAGAGGGCCACATAACCAGCAGGAAAAAGAAAGAAAGAATTAAAACCCACAGATTACCCGCCAAACATTAACTCCAAGAGGAGAAGCAGTGCAGACGCCTGCACCCGCCATTAGCAAGAGGGGGCTGGGCAGGGAGGAGTCGGCTGAACTGCTTAGAGAGAGGACTGGGCATGAATGCCACGAGAACCACCTGAGAGAACTAACAGGGGCTAGCAAATCAGACTGGGATAGCTTCTCTCGTGAAAAGGTGGAAATACCTAACCTAAGACTCTGCCAGCCCCGCTTACAGAACAAAGAACCCCATCCCCTCCGAGATAGGCAGGGAGGGCACCCAGAGCCAGAGGGGGCAACCGAGGCCCCAGAAACGCATCCGATACCAAACTGCAGGCTGGCTTTGTTGCTAATCAAGACTTCTTGGGCACAGGCCGGTAGATATCTGCCTCAAAAATTGCGTCGGTTGTACACACAGAAAACCGAATGGCAGGGACTGGGGAGGCCATAAGTTACAGAGACCGCACTCGAAAAACACCTGGTCACCTAAGCTGCTTGGACCGGGAAAGGCACAAAACGCAGGCCCTACCTAGCCTGCGCCTTTGTGGACTACCCTAGAAACTGAACTTGAGCTGCTCAGACCTGGGAAGTGCATACAACCCAGCTCTGGCCTCGGACAGTTCCCAGCAGAGCACCTAGAGACTGTGCAGTGTAGACTGGGACAGTACACGTGCTGTGAGTGGGGACAAACCCATTGTGGCTGAGACACTGCGAACACTCCCCACAGATGCCAGAGATATTTGTCTGCAGCGTTCCTCCCTTCCCAGAACAGGACTGAAAACTGACCCTTAAAAAGTGTCCACCACCGTCCCCTAGTGTCAGGGCTGAAATTAGACACTGAAGAGACCAGCAAACAGAAGCTCAAACAGAGGGAACCGCCTTGGAAATGACAGATAGAGAAGTCTAGATGCTATTCCAAGAATAAGACGGAAAACCAGAGGGAAGAGGCTTAGGCTGAATCCTGAGAACACCAGAGAACTCCTGACTCCAGGGAAAATTATTCGATAGGAACTCATCAAACGCCTCCATACCTACACTAAAACCAAGCACCACCCAAGGTTCAACAAGTTCCAGAGCTAGACATACCACGCAAATTCTCCATCAACACAGGAAAATAGCCCTGAGCTTCAATATACACGCTGCCAAAAGTAACTCCAAATCCACTGACATCTCATAACTCATTACTGGACAATCCATTACAATCCAGAGAGAAGAAATCCAGCTACATCCAACAGAACACTGACACAAGCTGCCCTAACCAGGGAACCTTGACAAGTCACCCAACCAACCCCACACACAGCGAGGAAACTACATAATAAAGAGAACTCCACAAACTGCCAGAAGACGGAAAGGCGACCCCAAGCAAAGCAATATAAGCAAGATGAAGAGGCAGAGAAATACCCAGCAAGTAAAGGAACAAGATAAATGCCCACCAACACAAACAAAAGAGGAAGATATGGGGAATCTACCTGATAAAGAATTTCGAATTTTGCTGGTAAAAATGATTCAAAATCTTGAAAGCAAAATGGAGTTACAGATAGATAACCTGGAGAAAAGGATTGAGAAGATGCAAGAAAGATTCCATAAGGATGTAGAGGAAATAAAAAGTAAATATGCAATGAAAAATGCAATAGATGAGATCAGAAACACTCTGGAGGGAACAAACAGTAGAATAACAGAGGCAGAAGACAGGATACGCAAACCAGATGATAGAATTGTAGAAATAAATGAACCAGAGAGGAAAAAAGAAAAACGAATCGATAGAAATGAGGACAGTATTAGAGACCTCTTGGTCAATGTTAAATGTCCCAACATCCGAATCATAAGAGTCCCAGAAGAAGAAGAAGACAAAAAGAAAGGAGATAATAGTTGAAAACTTTCCTAAAATAGGGAAAGAAATATTCACTCAAGTCCAAGAAAGCCAGTGTCCCAAACAGGATAAACCCAAGGCAAAATACCTCAAGACACAAATTAGTCAAATTAATAAAGATCAAACACAAAGAACAAATATTAAAAGCAACAAGGGAAATGTAGCAAATAACACCCAAGGGGATTCCCATAAGGATAACAGCTGATCTTTCAACAGAAACTCTTCAGGCCAGGAGGGAATGGCAAGACATACTTAAAGTGATGAAAGAAAATAACCTAACACCTTACTGTACCCAGCAAGGATCTCATTCAAATACGAAGGAGAAATCAAACGCTTTACAGAGAAGCAAAAGCTGAGAGAATTCAGCATCACCAAAACAGCTCTCCAACAAATGCTAAAGGATCTTCTCTAGACAGGAAGCACAAAGGATGTATTAACTCCAACCCAAAGCAATAAAGAAAATGGCAACGGGATCATACATATCAATAATCACCTTAAACGTAAATGGGTTGATTGCCCCAACCAAAAGATAAACGCTGGCTGAATGGATACAAAAACAAGACCCCCATATATGTTGTCTACAAGAGACCCACCTCAAAACGAGGGACACATACAGACTGAAAGTGAAGGGCTGGAAAAAGATATTCCAGTCAAATAGAGACCACAAGAAAGCAGGAGAACCAATATTCGTATCAGATAAAACAGAGATTAAAACAAAGACTGTGAAAAGAGACAAAGAAGAAAACTACATAATGATCAAAGGATCAATCCAAGAAGAAGACATAACAATTATAAATATTTATGCACCTAACATAGGAGCAGCACAATATGTAAGACAATTACTAACAAGTATGAAAGGGGAAATTAACATCAATGCAATAATAGTGGGAGATTTTAATATCCCACTTACATCTATGGATAGATCAACTAAACAGAAAATTAACAAGGAAACACAAACTTTAAAAGATACAATAGACCAGGTAGACCTAATAGATATGAATAGGACATTTCACCCCAAAACAATGAATTTCACCTTTTTCTCAAGCGCACACAGAACCTTTTGCAGGATAGATCACATCCTGGGCCATAAATCTAGCCTTGGTAAATTCAAAAACATTGAAATCATTCCAAAAATCTTTTCTGACCACAATGCAGTAAGATTAGATCTCAGTTACAGGAGAAACACATTAAAATGCCAACATATTGAGGCAGAACAAAATGCTGCTGAATAATGAACAAACCACAGAAGAAATCAAAAGAGAAATCAAAATATGCATAGAAATGAATGAAAATGAAAACACGACAACCCAAAACCTCTGGGACACTGTAAAATCAGTGCTAAGGGGAAGGTTCAGAGCAATACAGGCACACCTCAAGAAACAAGAAAAAAGTCAACTAAATAACCTAACTCTACACCTAAACAAACTAGAAAAGGAAGAAATGAAGAACCCCTGGGGTAGAAGAACGAAAAAAATCTGAAACATTAGGACAGAAACAAATGCAAAAGAAACAAAAGAGGCTATAGCAAAAATCAACAAAACCGAAAGCTGGTTCTTAGAGAGGGTAAATATAATTGACAAACCACTAGCCAGACTCATCAAGAAACAAAGGGACAAGAACCAAATCAATAAAATTAGAAATGAAAATGGAGAGATCACAACCGACAACACAGAAATACACAGGATCATTAGAGAATACTATCAGCAGTTATATGGCAATAAAATGGACAACTTGGAAGAA
Organism: Moschus berezovskii; assembly: GCF_049115385.1. Taxonomy (NCBI): domain Eukaryota; kingdom Metazoa; phylum Chordata; class Mammalia; order Artiodactyla; family Moschidae; genus Moschus; species Moschus berezovskii. Next base: position 6,746,976 of record NC_142489.1, read on the forward strand.
ATGGACAAAGTCTTGTCAAAGTACAACTTTCCAAAACTGAACCAGGAAGAAATAGAAAATGGGAACAGACCCATCACAAGCACAGAAATAGAAGCTGTAATGAAAAATCTTCCAGCAAACAAATGTCGAGGTCCAGACGGCTTCAGAGATGAATTCTACCAAAAATTTAGAGAAGAGCTAACACCTATTCTACTCAAACTCTTCCAGAAAATAGCTGAGGAAGGGAAACTTCCAAACTCATTCTATGAGGCCACCATCACACTAATCCCAAAACCTGGTAAAGATCCCACAAAAAAAGAAAACTACAGGCCAATATCACTGATGAACATAGATGCAAAAATCCTTCACAAAATTCTAGCAATCAGAATCCAACAACACAATAAGAATATCATACATCATGACCATGTGGGCTTTATCCCAGGAATGCAAGGATTCTTCAATATCCGCAAATCAATCAATGTAATACACCACATTAACAAACTGAAAAATAAAAATCGTATGATTTTCTCAGTAGATGCAGAGAAAGCCTTCGACAAAATTCAACATCCATTTATGATAAAAACCCTCCAGAAGTTGGGAATAAAAGGAACATACCTCAACATAATAAATGCCATATATGACAAACCCACAGCAAACATTATCCTCAATGGTGAAACCTGAAAGCATTTCCCCTAAAGTCAGGAACAAGACAAGGGTGCGCACTCTCACCACTACTCTTCAACATAGTTTCAGAAGTTTTGGCTACAGCAGTCAGAGCAGAAAAAGACATAAGAGGAATCCACACTGGAAAAGAAGAAGTAAAACTTTCACTGTTCGCCGATGACATGATCCTCTACACAGACTACCCTAAAGACTCTACGAGAAAACTACTAGAGCTAATCAATGAATACAGTAAAGTTGCGGGATATAAAATCAACACACAGAAATCCCTTCATTCCTGTACACTAATAATTAGAAAATAGAAAGAGAAATTCAGGAAACTATTCCATTCACTGTTGCAACAAAAAGAATAAAATACTTAGGAATACATCTACCTAAAGAAACAAAAGACCTGTACATAGAGAACTATTAAACCCTGGTGAAAGAAATCAGAGAGGACACTAAGAGATGGAGAAATATACCGTGTTAGAGGATTGGAAGAAAAAATATTGTGAAAATGAGTATACTACTCAAAGTAATTTATATATCCAATGCAATGCCTATCAAGCTACCAATGATGTTTTTCACAGAGCTAGTACAAATAATCTCATAATTTGTATGGAAATACCAAAAACTTCGAAGAGCCAAAGCAATCTTAAAGAAAAATGGAACTGTGGGAATCAACCTGCCGGACTTCAGCCTCTATAACAAAGCCACAGTCATCAAGACAGTATGGTACTGGCATAAAGACAGAAATATAGACCAATGGAACAAAATAGAAAGCCCAGAAATAAATCCAGGCACTTCTGGACACCTTATCTTTGACAAAGGAGGCAAAAATATAAAATGGAGAAAAGACAGTATCGTTAACAAGTGATGCTGGGAAAACTGGTCAGCCACTTGTAAAAGAATGAAACCAAAACACTTCCTAACACCATACACAAAAATAAACTTCAAATGGGTGAAAGATCTCAATGTAAGACCAGAAACTGTAAAACTCCTAGAGGAGAACATAGGTAAAACACACTCCGACATAAATAACAGCAGGATCCTCCATGACCCACCTCCCAGAATATTGGAAATGAAAGCAAAAATATACAAATGGGACCTAATTAAAATTAAAAGATTCTGCACAACAAAGGAAACTATAAGCAAGGTGAAAAGACAGCCTTCAGAATGGGAGAAAATCATAGCAAATGAAATTACTGGCAAAAATTAATCTCTAAAATATATAAGCAACACCTGCAGCTCAATTCCAGAAAAATAAATGACCCAATCAAAAAATGGGCCAAAGAACTAAACAGACATTTCTCCCAAGAAGACATACAGGTGGCTAACAAACACATGAAAAATAGTCAACATCTGTAATAATCAGAGAAATGCAAATCAAAACCACAATGAAATACCATTTCACACCAGGCAGAATGGCTGCTATCCAAAAGTCTGCAAGCAATAAATGCTGGAGAGAGTGTGGAGAGAAGGGACCCTCTTACACTGTTGGTGGGAATGCAAACTAGTACAGCCACTATGGAGAACAGTGTGGAAATTCCTCAAAAAACTGGAAATAGAACTGCCATATGATCCAACATTCGCATTCCTGGGCATACACACTGAGGAAACCAGAATTGAAAGAGACACGTGTACCCCAATGTTCATCGCAGCACTGTTTATAACAGTCAGGACATGGAAGCAACCTAGATGTCCATCTGCAGACGAATGGATAAGAAAGCTTTGGTACATATACACAATGGAATATTACTCAGCCATTAAAAAGAATGCATTTGAATCAGTTCTAATGAGGTAGATGAAACTAGAGCCTATTATACAGAGTGAAGTAAACCTGAAAGAAAAACATCAACACAGTATACTAATGCATATATATGGAATTTAGAAAGATGGAAATGGCAACCCTGTATACAAGACAGCAATAGAGACACAGATGTATAGAACAGTCTTTGGGACTCTGTGGGAGAGAGCGAGGGTGGGATGATTTGGGAGAATGGCATTGAAACATGTATATTATCATATGTGAAACGAATCACCAGTTCAGGGTTGATGCATGTTACAGGATGCTCGGGGCTGGTGTGCGGGGATGACCCAGAGGAAGCATAAGGGAAAGAGTGAGGTGGGAGAGGGGTTCAAGAAGGGGAACTCATGTACACCCAGGGCAGATTCATGTCAATGTATGGCAGAAGCAACCAATATAATATTGTAACATAATTAGCCTTCAATAAAAAAATAAAGGGAATAAATTACCACACACATTCCGAAGGCTGGTCCATCCTGGGATGTTCTTCAAGACTGAAAATACTTTTTACTTTACTTCCACACTGACTCTCACGCGCTATTCTGCCTTTTACTTTAGTTTGTCATCACTGGTCTCCCTCTGGCTCTATAAAAGAACCTGGCCTTCAGACCCTGACACGATGGTTACTTCGAGACATTCGTCTACCATCTTCTCAGCCGACTGTCCAAAGTAATTCCTATTCCTTGCCTCCCCACCACCTTTATTGAATTCACTGGTCTGTCAGTAGGACAACTAGAGAGTCCATGTGCCATGACTAAATACCCCAGCTATGATGAAACAAAGATTTTACGTGCAGCAACTGAGACCTGATAAAGACAAATAAATTAATGCATAAATAAATAAATCTAATACTATATATTTGTAATAAAAGTCATATACACAATTACTTTCTTAAAAATAGTAGGCTTGTGTTTTGTTGGTTCAACTTTAGACTCTAACTGCATTGCAACATTGACCATGTATCCTTGAGGCAACCTGGAATTTTGAGTGGCCAAGTTCAATAGGCCTCCTAGCACTGTTTAGTTAGGAGTTGCACAATCTAAAATGTAAAAACAGTGGTTACAGAAAGGAAAATTTAAAAAAAGAAAAAACAGAAAAGTAAAGCAAAATTAATAACCTGTTGTTAGAGGCTTCTCAGTTACAAAAACATGAATAAATTTGAGGAGAAAACAGGAAGATGTACCAATCAGTACTTAGCATTATTTGGACGCAGTTATAGCAGTAAACTTTTTGTAAGATGGTTCTGGATTTATTTATTATTCTATTGCCTACATTTTCACCAATATTAAAGAGAGTTGGGATGAAAGGGCATACAAGATCTTTCCGGACAAAGCAATAGGATTTTTTTTTATCAGTTTCCTTAAGAATGAAATCTTATTTCTTTTCAATTCTATCTTTTAATTGGTGGAGAATGTTTTACAATGTTCTCTGGGCTCCTGCCATACAACATTGGAAATCAGCCGTAATTATTCATTAATCACCCCCTTTTTGAGCCCCCTCCCCTCACCGCATCTCACCCCTCTAGGTCACCACAGAGCGCCTCTCTGGGCTCCCTGTTTCACCAAATTCTCATCAGCTACATTTCGTTTGCAGGGAAGAAACAGAGAGGAAGATATAGAGAACAGAGTGTGAGCACAGGGAGGGAAGAAGAGTGCTGAGACCAGTGGAAACCAACACGATTACTGCAACTGTCGCAAGAATCTCTGAGAAGAACTGTGTCTAATCTCCCCTTGATTGGCAGTTAGAAAGACTTCTTAAGATGGGATGGGCCTAGGATACATTCCCAGGGGACACACGTTGGTAAGAGTCCAAAAGGAAACCCTGGGAATGCTGGCGGTACAAAATAAAGATGGAAGGGTGATGATGGGTTGATAAGGGGTGTTAGCTGGGATCACAGGACCACTCAAATTTATCCGAGTCAGGGACTTCTCTGGTGGCCCAGTGGTTAGGATCCTGTCCTTCCCCTGCACAGAGTATAGGGTTCATAAGGGTTTCATCCTTGTGGGAGAACTAAGAACCTGCATGCTGCATGGGGTAGCCTAGATAAAGAAACAGACAAAAAGAAAAAGAAAATGAATATCTGGGTCAAAAACCAAAGAGAGGAAACGGTTTCAGGATATTCAGAGATATGAAACCTTCAATCACGCAGACTTTCCAGCTGAAAATATGACACGGTAATATACAGAGGAATGCATGAACAATGGAGATAACATGACTTTGCAACTGAAAGAAAAGAGAGTAAAAGGAGAAAATATAGATACTATTTTCGGTCCATGTGAACATGAAGGGAAGTGATCCTCTGAGGATGTGCGCTGAGGACACCCTTGAGACGACAAACTCTCCTCAAAGGTCTGAATTCAATCGAAGTGAATGAATCTGATCTCCAATCAGTCCCAGGAGCAGACAGCACTGGGTCAGTTCTCACTTCGTTGACTCAGGAAATCTGAATCTCATGTCTTCTTTTCTGTACTCAGAAAAAAATAAATCTTTCAAATTATTTATTTGACAAAAAAAACAGTGAATAAAGATGAAAATAAGTAAATTTTGATTTAAAAGAAAGATGAACAAAATGACTCACTGTTTCTGGGATCTTGAGTTAGGAAATTTGTTTTTTCCATTAAAAATTCTTAAACTTTCAAGAACTGTTGTCCAGCCTTTTTTGCTCACTGGGAGAAACAACTGAGTTGGTGAGTAAATATTATATTAAGGATTAAATGGGTAAAACGGAGTCTGGACAGAAATCACTGAAAATAAACTACTGATATGCCTTCTTCAGATGACTTTAAGCACTGCATTACCAGATCGACTTCTTACTACCTAGGAGGAAAAAAGCCCACATTGGGGCAGGAGAAGTTGACAAATACTCTGTGCTGACCTGCTCCCCACCTCAGAATAATAGGATTTTTTCCAAGGGTCTCTTTGGAAATAGTGTTTACTTGACCAAACCACACAGTCAATCTTTACTTTTAGAAAATAAATCTTACACCATCTCCTCCATATTAAAAGAACCATGCAGAAGTGAGGGATATGTACCTTGGACAGCTCATCTCATTTTGGATCTCTTGATAAGCAGGAAAATAAATAATTGTCCTCTTGCAATATTGGACGTACTGCAGTTTCTCACTTTAAAGGTCAAATGCCCACATCCACATATGCTTCTCTTAAAACAAATATCATTATTAAAATGACAGAATGCCAGAAAATTATATCTCTGCCAACCAGGATACTGAAGTTGCCGTCTGTTTTAACTATGGTCATAAGAGAAACAACCATTGGTTAACGATGTATCACGCAAACAGATGCAGGCTATAAAAGTGGCAGCACTTTTGCATCCTCTCCAACCACTGGGACACCCTCAGCTTCTAGAGCAGAAGGGCCACGAGACTCAACAAGATGAAGGCTCTGCTGTTCAGTCTTGTCCTTGGACTGCTTGTTGCCAGTCAAGGTGAAGCTCAGACAGACGCCTCACAGGTACCAGGGCATTTGAACGGTGGTCCAAGCTTGGGAGGAGTTCTTAGCGTGTATCCATGTGAGTGTCCTTTTCGAGGTTTGGTCATGTGGACTGCTAAGTCTCGCCATCTCCCTGCAACTGAAAGTTGCTCCATTCACTGGCTCTATGCCTGCTGTTTGTGATGTCTGTATCATCTCTACCATCCATTCATCGGCTCTCATGTATGTTCACTACTCTTGTAAAACCGAAGGATGATCTCTCAGCTGTTGGATTGGGTCTCTTGCATTTGACAACATACCTCAAGCTATCTCAGTAATACCTCAATTATTTCCTTTATCTGACATGAGTTTTCACGTGATTTTATACCTAGGGCTGTGTTCATAAAGATAGGTGACTTCTGCTAAACGCAAACGCAGGAAATCTCCTGAGGGATGATGTTGAGCAGAATTTACAGAGATGGACTAGGATTTCTGAAGGGAATTTTGCTTTTAGTTTACAGGAAGATGGTTAACCCAATACACATCAGCCAGTAACAAAGAGAAGATCACCGAGGGGGGGCCATTCCACGCTTTCATGCGTTACATTGAGCTTGATGAAGAAAATGGAACAATACTGATGCACTTTTATGTCAAGTAAGTAAAAGTCACTCAAAAGGAAAACACCGCTAATCTCTGGCCTGAGGGAGGGTGTCTCCTCCCCATCTGCAGGCAGCTCTCAGGGTGATGTTGAGAGGAAGACGCCCTGAGCTGTGGGGCTGAGCTGGGATACTGAGAGAGGGGGAGGGCATTTCACTGTGAGCACCAGGGATTGTTCCGGAAAGTCTGTGGATTGGGGGAACCAGAAGCTTCACTGTCATCAACTCATTACAGTAAAGAGGGACACAGCCGAGGGAAGAGGCTCATGTCCTGGAACCCACAGTCCCCACCAGGCGCTTGACCCTTCCTGCAGATTTTGTAAGAGACGGTTCCCACTGAGCCCAGAAGTGAGAGCAGGGGGAGAGCACACAGTGAGCTCTGCCCTCGGGGCTTCCTCACGGGAGGTTTCAACATTACTGAGTTTCCCAAAGTCGTCAGAGCCCCTAGTGACTTTCCCAAGTCCTTTCCCTGGCGCTTCCATTGCACGTGACAGCAGTTCGATCACTGTGTCGGGAAGATCCCCTGGAGAAGGAAATGGTGACCCACTTCAGTATTCTTGCCTGGAGAGTCCCATGAACAGAGATGCCTGCTGGGCGATAGTCCAAGGGTTCTCAATAGGTCAGACAGGACTGAGCAACCAAGCACACACACACACAGATCCAAGTACCATTCATGGAATGTCCACTAGACTGCAGATGGTTTCCTAGGAACATGCAAAGTATGGCAGAAATCAACACGTTTGTTCAGCAATTATCTCCCACCCCACAACACCCGAAAAAAACCAGAACATGTAAACTCAGTTATATATTGTGAGGAATAAAAGTATTAAGAACAAAAACAACTAAATATTTTATGCTTGGAGATATTGCTTTATAAATATATATCACCGATTATGTATAATACATAACCATATGTTTCATAACATCAGTTCATTCCCTCAGTCATGTCTCTCTCTTTGCGACCCCATGAAATGCAGCAAGCCAGGCCTCCCTGTCCATCAACAACTCCCAGACTTCACTCAAACTCATGTCCATTGAGACGGTAATGCCATCCAACCATCTCATCCTCTGTCGTCCCATTCACCTCTTGCCCTCAATCTTTCCCAGCATCAGGGTTTTTTCCAAGGAGTCAGTCCTTTACATCAGGTGGCCAGAGTATTGGACTTTCAGCTTAGCATCAGCCTTTCCAATGAATATTCAGGACTGATTTCTTTAGGATGAACTAGTTGGATCTCCTTGCAGTTCAAGGGACTCTCAAGAATCTTCTCCAATACCACAGTTCAAAAGCATCTATTTTTTTTGTGCTCAGCTTTTTTTTACAGTCCAAGCCTCACATCCATACATGACAACTGGAAAAACCATAGCCTTGACTAGATAGACCTTTGTTGGTAAAGTAATGTCTCTGCTTTTTAATTTGCCGTCTTGATTGGTCATAACTTTCTTCCAAGGAGTAAGTGTCTTTTAATTTCATGTCTGCAATCAGCATCTGCAGTGATTTTGGAGCCCCCAAAAATAAAGTCTGACACTGTTTCCACTGCTTCCCCATCTATTTCCCATGAAGTGATGGGACCGGATGCCAGGATCTTAGTTTTCGGAATGTGGAGTTTCAAGCCAACTTTTCCACTCTCCTCTTTCACTTTCATCACGAGGCTCTCTAGTTCTTGTTTATTTTTGCCATTAGGGTGGTGTCAACTGCACCTCTGTGGTTATTAATATTTTTCCTGGCAATCTTGATTCCAGCTTACACTTCTGCCAGCCCAGTGTTTCTCATGATGTACTCTGCATATAAGTTAAATAATCAGGGTTATATATACAGCCTTGACAAACTGATTTTCCTATTTGGAACCAGTCTGTTGTTCCATGTACAGTTCTAATTGTTGCTTCCTGACCAGCATATACGTTTCTCAAGAGGGAGGTCAGGTGGTCTGGTATTTCCATCTCTTTAAGAATTTTCCACAGCTTATTGTGATTCACACAGTCAAAGGCTTTGGCATAGTCAGTAAACTCGAAATAGATGGTTTTATGGAACTCTTTTGCTCTTTTGATGATTCAACAGATGTTGTCAATTTGATCTCTCCTTCCTCTGCCTTTTCTAAAACCTTCTGGAACATCTGGAAGTTCACGGTTCATGACTTGTTGAAGTCTGTCTTGGAGAATTTTGAGCATTACTTTGCTAGTGTGTGAGATGAGTTCAATTGTTTGGTAGTTTGAGCATTCCTTGCTATTCCCTTCCTTTGGCATTGGGATGAAAGCTGGCATTTTCCTGTCCTGTGGCCACTGCTGAGTTGTCCAAATTTATTGCCATATTGAGTGCAGCACTTTCATAGCATCATCGTTTAGTATTTGAGATAGCTCAACTGGAATTGCATCACTTCCACTAGCTTTGTTCACATTGATGCTTACGTGGGCCATCTTCACTTCACATTCCTGGATGTCTGGCTCCTGGTCAGCGATCACACCATCATGATATCTGGGCCGAAAATGTCTTTTTTGTATAGTTTTCTGTGTATTCTTGCCACCTATTCTTAATATCTTCTGCTTCTGTTCGGTCCATTTCTGTCTTTATTGTGCCCATCTTTGCATGGGATGTTCCCTTAGTATCTCTACTTTTCTTGAAGAGATCACTAGTCTTTCGCATTATATGATTTTCCTCTATTTCTTTGCACTGACCACTGAGGAAGGCTTTCTTATCTCTCCCTGCTATTCTTTGGAACTCTGCATGCAAATGGGTATATCTGTCTTTTTCTCCTTTGATTTTTGCTTCTCTTCTTTTCACAGCTATTTGTAAGGCCCTTCAGACAGCCATTTTGCTTTTATTCATTTCTTTACCTTGGGGATGATCTTGCTCCCTGTCTCCCATGCAATGTCACGAACCTCCGTCCATACTTCATCAGGGACTCTGTGTATCAGATCTAGTCCCTGAAATCTATTTCTCACTTCCACTGTTTAATCATAAGACATTTGATTTAGGTCATATCTGAATGGTCTAATGGTTTTCCCTACTTTCTTCAATTTAAGTCAGAATTTGGGAATATGGAGTTCATGATCTGAGCCACAGTCAGCTCCTGGTCTTCTTTTGCCGGACTGTATACAGCTTCTCCATCTTTGGCTGAAAGAACATAATCTATCTGATCTCAGTGTTGGCCATCTGGTGATGTCCATATGTAGAGTCTTCTCTTGTGCTGTAGGAAGAGGCTGTTTGCTATAACCAGTTCGTTCTCTTCTCAAAGCTTATTAGCATTTGCCCTGCTTCATTCTGTACTCCAAGGTCAAATGTGCTTGTTACTCCAGGTGTTTCTTGACTTCCAACTTTTCCATTCCAGTCCCCTATAATGAAAAGGACTTCTTTTTAGAATTCTAGTTCTAAAACATCTTATAGGTCCTCATAGAGCCATTCTATTTCAGCTTCTTCAATGTTACTGGTTGAGGCATAGAGTTGGATTACCGTACTGTTGATTGGCTTGCCTTGGAAATGAACAGAGATCATTCTGTCGTTTTTGAGATTGCATCAAAGTTCTGAATTCCAGACTCTTTTTTTGACCGTGACGGCTACTCCATCTCTTCTAAGGGATTCCTGCCCACAGTGGTAGGTTTAATGTTCATCTGAGTTAATATTCACCCATTCCAGTCCATTTTAGTTCACTGATTCCTAGAGTGTCCATGTTCACTCTTGCCATCTCGTTTGACCACTTGCAATTTGTCTTGATTCATGCAACTAACAGTCTAGGTTCCTATGTAATATTGCTCTTTACAGCATCGGACCTTACTTCTATCACCAGTAACATCCCCAAATGGGCGTTGTTTTTGCCGTCCCTTCATTCTTTCTAGACTTCTTTCTCTACCTATCTCCAGTAGCATACTGTGCACCTGCCGACCTAGGGAGTTCACCTTCCAGTGTCCTATTTTTTGCATTTTCATACTGTCCTTTTCTTTACTCATCATTAAATGTCTACGCCTAGAGCCAGAGGTAAGAACAGATCAGCATATTGCAAACGTTTTGGCTCTTCACGTGAGAAAATTATGCAGTCTGAATCATCTTCCCCACCTTCCTCTCACAGCACAAAATTTAAAACAGTTATCAGTGTCTGCATATGCAAGGAATCACGTTTTCCAAGCCAAATGAAAGGAGTTTCTCTGCTCAGATAAAATGTTGTGCATTTGCAGTTATGTTGGATAATTGCTGTGTTCCCACTTTGTGGTTGTTTTTCAGTGAGTTCATTGCATTTCAATTCTCTAATGACTAAGAGGGCTTCCCTGATAGCTGAGGTGGTAAAGAATCTGCCTGCAGTGCAGGAGACCCTGGTTCAATTCCTGGGTCAGGAAGATGCACTGGAAAAAGGATAGGCTACAACTCCCGTATTCTGGCCTGGAGAATTCCATGGAATCTATAGTCCATGGGGTCGCAAATAGGTAACATGACTGAGTGACTTGCACTTTCACTTTCAATGAATAAGAACACTCACCACACTTCACTGTGGGCATTCTTTTCCAAGGTGTCTGTTCAAAAATTAATCCAGTCCCTGTAGAGTTATTTCCCTTTTAGTATTTGTTTCATGAAAATTCTTTAAATGGGCCAAATACACCTTTTTCACATACATGTAGAGAGGACATATGTGAAGCCACGTACTCCTGTTATAGAGGTGACAATATATACTTATCATATAGTGTATCCATAAATTTCTTCATGATATCATACAAACACATCGTGTGTACTAAAGTGTTTGCTTGTTAAGTGTCCGTGTGAGTGTGAAATATGTCTGTATACAGACACATGTCGTTCAAGTTTAATCCTCATAAGGTATTGTGATGGAGGAAGAGTGTGTGTTTGGAGAAAATTAAACTTTTTTTAAATTGTGTGATTTGGGGCTCTCATATTGTCTAATGAGGGCTTCCCTGGGGGCTCGTATATTGTGTAAGAAAGCCTGGTGGATTTCATCTTGTCTAATAAGGCCTGGTGACTCTCATATTGTCTAATAAGGGCTTTCCCTGGTGTCTCAGAGGGTAAAGAATCTCCTGTAATGCAGGAGACCCGGATTCGATCTCTGGGTAAGGAAATTCCCATGCAGAAGGAAATGGCAACCCACTCCAGTCTTCTTGCCTGGAATTTCCTACAGACAGAGAAGGAGACTGGTGGGCTACAATCCATGCGTCCGCAGAGAGCCAGACACAACTGAGTAACAAACTCTTTCCCTGTCATTCTCTAATGAATCACTGCCAGGGTTGTGACCATGCTCAAGGTTTGTCTTGATGGCTATGCCTCTCTGTTTTCAGAAACCATATAAAGGAAAAGTTCACTCTTTTACTTTCTTCCTGAAATTCTAGATTTCGCCATGGTTATTGCTTTACACATGACCTGCTTTGTGTCTGTGGTTATCTTTGGAACTACTAGTCAGATTTAGCCGGTAGACAAATCATCCTTGCCGCTTGATATATGCTGGATCTCAGACAACATATTTTGTCTCTTTTGAAGGTCAAATTGTTCACCAGCACTGAGGTGATACCTGACACATATTCTTGGGTGACATACAGAAAGAATCCAAATTTTTATTATGTTAATCAACCAACATGAATATATTTTGTTTTTAAGGAAGAACGGAGAATGCATAGAAAAATATGTCTCAGGCACAAAGGAAGGAAACGTTTATGCTATTGACTGTAAGTATGGAAGTTTCACTGGAAAGACGACGTTCAGGTAGAAATCTTGGTCTCAGCTTTCTTCAGTAACCCCATACACCTGAATTCTACTCCCACTAAAAATCAGAGGTCAGGGACTGGAAAGCCTTCCCTCAACGGAGTGTTACTCAGGGAGAGAAGATCGAGACATCCTAGACTGAGAAGTTAAGTGGGTCTTAGGAAGCATTATAAAACAATGCTAGTGGAGGTGACAGAATTCAAGCTGTGCTCTTTAAAATCCTAAAAAGTGATGCTGTTAAAGGGCTGCAAGCAATGTGTCAGGAACTTTGGAAACCTTGGCAGTGGCCACAGAACTGGAAAAGGTCAGTTTCCATTTCAATCTTCAAGAAGGACCATGACAAACAATGTTCAAACTACCGCACGGCTATGCTCACTTCACATGCGAGCAAGGTTCAGTTCAGTTCAGTTCAGTCCCTCAGTCGTGTCCGACCCTTTGCGACCCCATGAATCACAGTACGCCAGGCCTCCCTGTCCATCACCAACTCCCAGAGTTCACTCAAACTCATGTGCATCGAGTCGGTGATGCCATTCAGCCATCTCATTCTCTGTCGTCCCCTTCTCCTCCCTCCCCCAATCCTTCCCCTCCCTCCCCCAATCCTTCCCAGCATCAGAGGCTTTTCCAGTGAGTGCTCAAGATCCTTCAAGTCAAGATTCAACGGTACATGATCAGACAACTTCCAGAAATATAGGCTTTATTTGGAAAAGGCAGATGAACCCAATCAAATTGTCAACATTCACTGGATCATGGAGAAAGCAAGGCAGTTCCAGAAAAGAAAAAAAAAAAAACAAACAATTTTTTTCCTGCTTCATTGACTATGGTAAAACTTTTCACTTTGTGGATGACAACAAACTGTGGGAAATTCTTCAAGATATGGTAATCCTGGATTGCCTTACCAGGCTTCAGAGAAACCTGTATGTGGATCAGTCAGCAATAGTGAGAACTGGACATGCAAGAACAAATTGGTTCAAAATTTGGAAAATAATACAAGATAGTATATATGGTCACGCGACTTCTATAACATATATACAGAGTACATCATGCTGAGTGTCAGGCTGGATGAATGACCAGCTGGTATCAAGACTGCTGGAAGAAATAGCAACAGCATCAGATATGCAGATGATACAACTTTATGGAAGAGATTGAAGAGGAACTAAGGAGTCTCATGATAAAGGGGCAAGAGGAGACTGAAAAAGCTGGTCTCAAACTCAACATTCAAAACCAGGAAGGTCATGGCCTCCGGTCCCCTCACTTTTTGGCAAATAGAAAGTGCAAGAGTGGACGCAGTGACAGATTTTCTATACTTGGACTCGAAAATCTCTGTGGATTGTGAGTTCAGCCACGTAATTAAAGATAACTGATATTTGGAAAGAAGGCTATGACAACCCAAGAGAGCTTATTAAAATGCAGATACATCACTTTGCCAACAAAGGTCCGTTTAGTCAACAGTATGTTTATTTTTTTTCCCACATTTATGTATGGATTTGAGCGTTGGACCATAAAGAAGGCTGCACACCAAAGAACTGACGCTTTTGAATGGTGGTGCTGGGGAAGACTCTTGAGAATGACTTGGACTGCAAGGAGATCAAACTAGTCCATTCTAAAGGAAACCAGTCCTGAATATTCATTGGAAGGACCGATGCTGAAGCTGACGTCCCAGTACGTTGGCCACCTGATGGAAAGAACTGACTCATTGGAAAAGACCCTTATGCTGGGAAAATTTGAAGGCGGGAGGACAAGGGGATGACAGAGGATTAGATGGTTGGATGGCAGTATCGACTCAAAGTACATGAATTTGAGCAAATTCTGGAAGATCATGGAGGCCAGGGAACTTGGTGCAGTACAGTTCATGGGGTCATGGAGAGTCAGACATGACATAGCGATTTAATATCAACAAAAACAACGTGACTAACCATGAGTGTATAATTTCTATTTTGTAGGAATCTCACAGATAATTTGCAACTGATTTATGAACTGAGATCACGGGGTCTATATTGAGATGGCACATTAGTGCCATTCACTTTTATTTAATTATTTTTAATTTTAATTGGAGGCTAATTACTTTACATTATTGTATTGGTTTTGCCATACATTGACATGAATCTGCTCCGGGTGTACATGTGTTCCCCATCTTGAACCCCTCTCCCACCTCCCTCCCCATCCCATCCCTCTGGTTCATCCCAGTTCACCAGCCCCGAGCATCACTTTTTAAAAACAATCTTATAATATCTGAGTCCATTCAAAGTTAGATGGAGGAACTTGAACTCAAGGAAATCATCGAGAGTTCAACCATAAAGGCAGCTTCTATACAATGCAATGAGCATGGTGGCTAAGCTTTGTATCTCTGAGCTCTTTATAATGATCCTAAATAGCATTATTATTTTCACACAGCCTAAAGGAATCATGTTTGATTATAATTTAAACACATCAATATGTGATCACTACCCTTTCCTAAACGAAGAAGTCACACAGTACATATGCGATAGACACAAATTAGTAAAATTCATGCCTGAAATATTTCCACATACTTTGATGCATAGCTTCTGATATTTGAGGTTTTCAAAATTGTGCTTTCATTTCTCATATTCCCACTATACGGTTTCTTTTGGCCAAATCATGAACGCTTCCACTGTCTTTACTCTTCTCCATTTTTGCAATCCATTTAGGCTTGAATTTTATACAGTGACTTAAGAAGAAAGGCAACAGAAGTGCAAGACTTCTTGGAAGGTCTCTAGGGGGCCAGCCAGTGCAGCCTTCAGGTTTGTTTACAAACAGTGAAGTGAAGCTACCTCAGGCCCAGTTACCAGCAGTGGCCTTGATGGTGACCTGATGCCCTGAAGATAGGTTTGCTCTCACTTTCCTATCACCTTCATTAACATCACAGTCAATTCATTGATGTTGCTATGTCCACCTCGGTAAATCCATGGTGAACCACAAGTGGTCACTGATAATCTGAGGACATTCATAGTCTGAATTAAGCTGTCTCAATGTGAGCAAGGCTGGTGGACTCAGCATGGCCTTGGGAAAATTGCATATTCTTGTCAGGGCTATGAGAGTCTGAAGCTGCTTTGGATACCTTCTTTTATTTTTTTTTATGCACACTGATAATTTTCAGTGGCTCAGACACTGAGCAGTGGTGTATGCAGGCTTCGGGAATACAGATGTGCATTTTTACATTCCATGTTGCTGAGTGATTGCAGGAAGGTGAGATGGAGGCCAGGAGAGAGAGAATGGACATAGAGGGTGTGGCGGTGACACACAGTCGGTCAGAGCTGCTTCTTGTCCAGACACGCGGGCAGGGCAGAGCGGAGGGGCAGCGCTCCAGGTGGGGAAGGAGCTCACCACTAGGAGGTCACTGCCTACCTGTCCCAGCAGGTAAGCTGTCTTCACACCAACAGACACGGCAGGGGGCTGTGTCATACCCCAGTGTGAGGGGCTCAGGAAACACAACACTTAAAGTGCTCAAAAGGTGGCCTGCCTGATGTAGCCACTCAGGAACAGAAGGTGATGAACACAAGGTAGGCTGACATTGGCCAATAGAAACCAATTCCATGGCTGGGGTCACAGCAATACAAATAATTTTTGAACCTGGATTTGATCATATGTGTATGCTGCATAAAACACTCTCGGGGGCTTCCCTGGTGGTCCCGCGGATAAGAATCTGCCAGCCAGGGCAGGAAACATAGGTTCAATCCCTTGTCCAAGAAGATCCCACATGCCGTGGCGGAACTAAGCTCATGAAACACAACTACTGATCCTGCTCTCTAGAACCCCGAACTGTAACTACTGAAGCTCATGCACCCCAGTGCCTATGCTCAGCAACAAGAGAAGCCATTGCAGTGAGAAGTTCGCACACCACAATTAGACTGTACTCCACCGTCACCACAAGTGGACAAAGCCCACGGGCAGCAGGGAAGACTCAGCAAATCAAAAATAATTAATTATAAATGCAGAAAAAGAATCTGTTAGGTTTATCAGTACACACGTTCTATAAAGCATCTTAGGCTTCTCAGAACACACATTCTATAAAGCATCTTAGTAAAAGAGCAAGGAGTGACTGGTTAATTGTAGAAAAAGGTGGGGATGAGGAAAATCATACCTCCTTCTGTTGCCATGGTTAACGGTAGCATTCTGTGCAGCATGAAGTGAGTGGGTCCATACACGATGGACGTTCTTCATACTCACCGTGTGCCACAATAATCTAACTAACAACAAGTTAAGGTGGGGCTGTTTGTATCTTTTCTCTCTCTCACAGACGCAGGTCACAATGAATTTCAACTCCTTAGTGGGGACGAGAACACGCTCTTAGTGTATGTTGTCAACGTGGATGGACATGGCAAGGAGACAGAATTGGTGGGATTATTTGGTAGGTATGATATACTAAAATTCCCATAACCATTGTCATGTAACACATACACTGTCAGGACTTTCATTGAGAATATAAGGAGGTGCTGACAGCATTCCGTATTCAGGACGCAAGGCCTGTGTGTTTATGCTCACCAAATTAAGGATCCTGGAAGGTAATCTACCAAGAAACAGGAGGCCATAGGGTGCAGAATATCACATCATCAGGCATTTCACAATGATTCCTATGTGTTCAAATCTTAAAAAATGAAGTTTTCCTACAATATTTTATTTTACATATGTCAACATATTTCAAGCCATGTCTGTAATGAAGCTGACTTTATTTCATGTTTAAATTTTTATTTATTTTTTACTTGAAGGATAACTTCTTTATAGATTGTACTGTTTTCTGCCAAATACCAACATGAATCAGCCATAGGTTTAAATATGTTTGTGTGAATGTTGCTCAGTCATGACTGACTCTTTGTGACCCCATGGACTATAAAGTCCATAGAATTCATCAGGCCAGAATACTGGAATGGGGAGCCTTTCCCTTTTCCAGGGTAACTTCCCAACCCACAGATCAAGACCAAGGCACCACATTTCAGGAGAATTCTTTACTAGCAGAGTCACAGGGTAGTCAATAGGTATATATATATATGTCCCTTCCCTTTTGAAACTGCCTCCCATCTCCCTCCCACCCCTCTAGGTTGATATAGAGCCTGTGTTTGAGTTCCCTGAGACATACAGCAAATTCCCATTGGCTACCTATTTTACATATGGTCATGTCAGTTTGCATGATTCTCTCTCCATACATCTCACCATCTCCTCCCCTCTCCCCATGCACATACGTCTCTTCTCTATGACTGATTTCCCACTGATGCCCTGCAAATAAGTTCATTATCAGTACCATTTTTCTAGATTCCGTACATATGCAGATTCCATATGTATGTGTAAGTATACAATATCAGTTTTCTGATGCACTGTAAGCCTTGGAACAGACATTTGTAAGAAATATCTTGGTCCTGTTCCATGTTTCAAATGCATTGTTCTTATGAACACTGATATCCCCTCAAGTAATTGCACAGGAGCACTAAGAGGTGTGTGTGCCATGCGGACAACAGGTGTCTATTTCAGAAAAGGTTGCTGGGTAGAATGGTAGGTTCACGAAAGAGTCAATCACCCCCCGTTATTACGTGAGATCAGGGGAATATGTCCGTGCAAGGGGAGAAAGGTGGTTCCTACTAAGCTTGGTGTACAAACAGATATAAGAGGCAGGTACATATGCGAGGAAGGTGAGAGAAGCATGTAGGTTCCATATTAGGATGGACTCAACCCCAAATTCATGAAGATCCTTGCAGGTCTCTGTGGCCCAGCTCCTGATGTTGAAGAGTAGGGTGTCCTACTCACCAAATTGGACTGGGGTCAATTCTTAAGACAGAAAGCACACGTTTGTGTCGTGGGAACCATTGAAAGCTCTTAGATTCTACAAGTGAACATCACGTTCCATTTCTTCTTCTGTAGATTCAGAAATTTCCGTGGGTTCCCAGGGGTCGACAATTCTGTTTTTTGCTCGGTGATTTTACAGGCAAAGGAAATAATGTAGACTCGAAATACAAAGAGAAGTTCGACAACACGGTGAGAGAAAAGGGGATTCCAGAAGAAAATGTCCTGAACTTAATCGACATTGGTAAAGGAATTATACTTTTTCCCCTGCCCATACCATTCACCTGGTGTGTATAAACCAGAAAACAAGTCAACTTATTCAAAATGTCTTCTTCCACATTTAGTCTCTTTTAAGATCCTTTATTACAAGAAAGGAAGGAAGGAAGAAAACTTGGAAATGCTGGGGAATGTTAGTAATCGGTGGCTCTTTCATTTCTCCCATTTTGTTTTTCCCTAGATAACTGTCCAGAGGAGTGAAGAAAAAGTGACTCTGACACTCTTGTAAGTAAACACAGTCCATTAATAATGCTGCTCCTTCCAGATGAAGCAATAAGGTAACACTGTTATTTCATATGTGTGAAGTGTTTATTCCACCACTTTAAATGTATCACTAAAGAATTTTTTGTTCCATAATGTCCCTGCTCTTGAGCCATATTATTGCAAACACTTTGATTAATTAATACCAAGCAGCTGTGATGAGAGAGTCTTATCCTGCAGAAATCTTGAAGACCAGAGTCATTTGACAGAAGCAGGAATCCCCATGAGTTGGTGGAAATTATTAGTGTTCCCATCAGTCCTGACCTCGTGGTTGTCCCCACACATTCCTCCCCCAAGAGAATCGGTATGAAACAGAGCTCTGCTTCCCTGAAGCAGGGCTTCCCTGATACCTCAGTTGCTAAAGAATCCGCCTGCAATGCAGGAGACCCCGGATCGATTCCTGGGTCTGGAGGATCTGATGGAGAAAGGAAAGGCTACCCACTCCAGTATTCTTGGGCTTCCCTTGTGGCTCAGTGGGGGAGACCTGGGTTGGATCCCTGGGTTGGGAAGCATCCCTGGAGAAGGGAAAGGTTTCTCCAGTATACTAGTGTGGTGAATTCCATGGATTGTCACGGTCCATGGCATTACAAGGTGTTAGAGATGACCGAGCGAGTTCCACTCTCACACTTTTCGCAAGACTAGCGTTTGATCTCATATGATTCCAGAGATACAGTAGATGCCTTCCCACCACACGGTCTGAAACATGCATTTGCGATATATTCCTACTCAGATGTTCCAAAAGGGAGATATTTAAACTTTCTAAACTAATACACGGAGAAGGCAATGGCAAGCCACTCCAGTACTATTGCCTAGAAAATCCCATGGATGGAGGAGCCTGGTAGGCTGCAGTCCGTGGGGACGCTAAGGGTCGGACACGACTGAGCGACTTCACTTTCACTTTTCACTTTCCACTATCACTTTTCACTTTTCACTTTCCACTTTCACACATTGGAGAAGGAAATGGCAACCCACTCCAGTGTTCTTGCCTGGAGAATCCCAGGGACGGGGGAGCCTGGTGGGCTTCCGTCTATGGGGTCACACAGAGTCGGACACGACTGAAGTGACTTAGCAGCAGCAGCAAACTAATACAACCTCCAGAAAGGGCACTGATCTAAGCTAAAGTATGGCGTTTAATGCTCTGTCGAGAAAGAATCTTAACAAAAAGAGTGACTAAAAGCACGAGCATCCAGGTGAATGTTATAAAAATGATGTGGTACCTATATTCAATGGAACATTACTCAGCCAGAAAAAGAAGCAACTAACACTAGTTACAGCAACATTGATGGACCAAGATATTTTCACGCTGAGTGAAAGAGTCAGAAAAAGAAAGACCAATGCCAGAAATGTCACTTACAGTTTTCAGTTTAGTTCACTAATTGTCATATCCAACTCTTTGTTACTGCAAAGACTGCCGTATTCCAGGCCTCCCTGTCCATCATGAATTCTCGAAGCTTGCTCTAACTCATGTCTATTGAGTCAGTGATGACATCCAACCATCTCATCCTTTCTCCTCCCCGTCTCCAACCCCTCCAATCATCCCCAGCATCAGGATGTTTTCAAATAGGTCATTTATTCGCATTAGGTGACCAAAGTATTGGAGTTATAGCTTCTACATCAGTACTTTCAATGAATATCAAGACTGATTTCCTTTAGGATGGACTGGTTGGATCTCCTTGAAGTCCAAGGGACTCTCAAGGGTCTTCTCCAACTCCACAGTTCAAAAGCATCAATTATTTGGTGCTCAGCTTTCTTTAGAGTCCACCTTTCATTTTAGTGTAGATAAAAGGCCATGGGCAGATGGTCACAAATTTGCCAACACTGCAGCAGAACCATATTTGATCCCTGTTTCAGGAAGATCCCCTGGAATGTGAAATGGTAGCACACTCTAATATTCTTGCCTGGAGCATCTCCATGGACAGAGGAACCTGGTGAGCTACAGTCCAAGGGGTCACCGAGAGTTGCACACGACAGAGTGACTTTCACTTTTGCATAGATATCACTTCTGCTTCGAATCTAACCCATGACATGGAGCAAATTATTTACAAAACGGAAACAGGCTCACAGACGTGGAGAACAGACTTGTAGTTGTCAAGTCGGAGGAACTGTGGGAAGAGAAGAATCGGGAGGTTTGTGGTTGAAAAGAGAAACTGAAAGAAAGGGCTAGTTGCTCAGTCGTGTCCGAATCTCTGCGACCCCATGCACCATAGCCTTCCAGACTCCTCTGTGCGTGGGATTCTGCAGGTAAAAATACTGGCGAGGGTAGCCATTCCCTCCTATATAGGATCTCACCAACACAGGGATCGAACCTGGGTCTCCTGAATTGTTTGCAGATATCTTACACTCTGAGAAGTGTGGGGTTAGTAGATGCAAACTATTACGTACAGGATGGATAGAGCACAATGTTCAACTGCATAGCACAGGTGACTGTACGCAATACTGTGTAAAACCTGAATGGGAAAAGAATCTGAAAAAAAAATCGATCTTAGGTTTTGTATGTATAATCACTTGGCTGTACACCTGAAATAAATGCAACATTGATAATCAACTATACTCTATACTTTAAAAAGCAAAGAAGTTAATTCTTGAGGACCCAAACGACACAAGTTGCAGGATTAGAGTTGTCTGCTGCAAATACGGAGCCTTAAAATCATCACTAGGTGAAGATGTACATGCATTGTGAAATCATTACTCATGGAATCAATCCCCGATGTGAAATTTCCAACCTTGTGTACATCCTAGGGACAATTCCACAGGGAAATTGCTGTCACAGAGATGTGGAGTGTTCAGTTTCAAAACTGGAATTGGACACTGGATCAGCAACCAGCTCCCTGTAGCCTGGACAGCTGACTGCCTGAAGCTCACCCCTGTCAGCCATCACACCGTTGACTGTACTAAACCTCTGGTTCTCTTTTATTCACCTAGAAAAAGAGTCACTGAGACCAGACATGTCCTTGTCTCCATGGAATCAAGATCAACAACACGAAGATGACTTTCCTGGTTCTTGATTAACATGATCCTGCTCTCTTCACACTCACACTCCCTCTTCCACCGCATCGCTCCCCGTCACTACATCATGTCTTGATTCGTGTTATTTGATTGTTGAGGGTTTAAATAAATCAATTTAAAGTCTGCCCTGCACACGCATGTCTGTGCAAAAGTCACCTCATTTAAAACACACAAAGTCCACACTAAGTATCCAGGAAACTGTGCCTTTCATAGGACAGGGGTTCATCAGAGACACTCCTTAAGTAGATTTGGTAGATATGCCCTCAGATGTCCAGGGAAGAGGGAGAAAGGAGACTAAAGCATCATGGGGCAGAGTTATGGATTCTTCACCATACGGGCTTCTCTGATGGATCAGATGGTAAAGAATCTGAATGAAATGCAGAAGACCCAAGGTCTATCCTAGGGGGAGGAAGATCCTCAGGAAGAGGAAACGGTAACCCACTCCAGTGAAGAATGCCAGGGACAGAGGAGCCTGGTTGGCTACAGTCCATAGCATCCTAAAGAGATGGACAGGCCTGAGCGACTAACACTTTCACTTTCTGTCTCCTGTTCGGAAGAGGGCAGTCTGATCAAAGGAAAGTGTCTAAAACGCATCTTATTCATTCCCAAGAAAGGAAAATACATTCCACTCACTAACGCTTGTGCACAGAAAGCTCAGGATGACATTACTGTTCTGTTCAGTTCAATTATTCAGTCGTCTCTGAATCTTTGCGACCCCATGATTCGCAGCATGCCAGGCCTCCCTGTCCATCACCAACCTCTGGAGTTCACCCAAACTCATGCTCATTGAGTCGGTGATGCCATCCAGCCATCTCATCCTCTGTCGTCCCCTTCTCCTCCTGCCCCCAATCACTACCAGCATAAGTGTCTTTCCCAGTGAGTCAACTCTTCACATGAGGTGGCCAAATTATTGAAGCTTCAGCTTCAGCTTCAGTCTTTCCAAGGAACACCCAGCACTTATCTCATTTAAGATGGACTGCTTGGATCTCCTTGCAGTCCAAGGGACTCTCAAGAGTCTTCTCCAACACCACAGTTCAAAAGCATCAATTCTTCAGTGCTCAGCTCTCTTTTATAGTCCAACTCTCACATCCATACATGACCACCTGAAAACCCATAGCCTTGGCTAGACAGACCTTAGTTGACAAAATAATATCTCTGCTTTTTAGTATGCTATGTAGGTGGGTCATAACTTTCCTTCCAATGAGTAAGCGTCTTTCCATTTCATGGCTACAATCACCATCTGCAGTGATTTTGGAACCCAAAAATAAAGTTTGACACTGTTTCCACTGTTTCCCCTCAAGTTCCCATGAAGTGATGGAACCAGATGCCATGATTTTGGTTTTCTGAATGTTGTGATTTCAGTCAACTTTTTCACTCTCCTCTTTCATTTTCATCAAGAGGCTCTTTAGTTCCTCTTCACTTTCTGCCATAACGATGCTATCATCTGCATACCTGAGGTTATTGATATTTTTCCTGGCAATCTTGATTCCAGCTTGTACTTCTTCCAGCCAAGCATTTCTCATGATGTACTCTGCGAATACGTTATATAAGCAGGGTGGCAATATACAGCCTTGCTGGACTCCTTTTCCTATTGGGAACCAGTCTGTTGTTCAATGTCCAGTTCTAACTCTTGCTTCCTGACCTTCATACAGGTTTCTGAAAAGGCAGGTCAGGGGGTCTTCTATTCCCATCTCTTTCAGAATTTTCATAGCTTATTTTGATCCCTACTGTCAAAAGCTTTGGCATAGTCAATGCAGCAGAAATCTATATATTTGTGGAATTCTCTTGCTTTTTCGGTGATTCAGCAGATGTTGGCAATTTGATCTCTGGTTCCTCTGCCTTTTCTAAAACCAGCTTGAGCACTGCTTTACTAGCATGTGAGATGAGTGCCAATTGTACAGTAGTTAGAGCACACTTTGTCATTACCTTTCTTTAGGATTGGAATGAAAACTGACCTTTTCCAGTCCTGTGGCCACTGCTGAGTTTTCCCAATTTGCTGGCATAATGAGTCAAGCACTTTCATATCATCATGTTTCAGGATTTGAAATATCTCAACTGGAATTCCATCACCTCCACTAGGTTTCTTCGTAGTCGGCCTCCGAAGGCCCACCTGACTTCACATTCCTGGATGTCTGGCTCTATCTAGGTGAGTGATCACACCACCGTGATTATCTGGGTCCTGCAGATCTGTTTTCTACAGTTCTTCTGTGTATTCTTGCCACCTCTTAATATCTTCTGCTCTGTTAGGTCCATACCATTTCTGTCCTTTATCGAGCCCATCTTTGCATGAGAGATGTTCCCTTTGTATCTCTAATTTTCTTGAAAAGATCTCTAGTCTTCCCCATTCTATTGTTTTCCTTTATTCCTTTGCACTGATCGCTCAGGAAGTCTTCTTCATCTCTCTTTCCTATTCCGTGGAACTCTTCATTCAGATGCTTATATCTTTCCTTTTCTCCTTTGCCTTTCGCTTCTCCCCTTTTCACAGCTATTAGTAAGGCCTCCTCAGACAGCCTTTTTTTTTTTTTTCATTTATGTTTCTTGGGGATGGTTTTGCTCCCTGTCTGTTATACAATGTCATGAACTTCCGTCCATTGCTCTTCAGGAACTCTGTCTATCAGATCTAGTCCCTTAAATCTATTTCTCACTTCCACTGTATACTCATTAGGATATGATTTAGGTCATTCCTGAATGGTCTAGTGTTTTTCCCTACTTTCTTCATTTTATGGCTGAATTTGGCAATAAGGAGTTCACGGTCTGAGCCATAGTCTGCTCCCAGTCTTGTTTTAGCTGACTGCATAGAGTTTCTCTATCTTTGGCTGCAAAGAATATAATCAATCTGATTTCAGTGTTGACCATCTGAGGATGTCCATGTGTCTAGACTTCTCTTGTATTTTTGGAAGAGGGTATTTGCTATGACCAGTGCATTCTCTGGGCAGAACTCTGTTAGCCTTTGTCCAGCATCATTCTGTACTCCAAGTCAAATGTGCCTGTTACTCCAGGTGTTTTTTGACTTCTTCCTTCGCCTTCCAGGCCCTATAATGAAAAGGACATCTTTTTTATTTTGTTAGTTATAGAAGTTCTTGTACGTCTTCATAAAATTGTTCAACTTTAGCTTCTTTAACATTACTGGTCTGGGCATAGACTTGGATGACTGTGATATTGAATAGTGTCTCTTGGCAATGAAAGGAGTTCATTCTGTCATTTTTGAGAATGCTTCCAAGTACCGTATTTGGACTCTTTTGTTGACTATGATGGCTGCTCCATTTCTTCTAAGGGATTCCTGCCCACAGTAGTCGATATAATGGTCATCTGAGCTCAGTTCACTCAATCCAGTCTATTTTAGTTCGCTGGTTCCTAAAATGTCGACATTCACTCTTGCCACCTCCTGTTTGATCACTTCCAATTTACCTTGATTTATGGAACTATAATCCAGGTTCCTATGCAATATTGCTCTTTACAGCATCGGACATTGTTTGTATCACCAGTCACATCCACAGCAGGGTGCTGTTTTTGCTTTGGTTCCGTCTCTTTATTCTTTCTGGAGATATTTCTCCATTGATTTCCAGTAGCCTATTGGTCACTTACTGACTTGGGGAGGTGATTGTTTAGTGCCGTATCTTTTTGCCTTTTCATACTGTTTATGGGGTTCTCTAGGCAGGAATTCTGAAGTGGTTTGCAATTCCTTTCTCTAATGGATCACATTTTGTCATATCTCTCCACCATGACCTGTCCATCCTGGGTGACACTACATGGCCTGGCTCATAGTTTCATTGAGTTAGACAAGGCGGTCATCCATGTGATTAGATTGCTTAGTTTTCTATGACTGTGATTTTTAGTTTATCTGCCCTCTGATGGAAAGGATCAGAAGCTTATGAAAAATTCCTGATGGGATAGACTCACTGAGGGGGATACTGGGTCTTGTTCTGATTGGTGAGGCCCTGCTCAGTAAATCTTTAATCCAATTTTCTGTTGATGGGTGGAGCGGTGTTCCTTCCTTGATATTTATCTGGGGCCAAACTATGGTGCAAGTATTGAAGATAATGGTGACCTCCCTCAAATGGTCCCATGCATATACTGCTAGAGTCCCTGTGCTTAACCGTGAAGCATGGCAACACTGACCCACACCTTCACCCACCAGAGACTCCTGGACACACACAGGCAAGTCCCGGACAGTCTCCTGTGGGGTCACTGTTCCTTTCTCCTTGGTCCTGGTGCACAAATTACTGCTCTGCCCTCCAAGAGTCTATTTCGAGTCCTTTGTAGGTTCTGGCAACTCTATGGTGGGGTTAATGGCTGCTTCCTCCATACCCACACCAGGAGCCCCTGTCCCTTGACACTCCCAGAAGCATCCTTCTGATGAAGCAGAATGGCCACTGCCCTCTTTTTGCACAAGACTGTGGAATGGACTTTGACAGTGCCGAACTTTAGCGAAGAACCCTCATTTGGAACTGTTTGACTTGCTTTCTGTTGCCATTCTTATTATGCTGCTACTGCTACTGCTGCTAAGTCACTTCAATCATGTCCGACTCTGTGTGACCCCATAGACGGAAGCCCACCAGGCTCCCCCGTCCCTGGGATTCTCCAGGCAAGAACACTGGAGTGGGTTGCCATTTCCTTCTCCAATGTGTGAAAGTGAAAAGGGAAAGTGAAGTCGCTCAGTCGTGTCCAACACTTTGTGACCCCACGGACTGCAGCCTACCAGGCTCCTCCATCCATGGGATTTTCTAGGCAAGAGTACTGGAGTGGCTTGCCATTGCCTTCTCCGATTCTTATTATAATTCTCATTATTATAATAAATATTATTCTTTTTATAATCATACATTATGCCCTGCCTCAGAAGGCCCTACCCTTCAGCCTGACTGTTAAAATGCCTTTTCTCAGCTCACAGGCAGATAAACTGACCCTGCCCAGCTATGAAAAGAAGAAATTACCACACACATTCCGAAGGCTGGCCCATCCTGGGATGATCTGCAAGACTGAAAATCCTTTTTACTTCACTTCCTCACTGACTCTCATGAGCTATTCTGCCTTTTGACTTTAGTTTGTCATCACTGCTCTCCCTCTGGCTCTATAAAAGAACCTGGCATCCAGACCCTGACACGATGGTTACTTCGAGACATTCGTCTACCATCTTCTCAGCTGACTGTCCAAAGTAATTCCTATTCCTTTCCTCCATACCACCTTTCTCAGACTCACTGGTCTGTCAGTAGCACAACTAGAGAGTCCATGTGCCATGACTAAAGACCCCAGCTATGACGAAACAAAGATTTTGCATGCAGCAACTAAGGCCTGGTGCAGACAAATAAATTAATGCACAAATAAATAAATCTAATACTGTATTATTGTAGTAAAAGTCATACACAATTACTTTCTTTAAAATAGTGGGCTTGTGTTTCATTGGCTCAACTTTAGACTCTAACTGCATTGCAACCTTGACCATGTATCTTTGAGCGAACCTGGAATTTTGCGTGGCCAAGATCAATAGGCCTCCTAGCAGTGTTAAGTTAGGAGTTGTGCAATCTAAAATGTAAAAACAGTGGTTACAGGAAAATAAAAAAGAAAGAAACCAGAAGAGTAAAACAAAATTAATAATCTGTTATAAGAGGCTTCTCAGTAACAAAAACATGAATGAATTTGAGGAGAAAACAGGAAGATGTACCAAGCAGTACTTAGCATTATTTGGACAGAGTTACAGCAGTGAACTTTTTGTAAGATGGTTCTGGTTTTATTTATTATTCTATTGCCTACATTTTCACCAATATTAATGAGACTTGGGATGAAAGGATAAAAGAGACCTTTCAGTACAAAGCAATAGGATTTTTCTTTTTATCAGTTTCCTTAAGAATGAAATCTTATTTCTTTTCTATTCTATCTTTTAGTTAGTGGAGAAAGTTATTAATGTTCTCTGGGGTCCTGCCATACAACATTGGAAATCAGCTGTAATTATTCATTAATCACCTCTTTTTTGAGCCCCCTCCCCTCACCGCATCTCACCCCTCCAGGTCACCACAGAGCGTCTCTTTAGGCTCCCTGTGTTTCGCCAACTTCTCATCAGCTACATATGGTTTGCAGGGAAGAAACAGAGAGGCAGATATAGAGAACAGAGTGTGAGCACAGGGAGGGAAGAAGAGTACGGAGACCAGTGGAAACCAACACGATTACTGCAACTGTCGCAAGAATCTCTGAGAAGAACTAGTGTCTCATCTCCCCTTGATTGGCAGTTAGAAAGACTTCTTAAGATGGGATGGGCCTAGGATACACTCCCAGGGGACACACGTTGGTAAGAGTCCAAAAGGAAACCCTGGGAATGCTGGCGGAACAAAATAGAGATGGAAGGGTGATGATGGGTTGATAAGTGGTGTTAGCTGGGATCACGGGACCACTCAAATTTATCTGAGTCAGGGACTCTTCTGGTGGTCCAGTGGTTAGCATTCTGTCCTTCCCCTGCATATAGTATAGGGTTCATACGGGTTTCATCCCTGTTGGAGAACTAAGAACCTGATGCTGCATGGGGCAGCCAAGATATAGTAACAGACAAAAAAAAAAAAATGAAAATGAATATCTGGGTCAAAGACCAAAGAGAGGAAGCGGTTTCAGGATATTCTGAGACATGAAACCTTCAAACACGCAGACTTTCCAGCTGAAAATACGACAGGATAATATACAGAGGAATGCATGAACAATGGAGATAACATGATTTTGCAACTGAAAGAAAAGAGAGTAAAAGGAAAAAATATAGATATTATTGTCGGCTTCCCTGGTGGCTCAGAGGTTAAAGCGTCTGCCTCCAATGCGGGAGACCTGGGTTCGATCCCTGGGTCGGGAAGATCCCCTGGAGAAGGAAAGGGTAACCCACTCCAGTATTCTTGCCTGGAGAATCCCATGGACCGAGAAGCCTGGTAGGCTACACTCCACGGGGTCGCATAGAGTCGGACACGACTGAGCAATGGAACGGAACGGATTGTCAGTACATGTGAACAAGAAGGGAAGTGATCCTCTGAGGATGTGAGCTGAGGACGCCCTTGAGATGACAACGTCTCCTCAAAGGTCTGAATTCAATCCAAATGAAGGAATCTGAGCTCCAATCAGTCCCAGGAGCAGACAGCACTGGGTCAGTTCTCACTTCGTTGACTCAGGAAATCTGAATCTCATTTCTTCTTTTCTGTACTCAGAAAAAAAATAAATCTTTTAAAGTATTTATTTGCCAAATAACAGTGAGTGAAGATGAAAATAAGTAAATTTTGACTAAAAAAAAGATGAAGAAAATGACTCACTGTTTCTGTGATCTTGAGTTAGGAAATTTGTTTTTTCCATTAAAAATTCTTAAACTTGCAAGAACTGCTGTCCAGCCTTTTTTGCTCACTGGGAGAAACAACTGAGTTAGTGAGTAAATATTATATTAAGGATTAAATGTGTAAAAGGGTGTCTGGAGAGAAATCACTGAAAACAAACTACAGATATGCCTTCTTCAGATGACTTTAAGCAGTGTATTACCAGATCGCCCTCCTAGTACTTAGGAGGAAAAAAGCCCACATTGGGGCAGGAGAAGGTGATAAATACTCTGTGCTGACCTGTTCCCCATCCCAGAATAATAGGATTCTTTACAAGGTTCTCTTAGGAAATAGTGTTCCCTTGGCTAAACCACACAGTCAATCTTTACTTTTACAAAATAAATCTTACACTATCTCTTCCATATTAATAGAACCATGCAGAAGTGAGGGATATATACGTTGGACAGCTCATCTCATTTTGGATCACGTGATAAGCAGGAAAATAAATAATTGTCCTCTTGCAGTATTGGATGTACTGCAGTTTCTCACTTTAAAGGTCAAATGCCCACATCCACATATGCTTCTCTTAAAACAAATATCATTATTCAAATGACAGAAAGCCAGAAAAGTTCATCTCTGCCAACCAGGATACTGAAGGTGCCGTCTGTTTTAAGTGTGGTCATAAGAGAAACAAGCATTGGTTCACGATGTGTCACGCCAACAGATGCAGGCTATAAAAGTGGCAGCACTTTTGCATCCTTTCCAACCACTGGGACACCCTCAGCTTCTAGAGCAGAAGGGCCACGAGAGTCAACATGATGAAGGCTCTGCTGTTCAGTCTTGTCCTTGGTCTGCTTGTTGCCAGTCATGGTGAAGCTCAGACAGACGCCTCACAGGTACCAGGGCATTTGAACGGTGGTCCAAGATTGGGAGGAGTTCTTAGCGTGTATCCGTGTGAGTGTCCTTTTCGAGGTTTTGGTCATGTGGACTGCTAAGTCTCGCCATCTCCCTGCAACTGAAAATTGCTCCATTCACTGGCTCTATGCCTGCTATTTGTGATGTCTGTGTCATCTCTACCATCCATTCATCGGCTCTCATGTATGTTCACTACTCTTACAAAACCGAAGGATGATCTCACAGCTGTTGGATTGGGTCTCTTGCATTTGACAACATAGCTCAAGTTATCTCAGTAATACCTCAATTATTTCCTTTATCTGACATGAGTTTTCACATGATTTTATACCTAGGGCTGTGTTCATAAAGATAGGTAACTTCTGCTAATGAAAGGGCAGGGAACCTCCTGAGGGATGATTTCGGGCAGAATTTACAGAGATGGACTAAGATTTCTGAAGGGAATTTTGATTTTAGTTTACAGGAAGATGGTTAACCCAATACGCAGCAGCCAAAAACAAAGAAAAGATCACCGAGGGGGCGCCATTCCACGTTTTCATGCGTTACCTTGAGTTTGATGAAGAAAATGGAACAATACTGATGCACTTTTATCTCAAGTAAGTAAAACTCACCCAAAAGGAAAACACCTGTAAACTCTGGGCTGAGGGAGTGTGTCTCTTCCCCATCTGTGGGCAACTCTCTGGGTGATGTTGAGAGGAAGGTGCCCTGAGCCGTGGGGCTGAGCAGGTTCTCTGAACTGGGGTCAGAGGTCAGTTCCCCGTTGAACCTCCAGGGAATGTCCTGAAAATTCTGCTTAGAGAGAGAACCCAGAAGCTCCACTGGCATCAACTCATTAAAAGCAAGAAGTACAGAGCAGAGGGAAGAGACTGGTGTCCTGCAACCCACAGTCCCCATGAGGGGCTTGATCTCTTCCTGAAGAATTTGAAAGAGACGTTTCCCACTGAGCTGAGAAGTGAGAGCAGGGGGAGAGCACACAGTGAGCTCTGCGCTTGGGGAGTCCTCACTTGATATTTCATCATCACTGAGTTTCCCAAAGCCGTCAGAGTCCCTAGTGACTTTTCCAAGTTCCTTCCCAGGCGCTTGCCATTGCACGTGAAAGCAGTGTGATCATTGGGTCAGGAAGATCCTCTGGAGGGGTAAATGGTGACCCACTTCAGTATTCTTGCCTGGAGCATCCCATGGACAGAGATGCCTGCTGGGCTATAGTCAAAGGGGTCACAAAGGGTCAGACAGAACTGAGCAACCAAGCACACACGGACACAGATCCAAGTACCTTTTATGGAATGTCCACTATACTGCAGATGGTTTCCTAGGAACATGCAAAGTATGGCAGAAAACAACACATTTGTTCAGCAATTATCCCCCACCTAACCCCATCAAAAAAAAAAAAAAAAAACCAGAACTTGTAAACTCAGGTATGCATTGTGAGGAATAAAAATATTAATAATAGAAGCAACTAAACATTTTATGCTTGGAAATATTGCTTTATAAATATATATAACAGATTATATATTCTATATAACCATATGTTTCATAGCATCAGTTCAGTCGCTCAGTCTTGTCCGACTCTTTGTGACCCCATGGACTGCAGCAAGCCAGGCCTCCCTGTCCATCACCAACTCCCGCAACGTGCTCAAACTCATGTCCATTGAGACGGAGATGCCATTCAACCATCTCATCCTCTGTCATCCCATTCTCTTCCTGCCCTCAATATTTTCCAGCATGAGGTTCTTTTTCAAGGAGTCAGTTTTCTGCATCAGGTATCCAGAGTATTGGAGTTTCAGCTTAGCATCAGCCTTCCCAATGAATATTCAGGAATGATTTCTTTACGATGGACTGGTTGGACCTCTTTGCAGTCCAAAGGACTCTCAAGAGTCTTCTCTGACACCACAGATCAGAAGCATTAATTCTTCGGCACTCAGGTTTTTTTTTTACTGTCCAAGCCTCTCATCCATACACGACTACTGGACAAACCATAGACTTGACTAGATAGAACTTTGTTGGCAAAGTAATATCTCTGCTTTTTAATAATCCATCTAGGTTGGTCATAACTTTCCTTCCAAGGAGTAAGCATCTTGTAATTTCATGGCTGCAGTCAGCATCTGCAGTGATTCTGGAGCCCAGAAAAATAAAATCTAACACTGCTTCCACTGCTTTCCCATCTATTTGCCATGAAGTAATGGGACCAGATGCCATGATCTTAGTTTTCTGAATGTGGACCTATAAGCCAACTTTTCCACTCTCCTCTTTCACTTTCATCAAGAGGCTTTTTAGTTCCTTTTCACTTTCTGCCATAAGGGTGGTGTCTGCTGCATATCTTAGGTTATTGATATTTCTCCCGCCAATCTTGACTCCAGTGTGTGCTTCTTCCAGCCCAGCGTTCCTCATGATGTACTCTGCATATAAGTTAAATAAGCAGGGTGACAATATACCGCCTTGACGTACTCCTTTTCCTAATTCGAAACAGTCTGTTGTTCTATGTCCAGTTCTAACTGTTGCTTCCCGACCTGCATACAGGTTTCTCAAGAGGCAGGTCAGGTGGTCCGGTGTTCCCATCTCTTAAAGAATTTTCCACAGTTTATTGTGATTCACACAGTCAAAGGATTTGGCATAGTCAGTAAACTAGAAACAGATGTTTTTCTGGAGCTCTTATGCTCTTTTGATGTTCCAACATATGTTGGCAATTTGATCTCTGGTTCCTCTGCCTTTTCTAAAACCTTCTGGAACATCTGGAAGTTCACGGTTCATGACTTGTTGAAGTCTGTCTTGGAGAATTTTGAACATTACTTTGCTAGTGTGTGAGATGAGTTCAGTTGTTTGGTAGTTTGAACATTCTTTGCTATTCCCTTCCTTTGACATTGGATGAAAGCTGGCATTATTCCTGTCCTGTGGCCACTGCTGAGTTGTTCAAACTTATTGCCATATTGAATGCAACACTTTCATAGCATCATCGTTTAGTATTTGAAATAGCTCAACTGGAATTCCATCACATCCACTAGCTTTGTTCACATTGATGCTTCTGAAGGCCCACTTCACTTCACATTCCTGGATGTCTGGCTCTAGGTCAGTGATCACACCATCGTGATTATCTGGGCCGAAAAGGTCTTTTTTCTACAGTTCTTCTGCGTATTTTTGCCACCTCTTCTTAATATCTTCTGCTTCTGTTCAGTCCATTTCTGTCCTTTATTGTGCCCATCTTTGCATGGAAAGTTCTCTGAGTATCTCTACTTTTCTTGAAGAGATAGCTAGTCTTTCACACTATATTATTTTCCTCTATTTCTTTGCACTGATCACTGAGGAAGTCTTTCTTATCTCTCCCTGCTATTCTTTGGAGCTCTGCATGCAAATGGGTATATCTGTGTTTTTCTCCTTTGCTTTTTGCTTCTCTTCCTTTCACAGCTATTTGCAAGGCCCTTCAGACAGCCATTTTGCTTTTATTCATTTCTTTACCTTGGGGATGTTTTTGCTCCCTATCTCCCATGCAATGTCACCAACCGCCATCCATAGTTCATCAGGCACTCTGTCTATCAGATCTAGTCCCTAAAACCTATTTCTCACTTCCACTGTTTAATCATAATGGATTTGATACAGGTCATATCTGAATGGTCTATTGGTTTTCCCTACTTTCTACAATTTAAGTCAGAATTTGACAATATGGAGTTCATGATCTGAGCCACAGTCAGCTCCCGGTCTTCTTTTGCCGGAGTGTATACAGCTTCTCCATCTTTGGCTGAAATAACATAATCTATCTGACCTCAGTGTTGGCCATCTGGTGATGTCCACGTGTAGAGTCTTCTCTTGTGCTGGTGGAAGACGCTGTTTGCTATGACCAGTTCGTTCTCTTTGCAAAGCTCTATTAAACTTTGCCCTGCTTCATTCTGTATTGCAAGGACAAATTTGCCTGTTACACCACGTGTTTCTTGATTTCCAACTTTTGCATTCCAGTCCCCTATAATGAAGAGGACATCTTTTTAGGATGTTAGTTCTAAAATGTCTTGTAGGTCCTCATGAAACCATTCTATTTCAGCTTCTTCAACGTTACACATTGGGGCATAGACTTGGATTACCATACTATTGATTGTTTTGCCTTGGAAACTACCAGAGATCATTCTGCAGTTTTGGGGATTACATCCAATTTCTGCATTTCGGACTCTTTTGTTGACTATGAGGGCTACTCCTTTTCTTCTAAGGGATTCCTGCCCACAGTAGTAGATATAATGGTCATCTGAGTTTAATTCACCCATTCCAGTCCATTTTAGTTCACTGATTTCTAGAATGTCGACATTCACTTTTGCCATCTCCTGTTTGACCACTTCCAATTTGCCTTGATTCATGGACCTAATATTCCAGGTTCCTATGCAATATTGTTCTTTACAGCATTGGACCTTGCTTCTATCACCAGTAACATACTCAAATGGGCGTTGTTTTTGCCATCCGTTCATTCTTTCTGGAGTTATTTCCCTACTGATCTCCAGTAGCATATTGGGCACCTACCGACCTGGGGAGTTCACCTTTTAGTGTCCTATTTTTTGCCTTTTCATACTGTGCTTTTTCTTTTTTTTTTACTCATCATTAATGTCTATGCCTAGAGCCATAGGAAGGAACAGATCTGCATATTCTAAACATTTCTGGCTCTTCAGTAAGAAAATTAGGAACTCTGAATCATGTTCCCCACCTTCCCTCTCTCAGCACAAAGTTTAAAGCAGTTATCAGTGTCTGCATATGCAAGGAATCACGTTTTCCAAGCCAAATGAAAGGAGTTTCTCTGCTCAGATAAAATGTTGTGTATTTGCAGTTATGTTGG
Source organism: Moschus berezovskii (assembly GCF_049115385.1). Classification (NCBI taxonomy): domain Eukaryota; kingdom Metazoa; phylum Chordata; class Mammalia; order Artiodactyla; family Moschidae; genus Moschus; species Moschus berezovskii. The sequence goes on from NC_142489.1 coordinate 6,781,519, forward strand.
ATAATTGCTGTGTTCCCACTTTGTGGTTGGTTTTCAGTGAGTTCAATGCATTTCAATTCCCTAATGACTAAGAGGGCTTCCCCGATAGCTCAGTTAGTAAAGAATCTGCCTGCAATGCAGGAGACCCTGGTTCAATTCCTGGGTCAGGAAGATGCACTGGAGAAGGGATAGGCTACCAACTCCCGTATTCTGGCCTGGAGAATTCCATGGAATCTATAGTCCATGTGGTAGCAAATAGGTAACATGACTGAGTGACTTGCACTTTCACTTTCAATGACTAAGAACACTCACCACACTTCACTGTGGGCATTCTTTTCCAAGGTGTCTGTTCAGAAATCAATCCAGTCCCTGTAAAGTTATTTCCCTTTTAGTATTTGTTTCATGAAAATTCTTTATACGGGCCAAATACCCCTTTTTCACATACATGTACAGAGGACATATGTGAAGCCACGTACTCCTGTTATAGAGGTGACAATATATACTTATCATATACTATATCCATAAATTTCTTCATGATATCGTACAAACACATCGTGTGTATTAAAGTGTTTGCTTGTGTAAGTGTCCGTGTGAGTGTGAAATGTGTCTGTATACAGACACGTGTCTTTCAAGTTTAATCTTCATATGGTATTGTGATGGAGGAAGAGTGTTTGTTTGGAGAAAATTAAACTTTTTTTAAATTGTGTGATTTTGGGCTCTCATATTGTCTAATGAGGGCTTCCCTGGGGGCTCTTATATTGTGTAAGAAAGCCTGGTGGATTTCATGTTGTCTAATAAGGCCTGGTGGCTCTCATATTGTCTAATAAGGGCTTTCCCTGGTGTCTCAGAGGGTAAAGAATCTGCCTGTAATGCAGGAGACCCGGATTCGATCTCTGGATCAGGAAATTCCCATGCAGAAGGAAATGGCAACCCACTCCAGTCTTCTTGCCTGGAGTTTCCCACAACAGAGGAGGAGATTGGTGGGCTACAGTCCATGGGGTCGCAGAGAGTCAGACACAACTGAGTGACAAACCCTTTCATTGTCTACTGAATCACTGCCAGGGTTGTGACCATGCTCAAGGTTTGTCTTGATGGCTATGCCTCTCAGTTTTCAGAAACCATATAAAGGAAAAGTTCATTCTTTTTCTTTCTTCCTAAAATTCTAGATTTCGCCATGTTTATTGCTTTACACACGACCTGCTTTGTGTCTGTAGTTATCTTCGGAACTACTAGTCATATTTAGTGTGTAGACAAATCATCCTTGCCACTTGATAATTATTGGATCTGAGACAACATATTTTGTCTCTTTTGAAGGTCAAATTCTTCACCCGCACTGAGGTGATACCTGACACATATTCTTGGGTGACATACAGAAAGAATCCAAATTTTTATTATGCTAATCAACCAACATAAATATATTTTGTTTTTAAGGAAGAATGGAGAATGCATAGAAAAATACCTCTCAGGCACAAAGGAAGGAAACGTTTATGTTATTGACTGTAAGTATGAATGTTTCACTGGAAAGAAGACGTTCAGGTAGAAAAATTGGTCTCAACTTTCTTCAATAACCCCATACACCTGAATTCTACTCCCACTAAAAATCAGAGGTCAGGGACTGGAAAACCTTCTCTCAATGGAGTGTTACTCAGAGAGACCAGATCCAGACATCCTAGACTGAGAAGTTAAGTGGGTCTTAGGAAGCATTATAAAACAACAATAGTGGATGTGACAGAATTTAAGCTGTGCTCTTTAAATCCTAAAAAATGATGCTGTTAAAGTGGTATAAGCAATGTGTCAGCAACTTTGGAAACCTTGGCAGTGGCCTCAGAACTGCAAAAGGTCACTTTCCATTTCAATCTCAAAGAAGGACAATGACAAAGAATGTTCAAACTACCGCACTGCTATGTTCACTTCACATGCGAGCAAGGTAGTGTTCAAGATCCTTCAAGTCAAGATTCAGGGGGACATGTTCGGGCAACTTCCAGAAAATAAGCTTGATTTAGAAAAGGGAGATTAACCCAATCAAATTGTCATCATTTACTGGATCATGGAGAAATCAAGGCAATTCCTGAAAAAAACAATTTTTTTTCTGCTTCATTGACTATGGTAAAACTTTTGACTTTGTGGATCACAACAAACTGTGAAAAATTCTTGAAGATATGGTAATACTGGATTGCCTTACCTGGATTCAGAGAAACCTGTATGTGGATCAGTCAGCAACAGTGAGAACTGGACATGGAACGACATATTGGTTCAAAATTGGGAAAAGAGTACAAGATACTATATACAGTTATGTGGCTTCTATAACTTATAGGCAGAGTACATCATGCTAAACCCCAGGCTGGATGAATGACAAGCTGGAATCAAGATTGCTGGAAGAAATATCAACAGCATCAGATACGCAGATGATACAACTTTATGGAAGAGAGTGAAGAGGAACTAAAGGGTCTCATGATAACGATGAAAGAGGAGACTGAAAAAGCTGGTCTCAAACTCAACATTCAGAAACACGAAGATCATGGCCTCTGGTCCCTCACTTTATGGCAAATAGAAAGTGCAAGAGTGGACGCAGTGACAGGTTTTATCTTCTTGGGCTCGAAAATCTCTGAGGATTGTGACTGCAACCACATAATTAATGATAACTGATACTGGGAATGACAGCTATGACAACCCAAAACAGCTTATTAAAATGCAGAGACATCACTTTCCCAACAAAAGTACGTTTAGTCAAAGGTATGCTTATATTTTTTCCCGTATTTATGTATGGATTTGATAGTTGGACCATAAAGAAGTCTGTGCACCAAAGAACTGATGCTTTTGATGGTGGTGCTGGAGAAGACCCTTGAGAGTCCTTTGGACTGCAAGGAGATCCAACCAGTCCTTCCTTAAGGAAATCAGTCCTGAATATTCATTGGAAGGACTGATGCTGAAGCTGAAGTCCCAGTACGTTGAGAATCTGGTGTGAAAAACTAACTCATTGGAAAAGAGCCTGATGCTGGGAATATTCGAAGGCGGGAGGAGAGGGGATAACAGAGGATTAGATGGTTGAATGGCATTATTGGCTCAAAGTACATGAATTTGAGCAAACTCTGGAAGATCATGGAGGACAGGGAACTTGGTGTGGTCCACTTCATGGGGTCATGGAGAGTCAGACATGACATAGCGATTTAATATCAACAAGAAAGATGTGGTAAACATGAGTGCATATATATTTCGTAGGATTCTCACATAGAATTTTCAACAGGTTTATGAACCGAGGTCTCGGGGTCCTGCACACCACAACTAGACTGTAATCCACCGTCACTACAAGTGGAGAAAGCCCACAGGCAGCAGGGAAGACTCAGCCAATCAAAAATAAATAAATAAACAAAAATCAGAAAAAGAATCTGTTAGGTTTATCAGCACACACGTTCTATAAAGCATCTTAGGCTTCTCAGAACACATTCAATAAAGCATCTTAGTAAGACAGCAAGGAGAGACCGGTTAATTGTAGGAAAAAGTGGGGATGAGGAAAATCGTACCTCCTTCTGTTGCCATGGTTAACGGTAGCATTCTGTCCAAGCATGAAGTGAGTGCGTCCATACATGATGGACCGGTCCTCATGCCCGCTGTGTGCCACAATAATCTAACTGAAAACAAGTTAAGGTTGGGCTGCTTGTATCTTTTCTCTCTCTCACAGATGTGGGTCACAATGAATTTCAACTCATTAGTGGGGACGAGAACAATCTCTTAACGTATAATGTCAACGTGGATGGACATGGCAAGGAGACAGAACTGGTGCAATTATTTGGTAGGTATGACATACTAAAGTTCTCATAACCATTGTCATGTAACAGGTACACTGTCAGGACTTTCATTCAGAATATCAGGAGGTGCTGACAGTATTCCATATTCAGGATGCAAGACTTGCATTTTTATGCTCACCAAATTAAGGATCCTGGAAGGTAACCTACCAAGAAACTGGAGGCCTTAGGGTCCAGAATGTCACATCATCAGACATTTCACAATTATTCCTATGTGTTAAAATCTTAAAAAATAAAGTTTTACTAGAATATTTTATTTTACATATGTCAAAAATTTCAAGCTATGTCTGTAATGAGTCTGACTTTATTTCATGTTTAAAATTTTATTTATTTTTTAATTGAAGGATAACTGCTTTATAGATTGTACTGTTTTCTGCCAAATACCAACATGAATCAGCCATACGTATACATATCCTGTGGGAAAGTTACTCAGTCATGTCTGACTCTTTGTGACCCAATGGACTATACAGTCTATAGAATTCATCAGGTCAGAATACTGGAATGGGGAGCCTTTCCCTTCTCCAGGGTAACTACCCAACCCACAGATCAAACCCAGGGCTCCCACACTACAGGAGAGTTCTTTACTAGCAGAGTCACAGGGAAGTCAATAGGTATATATATGCCCCTTCCCTTTTGAAACTGCCTCCCATCTCCCTCCCACCCCTGTAGGTTGATATAGAGCCCCTGTTTGAGTTCCCTGAGACATACAGCAAATTTCCAGTGGCTACCTATTTTACATATGGTCATGTCAGTTTGCATGATTCTCTCTCCATAAATCTCACCGTCTCCTCCCCTCTCCCCATGCACACACGTCTCTTCTCTATGACTGATTCCCCACTGATGCCCTGCAAATAAGTTCATTATCAGTAACATCTTTCTAGATTCCATAGATATGCAGAGTCCATATGTATGTGTTATTATACAATATCAGTTTTCTGATGTACTGTAAGCCTTGGAACAGACACTTATAAGATAAATCTTTGACCCGTTACATGTTTCAAATGCATTGTTCTCATGAACAGTGATATCATCCCCTCAAGTAACTGCACAGGACCACTAAGAGGTGTGTATGCTATGGGGACAACAGGTGTCTATTTCAGAAAAGGTTACTGGGTAGAATGGTAGGTTCATGAAAGAGTAAATCACGCCTGTTATTATGTGTGATCAGGTGACTATGTCCATGGAAGGGGAGAGAGGTGGTTCCTACTAAGCTTGGTGTACAAACAGATATGAGAGGCAGGTACATATGCGAGGAAGGTGAGAGAAGCATGTAGGTTCCATATTAGAATGGACTCAGCCCCAAATTCATGAAGATCCTGGCAAGTCTTTATGGTCCAGCTCTTGATGTTGAGGAGTAGGGTATCCTACTCAGCAAATTGGGCTGGGGTCAATTCTTAAGACAGAAAGCACATATTTGTGCCATGGGAACCATTGAAGTCTCTTAGATTCTACAAGTGAACATCTGATTGTCACGTTCCATTTCTTCTTCTGTAGATTCAGAAATTTCCGTGGGTTCCCGGGGGTCTACAATTCTTGTTTTTGCTCGGTGATTTTACAGGCAAAGGAAATAATGTTGACTCGAAATACAAAGAGGAGTTCGACAACACGGTGAGAGAAAAAGGGATTCCAGAAGAAAATGTCTTGAACTTCATCGACATTGGTAAAGGAATTATACTTTTTCCCCTGCCCATACCATTCACCTGGTGTGTAAAAATCTGAAAACGTCAACTTATTCAAAATGTCTTCTTCCACAAGTAATCTCTTTTAAGATTCGTTATTACAAGAAAGAAAGGAAGGAAGGAAAAAAACTTGGAAATGCTGGTGAATGTTAGTAATCGGTGGCTTTTTCATTTCTCCCATTTTGTTTTTCCCTAGATAACTGTCCAGAGGAGTGAAAAAAAAGTGACTCTGACACTCTTGTAAGTAAACACAATCCATTACTAATGCTGTCCCTTCCAGATGAAGCAATAAGGTAACACTGTTATTTCATATGTGTGAAATGTTTGTTCCACCACTTTAAATGCATCACTAAAGAATTTTTTGTTCCATAATGTCCCTGCTCTTGAGCCATATTATTGCAAACACTTTGATTAGTTAACGCCAAGAAGCTGTGGTGAGAGAGTCTTATCCTGCAGGAATCCTGCAGACCAGAGTCATCAGACAGAAGCAGAAATCCCCATGAGTTGGTGGAAATTATTAGTGTTCCCATCAGTCCTGACCTCGTGGTTGTCCCCACACATTCCTCCCCCAAGAGAATCGGTATGAAACAGAGCTCTGCTTCCCTGAAGCAGGGCTTCCCTGATACCTCAGTTGCTAAAGAATTCGCCTGCAATGCAGGAGACCCCGATGGATTCCTGGGTCTGGAGGATATGCTGGAGAAGGGAAAGGCTACCCACTCTAGTATTCTTGGGCTTCCCTTGTGGCTCAGTGGGGGAGAACTGGGTTGGATCCCTGGGTTGGGAAGATTCCCTGGAGAAGGGAAAGGCTTCTCCAGTATACTGGTGTGGTGAATTCCATGGACTGTCATGGTCCATGGGATTACAATGAGTTGGAGTTGACCGAGCGACTTTCACTTTCACGCTTTCTGCAAGACCAGTGTTTGATCTCATATGATTCGGAGCGAAACAGTAGACGCCTTCCCACCACACTGTCTGAAACATGCATTTGTGATATATTCCTACTCAGATGTTCCAAAATGGAGATATTTAAACTTTCTAAACTAATACAACCTCCAGAAAGGACACTGATCTAACCTAAATTATGGCGTTTAATGTTTTGTCGAGAAAGAATCTTAACATAAAGAGTGACTAAAAGCACGAGCATCCAGGTGAATGTGATAACAAAGATGTGGTACTTATATTCAATGGAACAATACTCAGACAGAAAAAGAAGCAAATAATTCTATTTACAGCAACAAGGATGGACCTAGATATTTGTCACGCTGAGTGAAAGAAGTCAGAAAGAGAAAGACCAATGCCAAAAATGTCACTTATAGTTTTCAGTTTAGTTCACTGATTGTCATATCCAACTCTTCGTGACCCCATGGACTGCCGTATTCCAGGACTCCCTGTCCATCATGAACTCTCGGAGCTTGCTCTAACTCATGTCCATTGAGTCAGTGATGACATTCAACCATCTCATCCTTTCTCGTCCCCGTCTCCACCCCACTTCAATCATCCTCAGAATCAGGATGTTTTCAAATAGGTCATTTATTCATATTAGGTGGCCAAAGGAATGGAGTTTCAGCTTCAGCATCAGTAATTTCAATGAATATTCAGGACTGATTTCCTTTAGGAATGGACTGGTTGGATCTCCGTTCAGTTCAAGGGACTCTCAAGGGTCTTCTCCAACTCCACAGTTCAAAAGCATCAATTCTTTGGCGCTCAGCTGTCTTTATAGCCCACCTTTTATTTTAGTGTAGATAAAAAGCCATGGTGCAGATGGTCACACATTTGCCAACAATGCAGGAGACCCACATTCGATCCCTGTTTCAGGAAGATCCCCTGGAGAGGGAAATGGCAACACACTCCAGTATTCTTGCCTGGAGCATCTCCATGGACAGAGGAACCTGGTGGGCTACAGTCCAAGGGGTCACGGAGAATTGGACACGACTGAGTGACTTTCACCTTCGCATAGATATCACTTCTGCTTGGAGTCTAAACCATGACACGGAGGAACTTATTTACAAAACAGAAACAGACTCACAGACGGGCAGGAGAGACTTGTGGTTGTCAAGTCGGAGGGACTTGGGAAAGAGAAGAGTCGGGAGGTTTGTGGTTGAAAAGTAAAAGTGAAAGAAAGGGCTAGTTGCTCAGTCATGTCCGAATCTCTGTGACCCCACGCACCATAGCCTTCCCGACTCCACTTTGCATGGGATTCTGCAGGTAAAAATACTGGCGAGGGTAGTCATTCCCTCCTATATAGGATCTCACCAACACAGGGATCGAACCTGGGTCTCCTGAATTGTTTGCAGATAACTTACACTCTGAGAAGTGTGGGGTTAGTAGATGCAAACTATTATGTACAGGATGGATAGAGAACAAATTAACTGGATAGCACAGGGGACTGTACACAATACTCTGTAAAACCTAAATGGGAAAAGAATTTGAAAAATAATAGATACTAGTTTTTGTATGTATAATCACTTGGCTGTACACCTGAAATCAATGCAACATTGATAATCAACTATCCTCTAATACTTAAAAAAGTAAAGAAGTTAATTCTTGAGAACACAAAATACAAATGTAGCAGGATTAGAGTTGTCTTCTGTCATTACAGAGCCTTAAAATCATCACTAGATGAAAATGTACATGCATTGTGAAATCATTATTCATAGAATCAATCCTCATGTAAATTTCCAACCTTATGGACATCCTGGGGACACTCCCACAGGGAACTTGCTATCATAGAGATGTGGTGTGCTGAGGTCCACCTGGAATTGGACACTGGATCAGCGACCAGATCCCTGTACCCTGGACAGCTGACTGACTCAGCCATCACACGGTCGACTATACTAAACCTCTGGTTCTGTTTTATTCACCTACAGAAAGATTCACTGAAACCAGACATGGCCTTGTCTCCGTGGATACAAGATCAACAACACAAAGACGACTTTCCTGGTTCCTGATTAACATGATCCTGCTCTCTTCACACTCACCCTCCCTCTCCCATTGCATTGCTCCCCATCACTAGATCATGTCTTGATTGGTGTTATTTGATTGCTGAGGGTTTAAATAAATCGATTGAATATATGCCCTGCACACGCATGACTGTGCAAATTCAACTCATTTAAAGCACGCAAATGTCCACATTAAGTATCCAGGAAACTGTGCCTTTCATAGGACAGGTGTGCATCAGAGACACTCCTTATGTAGATTTGGTAGACATGCCTTCAGGTGTCCAGGGAAGAGGGAGAAAGGAGACTAAAGCTTAATGGGAAGAGTTATGGATCCTCCACCATACGGGCTTCTCTGATGGATCAGATGGTAAAGAATCTGCCTGAAATGCAGAAGAACCAAGGTCTTTCCTTGGGTGAGGAAGATCCTCTGGAAGAGAAAACGGTAAGACACTCCAGTGAAGAATGCCATGGACAGAGGAGCCTGGTTGGCTACAGTCCATAGCATCCTAAAGAGATGGACAGGCCTGAGCAACTAACACTTTCACTTTCTGTCTCCTGTTCGGAAGGTGGCAGTCTGAACAAAGGAGAGTGTCTAAAATGCATCTCATTCATTCCCAAGAAAGGAACATACATTCCACTCACTAAGGCTTATGCACGGAAAGCACAGGATGACATTTTTGTTCAGTTCAGTTCAATCGCTCAGTCGTGTATGAATCTTTGCGTCCCCATGATTCGCAGCATGCCAGGTCTCCCTGTCCATCACCAACTCCCGGAGTTCATCCAAACTAATGTTCATCGAGTTGGTGATGCCATCCAGCCATCTCATCCTCTGTCTTCCCCTTCTCCTCCTGCCCCCAATCCCTCCCAGCATGAGGGTCTTTCCCAGTGAGTCAACTGTTCACACGAGGTGGCCAAAGTATTGGAGCTTCAGCTTCAGTATCAGTCCTTCCAATGAACACCCAGGACTGATCTCATTTAGGATGGAGGGCTTGGATCTCCTTGCAGTCCAAGGGACTCTCAACAGTCTTCTCCAACACCACAGTTCAAAAGCATAAATTCTTCAGTGATCAGCTTTCTTTTATATTCCAACTCTTACAACCATACATGACCACAGGTAAAACCATAGCCTTGACTAGACGGACCTTGGTTGACAAAATAATATCTCTGCTTTTTAATATGCTATGTAGGTGGGTCATAACTTTCTTTCCAAGGAGTAAACGTCTTTTCATTTCAGAGCTACAATCACCATCTGCAGTGATTTTGGAACCCCAAAAAAGAAAGTTTGACACTGTTCCCACTGTTTCCCCATCTCTTTCCCATGAAGTGATGGAACCAGATGCCATGATTTTGGTTTTCTGAATGTTGAGATTTAAGCCAATTTTTTCACTCTCCTCTTTCACTTTCATCAAGAGGCTCTTTAGTTTCTCTTCACTTTCTACCAAAACGGTGGTGTCATCTGCATATCTGAGGTTATTGATATTTCTCCCGACAATCTTGATTCCAGCTTGTACTTCTTCCAGCCAAGCATTTCTCATGATATAGTCTGCATATACGTTATATAAGCAGGGTGGCAATATACAGCCTGGACGGACTCCTTTTCCTATTGGGAACCAGTCTGTTGTTCCATGTCCAGTTCTAACTTTTGTTTCCTGACCTACATACAGGTTTCTCAAGAGGCAAGTCAGGTGGTCTGGTATTCCCATCTCTTTCGAATGTTCCACAGTTTATTGTGATCCACACAGTCAAAGGCTTTGGCATAATCAATGAAGCAGAAATTGATATTTTTCTGGAAATCTCTTGCTTTCTCCATGATCCATCGGATGTTGGCAATTTGATCTCTGATGCCTCTGCCTTTTCTAAAACCTGCTTGAACATCTGGGAGTTCACGGTTCACATATTGCTGAAGCCTGGCTTGGAGAATTTTGAGCATGACTTTACTAGCGTGTGAGATGAGTGCAATTGTGCGGTAGTTTGAGCATTCTTTGGCATTGCCTTTCTTTGGGATTGGAATGAAGACTGATCTTTTCCAATCCTGTGGCCACTGCTGAGTTTTCCAAATTTGCTGGCATATTGAGTGCAGCACTTTCACAGCATCATCTTTCAAGATTTGAAATAGCTCAACTGGAATTCCATCACCTCCACTAGCTTTGTTCGTAGTGATTGCTTTCTAAGGCCCACTTGACTTCACATTCCAAGATGTCTGGCTCTAGGTAAGTGATCACGTTATTGTGACTATCTTGGTCGTGAAGCTCTTTTTTGTACAGTTCTTCTGTGTATTCTTGCCACCTCTTCTTAATATCTTCTGCTTCTGTTAGGTCCATACCATTTCTATCCTTTATCGAGCCCATCTTTGCATGAAATGTTCCCTTGGAATCTCTAATTTTCTTGAAGAGATCTCTTGTTTTTCATATTCTGTTGTTTCCCTCTACTTCTTTGCATTGATCACTGAGGAAGGCTTTCTTATCTCTCCTTGCTATTCTTTGGAACTCTGCATTCAGATGCTTATATCTTTCCTTTTCTCCTTTGCTTTTCGCTTCTCTTCTTTTCACAGCTATTTGTAAGTCTTCCGCAGACAGCCATTTTGCTTTTTTGCATTTTTTCCATGGGGATGGTCTTGGTCCCTGTCTCCTGTACAATGTCACGAACCTTTGTCCATAGTTCATCAGGCACTCTATCTATCAGATCTAGTCCCTTAAATCTATTTCTCACTTCCACTGTATAATCATAAGGGATTTGATTTAGGTTATATCTTAATGGTCCAGTGGGTTTCCCTACTTTCGTCAATTTAAATCTGAATTTGGCAATAAGGAGTTCATGATCTGAGCCACAGTCAGCTCCTGGTCTTGTTTTTGTTGACTGTATACAGCTTCTCCATCTTTGGCTGCCAAGAATATAATCAATCTGATTTCGATGTTGACCATCTGGTGATGTCCATGTGTAGAGTCTTCTCTTGTGTTGTTGGAAGAGGATGTTTGCTATGATCAGTGTATTTTCTTGACAAAACTCTATTAGCCTTTGCCCTGCTTCATTCCGTGCTCCAAGGCCAAATTTGCTTGTTACTCCAAGTGTTTCTTGACTTCCTACTTTTGTATTCCAGTCCCCTATAATGAAAAGGACATCTTTTTTGGGTGTTAGTTCTAAATGGTCTTGTAGGTCTTCACAGAACTGTTCAGCTTTGGCTTCTTCAGCGTTACTGGTTGGGGCATAGGCTTGGATTACTGTAATATTGAATGGTTTGCCTTGGAAACGAACAGAAATCATTCTGTCGTTTTTAAGATTGTATCCAAGTACTGCATTTTGGACTCTTTTATTGACCATGATGGCAACTCCATTTCTTCTAAGAGATTCCTGCCCACAGTAGTAGATACAATGGTCATCCGAGTTAAATTCACCCATTCCAGTCCATTTTAATTCACTGATTCCTAGAATGTCGACGTTCACTCTTGCCATCTCCTGTTTGACCACTTCCAATTTGCCTTGATTCATGGACCTAACATTCCAGGTTCCTATGCAATATTGCTCTTTACAGCACCGGACCTTGCTTCTATCACTGGTCACATCCACAACTGGGTATTGGTTTTGCTTTTGCTCCATCCCTTTATTCCTTCTAGAGTTAGTTCTCCACTGATCTCCAGTAGCATACTGGGCACTTACTGACCTGGGGAATTCCTCATTCAATATCCTATCATTTTGCTCTTTGATACTGTTCATGGGGTTCTCAAGGCAAGTATACTGAAGTGGTTTGCCATTCCCTTCTCCAGTGGCCCATATTCGGCTGTGGTCCATGTGATCATATCGACTAGTTTCCTGTGATTATGATTTCAGTGTGTCTTCCCTCTGATGCACCCTCGTAATACCAACGTCATTTTTGGGTTTCTCTTACCTTGGGCGTGGGATATCTCTTCACAGCTGCTGCAAGAAAGCACAGCCACTGCACCTTACCTTGGATGAGGGGTATCTCCTCAAGGCCGCCCCTCCTGACTTTGAGCGTGGAGTAGCTCCTCTCGGCCCTCCTGAGACCGCGCAGCCACCGTCTATTGGACGTGGGGTAGCTCCTCTCAGCCACCAGCGCTCGACTCAGGACTGGGGTAGCTCCTCACAGCCACGCCTCTTTGCGTGGTCGGTTGCGCCGGGGCCGGCGTCTCTCACGTCTGCTCCGCCAGGGCTGGCGTCTCTCTCAAAAGCTTCCATGCATATACGGCTAGAGGCCCTGTGCTTAACCCTGAAGAAGGCCACCACTGACCCACACCTTCACCCACCCGAGACTCCCGGACACACACAGGCAAGTCCGGGACAGTCTCCTCTGGGGTCACTGTTCCTTTCTCCTTGGTCCTGGTGCACAAATTACTGCTGCGCCCTCCAAGAGTCTATTTTGAGTCCTGCGTAAGTTCTGGCAACTCTATGGTGGGATTAAAGGCAGCCTCCTCCAGGAGGAATTATGCCATACCCACACCCGAAGCCCCTGTCCCTTGACACTCCCAGAACGTCCTTCTGATGAAGCAGAACGGCCACTGCCCTCTTTTTCCACAAGACTGTGGAATGGGCTTTGACAGTGCCGAACTCTAGCGAAGAACCAAAGGTGACTCCATTTGGAACTGTTTCTTTGACTTGCTTTCTGTTGCCATTCTTACTATAATCATACATCATGGCCTGCCTCAGAAGGCCCTACCCTTCAGCCTGACTCTTAAAGTGCCTTTTCTCAGCTCACAGGCAGATAAACTGACCCTGCCCAGCTATGAATAGAAGAAATTATCACACACATTCCAAAGGCTGCCCCATCCTGGGATGTTCTGCAAGACTGAAAATCCTTTTTACTTTACTTCCTCACTGACTCTCATGTGCTATTCTGCCTTTTGACTTTATTTTGTCATCACTGCTCTCCTTCTGGCTCTATAGAAGAACCTGGCCTCTAGACCCTGACAAGATGGTTACTTCGAGACATTCGTCTACCATCTTCTCAGCCGACTGTCCAAAGTAATTCCTATTGCTTGCCTCCCCACCACCTTTCTCAGATTCACTGGTCTGTCAGTAGTACAACTAAAGAGTCCATGTGCCATGACTAAAGACCCCAGCTGTGATGAAACAAAGATTTTTCATGCAGCAACTAAGACCTGGTGCAGACAAATAAATTAATGCAGAAATAAATAAATCTAATACTATATTTTTGTAATAAAATTCATATACACAATTACTTTCTTAAAAATAGTGGGCTTGTGTTTTGTTGGCTCAACTTTAGACTCTAACTGCATTGCAACCTTGACCATGTATCCTTGAGGGAACCTGGAATTTTGAGTGCCAAGATCAATAGGCCTCCTAGCACTGTTTAGTTAGGAGTTGCGCAATCTAAAATGTAAAAACAGTGGTTACAGAAAGAAAAACAAAACAAAACAAAAAAACATAAAAGTACAACAAAATTAATAACCTGTTGTTAGAGGCTTCTCAGTAACAAAAACATGAATGAATTTGAGGAGAAAAGAGGAAGATGTACCAAGCAGTACTTAGCCTTATTTAGAGGGAGTTATAGCAATAATGGAGAAGACTCTTGAGAGTCCCTTGGACTGCGAGGAGATCCAACAAGTCCATTCTAAAGGAGATCAACCCTGGGTGTTCATTGGAAGGACTGATGCTAAAGCTGAAACTGCAATACTTTGGCCACCTCATGTGACGAGTTGATTCACTGGAAAAGACTCTGATGCTGGGAAGGATTGGGGGCAGGAGGAGAAGGGGACGACAGAGAATGAGATGGCTGGATGGCATCACCAACTCGATGGACGTGAGTTTGAGTTAACTCCGGGAGTTGGTGATGGACAGGGAGGCCTGGCGTGCTGTGATTCATGAGGTCGCAAAGAGTCGGACATGACTGAGTGACTGAACTGAACTGAACTGAACTGATAGCAGTAATGTTTTTGTAAGATGGTTCTGGTTTTATTTATTATTCTATTGCCTACATTTTAACCAATATTAATGAGAGTTGCGATTAAAGGGCATACGAGACCTTTCAATAGGAATCAATAGGATATTTTTTTTATCAGTTTCCTTAAGAATGAAATCTTATTTCTTTTCTATTCTATCTTTTAATTGGTGGAGAATGTTTTACAATGTTCTCTGGGCTCCTGCCATACAACAATGCAAATCAGCAATAATTAATCATTAATCACCTCCCGTTTGAGCCGCTCCCCTCACACCATCTCACCTTTCCAGGACATCACAAGCGCCTCTCTGGTCTCCCTGTGTTTTGTCAACTTCTCATCAGCTACATATCGTTTGCAGGGAAGAAACAGAGAGGCAGATATAGAGAACAGAGTGTGAGCACAGGGAGGGAAGAAGAGTACGGAGACTAGTGGAAACCAACACGATTACTACAACTGTCGCAAGAATCTCTGAGAAAAACTAGTGTCTCATCTCCCCTTGATTGGCAGTTGGAAAGATCTTTCTAAGATTGGATGGGCCTAAAATACACTCCCAGGGGACACACGTTGGTAAGAGTCCAAAAGGAAACGCTGGGAATGCTGGCGGTACAAAATAGAGATGGAAGGGTGATGATGGGATGATAAGGAGTGTAAGCTGGGATCACAGGACCACTCAAATTTACCCGAGTCAGGGACTTCTCTGGTGGCCCAGTGGTTAAGATCCTGTCCTTCCCCTGCACAGAGTATAGGGTCCATATATGTTTCATCCGCATTGGAGAACTAACAACCTTCATGCTGCACGGGGCAGCCAAGATAAAGAAACAGACAAAAAAGAAAAAAGAAAATTAATATCTGGATCAAACACCAAAGAGAGGAAACGGTTTCAGGATATTCTGAGACATGAAAAACTTCTATCACACAGACTTTCCAGCCAAAAATACGACATGATAATATACAGAGGAATGCATGAACAAACGAGATGACATGATTTTGCAACTGAAAGAAAAGAGAGCAAAAGGAAAAAATATAGATACTATTGTCGGTCCATGTGAACATGAAGGGAAGTGATCTTCTGAGGATGTGAGCTGAGGACGCCCTTGAGATGACAAACTCTCCTCAAAGGTCTGTCCATTCCGTTCCGTTCAGTCGCTCAGTCATGTCCGACTCTTTGAGACCCCATGAATCACAGCACGCCAGGCCTCCCTGTCCATCACCAACTCCCGGAGTTCACTCAAACTCATGTCCACAGAGTCGGTGATGCCATCCAGCCATCTCACTCTCGGTCGTCCCCTTCTCCTCCTGCCCCCAATCCCTCCCAGCATCAGAGTCTTATCCAGTGAGTCAACTCTTTGCATGAGGTAGCCAAGTATTGGAGTTTCAGCTTTAGCATGAATCCTTCCAATGAACACCCAGGATTGATCTTCTTTAGAATGGACTTGTTGGATCTCCTTGCAGTCCAAGGGACTCTCAAGAGTCTTCTCCAGCACCACAGTTCAAAAGCATTAATTCTTCAGCGAACACCTTTCTTCACAGTCCAACTCTTCACATCCATACATGACCACTGGAAAAACCATAGCCTTGACTAGATGGACCTTTGTTGGCAAAGTAATGTCTCTGCTTTTTAATATGCTATCTCAGTTGGTCATAACTTTCCTTCCAAGGAGCAAGCGTCTTTTAATTTCATGGCTGCAATCAGCATCCGCAGTGATTTTCGAGCCCCCCAAAATAAAGTCTGACACTATTTCCACTGTTTCCCCATCTATTTCCCATGAAGTGATGGCAATAGATGCCATGATCTTTCTTTTCTGAATGTTGAGCTTCAAGCCAACATTTTCACTCTCCTCTTTCACTTTCATCAAGAGGCTCTTTAGTTCCTCTTCACCTTCTGCCATAAGGGTGGTGTCATCTGCATATCTGAGGTTATTGATATTTCTTCCGGCAATCTTGATTCCAGTTTGTGCTTCTTCCAGCCCAGCATTCCTCATGATGTACTCTGCATATTCAATCCAAATGAAGGGATCTGAACTCCAGTCAGTCCCAGGAGCAGACAGCACTTTGTCAATTCTCAGTTGACTCAGGAAATCTGAATTTCATTTCTTCTTTTCTATATTCAGAAAAAAATAAATCTTTTAAAGTATTTTTTGACAAATTACAGTGAATGAAGATGAACATAAGTAAAATTTGATTTTAAGTAAATACTGTTTCAGTGACCTTCAGGTAGGAAATTTATTTTTCCCATTCAAAATTCTAAAAATTGCAAGGACTATTGTCCAGCTTTTTTGCTTGGGAGTTAGCTTTTTTATTCACGGAGTTAGTGAGTAAATATTATATTACAGATCAAATCGGTAGAAAGGTGTCTGGAAAGAAATCACTGGAAATAAACTACTGACGTGCCTTCTTCAGATGAGGTTATGGGGCATTTGAATTGATCGTCCTCTTAGTACTTAGGAGGAAAAAGACCACATTGGGGTGGAGAAGGTGATAAATACTCTGTGCTGACTTGCTCCCCACCTCAGAATAATAGGATTCTTTCCAAGGGTCTCTGAGGAAATAGTTTTCCCTTGATTAAACCACACAGTCAATCTTTACTTTTAGGAAATAAATGTTGAACTGTCTCCTCCATGTTAAGGAAACAATGCAGAAGTGAGGGATATGTACCTTGGATAAGCTCATCTCATTTTGGATCTCATGATAAACAAAAATAAATAATTGCTGTTTTGCAATATTGGATGTACTTCAATTTCTCACTTACTTTAAAGGCCAAATTCCCACATCCACATATGCTTCTCTTAGAAGAAATTTCATTATCAAAATGACAGAATGCCAGAAAAGTTTATCTCTGCCAACCAGGATACAGAAGACGCCTTCTGTTGCAACTGTGGTCATACAAGGAACAACCATTGGTTCATGATGTGTCACGCCAACAGATGCAGGCTATAAAAGTGGCAGTAATTTGGCATCCACTCCAACCACTGGGACACCCTCGGCTTCTAGAGCAGAAGGGCCACGAGGGTCAACAAGATGAAGGCTCTGCTGTTCAGTCTTGTCCTTGGTCTGCTTGTTGCCAGTCAAGGTGAAGCTCAGACAGACAACTCACAGGTACCAGGGCATTTGAACGGTGGTCCAAGATTGGGAGGAAGTCTTAGCGTGTATCCATGTGAGTGTCCCTTTCGAGGTTTGGTCATGTGGACTGCTAAGTCTAGCCATGTCACTGCAACTGAAAATTGCTCCATTCACTGGCTCTATGCCTGCTGTTTGTGATGTCTGTATCATCTCTACCATCCATTCATCGTCTCTCATGTATGTTCACTACTCTTGCAAAACTGAAGGATTGTCTCACAGCTGTTGGATTGGGTCTCCTGCATTTGACAACATAGCTCAAGCTATCTCAGTAATACCTCAGTTATCTCCTTTATCTGACATGAGTTTTCACCTGATTCTATACCTAGGGCTGTATTAATAAAAATAGGTAAATTCTGCTAAGTGAAATGGCAGGGAACCTCCTGAGGGACGGTGTCGGGCAGAATTTACAGAGATGGACTAAGATTTCTGAAGGGAATTTTATTTTTAGTTTACAGGAAGATGGATAACCCATTACAGCGCAGCCAGTAACATAGAGAAGATCACCGAGGGTGCGCCGTTCCACATTTTCATGCGTTACATTGAGTTTGATGAAGAAAATGGCACAATTCACTTCCACTTTTATGTCAAGTAAGTAAAAATCACCCAAAAGGAAAACACCTATAAACCCCGACCTGAGGGAGGGTGTGTCTTCCCCGTCTGCAGGGATCTCTCTGGGTGACGTTGTGAGCAAGATAGCCTGAGCTGTGAGGCTGAGCAGGGTCTCTGAACTGGGGGAGGAAGTCAGTTCCCCTTTGAGCCTCCAGGGAATGTCCTGAAAATTCTGCTTAGAGAGGGAACCCAGAAGCTCCACTGGCATCAACTCATTAAAGGAAAGAAGTACAGCGCAGAGGGAAGAGGCTGGTGTCCTGCAAACCACAGTCCCCACGAGGGGCTTGATCTCTTCCTGCAGAATTTGAAAGAGACGGTTCCCTCTGAGCCCAGAAGTGAGAGCAGGGGGAGAGCACACAGTGAGCTCTACCCTTGGGGCTTCCTCACATGATGTTTCATCGTCACTGAGTTTCCCAAAGTCATCAAAGCCCCTAGTGACTTTCCCAAGTCCCTTCCCAGGCGCCTGCCATGCCAATGCACGTGACACGAGTTCAGTCACCGGGTCAGGAAGATACCCTGAAGGAGGAAATATCAACCCACTCCAGTATTCTTGCCTGGAGAATCCCATGGACGGAGGCGCCTGGTGGGCTACAGTCCAAGGGGTCGCAAAGACTCAGACACGACTGAGCAACCAAGCACACACGGACACAGATCCAAGTACCATTCATGAAATGTCCATTATAGCACAGACAGTTTCCTAGGAACATGCAAGTATGGCAGAAATCAACACATTTGTTCAGCAATTATCCCCCACCTCATCCCACTCCCAAAATAAACAAACCAGAACATGTAAACTCAGGTATGCATTGTGAGGAATAAAAATATTCAGAAAAGAAAAACCTAAAATGTGCTTGAAGATATTGCTTTATAAATATATATAAATGATTATATATAACCACATGTTTCATACCATCAGTTCAGTCACTCAGTCTTGTCTGACTCTTTGCGACCCATGGACTGCAGCATGCCAGCCTTCCCTGTTCTTCAACATCTTCTGGAGTTTGCTCAAACTCATGTCCATCGAGTCAGTGACACCATCCAACCATCTCATCCTTTCATCGCCTTCTCCTCATGCCTTCAATCTTTCCCAGCATCAGGGTCTTTTCCAAGGAGTCAGTTCTTTGCATCAGGTGACCAAAGTATTGGAGTTTCAGCTTCATACTTTTATAGTATACTTACAATTAAGTTAAAACCACTCATATAGGAACAGGTAGAAGGCAATGGTGACCCACGCCAGTACTCTTGCCTGGAAAATCCCATGGATGGAGGAGCCTGGTAGACTGCAGTCCATAGGGTTGCAAAGAGTCAGACATGACTGAATGATTTCACTTTCAATTTTCACTTTCATACATTGAAGAAGGAAATGGCAACCCACTCCAGTGTTCTTGCCAGGAGAATCCCAGGGACAGAGAAGCCTGGTAGCTACCGTCTATGGGGTCGCGCGGTGTCAGGCACAACTAAAGCGACTTAGCAGCAGCAACAGCATACAAGAACAGACTCACACACATATATATCCTATCTGAGGAGAAACGTTTCTCTTTTTCCACTAATTTTTTAAGAATATCTGTCATCATTCTCTTTGCCGTATTTTACAATTTCTGTCTCGTAAAAGTTCATTCTTTTCCTTTTTTTCCTAAAATTCTAGATTTCTCCATGTTTATTGGCTTAAAAACGACGTGTTTTGTATCTGCAGGTTATCTTTGGAACTACTAGTCAGATTTAGTGTGTAGGAAAACCATCCTTGTCACTTGATAGTTATTGGATCTGAGATAACATATTTTGTCCCTTTTGAAGGTCAAATTGTTCACAAGCACTGAGGTGATGTCTAACACATATTCTTGGGTGTCACAAAGAAAGAATCTTAATTGTATGTCAAAGTTTTATTGTCTTAATTAACCAACTTGAATATATTTTGTCTTTAAGGAAGAATGGAAAATGCATAGAAAAATATGTCTCAGGCATAAAGGAAGAAGACTTTTATTCTATTGACTGTAAGTACGAATGTTTCACCGGAAAGTGTACGTTCAGGTAGAAATCTTGGTCTCAACTTTCTTCAATAACACGATACACATGAATTCTACTCCTACTAAAAAGCAGAGGTCAGGGACGGGAACGTCTCCCCTCAATGGATTGTAATTCAACGAGACCATATCCAGACATCCTAGACTGTGAAGTTAAGTGGGTCTTAGGAAGCATTACAAAACGCTAGTGGAGGTGAAAGAATTCAAGCTGTGCTCTTTAAAATCCTAAAAAATGATGCTGTTAAAGGGCTGCAAGCAATGTGTCACCAACTTTGGAAAACTGGGCAGTGGTCACAGAACTGGAAAAGGTCAGTTTCCGTCTCAATCCCCAAGAAGGGCAATGACAAAGAATATTCAAACTACCGCACTGCTGTGTTCATTTCACATGCAAGCAAGGTAGTGCTCAAGATCCTTCAAGCTAGTATTCAGTGGTACGTGATCAGAGAACTTCCAGAAGTATAGGTACGATTTATAAAAGGCAGATGAACCAGATCAAATCGTCATCATTCACTGGATCATGGAGAAAGTGAGGCAATTCCAGGGAAAAAAAAAAACATTTTTTTTTTTCTGTTTCATTGACTAAGATAAATCCTTTGACTGTGTGGATCACAACAAACTGTGGAAAATTCTAAAAAATATGGGAATACTGGGTTGCCTTACCTGGCTCCAGACAAACCTTCATGTGGATCAATCAGCAACAGTGAGAACTAGATATGGAACAGACAGGTTCAAAATTGGGAAAGAAGTACAAGATAGTATATACAGTCATGCTGCTTCTATAACTTACATGCAGAGTACATCATGCTGAATGCCAGGCTGGATGAATGACAAGCTGGAATCAAGGTGGCTGGTGCACTGGGATGAACCAGAGGGATGGTATGGGGAGGGAGGTGGGAGGCGAGTTCTAGATGAGAAACACATATACACCCGGCAAAACCAATATAATATTATAAAGTAATTAGCCTCCAATTAAAATAAATAAAATTTTTAAAAAAGAAATAACAGCATCCGATAGGCAGATGACACAACTTTAATGGAAGAAAGTGAAGAGGAACTAGAGTCTCTTCATGACAGTGAAAGAGGAGACTGAAAATGCTGGTCTGAAACTCAACATTCAACAACGGTAAGATCATGGCATCTGGTCCCCTCACTTAATGGAAAATAGAAAGGAGAAAGAGTGGAAGCAGTGACAGGTTTTATCTTCTTGGGCTTGAAATTCTCTGTGGATTGAAACTGCAGCCACGTAATTAAAGATAACTGATATTAGGAAGGAAAGCTATGACAACCCAAGAGAGCTTATTAAAATGCAAAGACATCACTTTGCCAACAAAGGTCCGTTTAGTCAACACAATGGTTGTTTTTTCAGTAGTTATGTATGGATTTGAGACTTGGACCATAAAGAAGGCTGAGTGCCAAAGAACTGATGCTTTTGAATGGTGGTGCTGGAGAAGGCTCCTGAGAGTCTCTTGGACTGCAAGGGGATTAAACCAGTCAGTTGTAAAGGAAATCAGTCCTGAATATTCATTGGAAGGACCGATGCTGAAGCTAACGTCCCAGTATGTTGGCCACCTGATGCAAAGAACTGACTCATTGGGAAAGACTCTTATGCTGGTTAAGTTTGAAGGCAGGAGGAGAAGGGAATGGCAGAGGATTAGATGGTCAGATGGCATCATGGACTCAAAGGACATGAATTTGAGCAAACTCTGGAAGATCATGCAGGACAGGGGAACTTGGTGTGGTACAATTCATGGGGTCATGGAGAGTCAGACATGACATAGTGATTAAATATCAACAAGAACAATGTTACTAACCATGAGTGTATAATTTATATTTCGTAGGGTTCTCACAGATAATTTACAATAGGCTTATGAACTGAGGTCTCAGGGTCTATCTTGAGGTGGCACATTAGTGCCATTCACTTTTTTAAAAAAAATCTTACAATATCTGGGTCCATTCAAGGTGAGATGGATGAACTTGAACTCAAGGAAATCATCGTGAGTTCAACCATAAAGGAAGCTTCTATACAAACCAGTGGGCATGCTAACTAAGCTTTGTATCTCTGAGCCCTTTATAATGGCCCTAAATAACATTATTATTTTCACATGGCCTAAAGGAAACATGTTTGATTAAAATTTAAACACATCAATATGTGATCACAACCCTTGCCTACACTAAGTAGTCGCACAGTACATATGCAGTAGCCACAAATTAGTAAAATTCATTCCTGAAATATTCCCCAAATTTTGATTGATAACTTCTTATATTTCAGGTTTTCTAAATTATGCCTTCATTTATTCTTATTCCCACTATATGGTTTCCTTTGGCTGAATCATGACTGCTTTCACTGTCTTTACTGTTCTCCATTTTTGCAAGCCTTTTAGCTTGATTTTTACACAGTGACTAAACAAGGGAGATAAACAGAAGTGCAAGACTTCTTGGAAGGTCTCTTGGGGACCAGCCATTGCAGACTTCAGGTTTGTTCTGGGGACTGTAAAGTTTACCCACATCAGGCCCAGTACCAGCAGTGGCCTTGATGGTGAACTAATGCCCAGAAAAGAGGTATACTCTTACTGTCCCATCCATTCATGAACATCACAGTCAATTCAGTGATGCTGCTATGCCCACCTTGGTGAAGCCATGATGAACCACAATTGGTCACTGATAATCTGAGGACATGCATAGTCTGACTTAAGCCGTCCCAACGCGAGCAAGGCTGGTGGACTCAGCACGGCCTTGGGAAAATTGCATATTCTTGTCAGGGCTCTGAGACTCTGGAGCTGCTTTGGCTGCTTTTTTTTTTTTTTTTAAGCACCCTGATAATTTTCAGTGGTTCAGACACTGAGCAGTGGTGTTTGCATGCTTTAGGAACTCAGATGGACAGTTTAACATTCCTTGTTACTGAGTGAATGCAGGAAGGTGAGATGGAGGCCAGGAGAGAGAGAATGGACGTGGAGGGTGTGCAGGTGACACACAGTAGGTCAGAGCTGCTTCTTGTCCAGACACGCAGGCAGGGCAGAGCGGAGGGGCAGCATTCCAGGTGGGGAAGGAGCTCACCACTAGGAGGTCACTTCCTACATGTCAGAGCAGGTAAGCTGTCTTCATACCAACAGACACGGCAGTGGGCTGTGTCATACCCCAGTGTGAGGGACTCAGGAAACACAATACTTAAAGCGCTCAAAAGATTGCCTGGCATGGAGGCAGTCAGGAACAGAAGGTGATGAAAGGTAGGTTGATTTTGACCAAGAGAAACCAATCCCATGGCTGGGGTAACAGAAATACCCCAACATTTTTGAACCTGGATTTGGTAACATGTTCATGATGTTTTAAAACACTCTCGGGGAATTCCCTGGTGGTCCAGGGGATAAGAATCTGCCAGCCAGGGCAGGAGACATGGGTTCAATCCCAGGTCCAAGAAGATCCCACACTTCGCGGGGCTACTAAGCTCATGCACCACAACTACTAATCCTACATTCTAGAACCCCGAGCTGCAACTACTGAAGCCCATGCATCCCAGAGCCTGTGCTCAGCAACAAGAGAAGCCACTGCAATGAGAAGCCTGCACACCACAACGAGACTGTACTCCACCGTCCCCACAAGTGGAGAAAGCCCATGGGCAGCAGGAAAGACTCAGCAAATCAAAAATAAATAAATAAACAAAAAGCAGAAAAAGAATCTGTTAGGTTTATCAGCACACACGTTCTAGAAAGCATCTTAGCTTTCCAGAACACACGTTCTAGAAAGCATCTTATTAAGACAGCAAGTAGTGACTGGTTCCTTTCCTTGCTGTGGTTAATGGTAGCACTCAGTGCAGGCATGGCGTGAGTGGGTCCATACACAATGGGCAGTTCTTTATTCACGCCATGTGTCACAGTAATCTGACAATATGCTAAGGTGGGGCTATTTGTATCTTTTCTCTCTCTCGTAGACGCGGGTATCAATGAATTTCGACTCGTTAGTGTGGACAACAATGCTCTTATAGCACATGTTATCAACGTGTATGGACATGGATGGAAGACAGAACTGGTGCAATTCTTTGGTAGGTATGACATCCTAACATTCCCGTAACCATTGTCATGTAACAGGTACACAGTCAGGACTTTCATTCAGAATATCAGGAGGTGCTGACAGTATTCCATATTCAGGATGCAAGGCCTGTGTTTTTATGCTCACCAAATTAAAGATCCTGGAAGGTAATTCACCAAGAAATAGGAGGCTGTAGGGTGCAGAATATCACATCATCAGGCATTTCGCAATGATTCCTATGTGTTGAAATTTTAAAAATGAAGTTTTACTAGAATATTTTATTTTACATATGTCAACAAATTTCAAGCCGTGTCTATGATGAGGCTGACTTTATTTCATGCTTAGAGTTTTATTGATTTTTAATTGAAGGATAACTGCTTTATCGATTGTGTTGTTTTCTGCCAAACATCAACATGAATCAGCCATAGGTATACATACACTTGTGTGAAAGTTGCTCAGTCGTGTCTGATTTTTTATGACCCCATGTATTATACAGTCCATGGAATTCTTCAGGCCAGAATACTGCAGTGAGTAGCCTTTCCCTTCTCCAGGGTAACTATCCAACCCACAGATCAAGCCCAGGGCTCCCACATTGCAGAAGGGATCTTTACTAGCAGAGCTGCAAGGGAAGCCCAGAGGTATACATACGTCCCATCACTTTTGAAACTACCTCCCATCTCCCTCCCACCCCTCTAGGCTGATACAGAACCCTTGTTGGAGTTCCCAGAGACATACAGCAAATTCCCATTGGCTACCTATTTTACATATGATCATGTCAGTTTGCATGATTCTCTCTCCATACATCTCACCGTCTCCTCCCCTCTCCCCATGCACATACGTCTCTTCTCTATGACTGATTCCCCACTGATGCCCTGCAAATAAGTTCATTATCAGTACCATCTTTCTAGATTCCATACATATGCAGATTCCATATGTATGTGTTAGTATACAATATCAGTTTTCTGATGCACTGTAAGCCTTGGAACAGACACTTATAAGATAAATCTTTGACCTGTTACATGTTTCAAATGCATTGTTTTCATGAACACTGATATCATCCCCTCAAGTAACTGCACAGGACCACTAAGAGGTGTGTGTGCCATGGGGACAACAGGTGTCTATTTCAGAAAAGGTTACTGGGTAGAATGGTAGGTTCATGAAAGAGTAAATCACGCCCTGCTATTATGTGTGATCAGGTCAATGTGTCCGTGGAAGGTGAGAAAGGTGGTTCCTACTAAGCTTGGTGTACAAACAGATATGAGTGGCAGGTACATATGCGAGGAAGGTGAGGGAAGCAAGTAGGTTCCATATTAGGATGGACTCAGCCCCAAATTCATGAAGATCCTGGCAAGTCTTTGTGGCCCAGCTCTTGACGCTGAGGAGTAGGGAGTCCTACTCACCAAGTTGGACTGGGGTCAATTCCTTTTTTTAATATTTTTTTCTTAATTTTAATGGAGGCTAACTACTTAACAATATTGTATTGGTTTTGCCATACATTGACATGAATCCTCCCCAGGTGTACATGTGTTCCCCATCCTGAATCCCCCTCCTGTATATTGAGCTCAGGGCTGTGTTCCTGTGTTACTGGACAATTTGCGTGGTATGTGTTGCTCTGGAACTTGTTGGCCCTTGGGTGGTGCTTGGTTTCAGTGTAGGTATGGAGGCGTTTGATGAGCTCCTATCAATTAATGTTCCCTGGAGTCAGGAGTTCTCTGGTGTTCTCAGGATTTGGGCTTAAGCCTCTTCCTCTGGTTTTCGTTCTTATTCTTGCAGTAGCCTCAAGACTTCTACATCTGTCATTTCCAAGGTGGTTCCCTCTGTTTCAGTTTCTGTTTGCTCATCTCTTCAGTGTCTAATTTCCTCCCTGACACTAGGGGGCGGTGGTGGACACTTTTTCAGGCTCACTTGTTCAGTCCTGTTCTGGGAAGGGAGGAACACCGCAGACAAATATCTCTGGCATCTGTGGGGAGTGATAGAAATGTCTCAGCCACACTGGGTTTGCCCCCGCTCACGGAGCGTGTGCTCTCCCAGTCTGCACTGCACAGGCTCTAGGTTGCTCTGCTGGGAACTGTCTGATGCCGGCGCTGGGTTGCATGCACATCCAGGTCTGAGTCGCTCAGGTTCAGGTACTCGGGTACTCCACAAAGTCGCAGACTTGGTTGAGCCTAAGTTTTGTGCCCTTCGCCAGTCCGAGCAGCTCAAGTGACCAGGTGTTTGGCGAGTGAAGTCGCTGGTCCCTGCCACTAGGTTTTCTGGGTTTACAACTGGCGCACCTTCTCAGGCGGATGTCGACCAGCCAGAAACCCAAGAAGTCTTGGTTAGCAACGAATCCTGCTTGCAGTTTGGTATCGGATGTCTCTCTGGGGCCGCGACTGCCCGCTTCCGGCTCTGGCTGCCCTCCCCTGCCTGTCTCGGTGGGGGATGGGGGATGGGCATTCGCAGCCAGCTAGCTCTGCTCAGTCCTTTGTTCTGTGAGCAGGTCTGGTCGAGTCTTAGGTTAGGGCTTTTTGCCTTTTCACGGGGTAGCTATCCCACAGTCTGCTTTGCTATGTCCAGTTAGCTCTCTCAGATTGCCCTCGTGGCATTCAGGCCCTGTCCTTACTCTAAGCAATGCAGTCCGCACCTCCCTGCCTAGCCCCCGCTTGCTAGTGGCGGATGTGGGTGTCTGTGCTGCTTCTCAGCTGGGAGTTACTGTTGGGCACATAATCTGTGGGTTTTAATTATTTATTTATTTTCCCTCCCAGTTATGTTGCCCTCTGAGGTTCTGAGTCTCACTAGAGACCCGCCAGTGAGAGTGTTTCCTGGTGTTTGGAAACTTATCTCTTTTTTAAGCCTCCCTTCCCGGGACGGATCTCTGTCTCTCCCTCCTTTGTCTCTCTTTTTATGTTTTATATTTTTTTTCCTACCCCCTTTCGAAGACAATGGGCTGCTTTTCTGAGTGCCTGATGTCCTCTTCTGGCATTCAGAAGTTGTTTTGTAGAATTTACTCAGAGTTCAGATGTTCTTTTGATGAATTTGTGGGGGAGAAAGTGGTCTCCCTGTCCTATTTCTCCGCCATCTTAGGACCACCCCTGGGGTCAATTCTTAAGACAGAAAGCACATGTCTGTGTTGTGGGAACCATTGAAAGCTGTTGGATTATACAAGTGAACATCTGATTGGCACGTTCCATTCCTTGAAATGTAGATTTAGGAATATCTGTCAGTTCCAGGGGTCAATAATTCTGCTTTTTGTATGATGATTTTATAGGCGCAGGAGATAACGTTGATTCGAAATACAAAGAGGAGTTCAAAAACGCGGTGAGAGAAAAAGGGATTCCAGAGGAAAATATCCGGAACTTCATCGATATTGGTAATGGGATTATACTTTTTCCCTGACCACACCATTCACCTGGTGTATCAGGAAACAAACCATCTTACTCAAAATTTCTTCTTCCACAAGTAATCTCTTTTAAGAACCGTTATTAAAAAAAAGAAAGAAGGAACTAAACATTGGAAATGCTGGGGAATGTTAGTAATCTGTGGCTCTTTTATTTCTCCCATTTTGTTTTTCCCTAGATAACTGTCCAGAGGAGTGAAAAAAAAGTAACTGACACTTTTGTAAGTAAACACAATCCATTATTAATGCTGCCCCTTCCAGATGAAGCAATAAGGTCACACTGTTATTTCATATGTGTAAAATGTTTGTTCCAACAATTTAAATGTGTCACTAAAGAATTTTTTTGTTTCATAATTTCGCTGCTCTTGAGCCATATACAGTTGCAAACAGCTTGGTGGATTAACGCTGAGCAGCTGTGGTGAGAGAGTCTTATTCTGCAGGAATCTTGCACCAGACTCATCAGACAGAAACAGGAATCCCCACGAGTTGGTTGAAATGATCAGTCTTCCCGTCATTCCTGACCTCGTGATTGTCCCCACACATTCTTCCTCCAGTAGAATTGGTGTTAAACAGACCTCTGCTTTCCTGAAACAGGGCTTCCCTGATAGCTCAGTTGGTAAAGAATCCGACTGCAATGGAGGAGACCCCGGTTCGATTCCTGGGTCAGGAAGATCTGCTGGAGAAAGGATAGGCTACCCACTCCAGTATTCTTGCCCTTGTGGCTCAGCTGGAGACACCTATGTTTGATCCCTGGGTTGGGAAGATTCCCTGGAGAAGCGAAAGGCTTCTCCAGTATTCTGGCCTGGGGAATTTCATGGACTGTCATGGTCCATGGGATTACGAGGAGTTGGACCCGACTGAGTGACTTCCACTTTCACACTTTCTGCAAGACTAGTGTTTAATCTCATATGATTCTGAGAGAACCAGTAAAGGCCTTCCAACCACACTGTCTGAAACACGTATTTGCTTTATATTCCTACTCAGAAGATGTTCCAAAAAATGAGATGTTTAAACTTTCTAAACTAAGACAGCCTCAGGAAACAACACTGATATAGGCTAATGTATGACCTTTACATTTTTGTTGAGAAAAAAAAGTAATTAAAAAAAAAGCATCTAAAAGCACTAGCTTCCAGGTGAATATGATAACGAAGATGTGGTATGCATATTCAATGGAACATTGCTCAGCCATAAAAAGAAGCAAATAACTCCATTCACAGCAACATGGATGGACCTAAATATTTGTCACACTGAGCGAAATCAGCCACAAAGAGAAAGACAAATACCATAAATGTCATTTGTAGTTTTCAGTTCAGTTCGGTTGCTCAGTTGTGTGCAACTCTTTTTGACCCCAAAGACTGCAATAGACCAGGGTTTACTCAAACTCATGTCCATTGAGTTGGCCATGCCATCCAACCATCTGATACTCTGTCATCCCCTTCTCAAGTCTTCAACCTTTCCCAGCTTCAGTGTCTTTTCCATTGAGTCAGTTCTTCAAATCAGGTTGTCAAAGGATTGGAGTTTCAGCTTCAGAATCAATCCTTCTAATAAATATTCAGGATTTGTTTCCTTTAGGATGGACTGGTTGGATCTCCTTGCAGTCCAAGGGACTCTCAAGAATCTTCTCCAACACCACAGTTCAAATGGATCAATTTTTCAACACTCAGCTTTCTTTATAGTCCAACTCTCACTTTAGTGCAGGTAGTCATGGCTCAGACGGTAAAGAATCGGTCAACTATGCAGGAGACCCATATTCAATCCCTGTTTCAGGAAGATCCCCTGGAGAGGGAAATGGCAACACACTCCAGTATTCTTGCCTGGAGCATCTCCATGGACAGAGGAACCTGGTGGGCTACAGTCCAAGGGGTCACGGAGAGTTGGACACGACTGAGTGACTTTCACTTTCGCATAGATATCACTTCTGCTTGGAATCTAAACCGTGACACGGAGGAACTCATTTACAAAACAGAAACAGACTCAGACGTGGGGAACAGACTTGTGGTTGCCAAGTCGGAGGGGCTTGGGGAAGAGAAGAATTAGGAGGTTTGCTGTTGAAAAGTGAATGTGAAAGAAACGGTTATTTGCTCAGTCGTGTCCGACTCTCTGCGACCCCATGGACCATAGCCCTCTAGGCTCCACTGCCCAAGGGATTCTCCAGGCAAAAATACTGGCATGGATATCCATTCCCTTCTATAGAGGATCTCACCAACACAGGGATCAAACCTGGGTCTCCTGAATTGCAGGCAGATACCTTACGCTCAGAAGTTTGGGGTTAGTAGATGCAAACTGTTATGTACAAGATAGAGAACAAGGTCCAATTGCACAGCACAGGGGATTATATGCAATATTTTGTTAAAATCCACGTGGGAAAAGAATCTGAAAAGAATAGATACTAATTTTTGTATGCATAATCACTGGCTGTACACCTGAAATCAATGTAACATTGATAATCAACTATACTCTAATACTTAAAAAAGTAAAAAAGTTAATTCTTGAGAACCCAGAAGACAAAAATTGCAGGATTAGTGTTGTCTGCTCCCACTACAGAGCCTGAAAATCATCTTTAGATGAAGATGTACATGCATTGTGAAATCATTACTCATAGAACCAATCCCCAATGGGAAATCTCCAACCTTGTGTACATCCTGGGGACAGTTCCACAGGGAACCTGCTGTCACAGAGATGTGGTGTGCTGAGTTCCACCTGGAATTGGACACTGACTCAGCGACCAGCTCCCTGTACCCTGGACAGCTGACTGCCTGAGGCTCACCCCTGTCAGCCATCACATGGTCAACTCTACTAAACCTCTGGTTCTGTTTTATTCACCTCCAGAAAGAGTCACTGAGACCAGACATGTCTTTGTCTCCGTGGAATCAAGATCAACAACACTAAGACGACTTTCCTGGCTCCTGATTAACATGATCCTGCTCTCTTCACACTCACACTCCCTCTCCCATCATATCACTCCCCGTCACTACATCATGTCTTGATTGGTGTTATTTGATTGCTGAGGGTTTAAATAAATTGATTGAATATCTGCCCTGCACACGCATGTCTGTGCAAAAGTCACCTCATTTAAAACACACAAATGTCCACATTAAGTATCCAGGACACATTAAGTATCCTTTCAAAGGACAGGTGTTCATCAGAGACACTCCTTATGTAGATTTGGTAGACATGCCCTCAGGTGTCTAGGGAAGAGGGAGATAATAGACTAAAACATCATGGGGGCGGGTTATGGATCCTCTGACAGTAGGGGCTTCCCTGGTGGTTCATATGGTAAAGAATCTGCCTGAAATACAGAAGACCCAGATTCTATCCTTGGGTCAGGAAGATCCTCTGGAAGAGGAAACGGTAACCCTCCAGTGAAGAATGCCATGGACAGAGGAGCCTGGTTGGCTACAGTCCATAGGATCGTTAAGAGCTGGACACGGCTGAGCAACTAACACTTTCACTTTTAGTCTCCTGTACAAAAGGGGGCATTCTGATCAAGGGAAATTCTCTAAAAAGCATCTTATTCATTTCAGAGAAAGGAACGTATGTTCCACTCACTAAGTTTATGCACAGAAAGCGCAGGATGACATTACCATAGCTGAGGGGAAATGTGAAGTCTGACATCATCAGCACTTCTGCAGTTGAGCTGAAGGACTCATATTCTGAACAAGTGAAACAGAAGGAATCAAAGATGGGGCGGCAGCTGACACTTGAGAGCCAAATGAGACAGCAGTAGCTGAACCACAATTCACTGGACCTAAAGATGGCCATCCAGCCTCTCATGCTTCAAACAGCAGCAGATACGAGCATTTCCAAGGACTGCACATTCCCTTGATAATGGGCAGAGCACGCTGATCAGCACCCCTACAGTACTCAGGGTGTTTATAATCCAAAACATCTAGCAAACACTCAAGATACAGAGATACTTATGGAGCATCCCTGGTGGCCCAGGGTTTAGAATCCACAAGCCAGGGCAGGGGATGGGGCTTTGATTCCTGGTGCAGGAAGATTCCGTGTGCCAGGATGCAGCTGAGCCCATGAGACGGAACTACTGAGCCTGTGCTCCAGAGCCTGTGCTCCATAACAAGAGAAGCCACTGCAATGAGCAGCCCATACACGGCAACTCGTGAGTAGCCACTGCTTGCCACAACTAGAGAAAGACTGCATGTAGCAGAGAAGACCCAACCCAGAGAAAAAAAAATCAATAGCTCTTAAAGAAAAAATGATGTAGAACTTATACCAAGGACTGGGCCAAAACTCAGAGATTTGTTACAAGTCCTAGGAAAACAATACTAGCCTCCAGCGATAAGTATCAGAATAAATGTTTTGAAGGAGCATGGGAAGATGGCGGAGGAATAGGACGGGGCGACCACTTTCTCCCCCACAAAATCAACAAAAGAACATTTGAACGCTGAGTAAATCCCACAAAAAAACTTCTGAATAACAGCAGAGGACATCAGGCACTCAGAAAAGCAGCCCATAGTCGTTGAAAGGAGGTAGGAAATAGATAAAAAGATTAAAAAAGAGACAAAAGAGGGAGGGATGGAGCTCCGTCCTGGAAAGGGAGGCTTAAAAAAAAAAGAGAAGTTTGCAAACACCTGGAAATACTGGTGAGTGGAATCTCAGAGGGCCGCATAACTGGGAGACAAAAGACACAAATAATTAAAACTCACAGACTAAGTGCCCAGAGGAAATTCTCAGCGGAGAAGTGGCGCAGACGCCTGGGCCCCTCACTAGCAGGCGAGGGCTCAGCTGGGAGGCACTGGCAGCGGCGCTTGGAGGGAGAACCGGGCTTGAACGCCCCAGGGCAAACTGAGGGCTCAAACTTAAGATACCAAAAGGCGAAAAGACTAGGAAAAGCCTACGAAAAGCCCCAAACCAGGACTCTGCCAGCCCCGCCCACAGAACCGGGCCCTGAGAGGAGCAAGCCGGCAGTGGGCGGCCCAGCCCCCAGCCCCCAGCCCCCACCGACTCAGGCGGGGAGGGCAGCCAACGCCGGGCGGAGGCAGCCGCGGCCCCAGAGAGGCTTCCCGTGCCAAGCTGCAGGCAGGCTTCCTTGCTGGCCAGGACTTCTTGGGTTCGGGCCGGTCAATATCAGCCTGAGAATGTGTGCCGGTTGTACTCCCAGAAAACCGAGCAGCAGGGACCGGGAAGGCGATAAGTCGCAGCCACCATGCTCGCCAAACGCCTGGTCACCTGAGCTGCTAGGACCAGGGAAGGCACAAAACGCAGGCCCAGCCAAGTCGGCGCCTTTGTCGAGTACCCAAGGACCTGAACCTGAGCCGCTCAGACCTGGGAAGTGCATGCAACCCAGAGCCAGCCACGGACAGCTCGCAGCAGAGCAAACTAAAGCCTAAGCAGCATAAACAGGGAAAGCACACACGCCTCGAGCAGGAACATTCCCAGTGTAGCCGAGACACCGCGAGCACTCCCCACAGACGCCAGGGATATTTGTTAGCTGTTCCTCCCTCCCCATAGCAGCACTGAATAGGAGAGCCGGGGGGGAAAAAAATGTCCACCACTGCATCCTGGTGTCAGGACGGGAATTAGACACTGAGGAGACCAGAAAACAGAAGAACTTTTTCAACAGAAGGAACTGCCTTGGAAGTAACAAAGGGAGAAGGCTTGGGCCTCCTGCAAGAATAAGACAGAAAACCAGAGGCAGAGGCTTAAGGCCAAATCCTGAGAACACCAGAGATCTCCTGTTCCAGAGAACATTAATTGATAGGTTCCCATCAAATGCCTCCATACATACACTGAAACCAGGCACCACCCAAGGGTCAACAAGTTTCAGTGAAAGACATACTATGCAAACTATCCAGCAACACAGGAGAATAGCACTGAGCTTCAATACACAGGCTGCCCAAAGCCACTCCAAACCCACTGACATCTCAAACTCATTACTGGAAACTTTATTGCACTCCAGAGAGAAGAAATCCAGCTCCACCCACCAGAACATCGACACAAGCTTCCCTAACCAGGGAACCTTGACAAGTCACCCATCCAACCCCACACACAACGAGGTAACTACATAATAAAGAGAACTCCACAAACTTCCAGAAGACGGAAAGGCCAACCTGAAAACAACAATATAAGCAAGATGAAGAGGCACAGAAATACCCAACAAGTAAAGGAACAGGATAAATGCCCACCAACACAAACAAAAGAGGAAGATATAGGGAACCTAACCGATAAAGAATTTCGAATTTTAATTGTGAACATGATGTAAATTCTGGAAAGCAAAATGGAGTTACAGATAAATAAACTGGAGAAAAGGATTGAGAAGATGGAAGAAATGTTCAATAAGGAATTAGAGGAAATAAAAAAGAGTCAACATACAACGAATAATACAATAGATGAGATCAGAAACACTCTCGAGGGCACAAACAGCAGAATAACGGAGGCAGAAGACAGGATAAGCGAGCTAGAAGAAAGAATTGTAGAAATAAATGAAACAGAGACGGAAAAAGAAAAAAGAATTAAAAGAAAGGAGGACAATATTAGAGACATATGGGACAATATTAAACTCCCCAACATTCGAATCATAGGAGTCCCAGAAGAAGAAGACAAAAAGAAAGACCATGAGAGAATACTTGAGGAGATAATAGTTGAAAATTTCCCTAAAATGGGGAAGGAAATAATCACCCAAGTCCAAGAAACACAGAGAGTCCCTAACAGGATAAACCCAAGGAGAAATACCCCAAGGCACATATTAATCAAATTAACAAAGATAAAACACAAAGAACAATAATTAAAAGCAGCAAGGGAAAAACAACAAATAACACACAAGGGGATCCCCACAAGGATAACAGCTGATCTTTCAGCAGAAACTCGTCAGGCCAGGAGGGAATGGCAAGACATACTTAAAGTGATGAAAGAAAATAACCTACAGCCCAGACTACTGTACCCAGCAAGGATCTCATTCAAATATGAAGGAGAAATCAAAAGCTTTACAGACAAACAAAAGCTGAGAGAATTCAGCATCACCAAACCAGCTCTCCAACAAATACTAAAGGATCTTCTCTAGACTGGAAACACAGAAAGGGTATATAAACTCGAACCCAAAACAATAAAGAAAATGGCAAAGGGATCATACTTATCAATAATCACCTTAAACGTAAATGGGTTGAATGCCCCAACCAAAAGACAAAGGCTGGCTGAATGGATACAAAAACAAGACCCCCATATATGTTGTCTACAAGAGACCCACCTCAAATCGAGGGACACATACAGACTGAAAGTGAAGGGCTGGAAAAAGATAATCCACGCAAATAGAGACCAAAAGAAAGCAGGAGTAGCAATACTCATATCAGACAAAATAGATTTTAAAACAAAGGATGTGAAAAGAGACAAAGAAGGAAACTACATAATGATCAAAGGATCAATCCAAGATGAAGATATAACAATTATAAATATTTATGAACCCAACATAGGAGCACTGCAATATGTAAGACAATTACTAACAAGTATGAAAGGGGAAATTAACAATAACACAATAATAGTGGGAGACTGTAATACCCCACTTACATCTATGGATAGATCAACTAAACAGAAAATTAACAAGGAAACACAAACTTTAAATGATACAATGTATCAGTTAGACCTAAGAGATATCTATAGGATATTTCACCCCAAAACAATGAATTTCACCTTTTTCTCAAGCGCACATGGAACCTTTTCCAGGATAGATCACATCCTGGGCCATAAATCTAGCCTTGGTAAATTCAAAAACATTGAAATCATTACAAGCATCATTTCTGACCACAATGCAGTAAGATTAGATCTCAATTACGGGAGAAAAACTATTAAAAATGCCAACATATGGAGGCTGAACAACAAGCTGCTGAATAATGAACAAATCATAGAAGAAATCAAAAGAGAAATTAAAATATGCATAGAAATGAATGAAAATGAAAACACAACAACCCAAAACCTCTGGGACACTGTAAAAGCAGTGCTGAGGGGGAAGTTCATAGCAATACAGGCACACCTCAAGAAACAAGAAAAAAGTCAACTAAATAACCTAACTCTACATCTAAAGAAACTAGAAAAGGAAGAAATGAAGAACCCCAGGGTTAGTATAAGGAAAGAAATCATAAAAATTAGCGCAGAGATAAATGCAAAAGAAACAAAAGAGACCATAGCAAAAATCAACAAAGCCAAAAGCTGGTTCTTTGAGAAGGTAAATAAAATTGACAAAACAAGCCAGACTCATCAAGAAACAAAGGGAGAAGAACCAAATCAATAAAATTAGAAATGAAAATGGAGAGATCACAACTGACAACACAGAAATACAAAGGATTATTAGAGAATACTATCAGCAACTATATGGCAATAAAATGAATAATTGGAAGAAATGGACAAATTCCTAGAAAAGTACACCTTGCCAAAACTGAAGCAGGAAGAAATAGAAAATCTGAACAGGCCCATCACAAGCACGGAAATAGAGGAAGTAATCGGAAATCTTCCAGCAAAAAGAAGCCCAGGTCAAGACGGCTTCACAGCCGAATTCTACCAAAAATTTAGTAAGAGCTAACACCTATTCTACTCAAACTCTTCCAGAAAATTGCTGAGGAAGGGAAACTTCCAAACTCATTCTATGAGGCCACCATCACCCTAATCCCAAAACCTGGTCAAGATCCCACAAAAAAAGAAAACTACAGGTCAATATCACTGATGAATATAGATGCAAAAATCCTTCACAAAATTCTAGCAATCAGAATCCAACAACACATTGAGAAAATCATACATCATGACCAAGTGGGCTTTATCTCAGGTATGCAAGGATTCTTCAATATCCACAAATCAATCAACGTAATACACCACATTAACAAACTGAAAAATAAAAATCATATGATTATCTCAATAGATGCAGAGAAAGCCTTTGACAAAATACAACATCCACTTATGATAAAAACCCTCCAGAAAGTGGGAATAGAAGGGACATATCTCAACATAATAAAAGCTATATATGAGAAACCCACAGCAAACATTATCCTCAATGGTGAAAAACTGAAAGCATTTCCCCTAAAGTCAGGAACAAGACAAGGGTGCCCACTCTCACCACTACTATTCAACATAGTTCTGGAAGTTTTGGCCTCAGCAATCAGGGCAGAAAAAGACATAAAAGGAATCCAAATTGGAAAAGAAGAAGTAAAACTTTCACTGTTCGCTGATGACATGATCCTCTACACAGAAAACCTTAAAGACTCTACCAGAAATCTACCAGAGCTAATCAATGATTGCAGTAACGTTGCAGGATATAAAATCAACACACAGAAATCCCTTGCATTCCTATACACTAATAATGAGAAAATAGAAAGAGAAATTAAGGAAACTATTCCATTCACTGTTGCAACGAAAAGAATTAAATACTTAGGAATATATCTACCTAAGGAAACAAAAGACTTGTACATAGACAACTATAAAACACTAGTGAAAGTAACCAAAGAGGACACTAATAGATGGAGAAATATACCGTGTTTGTGGATTGGAAGAATAAATATTGTGAAAATGAGTATACTACCCAATGTAAATTATACATTCACTGCAATCCCTATCAAGCTACCAACGATATTTTTCACAGAACTAGAACAAATAATCTCACAGTTTGTATGGAAATACAAAAAAACCTCGAATAGCCAAAGCAATCTTGAAGAAGAAAAATGGAACTGGAGGAATTAACCTGCCAGACTTCAGGCTCTACTACAAAGCCATAGTCATCAAGACAGTATGGTACTGGCATAAAGACAGAAATACAGATCAATGGAACAAAATAGAAAGCCCAGAGACAATTTCATCCACCTATGGACACCTTATCTTTGACAAAGGAAGCAAGAATATAAAATGAACAAAAGACTGTCTCTTTAACAAGTGGTGCTGGGAAAACTGGTCAGCCACTTGTAAAAGAATGAAACTAGAACACTTCCTAACACCATACACAAAAATAAACTCAAAATGGATTAGAGAGCTAAACGTAAGACCAGATACTACAAAACTCCTAGAGGAGAACGTAGGCAAAACACTCTCCGACATAAATCACAGCAGGATCCTCAATGACCCACTTCCCAGAATATTGGAAATAAAAGCAAAAATAAACAAATGGGACCTAATTAAAATCAAAAGCTTCTGCACAGCAAAGGAAACTCTAAGCAAGGTGAAAAGACAGCCTTCAGAATGGGAGAAAATAATAATCAAAAAATGGGCCAAAGAACTAAACAGACATTTCTCCAAAGAAGACATAAAGATGGCTAACAAACACATGAATAAATGCTCAACATCCCTCATAATCAGAGAAATGTAAATCAAAACCACAATGAGATACCATTTCACGCCAGTCAGAACGGCTGCTATCCAAAAGTCTACATGCAATAAATGCTGGAGAGGGTGTGGAGAAAAGGGAACCCTCTTACACTGTTGGTGGGAATGCAAACTAGTACAGCCACTATGGAGAACAGTGTGGAGATTCCTCAAAAAACTGGAAATAGCACTGCCATATAATCCAGCAATCGCACTCCTGGGCATACACACCGAGGAAACCAGAATTGAAAGAGACACATGTACTCCAATGTTCATTGCAGCACTGTTTTTAATAGCCAGGACATGGAAGCAACCTAGATGTCCATCTGCAGATGAATGGATAAGAAAGCTTTGGTACATATACACAATGGAGGATTTTTCAGCCATCAAAAAGAATGCATTTGAATCAGTTTTAATGAGGTGGATGAAACTGGAGCCGATTATACAGAGTGAAGTAAGCCAGAAAGGAAAACATCAATACAGTATACTAATGCATATATATGGAATTTAGAAAGATGGTAACCTGAACCCTGTATACAAGACTGCAAAAGAGACATAGGCATATAGAACAGTCTTTGGGACTCTGTGGGAGAGGGTGAAGGTGGGATGATTGGGGAGAACGGCATTGTAGCATGAATATTATCATAAGTGACCAGTCCAGGTTTGACGCATGATACAGGATGCTTGGGGCTAGTGCACGGGGATGACCTGGAGGGAGGATATTTGGAAGAGGGAGGTGGGAGGGGGGTTCAAGAAAGGGAACACATGTACACCCAGGGCGGATTCATGTCAATGTATGGCAAAACCAACCAATATATTAATGTAATTTAATTTGCCTCCAATAAAATAAATTTAAAAAAATAAATAAATAAAAGAAATAAAGCCAAAAAAAAAAAAAAGACATGAGGAATGCCAACAGCTGATGTCTTAAAAAAAAAAAGAATAAATGTTTCAGTTCCTACATAGACAAGACCTCCAAATGGGCTACAGGTGGCCAGTGACAAGGGCAACAGCAATGAATGTTTCCATGGCTTTTTTTCTGGAGTCATGGAGATCAAGGACAGTGTCTTAGTTCTTCCCTTGTATAGCAGAGTGTATGCAGTTGGAGTTCTGACTGTGGTCCTCACAGAATGTCTGGAAATGCTGGATTGGATGGGTGGATACAAACAGAAGCAACTGCATATATAATAAGAGGGTGAACACTTGAAAGCACTTAAAGCTAGCATAACTAAGTTAAAACTGTGAAATATCATATACACATATATATGTATATATACCTATGTACACAAGCACATACATATATAATTCATACAAACATATATGCTCCTGAGTATGTCTGTAGTTTCAATATTAATATGGAAATTTTTGTTTCTTCTTTCCTCTTCTTGTTATTTTTTTTTAATTAATTTATTTTTTGTAACTGGAGGCTAATTACTTTACAGTATCGCAGTGCTTTTTCTCCTATATTGACATGACTCAGCTACAGGTATACACATGTCCCGCTGGCCCAAGCCCCCCTCCAATCTTCCTCCACATTTGATTCCTCTGGGTTGTCCCAGTGCACTGGCTTTGAGTGCTCTGTCTCAGGCACTGAACTTGGACTGATCATCTACTTCACATATGGTAATAAACATGTTTCAATGCTACTCTGTTAAATCATCCCACCCTTGCCTTCTCCCACAGAGTCCAAAAGTCTGTTCTTTACATCTGTGTCTCTTTTGCTGTCTCTCATATAGGGTCATCGTTACCATCTTTGTAAATTCCATATATATGCATTAATAGACTGTATTGGTGTTTTTCTTTTTGACTTACTTCAGTCTGTATAATAGGCTCCAGCTTCATCTACCTCATTAGAACTGATTCAAATTTTAATAGCTGAGAAATATCCCATTGTGCATATGTACCATAACGTGCCTGTCCATTCGTCTGCTGATGGACGTCTAGGTTGCTTCCATGTCCTAGCTATTGTAAACAGTGCTGCGATGAACATTGGATTACACGTGTCTCTTTCAATTCTGGTTTCCTCGGTGTGTATGCCCAGCAGTGGGATTGCTGGTCCCATTTATTTTTGCTTTTATTTCCAATACTCTGGGAGGTGGGTCGTGGAGGATCCTGCTGTGATTTATGTCATAGAGTGTTTTGCCTATGTTCTCCTCTAGGAGTTTTATGGTTTCTGGTCTTACATTTAGATCTTTAATCCATTTTGAGTTTACTTTTGTGTATGATGTTGTTAAGTGTTCCAGTTTTCCCAGCACCACTGTTAAAGTGGTTGTTTTTTCTCTATTGTATATTTTTGACTCCTTTCTCAAAGATAAGGTGTCCATAGGTGCATGGATTTATCTCTGAACTTTCTATTTAGTGCCATTGATCTATATTTCTGTCTTTGTGCCAGTACCATACTGTCTTGATGACTGTAGCTTTGTAGTATAGCCTGATGTCAGACAGGTTGATTCTTCCACTTCCATTCTTCTTTCTCAAGATCGCTTTGGCTATTCAAAATTTTTTGTGTTTCCATACAAATTGTGAAATTATTTGTTCTAGTTCTCTGAAAAATACCATTGGTAGCTTGATAGGGATTGCATTGACTCTACAGATTGCTTTGGATAGTATATTCCATCTTCACTATATTGATTCTTCGATCCAAGAGCATGGTACATTTCTCCATGTATTGTATCATCTGTGATTTCTTTCATCAGTGTTTTATACTTTTCTATATACATGTCTTTTGTTTCTTTAGGTAGATTTATTCCTAAGTATTTTATACTTTCGTTGCAGTGGTGAATGGGGTTGTTTCCTTAATTTCTGTTTTCTAATTTTTAACTGTATAGGAATGCAAGGGATGGGATTTCTGTGTATTAATTTTATATCCTGAAAATTTACTATATTTATTGATTAGTTCTAGTAATTTTCTGGTGGTGTCTTTAGGGTTTTCAATGTAGAGGATCATGTCATCTGCAAATGGTGAGTGTTTTATTTCTTCTTTTCCTATTTGGATTTCTTTTATTTCTTTTTCTTCTCGGATTTCTGTGGTTAAAACTTCCAAAACTATGTTAAATAGTAGTGGTGAGAGGGGGCACCCTTGTCTTGTTCCTGACTTTATGGGAAATGCTTTCAGTTTTTCAGCATTGAGGAAAATGTTTGCTGTGGGTTTGTCATATATAGCATTTATTATGTTGAGGTATGTTCCTTTGATGCCTGCTTACTGCAGAGTTGTCTTTTTTTTTTTTATCATAAATGGATGTTGAGTTTTTTCAAAGGCTTTCTCCACCTCTATTGAGATATTCATGTTTTCTAACTTTCAGTTTGTTAATGTGGTTTATCACATTGATTGATTTACAAATATTGAAGAATCCTTGCATCCGTGGAGTAAAGCCCACTTGGTCATGATGTATGATCTTTGTAATTTGTTGTTGGGTTCTGTTTGCTAGAATATCTTTGAAGATTTTGGCATGTACGTTCATCAGTGATATTGGCCTGTAATTTTCTTTTTTGTGGCATCTTTTTCTCATATTAGGGTAATGGTGGCCTCATAGAATGAGTTTGGGAGTTTACCTTCCTCTGCAATTTTCTGGAAGAGTTTGAGTAGGATAGGTGTTAGCTCTTCTCTAAATTTTTGTTAGAATTTCACCTGTGAAGCCATCTGGTCCTGGGATTTTGATCGCTGGAAGATTTTTTTTTAATACAGTTTCTATTTCTGTGCTTCTGATGTGTCTAAGATTTTCTATTTCTTCCTGGTTCAGTTTTGTAAGGTTATACTTTTCTAAGAATTTATGCATTTCTTCCAAGTTGCCCATTTTACTGGCATATAGTTGCTGACACTAGCCTCTTATGATCCTTAGTATTTCTGTGCTGTCTGTTGTGATTTCTCCACTGTCATTTCTAATTTTGTTGATTTGAATCTGCTCCCTCTTTTTCTTGATGAGTCTGGCTAATGGTTTGTCTATTTTATTTTTCTCCTCAAAGAACCAGCTTTTCATTTTGCTGATCTTTGCTACAGTCTCCTTTGTTTCTTTTTCATTTATTTCTGCTCTGATTTTTATGATTTCTTTCCTTCTATTAACTTTGGGTTTTCATTTTCTTTTTCTAGTTGCTTTACGTGTAAAGTTAGTTTATATATTTGAGTTTTCTCTTGTTTCTTGAGGTAAGCTTGTATTGCTATAAATCTTCCTCTTAGTACTATTTTTACTGTGTCACATGGGTTTTGGGTTGTTGTGTTTTCATTTTCATTCGTTTCTATACATATTTTGATTTCTTTTTTGATTTATTCTGTGATTTGTTGGTTA
This sequence comes from Moschus berezovskii, assembly GCF_049115385.1. Classification (NCBI taxonomy): domain Eukaryota; kingdom Metazoa; phylum Chordata; class Mammalia; order Artiodactyla; family Moschidae; genus Moschus; species Moschus berezovskii. The sequence goes on from NC_142489.1 coordinate 6,823,553, forward strand.
TTCAGCAGGGTGTTTTTCAGCCTCCATATGTTGGAAATTTTAATAGTTTTTCTCCCATAATTGAGATCTAGTCTTACTGCATTGTGGTCAGAAAAGATGCTTGGAATTATTTCTTTTTTTTTTTTTCTTTTTTTGAAATTACCAAGGCTAGATTTATGGCCCAAGATGTGATCTATTCTGGAGAATGTGCCATGTGCACTTAAGAAAAAGGTGAAATTCATTATTTCACGGTGAAGTGTCCTATAGATATAAATTAGGACTAACTGGTCCTTTATATCATTTAAAGTTTGTGTTTCCTTGCTAATTTTCTGTTTAGTTGATCTATCCACAGGTGTGAGTGGGTTATTAAAGTCTCCCACTATTATTGCATTACTGTTAATTTCCCCTTTCATACTTGTTAGCATTTGCCTTATATATTGTGATATTCCTATGTTAGGTGCATATATATTTATAATTCTTATATCTCCTTCTTGGATTGATCTTTGATCATTATGTTGTGTCCTTCTTTGTCTCTTTTCATGGTCTTTATTTCAAAGTTTATTTATCTGATAAGAGTATTGCTACCACTGCTTTCTTTTGGTCTCTGTTTGTGTGGAATATCTTTTTCCAGCCCTTCACTTTCAGTCTGTATGTGTCCCTTGTTTTGAGGTGTGTCTTGACAGTATATTTAGGGATCTTGTTTGTGTATCCATTCACCCAGCCTTTGTCTTTTGGTTGGGGCATTCAACTCTTTACATTTAAGGCAATTATTGATAAGTATGACCCTACTGCCATTTACTTTATTGTTTTGGGCTCAGTTTTACCAAGCTTTTCTGTGTTTCCTTTCTAAAGAAGATCCATTAGCATTTGTTGAAGAGCTGGTTTGGTGGTGCTGAATTCTCTCAGCTTTTGCTTGTCTGTAAAGCTTTTGATTTCTCCTTCATATCAGAATGAGATCCTTGCTGTGTATAGTATTCTGGATTATAGGGTTTTCGCTTTCATTGCTTTAAGAATGTCCTGCCATTTCCTTCTGCCCTGAGTTTCTCTTGAAAGATCATCTGTTATCCTTATGGGAATCCCCTTGCGTGTTATTTGTTGCTTTTCCATTGCTGCTTTCAATATTTGCTCTTTGTGTTTGATCTTTGGTAGTTTGATTAATGTGTGTCTGGGGATGTTTTGCCTTGGGTTTATCCTGTTTGGGACTCTCTGAGTTTCTTGGACTTGGGTGGCTATTTCCTTCCCCATTTTAGGGAAGTTTTAAACTATTATCTTCTCAAGTATTTTCTCATGGCCTTTCATTTTGTCTTCTCCTTCTGGGACTCCTATGATTGGAATGTTGTGACATTTAACATTGTCCCAGATGTCTCTGAGATTGTCTTCATTTATTTTAATCCTTTTTTCTTTGGAAAAACAATTTTCACCATAAACCCAACAATTACAGATCATGGGTAAAGTATAAGCAGATTTATGCTACTGGATCAGTACTCTTGATGAAATGTACACATTACTTGAAAGATGTGTTACTACAATTGACACATAATGAAAGAGAAAATTTCTCTTTTCCTTTATCTATTAAAGGAATTGATAACAATATTCCATAAAGATGCAGGTCAAGAAGATTTCATTGAAACTGGAACCTATTATACCGAGTGAAGTAAGTCAGAAAGAGAAACACCAAAACAGTATATTAACACATATATATGGAATTTAGAAAGATAGTAATGACGACCCTTAGCAGCATCAGCTAAGCTAATCAGCATCAGCTAATGATGATGACTTAGCAGCAGCAGCAGCAATGATGACCCTATATGCAAGACAGCAAAAGAGACACAGATGCAAAGAACTGACTTTTGGCTATGTTGGAGAACGTGAGTGTGGGACGATATGAGAGAAAAGCATTGAAACATGTATATTACCATATGTAAAATAGATGACCAGCACAAGTTTGATGCATGAAGCAGGGCACTTAAAGCCGGTGCTCTAGGACAACCCAGCGGGATCCAATGGGGCGGGAGGTGGGAGGGGCATTCCGGATGGGGGGGGGGCATGTACACCTGTGTCTGATTCATGTTAAAGTATGGCAAAAACCACCACAATATTGTAATTGCTGCTGCTGCTGCTGCTAAGTCGCTTCAGTCGTGTCCGACTCTGTGCAACCCCACAGATGGCAGCCCACCAGGCTCTGCCGTCCCTGGGATTCTCCAGGCAAGAACACTGGAGTGGGTTGCCATTTCCTTCTCCAATGCATGAAAGTGAAAAGTGAAAGTGAAGTCGCTCAGTCGTGTCCGACTCTTCACGACCCCATAGACTGCAGCCTACCAGGCTCCTCCATCCATGGGATTTTCCAGGCGAGAGTACTGGAGTGGGTTGCCATTGCCTTCTGTGCAATATTGTAATTAGCCCCCAATTAAAATAAAGTAATTTTAAAAAATGTTTTAATTGAAAAATTTCCCAGAAATTAAAAGAAATTTCATTAGATGGAGAAAAAGTCATCCATAAATACATGATCTTATGAGTTAATATTAAAGTATTTTCTACCCTAATTTGCTCCTTAAACCCCTAGATAGAATTAGGTACTTTCAACAGAACTTTATAAACTCTGTATACATACATATGTTTTTCATTAATTCCATAAGCGTACTAACATACTGGAAAGCAGTCTTTGCTTTACACATACATGAAAATTAAAACATAAAGAGAATCATATTTCTGCTTATGTTTATTTCAAGTACTAGTATTTTTAAAGATTGTGTTGATTCACAGAGATCTAATTTACAAATGCAATTTCTTACATTTTTCACTATGAACGTGTCACAGCTACTAGACTCTTGAAATTATTTCTAGTGTTTCACACTGCAAACAGCAAACCAGTAAATTGCTTTTGTGTGTGTGTGTGTGTATGAGTTGCTTCATAATTTCTCTAAATCGAAAGCCTTATCCAAGTGACTGAAGTTCTATGGAGTTTACTGGTGGTCCAGTGGTTAGGACTCTGCCTTCGTATACACACGGGTGTGTGGGTTCAATCCCTGGTTGGGGAACTAAGATACTACATGCCTCCAGATCAAAAAAAAAAAAAAAAAAATACAGACACAGAAAATATAAAACAGAAGCAATATTTTAACAAATGTAATGAAGAGTTTTAAAATGGTTCAGATAAAAAAAAAAAACTCTAAACAAATAGTGAATACACTTCAACAATTTTTATAGATACAGCCAACCAAAGGGACCTTTCAAAACACATCTGCATGTTTTGTTCTCAAGCCCTACTGGCTATTGTCACAGATTCACACTTAACTCACTCTTTCAACTACCCTCAGAGCATCACTGTAAACTTCTCTATGTAAATATTTCCTCTTTCCAAAACGGGACCCCATATACACTCTAAGTGCCCATTTTAACGTTTGTTTAACATAGCGTTTACGTTTTAGTTGGAAATATTTATGTAGTATTTGGGCTTTCCTCATAGCTCAGTCAGTAAAGAATATGCCTGTAAAGCAGGAGGTGCGGGTTCCATTCCTGGGGTGGGAGGATCCCCTGGAGAAGGAAATGGCAGCCTACTCCAGTAATCTTGCCTGAAGAATCCCCATGGACAGAGAAGCCTGGCAGGTTATACCCCATGTGGTGGCAAGAGCCAGACACTACTTAGTGATTAAAAACCACCACCACCATATAGAATTTGGGGCATCCCAGGTGGCACCAGGGGTAAAGAATCCACTTGCACATGCAGGAGAATTAAGAGACACAGGTCAGATTCCTGGGTTGGGATGATGCCCTGAAGAAGGGCATGGAAACACACACCAATACTCTTGCCTGGACAATCCCATGGACAGAGGAGTCTAGATGGCTACAGCCCATGAGGTTACAGAGAGTCAGACTTGACTGAAGCGACTTAGCATGCATGTAGAATTTACCTTTTTAATTTTTTTTAATTTTATTTATTTTTTAGTTGAAGGGTAAATGCTTTACAGAATTTTGTTGTGTTCTGTCAAACTTTAATGTGAGTCAGCAACAGGTATACACATATCCCCTCCCTTTAAGCCTCCCTCCCACCTCCCTCCCACCTCCCTCCCCATCCCAACCCTCTAGGTTGAAACAGAGCCCCTGTTTGAGTTTCTTAATTGGAGGATAAGAGTTCTACGATCTTTGTTAGTTTCCACTGTACAACAACATGAATGGGCCATATGGATGCATAACTCCCCACCCTCTTGAGCCTCCCGACCCCACCTTCATCCCACCCCGCTAAGTCATCACAGAGCACCAGGCTGAACTCCCTGTGCTGTACAGCAGCTTCCCACTCGCTGTGTGTTTCACACTTGGTGGTGTATATGTCAGTGCTGCTCTCTCAATTCGTCCCACCCTCTTCTTCCTCTATTGCGTCCGTGTGTCCATTCTCAACGTCTGCATCTCCTTTCCTGCCCTGCGAACAGGTTCATCTCTACCATTTCCTATGTTTCTTTATTTTCATCCTATAACTTAGAAAGAGGCATTGATTTGGCAATGGTTTGCTAACTTCTATATATTCTATCTCCTTTCCCACGACGACTGCTCCCTGGATGATGACTGCTCCCAGTCTGTCTGCTCCCTGATGAATTCGGAGAATTAGGCTCTCATTGGCACTAAATCTGAACTTACTGAATTCAGGACAAAGTGTGGACAGGAGAAATCCTACCGAACACACATTCTTTATGATGCATGTGTAGGTAAAAGCTGACAGCATGTGGTACAAAATTTATTGTATAGACTGTTAGTGTCAGATAAAGGAGAAATCAAGACTTTCTGTAGGGCAATGAAACTTTTCCAGATTCGGTGCACACACCTTCAGAAGGAAGGGTCTGGAGTTACTGCTGTGGATGCTGGCTTTGGGTTCCCACCTGCTTATTAGCTAACAGGTGCCAGTTATTAGAGTAAGGTGGAGAGATTGAAAACTTCAACTCCTATTTCATTGATAATAAACACTTTGATCTAGGGCTGTGTCCAAAAATCAACGGAAATACCTACAAAGGAACTGTCCATCATTAAAAAAAAAAAAAATACAGGCATGATGGAATGAAAACAAATAGCCGGAACACAGTAATATAAAGCCAAAGGTGTACAGTGAGGATACACAGTGGACCTTACTCTGTGGGACCTGTCCTCTCTGATAGGAGTAGTGTTGGTTGCTCAGGCATGTCTGACTCTTTGCAATCCCATGGACTGTAGCCCACCAGGCTCCTGTGGCCATGGGATCCTCCAGGCAAGAAAACTGGAGTGGATTTCTATTCCCTTCTCCAGAGGATCTTCCGGACCCAGGGGTCGAACCCAGGTCTCCTGCCTTGCAGGCAGATTCTTTACCATCTGAGCTTCAGGGAAGACCTGTCCTCTCTGGTAGTTGCAGGAAATTCTATCTTGTCTACATCAAAGTTTCCACAAGGATTAGGAAGCTCATGGAGGATTTCTTTTCGTTTCCTTTTCACATCAGTCTTTTAATCTTTACCTGGAGAGAAATCTTCGAGAGGTTTTCAATGACAAGCATCGTCTCAAAGAGAAAAAAAAAAAAAAGCTTCAAAGTGGATTTCTAGCAGGAAAACTTGAGATAAAGTGTAGATGTCACCTTCTCTATTCCTGTTGTTTACCTCTCCTTTGTCTGAGCTGTGTGCACCTCAAACACTTTCGAAGACATTCAGTGGAAAAACGGGGATCCTTTTCTAAGGCGAATGGGGCACTCTTGGAATCTGTACTTAAATGTGCAACCTGGTGACTATTTAGAGGAGTCCTACTGTGTGTGACCTTGCTTCTAGGTGGGGACTCTGCAGAACACCATGCACGTCTGCCTTCCGTCTTTTACATTCCTGTTTGTCTAACTGAACCTTGATAGCTTTCTTTCCATGTGGTCATAGGTCTCAGGACAAACAGTCACAGAGTCAGGGTGCTAGGTGACTCCTGGAGACACTAGGGCCTTTGCCCCCCAACCTTCGAGAGCCCTCTTACATATCTGTCCACTGGACAGTGCTGACAAAGATCCCTTCTACTGAAGCAATATGCCCATGTGTACGAGTCATGATGCTTGGACATGATTCTGGATTCTCGACCTTCACAGGTCATTTGGTCTTCTTTTTTCACCAAAAAATACCTGTTAAACACATGGTTGCCAAAACTTGACCATCAAGAAACAAACGCCATTGAAACACCCAGACTTATTCACTCCGAAAAAAAATCCCCATGAAACACCTGGACTTATTCATTCACCAGATCCAGTAGTGGGGATTCAGCAACACCAAAGTGTGAAGGCCATGGCAGTGAGGAAGTGACTCATCAGCACATGAAAACCGCTTATAAAAACAAGAAGAGATGATGAAGCGGGAAGGAGAGAGATTTAGGGAGTGTGGGCCTGTGACACTGGACAGAGAACAGCATCCTATAGAAATCTACAGGTTCCTAGAAGGACTGAAGCTTCATTCTGGGTCAGAGCAGCAGGTTAACTCAGGTGACTCAGGATTTCTCAGCCTCTCCGTGATGGATACGACTGAATAATTCTCTGTGAGGTGCTGTCTTGCACATTGTAGGCTGTTAGGCAGCCTGATTAATCTTCAGTGCCCACATGGAGTGGATAACCTCCCACCCCTCCAACTGTGACATGCGAAACCTCATCATACATGACATGTGTCTCTCCTGGCAGGCACGTCCAGTTGAGAAGCAATATCCTGCAAGCAGTGTTACAAAGGCTTCTCAGACCTGGTCCAACCAAAGCTGCTTGTTAAGGACAGAGATACCAGTATCACAGAGAATTCTAAAACAGGACAAGTTTGGGGAAGACTTCATGCTAAAAAAGTGTGGTTTGGAAGGAGAAGCAGTGACATCTCCCAGGGTGCCTGTTAAAATTTCCGGTGCCAGGCTCAACACGAAACATGTTCTATCAGAAGCAGGGTCACCAATAACCTTCTCTGTGGGTCACTGAGCATGTTCCTATTGGGAGAGTCGCTATGTAGAGAATGTCACCAGGGTCTGGGCTCAAAAAGTGTGCTTGTGAGACTTTCCCTATTGTCCAGTGGTTAAGAACCCACCTTGCATAGCAGGAGTCAACAGTTCAATCACTGGCTGGGGAACCATGACTTCAAATGCCTTGAGGCAGCTATCCCCAAGCATTTCAACTTCAGAGACCTTGGAGGCCATAAGTAGAGAATCCATGCACTGCAACTAAAGACTCTTGCATTGCATGACAAAAAAAAGATCCTGTGTGCCACATCTAAGACATGACAAAGACAAACAAATGAATGAAAAAATAAACACTTGAATGTTTAAAAGAACCTTTCTTGGAAATACAAGCTATACATGTAATTATTTTCTTTCTTTTTTTTTGGTAATTAATTTATTTTTTATTGGAGGCAAATTATTTTACAATATTATATTGGTTGGTTTTGCCATACATTGACATGAATTCGCCCCGGGTTTACACAAGTTCCCCCTCCTGAACCACCCTCCCACCTCCCTCCTCCCTTTATCCTCCCTCTAGGTCATCCCCGTATGCCAGCCCCGAGCATCCTATAACATGCATTGACCCTGAACTAGTGATTCGTTTCACATATGACAACATACGTGTTTCAATGCCATTCTCCCAAATCATCCCACCCTCACCCTCTCCCATAGAGTCCCAAAGGCTGTTCTATACATCTGTGTCTCTTTTGCTGTCTCGTATACAGGGTTATCATTTGCATCTTTCTAAATTCCATATATATGCGTTAGTATACTGTATTGGTGTTTTCCTTTCTGGCTTACTTCACTCTGTATAATAGGCTCCAGTTTCATCCACCTCATTAGAACTGATTCAAATGTATTCTTTTTAATGGCTGAATAATACTCCATTGTGTATATGTACCAAAGCTTTCTTACCCATTCGTCTGCAGATGGACATCTAGGTTGCTTCCATGTCCTGGCTATTATAAACAGTGCTGCAATGAACATTGGAGTACATGTGTCTCTTTCAATTCTGGTTTCCTCGGTGTGTATGCCCAGGAGTGCGATTGCTGGATCATATGGCAGTTCTATTTGCAAATTTTTGAGGAATCTCCACACTGTTCTCCATAGTGGCTGTACTAGTTTGCATTCCCACCAACAGTGTAAGAGGGTTCCTTTCTCTCCACATCCTCTCCAGCATTTATTGCATGTAGACTTTTGGATAGCAGCCATTCTGACTGGTGTGAAATGGTATCTCATTGTGGTTTTGATTTGCATTTCTCTGATTATGAGGGATGTTGAGCATTTGTTCATGTGTTTGTTAGCCACCTTTATGTCTTCTTTGGAGAAATGTCTGTTTAGTTCTTTGGCCCATTTTTTGATTGGGTCATTTATTTTTCTGGAATTGAGCTGCAGGAGCTGCTTGTATAATTTGGAGATTAATCCTTTATCAGTTGCTTCATTTGCTATTATTTTCTCCCATTCTGAAGGCTGTCTTTTCACCTTACTTATAGTTTCCTTTGCTGTGCAGAAGCTTTTGATTTTAATTAGTTCCCATTTGTTTATTTTTGCTTTTATTTCCAATATTCTGGGAGGTGGGTCATGGAGGATCCTGCTGTGATTTATGTCGGAGAGTGTTTTGCCTACGTTCTCCTCTAGGAGTTTTATAGTTTCTGGTCTTACATTTAGCTCTCTAATCCATTTTGAATTTATTTTTGTGTACGGTGTTAGGAAGTGTTCTAGTTTCATTCTTTTACAGGTGGCTGACCAGTTTTCCCAGCACCACTTGTTAAAGAGACTGTCTTTTCTCCATTTTATATTCTTGCCTCCTTTGTCAAAGATGAGGTGTCCATAGGTGCGTGGATTTATCTCTGGGCTTTCTATTTTGTTCCATTTATCTATATTTCTGTCTTTATGCCAGTACCATACTGTCTTGATGATTGTGGCTTTGCAGTAGAGCCTGAAGTCCGGCAGGTTAATTTCCCCAGTTCCATTTTTCTTCCTCAAGATTGCTTTGGCTATTCGAGGTTTTTTGTATTTCCATATAAACTGTGAGATTTTTTGTTCTAGTTCTGTGAAAAATATCGTTGGTAGTTTGATAGGGATTGCATTGAATGTATAAATTACTTTGGGTAGTATACTCATTTTTACAATATTTATTCTTCCAATGCATGAACTTGGTATATTTCTCCATCTATTAGTGTCCTCTTTGATTGCTTTCAGTAGTGTTTTATAGTTGTCTATGTTGGGTTCAGTCTTTTGTTTCCTTAGGTAGATATATTCCTAAGTATTTAATTCTTTTCGTTGCAACAGTGAATGGAATAGTTTCCTTAATTTCTCTTTCTATTTTCTCATTATTAGTGTATAGGAATGCAAGGGATTTCTGTGTGTTGATTTTATATCCTGCAACGTTACTGCAATCATTGATTAGCTCTAGTAGTTTTCTGGTAGAGTCTTTAGGGTTTTCTGTGTAGAGGATCATGTCATCAGCGAACAGTGAAAATTTTACTTCTTCTTTTCCAATTTGGATTCCTTTTATGTCTTTTTCTGCTCTGATTGCTGAGGCCAAAACTTCCAGAACTATGTTGAATAGTAGTGGTGAGAGTGGGCACCCTTGTCTTGTTCCTGACTTTAGGGTAAATGCTTTCAGTTTTTCACCATTGAGGATAATGTTTGCTGTGGGTTTGTCATATATAGCTTTTATTATGTTGAGGTATTTCCCTTCTATTCCTACTTTCTGGAGGGTTTTTATCATAAATGGATGTTGAATTTTGTTGAAGGCTTTCTCTGCATCTATTGAGATAATCATATGATTTTTATTTTTCAGTTTGTTAATGTGGTGTATTACGTTGATTGATTTGTGGATATTGAAGAATCCTTGCATTCCTGGGATAAAGCCAACTTGGTCATGATGTATGATCTTCCTAATATGTTGTTGGATTCTGATTGCTAGAATTTTGTGAAGGAGTTTTGCATCTATGTTCATCAGTGATATTGGCCTATAGTTTTCTTTTTTTGTGGGGTCTTTACCAGGTTTTGGGATTAGGGTGATGGTGGCCTCATAGAATGAGTTTGGAAGTTTCCCTTCCTCAGCAATTTTCTGGAAGAGTTTGAGTAGAATAGGTGTTAGCTCTTCTCTAAATTTTTGGTAGAATTCGGCTGTGAAGCCGTCTGGACCTGGGCTTTTGTTTGCTGGAAGATTCTTGATTACAGCCTCTAGTTCTGTGCTTGTGATGGGTCTGTTCAGATTTTCTATTTCTTCCTGCTTCAATTTTGGAAAGTTGTACTTTTCTAGGAATTTGTCCATTTCTTCCAGGTTATTCATTTTATTGCCATATAATTGCTGATAGTATTCTCTAATAATCCTTTGTATTTCTGTGTTGTCAGTTGTGATCTCTCCATTTTCATTTCTAATTTTATTGATTTGGTTCTTCTCCCTTTGTTTCTTGATAAGTCTGGCTAGTGGTTTGTCAATTTTATTTACCTTCTCAAAGAACCAGCTTTTGGCTTTATTGATTTTTGCTATGGTCTCTTTTGTTTCTTTTGCATTTATCTCTTCCCTAATTTTTACGATTTCTTTTCTTCTACTGACCCTGGGGTTCTTCATTTCTTCCTTTTCTAGTTGCTTTAGATGTAGAGTTAGGTTATTTAGTTGACTTTTTTCTTGTTTCTTGATGTGTGCCTGTATTGCTATGAACTTCGCCCTTAGCACTGCTTTTACAGTGTCCCAGAGGTTTTGGGTTGTTGTGTTTTCATTTTCATTCATTTCTATGCATATTTTGATTTCTCTTTTGATTTCTTCTATGATTTGTTCATTATTCAGCAGCGTGTTGTTCAGCCTCCATATGTTGGCATTTTTAATAGTTTTTCTCCCGTAATTGAGATCTAATCTTACTGCATTGTGGTCAGAAAAGATGCATGGAATGATTTCAACTTTTTTGAATTTACCAAGGCTAGATTTATGGCCCAGGATGTGATCGATCCTGGAGAAGGTTCCGTGTGCACTTGAGAAAAAGGTGAAATTCATTGTGTTGGGGTGAAATGTCCTATAGATACTATTAGGTCTAACTGGTCTGTTGTATCATTTAAAGTTTGTGTTTCCTTGTTAATTTTCTGTTTAGTTGATCTATCCATAGATGTAAGTGGGGTATTAAAATCTCCCACTATTATTGCATTATTGTTAATTTCCCCTTTCATACTTGTCAGTAATTGTCTTACATATTGCGGTGCTCCTATGTTGGGTGCATAAATATTTATAATTGTTATATCTTCATCTTGGATTGATCCTTTGATCATTATGTAGTTTCCTTCTTTGTCTCTTTTCACATCCTTTGTTTTAAAGTCTATTTTATCTGATATGAGTATTGCTACTCCTGCTTTCTTTTGGTCTCTATTTGCATGGAATATCTTTTTCCAGCCCTTCACTTTCAGTCTGTATGTGTCCCTCGTTTTGAGGTGGGTCTCTTGCAGACAACATATATGGGGGTCTTGTTTTTGCATCCATTCAGCCAGCCTTTGTCTTTTGGTTGGGGCATTCAACCCATTTACGTTTAAGGTAATTATAATAAGTATGATCCCGTAGCCATTTTCTTTATTGCTTTGGGTTCGAGTTTATACACCCTTTCTGTGTTTTTCCTGTCTAGAAAAGATCCTTTAGCATTTGTTGGAGAGCTGGTTTGGTAATGCTGAATTCTCTCAGCTTTTGCTTGTCTGTAAAGCTTTTGATTTCTCCTTCATATTTGAATGAGATCCTTGCTGGGTACAGTAGTCTGGGCTGTAGGTTATTTTCTTTCATCACTTTAAGTATGTCTTGCCATTCCCTCCTGGCCTGAAGAGTTTCTGTTGAAAGATCGGCTGTTATCCTTATGGAAATCCCCTTGTGTGTTATTTGCTGTTTTTCCCTTGCTGCTTTTAATATTTGTTCTTTGTGTTTGATCTTTGTTAATTTGATTAATATGTGTCTTGGAGTATTTCGCCTTGGGTTTATCGTGTTGGGGACTCTCTGGGTTTCTTGGACTTGGGTGATTATTTCTTTCCCTATTTTAGGGAAGTTTTCAACTATTATCTCCTCAAGTATTCTTTCATGGTCTTTCTTTTTGTCTTCTTCTTCTGGGACTCCTATGATTCGAATGTTGGAGCGTTTAACATTGTCCCAGAGGTCTCTAATATTGTTCTCATGTCTTTTAATTTGTTTTTCTTTTTTCCTCTCTGTTTCATTTATTTCTACAATTCTATCTTCTAGCTCGCTTATCCTGTCTTCTGCCTCTGTTATTCTACTATTTGTTCCCTCCAGAGTGTTTCTGATCTCATCTATTGCATTATTCATTGTATATTGACTCTTTTTTATTTCCTCTAAGTCCTTCTTAAACCTTTCTTCCATCTTCTCAATCCTTTTCTCCAGGTTATTTATCTGTAACTCCATTTTGCTTTCAAGATTTTGAATCATTTTCACCACCAAAATTCGAAATTCTTTATCAGGTAGATTCCCTATATCTTCCTCTTTTGTTTGTGTTGGTGGGCATTTATCTTGTTCCTTTACTTGCTGGGTATTTCTCTGCCTCTTCATCTTGCTTATAATGCTTTGCTTGGGGTGGCCTTTCCCTCTTCTGGCCGTTTGTGGAGATCTATTTGTTATGTAGTTTCCTCTCTGTGTGTGGGGTTGGACAGGTGACTTGTCAAATTCCCTGGTTATGGAAGCTTGTGTCGGTGTTCTGGTGGGTGCAGCTGGATTTGTTCTCTCTGGAGTGCAATGAAGTGTCCAGTAATGAGTTATGAGATGTCAGTGGCTTTGGAGTGACTTTGGGCAGCCTGTATAATGAAGCTCAGGGCTAGTTTCCTGTGTTACTGGAGAATTTGCATGGTATGTCTTGCTCTGGAGCTTGTTGACCCTTGGGTGGTGCTTGGTTTTAGTGTAGGTATGGAGACGTTTGATGAGCTCCTATCGATTAATGTTCCCTGGAGTCAGGAGTTTTCTGGTGTTCTCAGGATTTGGCCTTAAGCCTCTTCCCTCTGGTTTTTGGTCTTATTCTTGGAGTAGCCTCTAGACGTCTCTATCTGTCATTTCCAAGGTGGTTCCCTCTGTTTTAGCTTCTGTTTGCTGGTCTCTTCAGTGTCTAATTTCCGCCCTGATACTAGGGGGTGGGTGGACACTTTTTAAGGCTCAGTTGTTCAGTCCTGTTCTGGGAAGGAAGGAACGCTGCAGTCGAATATCTCTGGCGTCTGTGGGGAGTGCTCGCAGCGTCTCGGCCACACTGGGTTTGCCCCCACTCACAGCACGTATGCTGTCCCAGTCTATACTGCACAGGCTCTAGGTTACTCTGCCGGAAACTATCTGAGGCCAGCGCCGGGTTGTATGCACTTCCCAGGTCTGAGCGGCTCAAGTTCAGGTTCTCAGGTACTCCACAAAGGCGCAGACTTGGTTGGGCCTGCGTTTTGTGCCTTTCCCGGTCCGAGCAGCTCAGGGGACCAGGTGTTTGGTGAGCGAGGTCTCTGCGACTTATCGCCTCCCCAGTCCCCGCCACTCAGTTTTCTGGGTGTACAACCGGCGCACCTTCTCAGGGGGATATCGACCGGCCTGAACCCAAGAAGTCCTGGTTAGCAACAAGCCTGTCTGCAGTTTGTATCTGATGCCTTTCTGGGGCCGCGGTTGCCCGCTCCGGCTCTGGCTGCGCTCCCTGCCTGTCTCGGCGGGGGATGGGGGATGGGCCAGCCGCAGCCGGCTCGCTCTGCTCAGTCCTTTATTCTGTGAGCGGGGCTGGCCGAGTCGTAGGTTAGAGCTTTCCACCTTTTCATGGGGAAGCTATCCCACAGTCTGCTTTGCTCTCCCCAGTTCTCTCAAATTGTTCTCGTGGCATTCAAGCCCAGTCCTCTCTCTAAGCAGTTCAGCCGGCTCCTCCCTGCCCAGCCCCCGCTTGCTAATGGCGTATGCAGGCGTCTGTGCTGCTTCTCCACTGGGAGTTACCATTTGGCGGGTAATCTGTGGGTTTTTAAAAAATATTAAAAAAAAAAAAAAAAAAGAGGGTTATGTGGCCCTCTGAGCTTCCAAGGCTCGCCACAGTTTCGCCAGTGAGAGTGTTTCCTGGTGTTTGGAAACTTCTCTCTTTTTAAAGCCTCCCTTCCCGGGACGGAGCTCCGTCCTTACTTCTTTTGTCTCGCTTTTTATCTTTTATGTTTTTTCCTACCTCCTTTTGAAGACAATGGGCTGCTTTTCTGGCTGCCTGACGTCCTCTGCCAGCATTCAGAAGTTGTTTTGTGGACTTTACTCCGTGTTCAAATGTTCTTTTGATGAATTTGTGGGGGAGAGAGTGGTCTCGCTGTCCTATTCCTCCACCATCTTGTTCCTCCTCAATTATTTTCTTAAAAAAAAATAAAAGAATGGGTTATTATCCAAAATTAGATTCTAACTACACTGAAACTTTGCTCAGGAATTCTTGAGGGGACCAGGTGTTTTTGGTGGCCAAGGTCAAAAGATTCACTCCATTATTTTAAGACAGGAGTTGTGTGATCAGATATATAAAACTAATGATCATAGAGAAAATAGAAAAGTAAGACACATTTAATAAGCTGGGAGAAAGTGTCTTCATAGTTACAGACAACTGGATAAATTGGAGAAGACACCAAGAAGACATTCCCGTCACAGCTTAGCATTATTTTGAAGCAGTTACAAGAGCAAAGTTTGTTCAGGAGTGTTCCATTTTTATCTATTATTCTATTATCCACATTTTGATCAACATTTATGAAAGATAGCGGGGATTAAAAGTCCCATGACTTCCTTCAGTTACAAAATGACAGAACGGTCACAACCTGTTACTCTTGAAGAAACTGTTAAATGTCCCCTTGATTAGCAGTTAGAAAGGTCTTCCTAGGATGGGACAGCCCTACATTCCCAGGGGACACATGTTGGTAAGAATCTAAAAGGAAAACTTGGGGATGTTGGAGGTGCCTAAGGAGAGACAGAAGGGTGATGACGGGTGTATAAGATGTGCTAGCTGGATCACATCCCTGCTTGAAAATATCTGTATCAGGCTGATCCAGTCATTCCAATGGTTAAGACTCTGCACTTCCACTGCAGGGAGCATGGGTTGGGGAACTAAGATCCTGCAGTGGTTCATGGCGGGACAAACCAAAAAAACCTAATGATTATCTGAATCAGAGACAAGATAGAAAAAAAAATCAGGATGTTTTAAGACATGAAAACCATCTATCACATAGATTTCACAGCAAAATTTAAGAAAGGACTGCATACACAGAAGGAATATGTGAAGGAAAGAGAAAATATGATATTACAACAGAAAGCAAAAGAAAAAATAGATACTATCGTTGGTCCATGTGAACATGAAGGGAAGCGGCCAACTGAAGATATGAGCTGAAGACACCCCTGAGACAAGCTCTTCTCAAAGGTCTGACTTCAATATAAAACAAGGATTCTGAGTTCTGATCTGTCCTGGGAGTAGCCAGTACTGGTAAAGACTCCGGCTGTTCTCACTCAGTAGACTCAAAAATCCTGACTCTCACAGTTTCCTCATTTTTCTACTTAGATCAAGACACATCTGTAGGGTATCTATCTGATAAGTTACCATGAATGAAGATAAAGTTAAGTAAAACTAGCTTAAAATAATACCAAGAATAGATTCTTTGCCAGTCTGATCATGGATATAAGTGTGTGTATAGAGTTAGGAGGCAGGTCAGGTGGTCTGGTATTCCCATCTCTTTCAGAATTTTCCACAGTTTGTTGTGATCCACACAGTAAAAGGCTTTGGCATAGTCAATGAAGCAGAAATAGATGCTTTTCTGGAATTCTCTTGCTTTTCACATGATCCAGCGGATGTTGGCAATATGATCTCTGGTTCCTCTGCCTTTTCTAAAACCAGCTTGAACATCTGGAAGTTCATGGTTCACATATTGCTGAAGCCTGGCTTGGAGAATTTTGAGCATGACTTTACTAGCGTGTGAGATGAGTGCAATTGTGCGGTAGTTTGAGCATTCTTTGGCATTGTCTTTCTTTGGGATTGGAATGAAGACTGACCTTTTCCAGTCCTGTGGCCACTGCTGAGTTTTCCAAATTTACTGGCATATTGAGTACAGCACTTTCACAGCATCATCTTTCAGGATTTGAAATAGCTCAACTTGAATTCCATCACCTCCACTATCTTTGTTCATAGTGATGCTTTCTAAGGCCCACTTGACTTCACATTCCAAGATGTCTGGCTCTAGGTGAGTGATCACGCGATCGTGATTCTCTTGGTCATGAAGATATTTTGTGTACAGTTCTTCTGTGTATTCTTGCCAACTCTTCTTAATATCTTCTGCTTCTGTTAAGTCCATGCCATTTCTGTCCTTTATCGAGCCCATCGTTGCATGAAATATTCCCTTGGTATCTCTAATTTTCTTGAAGAGATATCTTGTCTTTCCTATTCTGTTGTTTTCCTCTATTTTTTGCATTGATCGTTAAGGAAGGCTTTCTTATCTCTCCTTGCTATTCTTTGGAACTCTGCATTCAGATGCTTATATCTTTCCTTTTCTCCTTTGCTTTTCACTTCTCTTCTTTTCACAGCTATTTGTAAGGCCTCCCCAGACAGCTATTTTGCTTTTTTTGCATTTCTTTTCCATGGGGATGGTCTTGGTCCCTGTCTCCTGTACAATGTCACGAACCTCCGTCCAGAGTTCATCAGGCACTCTATCTATCAGATCTAGTGCCTTAAATCTATTTCTCACTTCCACTGTATAATCATAAGGGATTTGATTGAGGTCATATCTGAATGGTCTAGTGGCTTTCCCTACTTTTTTCAATTTAAGTCTGAATTTGTCAATAAGGATTTCATGATCTGAGCCACAGTCAGCTCCTGGTCTTCTTTTGCTAACTGTATTGAACTTCTCCATCTTTGGCTGCAAAGAATATAATCAATCTGATTTCAGTGTTGACCATCTGGTGATGTCCATGTGTACAGTCTTCTCTTGTGTTGTTGGAAGAGGGTGTTTGCTATGACCAGTGCGTTCTCTTGGCAAAACTCTATTAGCCTTTGCCCTGATTCATTCCTTACTCCCAAGGCCAAATTTGCCTGTTACTCCAGGTGTTTCTTGACTTCCTACTTTTGCATTCCAGTCCCCTATAATGAAAAGGACATCTTTTTTAGGTGTGAGTTCTAAAAGGTCTTGTAGGTCTTCATAGAACCGGTCAACTTTGGCTTCTTCAGCATTACTGGTTGGGGCACAGGCTTGGATTACTGTAATATTGAATGGTTTGCATTGGAAATTAACAGAGATCATTCTGTCATTTTTCAGATTGCATCAAGTATAGCATTTTGGACTCTTTTGTTGACCATGATGGCTACTCCATTTCTTCTAAGGGATTCCTGCCCACAGTAGTAGATATAATGGTGGAATGTGAAGTCAAGTGGGCCTTAGAAAGCATCACTACTAACAAAGCTAGTGGAGGTGATGGAATTCCAGTTGAGCTATTTCAAGTCTTGAAAGATGATGCTGTGAAAGTGCTGCACTCAATATGCCAGCAAATTTGGAAAACTCAGCAGTGGCCACAGGACTGGAAAAGGTCAGTCTTCATTCCAGTCCCAAAGAAAGGCAATGCCAAAGAATGCTCAAACTACCGCACAATTGCACTCATCTCACACGCTGGTAAAGTCATGCTCAATATTCTCCAAGCCAGGCTTCAGCAGTATGTAAACCATGAACTCCAAGATGTTCAAGCAGGTTTTAGAAAAGGCAGAGGCACCAGAGATCAAATTGCCAACATCCGCTGGATCATGGAGAAAGCAAGAGAGTTTCAGAAAAACATCTATCTGCTTCATTGACTATGCCAAAGCCTTTTACTGTGTGGATCACAATCAACTTTGGAACATTCTGAAAGAGATGGGAATCCCAGACCACCTGACCTGCCTCTTGAGAAACCTGTATGCAGGTCAGGAAGCAACAGTTAGAACTGGACATGGAACAACAGACTGGTTCCAAATAGGAAAAGGTGTACGTCAAGGTTGTATATTGTCACCTTGCTTCTTTAACTTATATGCAGAGTACATCATGAGGAACGCTGGGCTGGAAGAAGCACAAGCTGGAATCAAGATTGCTGGGAGAAATATCAATAACCTCAGATATGCAGATGACATTACCCTTATGGCAGAAAGTGAAGAGGAACTCAAAAGCCTCTTGATGAAAGTGAAAGAGGAGAGTGAAAAGGTTGGCTTGAAGCTCAACATTCAGAAAACAAAGATCATGGCATCTGGTCCCATCACTTCATGGGAAATAGATGGAAAAACAGTGGAAACAGTGTCAGACTTTATTTTTTGGGGCTCCAAAATCACTGCAGATGCTGATTGCAGCCATGAAATCAAAAGACGCTTGCTCCTTGGAAGGAAAGTTATGACCAACCTTGATAGTATATTAAAAAGCAGAGACATTACTTTGCCAACCAAGGTCCGTCTAGTCAAGGCAATGGTTTTTCCCGTGGTCATGTATGGATGTGAGAGTTAGACTGTGAAGAAAGCTGATCGTTGAAGAATCGATGCTTTTGAACTGTGGTGTTGGAGAAGACTCCTGAGAGTCCCTTGGTCTGCAAGGAGATCCAACCAGTCCATTCTAAAGGAGATCAATCCTGGATGTTCATTGGAGGGACTGATGCTAAAGCTGAAACTGCAATACTTTGGCCACCTCATGCGACGAGTTGACTCACTGGAAAAGACTCTGATGCTGGGAAAGGTTGGGGGCGGGAGGAGAAGGGGACGACGGAGAATGGGATGGCTGGATGGCATCACCGACTCTGTGGACATGAGTTTGAGTGTACTCCAGGAGTTGGTGATGGACAGGGAGGCCTGGCGTGCTGTGCTTCATGGGGTCGCGGAGAGTCGGACATGACTGAGTGACTGAACTGAACTGAACTGAGTTAAATTCACCCATTCCAGTTCATTTTAGTTCACTGATTCATAGAATGTCTATGTTCACTCTTACCATGTCCTTTTTGACCACTTACAATTTACCTTGATTCATGGACCTATGCAATATTGCTCTTTACAGCATCGGACCTGCTTCTTTCACCAGTCAGATCCACAACTGCGTATTGTTTTTACCAGACCAGCTGACCTGCTTCTTGAGAAACCTGTATGCAGGTCAGGAAGCAACAGTTAGAACTGGACATGGAACAACAGACTGGTTCCAAATAGGAAAAGGAGTACCTCCTTTCAGTGATCATGAATTGTCACCATGCTTATTTAACTTATATGCAGAGTATATCACGAGGAACTCTGGGCTAGAAGATGCAGAAGCTGGAATCAAGATTGCCGGGAGAAATATCAGTAACCTCAGATATGTAGATCACACCACCCTTATGGAAGAAAGAGAAGAGGAACTCAAAGGCCTCTTGATGAAAGTGAAAGAGGAGAGTGAAAATGTTGGCTTGAAGCTCAACATTGAGAAAACTAAGATCATGGCATCTGGTCCCATCACTTCATGGGAAATAGATGGGGAAACACAGGAAGCAGTGTCAGACTTTATTTTTCTGGGCTCCAAAATCACTGCACATGCTGATTGCAGCCATGAAATTAAAAGATGCTTACTCCTCGGAAGGAAAGTTATGACCAACCTAGATAGTATATTAAAAAGCAGAGACATTAGTTTGCCAACCAAGGTCCCTCTAGTTAAGACTATGGTTTTTCCAGTGGTCATGTATGGATGTGAGAGTTGGACTGTGAGGAAAGCTGATCACTGAAGAATTGACGCTTTTGAACTGTGGTGTTGGAGAAGACTCTTGAGAGTCCCTTGGACAGCCAGGAGATCCAACCAGTCCATGCTAAAGGCAATCGGTCCTGGGTGTTCATTGGAAGGACTGATGCTAAAGCTGAAGCTCCAATACTTTGGCCACCTCAAGCGATGAGTTGACTCACTAGAAAAGACCCTGATCCTTGGAGGGATTGGGGGCATGAGGAGAAGGGTACGACAGAGAATGAGATGGCTGGATGGCATCATCGACTCGATGGAGGTGGGTTTGAGTGATCTCCGGGAGTTGTTATGGACAGGGAGGCCTGACGCGCTGTGATTCATGGGGTTGCAAAGAGTCGGACACGACTGAGTGACTGAACTGACCTCTTAGTTACAAAGACAATAGATCCCACTGAGGGGCAAGAGGAGGTGGTGTACACTTGGTTCTAATGTGATCGTCACCTCAGGGAAATAGGAGGATTTCCAAAGGTCTCTTAGGAAATCATTTTACCCTGACTAATCCACACAGTCAATCTTTACTTTTAGAAAATAAATTGCAAACTATCTCCTAAATGTTAAGGAAATAATACAGGAGTTGGGGATATGTACCTTGGACAGTGTATCCCAGTTTGATATCAGGATACAAAGGAAAATAAATATTCCTGATCTTGAAATATCACATGTGTTTTGTGATTTCTCATTCACTCTAAAGGTCAAACGTCCAGATTCCCTCAAGCTTCCCCTAAAACAATCGTCAAGATAAAAATGACAAAAACACATGAAAGATGATTCCTGCCAAATAGGATACTGAAAATGTCTTCTGTGTAACCTTGGTCTTAGGAGGAACAACCATTAGTTCACGGTCATAATGATCGTATAAAAAGTGGCAACTCACAACCTTTCCAGCTACTGGGACAGCCTCAGCCTTGACCAAAGAAAGACTGCGGGAACGTCAAAATGAACGTCCTGTTCCTGAGTTTACTCCTTGGTGTAGCTTGTGTCGCCCAAGAAGAGGAAGCTCAGCCAAGTCTCTCAGAGGTAGCAGGGATGGTCTGATCTGGGAGCAGGTCTTGGGTGTGTGTTTGTGTGTTCCTTTTGTGGTTTTGTTAGGTGGATCCATGAGCTGAGCCATCTCCCTCCAACTCAACACTGCTCCATTTATTGGCTCTATACCTGCTCGAATTGGTCTCTGTATCATCTTTACTGTGTATTAGTTGCCTCTTCATTTTTCCTGCTCTTGTAACATAGAAAGAGGGTCCGTGAAACAGCTGTTGGAGTTCTTGCATTTGACACCAGAGCTCAAGCTATCTCAGAGAAATCTCAATTCCTTTTTTTACTCTGACTTCAGTTTTACATTATTGTCAATTTTGATAACGTCTCTGATTTGCACAAGTGATGGTAAACTCATGACCGATGATGTTGGATGAAATAAAAAGACAAGGGCTACACGTTTGAAGGGGAATTTTGCTGTTAGCTTTCAGGGCAATGGAGAACCGCATACATTGCATCCAGCAACCTGGAGAAGATCAAGCCCAACGGGCCATTCAGGGTTTACCTCCACAAACTTCTGTTTGATGATGAACAGGGCACAGTAGACTTCTACTTTTATGTCAGGTAAGTAAATATCACCCAGAAGGAAAACACAGGTAAACCCTGAACCTCCAGGAGAGTGTGTCTTCCCCATGTGCAGAGAACTTTCTAGATGATGTTGGCAGCATGACGCCCTGAGTTGTGGGGCTGAGAAGTGTCTCTGAACTGTCAAGGGGATTTCCCCTGTGAGCCTCCAGGGAATGTCCTGGAGCCTGCCTGAAAGAAGGCCCCAGAATCTCCACTGCCATCAATTCATTATAGGCATGAGGGACACAGATATAATATCCTTATGTGAAATAGGCATATCGTGTAACCTGTGTGTTTCCTTGTGTGTGTGTGTGTGTGTGTGTGTGTATGTCTCAACATTCATGTCTTCTGGGGGTTAATCCTCTTAATGACACTGTGATGGAAAAAGGATATTGGTTTTGATAAAATTTTAAAAAATATTTTCCTATGTTTGTGATTCTTTTCCCCTATAATATTATTTAATGAATCATTGCCAGGGTTTTGAGAACCCCAAGGTGTGTCATGATGGCCACAACTCACTGTTTGCATGAAGTATTTTTTTAAAAACAGGTACACTTTTATTTTCCTAAAATTCTAGATTCTTCCATATTTGGCTTTGAACATGATTTATTTTGTATTTGTAATTTATCTTTGGCACTATAGCTCTGATTTAATAGACAAGCCTTCCTTGACTCTCAACAGTGACTTGTCCTTACAGATAATGTTTCTTCCCTTTTCAAGGTCACATTGTTACAGACTCTAAGCTTACACGCCATAGTTAATCTTTGAGGAGAAGCAAAGAAAATCCTAATCTTATATCAAAATTTTTTATGACTTTAATCAACCTGCTTGAATGTGTTTTGTTTTTTTTTTTAAGACACAAGGGAAAATGGGACTATAAACACACCACGGGAATAAAGCAAGATGATGGCACTTATGCTGTAGACTGTAAGTATGAGTGTTTCACTGGTCAGAGTATGCTTGGGTAGAAATCTTGGCACAACTTCCTTCAGAAATCCCACACAGCTGAATGTTACTGCTACGAACAATCAGAGGGCTGAGCAGCCTCTAGTCCCTAAGATCTCCAATCAGTTTATTTTTTCATGAGACAAGGGTTCAAACGCACAGCCTGGGGGTCTCCACCCAGTTATGAGTGTCACCCAGTTATTAGTGTCACCCAGTTATATAGCGTGTGGAGACCTGTATTTCATATGGTTCGCACAGATAATTTGCAACAGCCTTTTGAACTGACATCGCAAGAGACTAAGTTTTGCACATCAGTATCATTCACTTTAAAAAATCAATATTAAAATATCTAATCCACTCAAGGCGCAATGAATGAACTTAAATCCAAATAAATTATCCTGAGTTCAAACATAAAGTCAGCTTCTGTTGAAAGCCATGGGGATGCTGGCCAACATATATATCCCTAGGTTCTTTAATAACAGCCCCAAAATATATTCCTAATATTACATGGTCCTACATGGTACGTATTTCACTACAATTTAAGTGTATCCAATCAAGTGCATGAAAATTTGGGAATGGAAAACTTTTGCCTGCTTTACTTGCTGTCATAACAACCATTGCATTTGGCCCACCCACGGAGCGAGACACACATCAGTATAGCATATACTGGTGCTGCTACCCTCAAAATGTCACAGTATATTCAACCGACAGTAAATTAAGACAAGGTTATATATATATGCCTTTTCTCTCTCTCACAGATGAGGGTAAAAATGTATTTGAAGTTGCTTATGCATCCAAACACGTCCTGGTAGCACATAACAACAACGTGGATGAACATGGCAAGAAGACAGTACTGACTGGAATATTTGGTTCGTATGACATCCTCCTATCCACACTGGCAAGATCATGTAACATTTCCATCCTCACTATTTTCATCCATAAAGTCATTGTATGGTGACAATTTCCATTGCTCAGTCTACAGGACCTAGGTCTTTTTGTTAATGGAATTAAGGAATCTGGAAAGTAATCTACCAAGAAAGAGGAGCTCATAGGGTAGAGGTGGTCAGATCATCAGAAATTTCAAAATTATCCGACCTGTGGTAATTTAAAGATAAGCTGAGTTTCACTAAATATGCATTTTTTTTTTAATTTTAATGGGAGGAAAATTAAAATGTTCCATTGGTGTCTACTTTTCTTTTCTTTTTTCCCAACAGCTAAGTTTATTTCAAGCCATGGCTATAATGAGGCGACTCTCAATTGCTTCAACTGATACCAGTTTCACAGTTCACTCAAAGTCTTGGAACAGAAACTTGCATAATAAATATTCACCCCCTTCAATTTTTCAAACCATTGTTTTTGTGAACAATGACATCATCCCCAAAACCATATAGAAGCACTGAGGAGTGTGAATACCATTGGAACAGCATGGGTCTATCAGAGACAATTTACTAGTGAGAACAGTGGGCTAATTTAACAACAACAAAAAAAAATCATCTCCCAATATCATGTGTGATGTAGTGAGCATATCTGTCTCAGGGTAGAACCCTGTTTCCTATTTATTTGGGGCCAGAACAAGACAGGAGTGGCAGGTACATAAACTAGGAATTTGATAAAGAAGGAAGGAGGTTCCATAGTGTGATGGATGGAGTCCAAAATCCATGGAGCTCCTGTGGTTCCTGCTGCCTATGTTAGTTACAGAGTTGGACGGGGAATAATTCTTAAGACAGACAGAAGACAACTGTGTCGGGGAAAATGGAAACTGTTTGAGGCTTAATGGTAACAAGTGAACATCTGACTTGCACACTCAACTTCTTGTTCTGTATTCAGAAATTTCTCTGGGATCTAAGAGGCAAAAATTCTGTTTTCTGCATGGTACTTTTCAGTTAAACCAAATATTGAAGCGGAAGGCTTGCAGAAGTTCAAGGAGCTGACAGAAAAGGAAGGGATTGATGAGAAAAATATCGTGAATTTCATCGAAAGTGGTAATGGAATTATACTTTTCCCAAAATGTATCATTCACCCAATTGTTAAATATATTATTAGGAAACAAATCAATTTATTTAAATTTTCTTTCTCTATAAATAACATTTTATACAATCTCTTACTTAAAATCGGAAGAAAAAGCCCTGGAAATTCTGGGGAATGGTAGTAATCTTGTGCAATGTTTTTCTGTCCTTTTCATTTTGCCCAGATGACTAGCTTCCCTGAGGAAAGCTACGAACTTCAAAACATCCTGAGTATAAGTGAAAAACGTCTCTTACTACTGCTGTTCCCATTAAATAACTCAAAAGGAAACATGGTGATTTCATATCTGCCAAATTTTGTAGGTAATGGTTTTTTGTCCCATCAGCTTACATTCTATAACTAGAGAACATGGTTACATTAAGTTATTTCTCTTCTCCTGAGCCATATTAAATTGTAAATTTGTTGGTTGATTAATACTGAGTATCTTTGGTGAGAGAGCCTTATCCTGCAGGATTCATGCAGACCAAAGTCGTC
The DNA here is from genome assembly GCF_049115385.1 of Moschus berezovskii. Taxonomy (NCBI): domain Eukaryota; kingdom Metazoa; phylum Chordata; class Mammalia; order Artiodactyla; family Moschidae; genus Moschus; species Moschus berezovskii. Next base: position 6,848,228 of record NC_142489.1, read on the forward strand.
CCAGAGAAGCCCAAATGGCCACAAGCTGGTAGAAACCAATCCATCAGTCCTGACTTCATGGCTGTCCACACACATTCCTCCTCTAGGAGAACTGGATTAAATAGAGCTTGTCGTTCCTGCAACACCAGTGTTTCATGACACATGGTTTTAATAGAACCAGTAAAGGCCCTCCAACCACACTGAAACATACCTTTGAAATATATTCCCCCTCAGAAGAAGACTATCTTAAAGTGGAATCTTTTAAACTTTCTAATTTAAGCCTCACAGAGATTTGAAAATGACACTGATGTAGACTAATGTGTGGCTTTTAAATTTCTGTAGAGAAAAAAAGATGAAAGATAAAGAGCAAAGGAAAACTTTAGCTTCCATTTGAATATGATACAAAATATGTGCTGCATACATTCAATAGAGTATTAGTCATAAAAGAAGGAAATCATGCCGATTGCAGAAACATGGATGCAACTAGAGATTATCATACTAAGTGAAGCCAGTCAGGATGAGAAAGAGAAAGATCACATGGTATTACTTGTACGTGGAATCTAAACTATAAAATGAAGACGTTATTTACAAAACAGATCCACAGATGTAGAGAACACACTTGTGTTCACCAAGGAGCAGGACGCTGGGTAAGAAGAGGATAGGAAATTTGGGACTAGCAGATGTAAGCTACTGTATACAAGATGAATACGCGAGAAAGTCGTACTATACACCAGAGAGAGCTAAACACAATATTCTGTAAAAAACTTAAACGGGAAAAGAATTAGAAAAAGAATAGATATTAACATATAATATGTATGTATAAATTATTAACCTTTCAGTACTACTGTACTAATACAACTCTGTTAATCAACTATACTCGAATATAAAATAAAAATTTAAACGTAGATTCTTGAAGACCCCAAAGACAAAGCCGTGGAATTAGAGGAGCTTGCCCCAATCACAGATACAGGAAACCATCTTGACATGAACCTTTCCCATGAACTTGAATTCAGAAACCATTCCTCCTAAAATTGATCTCAAATGGGAAAGGTCGCCCCATATGTACCTCCTGGGGAAAATTCAACAGGGACCCCACCACACACACATCACAGAGATGTGGATTAGTGAGTTCCATCAGGATTCTGACATTGGATTAGCTACCAGCTCCTGTACCCTGGACAGCCTACTGCTTGAACCTCAACCCTGGTGGCCGTCAAAAAGTCGACTCTACTAATTGTTTTTGTTTTATCCACCTACAGAGGAGTCACTTAGACCAGTCATGCCCTTGTCTCCATGGAATCAAGACCAACAACCCGAAGATGACTTTCCTGGTTCCTGATTAACATGATCCTTCTTTCTTCACACTCACACTCCGTTTTGCATCTCATCTCTCCTGGTCACTAATCATGTCCTGTCTGGTGGCATTTGATTTCTGAGGGTTTAAAAAAATTAGTTTAATTCACTATGGAGTTACTTGTGTCTTTCCTTAAAGTCTCCATTTTAAAACACACAAATATGCATGTTAAATTTCCCCATCCAGAAACATATGCCTTTTAAGGCATAGGTGTTCTATCAGAGATCATTCTGAGGATGGGTAAATAGAGATGTCCTAGAGGTACTGAAGGGAGAAGGAGAAAACAGAATAAACCATCATGGGACATGGGGCAGAATTATGGATCCTCTTACTGCAGTGGGAGGAGGCAATCTGTTCCAGAAAGATGTCCCTAGAAAACATCGTATTCATCACAGTGAAAGGAGCTTGTGTTCCACTCTCTGAGCTTCATAGACAGAAAGTGGAAGATGCCACCGGCCACAACTGAGAAAACATGTGTATTCTGACCACTCCAGCACTTGTGCAATTGAGCTGAAGGACTGATATTTGGTAACATTCCCTCACTAGGAATCAAATGTGTGCAGCAGCTGAGTCTCGGTCAATGCATAGTAACAAGAAGTCAGCGCAGTGTCTGCAGAAACAAGAAATCGACAGCTCAGTCAGGAAGCTGGAATTATTCACAACATCTAAAGATGGTCTTCCATCCTCTTAGTCTTAGAAGAGCAGTGGACGCTAATATCTGGAGGACTGGACATTCCCACTGTCATGGGCAGGGAACACTGATCACTCCTCATGGTGGTCGAGCTCTTTACAACATAGAAGATCTTGCAGACACTCACGATGGACAACTTATTCCAAGCATTGGGCCAAAGCTCACAGATTTAGTCTAAGAGCTTGGATAATAGTACCACACTGAGTAATATTTAAGAGAAAAACTGTTTCCATTTCTACATAGACATGGCCTCCAAATGGGCTACAGCTGGCTGAGTCAAAGAACCAGTAACGAATGTTTCTATGGCTTAGTTGGTATTAATGGAGGGTAAGGACAATGTTTAAGTTCTTGCACTTTTTCAGCAGAGTGTATGAGCTTGGAGTTCTGACTCTGGTCTTCACACTACCTTTGGAAATGCTGGATTGGATGAGTGGAAGTACACATAGGCAACTGAACACAGAGCAACATAGTGAATCTCTTAAAAGGATATTGAAGGCCAAGACGTGACACAAACAGCTCAAAAATTGTGAACTATCATATATATGCTTGAGTTTCCCTGATAGTTCAGTTACTAAAGAGTCTGCCTGCAGTGTATGAGACCTGGTTCAATTCCTGTGTTGGGAAGATCTGCTGGAGAAGGGAGAAGCTACCCAGTCCATTCATTCTTTCCTTGTGGCTCTGCTGGTAAAGAAACTGCCTGAAATGCAGGAGACCTGGGTTGGGTAGATATATCGCACAAGGGAAAGTTTACCCATTCCAGTATTCTGGCCTGGAGAATTCCATGGAGTGTACAGTCCATGGGGTCACAAAGAGTCGGACATGACTGAGCAAATTTCACTTATATATATACATACACACACTTGTATGTGTTTGACTGTGCATCTTTTCATAACTATATTTATTAAAAATGTATTATCTTACATTTAGATCTTTAATCCATTTTGAGTTTATTTTTGTGTATGATGTTAGGGAGTGTTCTAGTTTCATTCTTTTACAAGTGGTTGACCAGTTTTCCCAGCACCAATTGTTAAAGAGATTGTCTTTTCTCCATTGAATATTCTTGCCTCCCTTGTCAAAGGTAAGGTGTCCATAGGTGCATGGATTTATCTATGGGCTTTCTATTTTGTTCAATTGATCTATATTTCTGTCTTTATGCCAGTACCATACTGTCTTGATGACTGTGGCTTTGTAGTAGAGTCTGAAGTCTGGCAGGTTGATTCCCCCAATTCCATTTTTCTCCCTCAATATTGCTTTGGCTATTCGAGGTTTTTTGTATTTCCATACAAATTGTGATATTATTTGTTCTAGCTCTGTGAAAAACACCATTGGTAGCTTGATAGGGATTGCATTGAACCTATAAATTACTTTGGGTAATATATTCATTTTCACAATATTTATTCTTCCAATCCATGAACACGGTATATTTCTCCATCTATTAGTGTCCTCTCTGATTTCTATCACCAGTGTTTTATAGTTTTATATATATAGGTCTTTTGTTTCTTTAGGTAGATATATTCCTAAGTATTTTATTATTTTTGTTGCAATGGTGAATGGGAATAGAACTGCCATACGACCCAGCAATCGCACTCCTGGGCATACACACCATGGAAACCAGAATTGAAAGAGACACATGTACTCCAATGTTCATCCCAGCACTGTTTATAATAGCCAGGACATGGAAGCAACCTAGACGTCCATCTGCAGACGAATGGATAAGAAAGCTGTGGTACATTTACACAATGGAATATTACTCAGCAATTAAAAAGAATACATTTGAATCAGTTCTAATAAGGTGGATGAAACTGAAGCGTATTATACAGAGTGAAGTAAGCCAGAAAGAAAAACACCAATACAGTACACTAACACATATATATGGAATTTAGAAAGATGATAACAATAACCCTGTATACGAAACAGCAAAAGAGACACAGATGTATAGAACAGTCTTTTGGACTCTGTGGGAGAAGGCGAGGGTGGGATGATCTGGGAGAATGGCATTGGAACATGTATATTATCATATGTGAAAAGAATCACAATTCCAAGTTTAATACAGGATGTTCGGGGCTGTTGTACTGGGATGAACCAGAGGGATGGGATGGGGAACATATGTACACCTGGGGCAGATTCATGTCAGTGTATGGCAAAACCAATACAATAATTAGCCTCCAATTAAAATAAATAATTGTTTTGAAATGTATTATCACCATACATTACACAAATAAAGAACATAACAAAACTATAAACAGATTTATTGAAATTAGCACTCCGGTAGAAATGGACACATTACTTGAAAGATGTGTCACAAGAATTTATCTGTCAAAGACATTGAGTAGAATGCTCTAAAAAGTTGCAGTTCAAGATTTAATTCATACCCAAGAAGTAAACAAGAAGTATCACTAAACTTGGAGAAAGCCATGCATTGACACATGATCATAAGATTCACATTAAACTATTTTCCATTCTTCAAAATTCTATGAAAATGAAAGTCACTCTGACTATGTGCGACTCCATGACTATAGAGTCCATGGAATTCTCCAGGCCAGAATACTGGAGTGGGTAGCCTTTCCTGCTCCAGCAGATCTTTCCAACCCAGGGATCGAACTCATGTCTCCCGCATTGTAAGCAGATTCTTTACCAGTTGAGCCACAAGGGAAGCCCAAGAATACTGGCATGGATAGCCTATCCCTTCTCCAGCGGATCTTCCGGACCCAGGAATCGAACCGGGGTCTCCAGCATTGCAGGCGGATTTATTTTACCAACTGAGCTATCATTTGCTTTCTAATCCCCTAGACAGGATTAGGTACCTCCAACAGATTAGGTTAAATTCTATATACTCAGCTGCTGCTGATGCTAAGTTGCTTCAGTCCTATCCAACTCTGTGCAACCACATAGACTGTAGCACACCAGGTTCCTTCAATCCCCGGGATTCTCCAGGCAAGAACACTGGAGTGGGTTGCCATTTCCTTCTCCAATGCCTGAAAGTGAAAAGTGAAAATGAAGTCGCTCCGTCGTGTCTGACTCTTCGGGACCCCATGGACTGCAGCCTACCAGGCTCCTCCATCCATGGGAGTTTCCAGTCAAGAGTACTGGAGTGGGTTGTCATTGCCTTCTCGGCTATATGACCAGAGAAAACCATATTCGAAAAGGTACAAGTATCATCATGTGCAGCTGTACTATTTGCAAAAGCCAGGACACGCAAGGAACCTAAATGTCCACCACACAGGAATGGATAATATATGGTTGTTGTTATGGTTTACTGACTCAGTTGTGTCCAACTCGTTGTGATCCCCATGCACTGGAGGAGCTCCCCAGGCTTCTCTCTTCATGGACTTCCTCTGGCAAGAACACTCGATATACAAAACAGAATACTACTCAGCCTGTTCCAGTGATGTGGATGGACCTGGACTCTGCCATACAGAGTGAGGTAAGTCAGAAACAGAAAAGCAAATACCTCATATGAACAAATGTATTGTGTGTAGAATATACTAAAGTGGTACAGATGACAAGTTCCAGGGCAGAAACAGAGACATACACTTAGAGAACAAACATATAGACACCAAGGTGGAAGGCACGGGGTGGGATAGATTGGGAGATGGGGAATACCACATATACATGATTGATACTACATATAAAATTGGTAACTAATGAGAACTTTATGGTATAGCATAGGGAACTCTACTCAGCACTCTGTGGTGGCCTACATGGGAAGGAAATCCAAAAAAGAGGCTATACGTATATATGTATAACGAATTCACTTTGCTGTACAGCAGAAACACAACAGTGCACAAAGCAACTGTAATCCAACAAAAATTTTATAACAACTTGATATACATGCGTTTTCATTAATTCACAAACATCTAATATACTGAAGAGTAGTCTTTTTTTAAATATCAGTTCAGTTCAGTCACTCAGTTGTGTCCGACTCTTTGCAACCCCACGGACTGCAGCATGCCAGGCTTCCCTGTCCATCACCAACTCCTGGAGCTTATTCAAATTCATGTCCATCAAGTTGGTGATGCCATCCAAGCACCTCATCCTCTGTCATCCCCTTCTCCAAACACACATGAGAGTTAAAACATGAAGAGAATTATATTCATGTTTCTTTTAAATACTAAGATTTCTAAAGACTATTTATTCATAGATATATAATTGATGGATCCAACTTCATATATTTTCTACTATGAATGTATCATAGCTACCAGATGGTTAATTTTATTTCTAAACCTTTCCATATCACAATCAACAAACCAGTGGTTTGTTGATGGTTTTTGTATGTATTAATTGTTTCAGAATTTCTTTAAATAGAATGGCTGTTCAAAGTGAATGCACTTCTAAGGACTTCCGTGATGGTCTACTGGCTAGGATTTTGCCTTCCAATGCAGGGGATGTGACTCAATCCCTAGTTGGTGAGCAAAGATTCTCACATGCCTCACAGCCAAAAATCCAAAATATAAAACAGAAGAAGTGGTGTAACAAATTCAACGTGTGCATGTGTTACTCATTCAATCATGTCTGACTCTTTCTGACACCATGGATTATGGCCCACCAGGTGCCTCTGTCCATTGGATTTCCCAGGTAAGAATACTGGAGTGGTCTGCCATTCCCTTTTCCATGGGATCTTCCTGACCCAGGGTTTAAACCCGTGTCTTCTGCATTGCAGGCGGACACATACACTCAGAGCCACAGACAAGCCCATAAGACAAGATCGGGCACGTTCAGGGTCATAGAATTCCATGGTCATAGAATTTTGACAGATTCAAACAGCCAAGGGGTCTTTTCTAACCAGACCTGTATAGTTCTCAAGTCACACTTCGTTCTTCTCACAGATTCACATAGAACTCACTCTTCCAAATACCTCAGAGCATCCACTCACATTGAGTGTTGATCTGTCCTTTACACTCAGAACCTTCGTATAGAAACATTCCCACTTTCCGAAAGAAGACTCCAAGTACACTCGGGGTTCTCACTTTTCTTTATTTTTTATCCTCAGTTCAGTTCAGTTCAGTCACTCAGTCGTGTCCGACTCTCCACGACCCCATGAATCACAGCACGCCAGGCCTCCCTGTCCATCACCAACTCCCGGAGCTCCCTCAAACTCATGTCCACAGAGTCGGTGATGCCATCCAGCCATCTAATTCTCAGTCGTCCCTTTCTCCTCCCGCCCCCAACCCTTCCCAGCATCAGAGTCTTTTCCAGTGAGTCAACTCGTCGCATGAGGTGGCCAAAGTATTGCAGTTTCAGTCTCAGCATCAGTCCTTCCAATGAACACCCAGGATCGATCTCCCTTAGAATGGACTGGTTGGATCTCCTTGCGGTACAAGGGACTCTCAAGAGTCTTCTCCAACACCACAGTTCAAAAGCATCAATTCTTCGGCAATCAGCTTTCTTCACAGTCCAACTCTCACATCCATACATGACCACGGGAAAAACCATAGCCTTGACTAAACGGACCTTGGTTGGCAAAGTAATGTCTCTGCTTTTTAATATATTTTCAAGGTTGATCATAACTTTCCTTCCAAGGAGCAAGCGTCTTTTAATTTCATGGCTTCAATCAGCATCTGCAGTGATTTTGGAGCTCAAAAAAATAAAGTCTGACACTGTTTCCACTGTTTTTCCATCTATTTCCCATGAAGTGATGGGACCAGATGCCATGATCTTTGTTTTCTGAATGTTGAGCTTCAAGCCAACCTTTTCACTCTCCTCTTTTACTTTCATCAAGAGGCTTTTGAATTCCTCTTCACTTTCTGCCCTGCATATCTGAGATTATTGATATTTCTCCCAGCAATCTTTCCAGCTTGTGCTTCTTCCAGCCCAGCGTTCCTCATGATGTACTCTGCATATAAGTTAAATAAGCAAGGTGACAATATACAGCCTTGACGCACTCCCTTTCCTATTTGGAACCAGTCTGTTGTTCCATGTACAGTTCTGACTGTTGCTTCCTGACCTGCATACAGGTTTCTGAAGAGGCAGGTCAGGTGGTCTAGTATTCCCAACTCTTTCAGAATTTTCCACAGTTTATTGTGATCCACACAGTCAAAGGCTTTGGCATAGTCAATGAAGCAGAAATAGATGTTTTTCTGGAACTCTCTTGCTTTCTCCATGATCCAGTGGATGTTGGCAATTTGATCTCTGGTGCCTCTGCCTTTTCTAAAACCTGTTTGAACATCTGGGAGTTCACGGTTCACATATTGCTGAAGCCTGGCTTGGAGAATTTTGAGCATGACTTTACTAGCATGTGAGATGAGTGCAATCGTGTGGTAGTTTGAGCATTCTTTGGCATTGCCTTTCTTTGGGATTGGAATGAAGACTGACCTCTTCCAGTCCTGTGGCCACTGCTGAGTTTTCCAAATTTGCTGGCATATTGAGTGCAGCACTTTCACAGCATCATCTTTCAAGATTTGAAATAGCTCAACTAGAATTCCATCACCACCACTAGCTTTGTTCGTAGTGATGCTTTCTAAGGCCCACTTGACTTCACATTCCAAAATGTCTGGCTCTAGGTCAGTGATCACGTTATCGTGACTATCTTGCTCGTGAAGATCTTTTTTATACCGGCGGCGCAGACGCGAGAGACGACGGCCCTGGCACAACCGACCAGGCAAAGAGGCATGGCCGAGAGGAGCTATTCCACGTTCAAGGTCAGGAGGGGCGGCCTTGAGGAGCCACCCCACGTCCAACAGGCAATGGGTGCGCAGGCACAGGAGGGCCGAGAGGAGCTATTCCACGATCAAGGTCAGGAGGGGCGGCCTTGAGGAGATACCCCTCATCCAAGGTAAGGTACAGCGGCTGCACTTTGCTGGAGCGGCTGTGAAAAGATTTTCCACGACCAAGGTAAGAGAAACCCAAATAAGACGGTAGGTATTGGGCGAGGTCATCAGAGGGCAGACACACTGAAATCATTCTTTATCCTACTGCTATTAAAAAGGATATAATTTGACAGTTATCTGGCAGGTTGTGTTAATATTTTTCTGTTTCATTTAACAGGGAGACAGCTCACTGGACAATGTATTGAGTCTGTCTGTTTCCGGCTGAATTCTGAGGTTTTGGTTCTTGCATGCACTAAATTTTTATTTACTGAATCAAGACACAGCGTGGACAGGGGGGATGTTAAGACAGGAAGGATGTTACAGAACACACGTTCTTTACGATGAACGTGTTGGTAGAAGTTTACAGCACAAGGTACTGAATGTATTTCTATCCTGTTACTGTCAGATGGAGCAGAAATCAAGACATTCTCCAGAGAAATGAATTTTTTCTCTCAACTCGCTGCACACACCTACAGAAGGGCAGTTCTGGGGTTTACTGTTCTTGATGATGCCTCTTGTTTCCAACCTAACATGAGATAACACTCACCCATTATTACAGTAGGGTGGAGGGCGTGGAAAACTCCAATTCCTATATAACTGATATTAATAAGAAAACACGTTGATCAAGGACTAAGTCAAGAGGTTGCCTGACTGAAATATCCAGGAAGGAATGAAGTGTCCATCATTCAGAAAAACTAACCTGTATGATGACAGGAAAACAGACGCTGATTGATTGACAAACACCAATACGGGAACATAAAGCACAACAGTGCACAGCACTGAGACACAACGGGATGCCCTATGGGACCTTTCTCTATGGGACCTTTCTCTATGGGACATTTCTCTATGGGACCTTTCCCTATGGGACATTTCCCTATGGGATCTTTCCCTATGGGACCTTTCCCTATGGGACCTTTCTCTATGGGGACCTTTCCCTATGGGACCTTTCCCTAAGGGACCTTTCCCTATGGGACCTTTCCCTATGGGGACCTTTCCCTATGGGACCTTTCCCTATGGGACCTTTCCCTAAGGGACCTTTCCCTATTGGACCTTTCCCTATGGGGACCTTTCTCTATGGGACCTTTCCCTATAGGACCTTTACCTATGGGGACCTTTCTCTATGGGACCTATCCCTAAGGAACCTTTCCCTATGGGACATTTCCTTATGGGGCCTTTCCTTATGGGGACTTTCTCTATGGGACCTTTCCCTATGGGGCCTTTCCCTATGGGACATTTCCCTATGGGACCTTTCCCTATGGGGACCTTTCTCTATGGGACCTTTCCCTATGGGACCTTTCACGATGGGGACCTTCCTTTCCCTATGGGGACCTTTCTCTATGGGACTTTTCCCTATGGGACCTTTCCCTATGGGGACCTTTCTCTATGGGACCTTTCGCTAAGGAACCTTTCCCTATGGGACATTTCCTTATGGGGACTTTCTCTATGGGACCTTTCCCTATGGGGCCTTTCCCTATGGGACATTTCCCTATGGGACCTTTCCCTATGGGACCTTTCCCTATGGGGACCTTTCTCTATGGGATCTTTCCCTATGGGGACCTTTCTCTATTGGACCTTTCCCTAAGGGACCTTTCCCTATGGGGCCTTTCCTTATGGGGCCTTTCTCTATGGGACCTTTCCCTAAGGGACCTTTCCCTACAGGACCTTTCCCTATGAACCCGGCCCTCTCTGTTATCTGTAGGAAGTTTGCTGCTGTTCACGTCAACCTGCAACAATCCTAAAATCTTCCACAAGTATTAGGAAATGCATGGATATGTCACTTTTTTTTTTCTCTCTGTTCCTCTCCAGAGGTTCTCAGTGGAAAATAGGAATGCAAAGGAACCTCCCAGTAGTAATGATTTTTAGCAGGATCACTTGAGACAAAGTATATATATTCCCTCCTCCACTCACACTGAGTGTTGATCTGTCCTTTACAGGCACTCTGTGCCCCTTAAAGTGTCTCCCTGACATTTTAGTAACAAATGATCCATCTTTCCTGAGTTAGACTAATGGGGCACCCTTGGAAGCTATGCTGAAATCTACAGCTGGGTCCCTTCCTCTGTGTTACCCTGCTTCTAGGTGGGGACTCCCTAGAGATCAACATGAATGTCTACTTTCCATCTTTGTACATTCTGGTTTCTCTAACTCTAACCAATGGCTGCCTTTTTGTGACGTCACAGGTATCAGGGACAAAGAGTCACAGAGTTGGGGTGTGGGGTGACCTCTAAACTCACTTGGGGCCAGTGTACTCCAACCTTCTAGACCCATCTTCTAGATGGTGTTGACCAGGTCCACTTGTGCTGAAGCAATGCACCCATGCATGTCACTGAATGACCCTTGGCTCTGTACTCAAAATCCTTCACAGGACCAGCTGGTAATAAATTGCTAACACATTTATTCTGGCATGAGGTTAAGGAGCACTGATCAGATCCGCCTCCTAGTTATAAGAAGGACAGACCCCACTGAAGGGCAGGAGGAAGTGATAAAGACTTTGTTTTGATGTGTTTGTCACCTCCGAGAAATAGGACGCTTTCCAATAGCATGTACTGTTGCTAATACCCTAAATTTGCCATGATAAGTCTAATTGACAATAACTTAAGGTGGGGTTTTATATCTGCATATTCTCTCTCACACAGATGGAGGTAAAAATGAAATTAGAGATTTTTGCATCGGAAAACTTTCTGATAACACATAATATCAATGTGGATCCACAAGGCAAGAAGACAGTAATGACTGGACTATCTGGGATGTATGACATTCTTCTATTCACATCGACATGGTCATGGAAAATTTCCATCGTTAGAATTCTTTCAGAAAATCAGTATGAGGTTACAATGTCCATTAATAAGTGAACAAAGCCTAGGTCTTTACGTCCACTGAGGTAAGGACCCTGGAATGTAATCTATCAAGAAAGAGGCACTCATATGTGTGGGAAGGATCAGATCATCAGATAGTTCTAAATAATTCCCATTCTGTTGACATCAAAGAATAAAATATGGGGTTTTACTAGAAATAGTTGCTTGGGCTTTTTTTATTAAAAAAAAAATTCAACTAACTACAAGTCATGTCAGTGCTCTAATGAGTTCAACCTCCATTTCCTGATTTTATACTGGTTTTCCAATGCACTCTAAACCCTGGAACAGAAATGTTTATAATAAATGTTCATCCTATTCAACTTTTCAAATGCACTGTTCTTATGAACACTGACATCACCTCAGATACCCACATGGAAGAACCAAGAGGTGTGTGTACCATTACGACAATGTGTCTATTTCAGAAAAGGTACAGGGTACGACGGTGGGTTAATGAAAGCCTAAACTGTCTCTCACTATTAAGTGTGATGTGGGGAGCGTGTGTCTCTCGGGAAAGAACCATGTTTCCTCTTTATTTGGGTCAGAACAAGGCATGAGTGTCAGGTACAAGTTCTAGGAAGTTGGTCAAGGAGTACGTCGATCCCCCAATGTGATGGATGGAGCCCCAAATTCATGGAGCTCTTATGAGTCTTTGGGGGTCATGCTGGAAATGTGACCAGGGGTCTAGTTATAGAGTCAGACAGGGATTAATTCTTAAGACAAACAGCAGACATCTGTGTCATGGCAAATGGTAACTGTTTGAGGTTCACTTTACATCGAGTGAAGATCTGACGTGCACACTCAACTTCTTGTTCTTTATTCAGAAATTTCTCTGGGTTCTGAGAGGCAAAATTCTGCCTGGTGTTTTTCAGGTAAGGGGAATTATTTTGAGGAGGAAGACGTGAAGAAGTTCAAGGAGCTGACAAGAGAGAAAGGGATTAAAGAACAAACTATTGTGCATATAAAAAAAGTGGTATTGGAATTATGCTTTTTCCTTAATATATCATTTATCTGATAAGTAAATACAGTAGCAGGAAACAAATCAATTTAAAATCTATTTAAAATTTCTTTCTTCATAAATAATCTTTTCTATAATACCCTACTGAAAACAAAATGGTACAAATATTAGGGAATAGTAGTAATCTGTGGATCTTTTATTCCTTCCCACAGATAATTATCCTACAGGTAGAATGACAAAGCCTTCAAAACAACCAAAGTGTAAGTGAAAATAGTCTGTTATTACTGCTGTTCCATCCAATAAATCAATAAGGACATATTGTGGTTTTATACATGCCAAACTTTGCAGGTAACAATTTTTAGTCCCAGTGACTTACATTCTATCTCTAGAGAACTTTGCTATGTTAGGTACTTTCTCTTCTCTTGAGCTATATTAAATTGCAAATTCGTTGCTTGATTCATGCTGAACAGCTTTGGTGCCAAAGCCTGATCCTGCGAGAACCTTACAGACCAGAGTCATCAGAGAGAAGAAGGAAGGGCCACAGGAGTTGCTGGAAACTAATTAGTGTTCCCATCAGTCCTGACCTCATGGTTGTCCACACACACACCCCTCCTCCAGGAGGATGGAGAGTAAAGAGACCTCATGTTTGTTTTCACAGGAACATAATACTGACAGTCCCATTAACAGATTAACAACCACACTGAAACACCTGTTTGGTTTCTGTTCCTCCCTCTGGTGACTTGTTAAAGCAGGACCTTTAAACTTTCTAAAATAAGATAGCCTCAGAAAAAGATATGGATCTAGGTTAAAGTGTGTTTGTTTTTTTTCCTCTTAGGAAGAAATGGAGTAGAAAAAAGCAAACAGAAACATTGGCTGTCAGGTGAATATAATTCTTGAAGCCAGTACATACAAAACGTGTTGAATTAGGAGATCTTGTAAGCCATCTTTAGATGAGCCACTCCTTTGAATGTGCACTCGTAGAAAAACCCACAGTATTGTACTGAGGAAAATTTCACAGGGACCCTCACCTACATCTCAGAGATGTGGAGTACTGAGGTCCACCAGGATTCTGACAATGGATCAGCTCCCAGCTCCAGTTTCCCGGACATCCTCCTGACTGAGGCTCACCCTGTCAGCTGTCACACACTCGATTCCACTAAACCTTTGGTTCTGTTTTATTCACCTACAGAAAGAGTCCCTGAGACCAGACACATCCTCATCTCCATGAAATCAAGATCACCAACACGAAGACGACTTTCCTGGTTCCTGGGTAACACCATCCTTCTCTCTTCACACTCATATTCCTTCTCCCATCTCATCTCTCCTGGTCAATTAATCGTCTCCTGGTTGCTGGTAGTTTATTTCTGAGGGTTTAAATAAACTGGTTCAATATACACCAGAGTGATGTGTGTCTGAACTGAAAGTCCGTGTTTTAAAACACACAAATACGCACATTACATTTAGCTATCCAGAAACACAGACATGTTAACATGTCTTTAATAGGATAGGTGTTCCATCAGAGACAATTCAGAGGAGGCAGAGATAGAGATGTCCTAAGGTGTCCAGGGGAGAAGGAGATAAAGGATCCAACCATCATGGGAGAGAGGACAGGGGACAGGATCCTCTTACTGCAGGGGGAGGGTCAGTCTGGTCAAGAAAACCTCCCTAGAAAGAATCTTATTCACTGAAGAAAAGGAACTTGGGTTGGACTCACCAAGCTTCATAGCAAGTACAAGGTGCCATGGGCTGTAATTGAGGGTAAATGTCTATTCTGACAGCACCAGAACTAGCGATTTGTTGAAAGACTGGCATTTCTTGTTGACTAGGTCACTAGTAATGAGGGATAGGGCTTCCCAGGGGGTGTTTGTCGTAAAAGAACCCACCTGCCAATCCAGGAGACATAAGAGAGGCAGGTTCAACCCCTGGGTCGGGAAGATCCCCTGGGGGAGGGCACAGCAACCCACTCCAGTATTCTTGCCTGGAGAACCCCACTGACAGAGGAGCCTGGCAGGTTATACACTCCATGAGGTCGCAAAGAGTCACACATGACTGAAGGTAATTGGCACAAACACAAGCAATCAGAGATAGGTCAGTAGCTGAGACTGGAACAATTCATAGCAACAGTGCAAAGTTTGCAGGAATAAGATGACTGACAGTTCAGTTAGGAACTGCTAACTGCAATCACAGTTCATAGGACCTGAAGATGATTTTCCAGCCTCTCATGCTTCAAAGAGCAGTGGACACTAGTATTGGCAAGGAATGGCCATGCCAACGGTCATAGAGAGAGCACACAGATCAGCTCCACAGGGTACTCAAGGTGTTTGAAGACTACAAGATCCAGTAAATGCACCCCTGATTCCTACACTGCCTCATTTTTCACCCTACAACGTAGAAACAGGATATATTAAGCAACTACAGGTTGGTGTGTTTGTATATTTGTCTCCTCTCTGGAAAAAGGTCCCCAACTACCAGTCCAGAGACTA
Source organism: Moschus berezovskii (assembly GCF_049115385.1). Lineage (NCBI taxonomy): Eukaryota > Metazoa > Chordata > Mammalia > Artiodactyla > Moschidae > Moschus > Moschus berezovskii. The sequence goes on from NC_142489.1 coordinate 6,863,348, forward strand.
CTGGTCTGTTCCCTGTTAGGCACTGGGCCAAGCTGCAGGAGGTGAGTGGCAGGCAAGTGAATGAAGCTTCATCTGTATTTACAACCACTCCCAATTGCTTCCCTGGGCTTCCCAGGTGGTGCTGGAGGTAAAGATTTCATCTGCCAATTCAGTCGACACAAGAGACCTGGTTTTGATCTCTGGGTCTGGAATATTCCCTGGAAATGGGAAAGGCTACCCACTCCAGCATTCTTGCCTGGGAAATCCCATGGACAGAGGAGGCTGGTGGGCTACAGTCCATGGGGTCGCAAAAAGTCGGACATGACTGAGGGCCTAACACTTTCACTTGTTGTTGTTGTTTCAACATACAAAAGGTTACTTTATAAAATAAAGCACTACGTCTTCCTACAGGAAACTGAGATTTGTCCCTCCTGAGTATCACACCTGGATAAGGGCTGGCCTGGGAATCACTACTCTTCATCTTGGATTTGGCTTTCAACCTGGCATTAGCTTGGTGTTGTTGTTCAGTTGCTAAGTCGTGTCCGACTCTTCACCACTTCATGAACTGTAGCACGCCAGGCTTCCCTGTCCTTCACTGTCTCCTGGAGCTTGCTCAAACTCATGCCCATTGACTCAGTGATGCCATCCAACCATCTAATCCTCTGTCTCCCCCTTCTCCTCCTGCCTTCAATCGTTCGCAGCATCATGGTCTTTTCCAAAAAGTCAGCTCTTCACAGCAGGTGACCAAAGATTGGAGCTTCAACTTCAGTCCTCCCAAAGAATATGGTGGATTGATTTCCTTTATGCTTGACTGATTAGATCTGGCATTAGCTATCAATCACCAACTACTACAGTAGGGTGGAGCCGTGGAAAATCTGATTTGCTTTATTGACAAAAAAACTTGATGATCCCAGATGATTTCCGGAGGCTGACTGACTAAAGATCCCAGAACTCACATAGGAATTAACAAACCTTGAGCTGAAAAAAAAAGAACAAAGAGACACCAGTGGATAAATATGGGATCCAAGACAGGGACATAAAACCAAAGATAAACAGCTGCAAGCCAGGATTGAACCCTTCTCTCTGGAAGCTGCAGACAGGAAATTTTGCCCTGTCAACATCTACCTGCAGCCTAACAGTTTCGACAAGTATTATGAGGGTCATCGGGTATGCCAGTTTTGTGGTGTTTTTTTTTTTTTTTTTTTTTTTAATATCAGCCCAACCTTGACTATCTTCCCTTTCTTCAGGGGTTTGAGGTACAACTATTTCCAGAGTGGGGGACGCTGGTTGATGCCTCTTTCCTCCTAAACACACCCGAGGCAGTGCACCTTGGCCTCAAGGACAGTACTTCCTAGGACACACACTGGCTCATTTATTAAATAGCTGTACGCGCTGGAGACACGGTCATTACCCAAATTCAAAGACCATGACATGGCAGAATTTACACATCACTGAATGAAGACTGCTTGTAGGAAGAAAAAGCATGGAGGGGGCAAGGAGAAAGGAGTTAGGGGATTTGGAATCTGTGACACTAGATGGAAAACCACATCCTATAGAAATCTGCAGGTTCCTAAACGGACCGTGGCAGAAAGTGAACAGGAACTAAAGAGCCTCTTGATGAAAGTGAAAGACGAGAGTGAAAAAGTTGGCTTAAAGCTCAACATTCAGAAAACAAAGATCACGGCATCCGGTCCCATCACTTTACGACAAAAAGATGTGGAAACAGTGGCTGACTTTTTTTTTCTGGGCTCCAAAATCACTGCAGATGCTGATTGCAGCCATGAAATTAAAAGACGCTTACTCCTTCAAATGAAAGTTATGACCAACCTAGACGGCATATTAAAAAGCAGAGATATTACTTTGCCAACAAAGGTCCATCTAATCAAGGCTATGGTTTTTCCAGTGGTCATGTATGGATGTGAGATTTGGACTATAAAGAAAGCTGAGTGCAAAAGAATTGATGTTTTTGAACTGTGGTGTTGGAGAAGACTCTTGAGAGTCCCTTGGACTGCAAGGGGATCCAACCAGTCTATCCTAAAGGAAATCAGTCCTGAATACTCATTGGAAGGATTGAAGCTGAAACTGGTCATCTGATGCGAAGAACTGACTCATTTGTAAAGACCTGATGCTGGGAAAGATTGAGGGCTGGAAGAGAAGGGGACGACAGAGGATGAGATGGTTGGATGACATAACCGACTCGATGGACATGAGTTTGGGCAAACACTGGAAGTTAGTGATAGACAGGGAGACCTGTCATGCTGCAGTCCATGGGGCTGCAAAAGTCAGACATGACTGAGCAGCTCAAATGCAGCTGAACTGAAAAAATACCAACTAGTGAATTGTGTCCGAAAACTGAAAAGTGGGTTCCCAGAACCCGGGGGAAGATTGTTGAGAAGCAGCGGAAAGACCAAGGAGCCCCAGGATAGTTTGAACTTGACAGATATGCTCATCATGCTGACTGGGGAAAAATTTTTCACAGCTCTACTCATACAAAGCTTATCAAGTGTATGCCTGAAATAGGTGAACCTTTGTTGTATCTCTCAACTAAATTAGTTTTTGAAACTCATTTCAGTTTAGCTATAGAGTTCAGTTCAGTTGCACAGCTTCAGTTCCATTTCTATATTTTTATATCTCTAATCACTATCCATCCATTTTCTTTTCTTACTATTATTAACATGACCATCATAGGACTGCTATTGTCCTGAGAGCAAACTGTCCAAGTGAGTATGATTTAAAGAGTGGTTGCCCACAGTTTCTTTAATCTAGGTTCTCTGATGTGTGGCTAGTTCAGGAGAAATGTTGAAAGAACCTGGAGCTACAAGTAAGGCAGAAACCTTACCCACTGTAAGGAGACCAGGTTATACGTCAAAGGCAAAACAAAACCGTAGAGATGAACTTGGGAGGGATCCTTGAGTAGGGTAGATCAGAATTTGATCTTATTGAAAATATTTCATGACATTTAAATATAAAAATATAAAGAAGCTGTAGTGTATAGACACACACACACAATGGAAGACTACACAACCATTAAAGTAGAAAATTTTGCCATTTGCAGCAACTTGGATGGATTTCGAGGGTATTAGGCTAAGTGAAATAAATTAGGCAGAGAACGACAAATACTGTATGATACCACTTATGTGTAAAATATAAAAATAAAATAAAACAAACTAATATAGCAAATTAAAAGACGCTTACTCCTTGGAAGGAAAATTATGACCAACCTACATAGCATATTAAAAAGCAGAGACATTACTTTGCCAACCAAGGTCTGTCTAGTCAAGGCTATGGTTTTTCACGTGGTCATGTATGGATGTGAGATTTGGACTGTGAAGAAAGCTGAGCGCCGAAGAATTGATGCTTTTGAACTGTGGTGCTGGAGAAGACGCTTGAGAGTCCATTGGACTGCAAGGAGATCCAACCAGTCCATTCTAAAGGGGATCAATCCTCCGTGTTCATTGGAAGGACTGATGCTAAAGCTGAAACTCCAATACTTTGGCCACCTCATGCGACGAGTTGACTCATTGGAAAAGACTCTGATGCTGGGAGGGATTGGGGGCAGGAGGAGACGGGGACGACAGAGAATGAGATGGCTGGATGGCATCACCAACTCGATGGACAAGAGTTTGAGTGAACTCCGGGAGTTGCTGATGGACAGGGAGGCCTGGCGTGCTGTGATTCATGGGGTCGCAAAGAGTCAGACACGACTGAGCAACTGAACTGAACTGAACTGAAACTTCGATTTCAAAAGAAAAAATACAGACTCCTCTGAGGAATACCCTGATAAATGATCCTGGCGGAGACACCATATATTAATCTCCTTAAACTGGACAAGAGTACCATCTTTAGTTTTAGAAAGGAAGGTTAAACAGACCTCTTCAGTGATAGAGTAATAATACAGGAGTTGTGGCTATGTGTCTTGGACTGTCTGTCCCATTTTGGAAACTGACGATATAAAAGAATATAAATTACTGCCCTTGAAATACCCCAAACGTCCTGTGATTTCTCATTTAATCTGAAGACAAATGTCCAGATCAACTTATGCTTCCCTTAAAATTAACCTCTTCATAAAAACCACAGATTGTAAAAAAGTATCACCTGCCAACCAGGATGTCAGAAGATGTCTATGTAACCAAGGTCGTGTGATTAAGCACTGTTTGATCAATATGTATCCTGCCAGGAAACCCATCCTATAAGAGGTGGTGTCCATTCACAACCTCTCAAACACCTGGGACACCCTCAGCCTCTGTAGAAGTGCCACAAAAGTCAGCAAGATGAAGGTTGTGTTTCTGACACTTCTCCTTGGTCTGGTTTCTGGTGCAGAGGAAACTCCAGCTGACACAGAAGCCTCAGAAGTACCCAATTTCAGCTGATCTGGGAGAAGGTCTTGTCTCCTTGAGTGTGTGTGTGTGAGAGAGAGATTCTTTTGTTTATTTATTATATTGAAGGATAATTGCTTTACAGAATTTTGCTGTTTTCTGTCAAACCTCAACATGAATCAGCCACAGGTATACATACATCCCCTCCCTTTTGTAACTCCCTCCCACCTCCCTCCCCACCCTACGCCTCTAGGTTGATAGAGAGCCTCTGTTTGAGTTTCCTGAAACATACAGCAAATTCCCGTTAGCGCTCTATTTTACATATGGTAATGTAAGTTTCCATGTTACTCTCGCCAACATCTCACCCTCTCCTCCCCTCTCCCCATGTCAATAAGTCTATTCTCTACGTCTGTTTCTCCATTGTTTCCCTGTAAATAAATTCTTCAGCACTGTTTTTCTAGATTCCATATATGTGCGTTAGAATACGGTATTTCTCTTTCTGACTCACTTCCCTCTGTATAATAGGTTACAGGTTCATCCAACTCATTAGAACTGACTCAGATGTGTTCCTTTTTATGGCTAAGTCATATTCCATTGTGTCTATGTACCAAAATTTCTTTATTCATTCATCTGTCTATGTTGATTGTCTAGGTTGAATGTCTAGGTTGATTCTATGTTCTAGCTATTGTAGATAGTGCTGCAATGAACAAATGGGTACATGTGTCTCTTTCAATTTTGGTTCCCTCAGGGTATATGCCTAGGAGTGAGATTGCTGGGTCATATGGCAGTTTTATTCCTCGTTTTGAAAGGAATCTACATACCATCTTCCATAGTGGCTCTATCAATTTACATTTCCACAAAAGTCTTCCCTTTTCTCAACACCCTTTTTAGTATCTATTGTCTGGAGACTTTTTGATGAGGGCCATTCTGACTGGCGTGAGGTGATGTCTCATTCTCGTTTGGATTTGCATCTCTCTAATATGGAGCTATATTGAGCATCTTTTCATGTGTTTGTTAGCCATCTGTATGTCTTCTTTGGAGAAATGTCTGTTTACCTCTTTTTCCCACTTTTTGATTGGGTTGCTTTTCTGGTGTTGAGTTGTATGAGCTGCTTGTATATTTTGGAAATTAATCCTTTGTCAGTTGCTTCATTTGCTATTATTTTCTCCCATTCTGATAGTTGTCATTCGACCTTGCTTATAGTTTCCTTTCCTGTGAAAAGCTTTTAAGTTTAATCAGGTCCCACTTGTTTCAGTTCAGTTCAGTCGCTCAGTCATGTCCGACTCTTTGCGACCCCATGAACTGAAGCATGTGAGGCTTCCCTATCCATCAACAACTCCCGGATTCCACCCAAACCCATGTCCATCGAGTCGGTGATGCCATCCAACCATCTCATCCTCTGTCGCCCCCTTCCCCTCCTGCCTTCAGTCTTGCCCAGCATCAGGGTCTTTTCAAATGAGTCAGTTCTTTGCATCAGGTGGCCAAAGGATTGGAGCTTCAGCTTCAGCATCAGTCCTTCCAATGAATATTCAGGAGTGATCTCCTTTAGGATGGACTAGTTGGATCCCCTTGCAGTCCAAGGGACTCTCAAGAGTCATCTCCAATACCACAGGTCAGAAGCATCCATTCTTCGGTGCTCAGCCTTCTTTATAGTCCAAGTCTCGCATCCATACATGACGACTGGAAAAACCATAGTCTTGACTAGACGGACCTTTGTGGTCAAAGTGTTGTCTCTGCTTTTTAATACACGGTCTAGGTTGGTCATCACTAAATAGCTGCTGCTTGATACACAAAGAGGGGAATAAGTGTTTGGATTTAAACGTGCAGACAATCACACTGGTCAAGACTCCACAGTGAGATGCTCTGCGGACAAGACAGGAGACTGTGTGATGCCCCGAGCTATGAGATATGATGATCGCTGGGGAATCCCACTGAGAATGAAGGACCTTGCAGCCACAACACACGCATGATGACAAATAAGATTGCAGAAGATGTATGTGACACAGGTTACATCATATATGATCCCCTACACCTTGGACCTGTGAACGTGTAACTTAGTAACTCTCAAATAAGACTTAATACAGCATTGCTCACAGTCAGTTTCACCAGGGGTAGTTGTATGCAACCCCACATGGATACACACACAGAGGGATTTCTGTGAAATGGGCCTTGTCAGGAAATTTCTCCACTGCTTCCACCAGCCGCTGCTTCCATTTTTTCTTCCATGCTCTGACCAATATCATGTTAATCTTAATCAGCTCAACAATGTTTTACATTTTTTTTATGTTAAAAGAAGAAAAGGAAGAATATGAGAAGAATCATCATCAATAATGTGTCACAATCATCCATGTGAAGATAAAAGACCTTTTCCTTGAAATCATCATTTCTTCTTTCTCAAGAATTTATGATCTTGGACCCATTGCTTTCTTGCCATGAATCTCCTCTCCTCTTGTTGATGCTACTGAATTTCTAAACTGGTCAATAAACTGATTAAAGCACAAATGTGTCAGTGAAGAAAGGTGCCATGTTTGCAAATGCACAACACATGTAAATGCAAGTATGCAGGAAATTGAGAAAAGAATGTGACAGGAGAGTAACTGTGTTTAGGACACATGGTGTGAATCCTGCAAGTATCTTGGTGAGAAGAGAGAATAAATCACAGACGGTAGTCTTATATTTTAATAAAATATTGCCCAAGGCTTCCCTGGGGGCTCAGGTTGTAAAGAATCCACCTGCAATGAGAGAGACCCAGGTTCGATCCCTTAGTCGGGAAGATCCCCTGGAGAAGGGAATGGCAACTCACTCCAGTATTCTTGCCTGGAGAATCCCGTGGACAGAGGAGCCTGGTGGGGCTCACATGGGGGTCACAAAGAGACAGACACAAGTGAGTGACTAACTTTGATGTGGAGTTCCCACCAGATGTCAGTGAGAGATGGGACTGGTCAATCAGACAAGTTCAAAATACCATTCTGGGTTTGGGGCTACAGTCCATGGGGTCGCAAAGTCTGAGCACACACACATATGTGCATATCAAGACAAACAGTGCAATATGACCAGTGCTGTAATTTAGAGAAAGCTTCAACTGATATACCCTCTCCACATCTCATCTACTTATACTTCTTTCCTGAAAATGAGAGATATCATTCCCCTTAGACTATAATGAAAGTGAAAGTCACTCAGTTGTGTCCGACTCTTTGCAATCCCATGGAACCCTATACAGTTCATGGAATTCTCCAGGCCAGAATACTGGAGTGGGTAGCCTTTCCCTTTACTAGGCGATCTTTCCAACCCAGGGATCAAACTCAGGAATCCCAGATTGTGGGTGAAAGCTTTATTGTCTGAGCCACCAGGGAAGCCCAAGAATACAGGAATGGGTAGCCTATCCCTTCTCCAGCAGATATTCCCCATCCATGAATTGAACCAGGGTCTCCTGTATTGTAGGCAGATTCTTTACCAATTGAGCTATCAGGGAAGCCCCTATAGACTATAATGACTAGCCATTAAAGATGAACAAGTGGCTGAAATCAGAGAAGTTTAAGTTGTAGGAAGACAATGAAGATGCAAGATGAAGAACTTGCACCTCTAATGCACAAACCCCCAATAAGTACAGAATCCAGTTTGATTACGAGACCACAGCAGCAGCATATACACAAGAATCCAGGACCTATTTTAGGTAGACAGAATTCCCACGTACCTACTAGCAATGAACAATACACTTAGCATGCAGGAGATTCTCATTTTCTTAACAGAAATTCACCGATGGGAAGGTCTATTGAGCGGTTTCACGGGACAAAAACCCAAAGCTTGTTACCAGACTTCTGGAAATACTGAAAGAGGAACTTGGAAAATTCTCTCCTCCAACAACCAAGACAGCTATGAAGCTCACAAAACTATGACGTTATCAAAGACAACTATTTTAGAGTTCTCGACATTACTTAAAGGTGTATAACAAAAAAGGCATCAAGGTAGCTCAGCTGGTAAAGAATCCACCTCCAATGCAGGAGACATGGGTTCGATCCCTGGGTTGGGAAGACCCCCCTGGAGAAGGGAATGGTAACCTGCTCCAGTGTTTTTGCCCAGAGCATCCCATGGACAGAGGAGCCAGGAGAGCTACAGTGGTCACAAGATTAGACACCTGGTCACAAGAGTAGACATGTGGACATGATTTCGTGACTAAATAACAGCACTCTTCAGTTCCAGGGTCCGTTTCTTCCCAATTTCTTGAGGCTAGTTCTTGGAGCTGTGACAGCATTCATCCTGGCTACAGTCTAGTCATCATGTAGCTAACTTCTCCACCTAGTGAAGGTTCCAGTATCTATAAGACCCCTCACAGGACATGGCTCAGAATATCCTCTATAGCGCTTCAGGAAGAACTGAAGGGCCTTGATGCTATTTACTGACTAAAGTATTACTGTTTAGACTTGTTGGGCTGTTTTCCTTTGTCTGCATGTTCTAACTTCTCTGATTAAACTGATTCTTTGGCCAACGTTTTTCCACGGAACAAAGGCAGGAGGCGGACATGAGGGGCAAGGACCATAGGGTCCCACTTGGTTTCAGTAAGATACCTGGGAAAGGGATCTTGTGCACAAAGAGATGCCATGCATTGTGATGAGAATACATGCAGTTCTGTTTATATTAAGATTTCCAAAGGTCATGATCAAGCAGACTATAAGGTGTTTGCAGAGCAATCTTAATCATAAAATCAAAGGGGGAAAAAAAAGGAAAAAAGAATTCACGTACATCAGTCTTCCTTTGAAAATCCAAAACGACAATTTCTTCCTTTTTCTTTATTACACCGTTCATTTCATTTATATTTAATGCACTTCATTGCATGGCTGGGTTTAAGTCTGGTGTTTCTCAGGTCTCTAACTGCCTGTTGGTTCTCATCTTGTGTCCCGTGGATTTCATTTCCCTGCAGACATTTACCTCAGGTCCGTCAGATGATTCTACATCAATTGTGTGTCTTATATATATATACTCTATATATAATGCATTATAGCTATAATATAATTCATTATAACTATAATAAAGTATGTAAGATAAATTATATACGCATTAAATTATATACATAGTACACATTAACTAATTATATTTAATTATATTAAAGTGTCAAATACATTTCATGGTTTTTAATTGCCTGTACAGTTGGGAAGTCCCAACTCTTTAATAAACTCTTTTAATTTAATAGGACTATAATTCCTAGAGTTACAATGATGAAAATAGTTTGTGTGTCTGTGTGTCTGTGTGTGTGTCTGGGTCTGTGTGTACCTTTGTGTGTGTCTGTGTGTTTCTATGTCTGTTGGTGTGTCTGTGTGTGTGTGTGTGTGTGTTTCTGTGTGTGCCTGTGTGTGTCTACATCTCTGTGTGTGTGTATGTCTGTATGTGTCTGTGTATCTGTCTCTGTGTGTGTGTCTCTGTGTGTGTCTGTGTGTGCTTGTGTCCGTGTGTGTGTTTGTATGTCTGTGTCTGTGTGTGTGTGTCTTTGTCTACATGTTATTTCTATGTGTATGTGTCTGTGTGTCCGTGTGTCTGTGTGTGTCTTCATGTGTCTGTTTGTGTATCCATGTGTGTGTTGGTGTGTATGTGTGTCTCTGTGTGTGTGCACGCATGCTATTTTTCTTGGTTCTGGACTGAAAACAATGGGGGCAACTCTCTAGTTAATGAGAATAGGTCACTGCGAGATTGCACACAGACCACACGTGCTACACTTTACAGACGTTTCTCTAATAACCTGACTAGTGAAGGGGTGACTTTTCTCTAGCACAGAAGGATCCAGAGTTTCCATAACTCACTCATGAGGCCAGCAGAAAGTGGGGGCTGTGCTCAGGAGACGGGAAGTGCATGAATCACTGAGTCAGGGAGATAGCTGCTGCCATTTAATTCTTGAGAAAACATCCCCAGGCAGTAAACACCTCACCACGGTTCCCAACACACTAGATCCTTCGGAGACTGTGCATCTGAAAGGGGGAGCCATTTCTTCCATTAATATTGTGCAAAGAAACAAGAATTTTTTAAACTATGTCATGTACATTAGTTAGTTAAAACAAAGTTTTTTGAAATCTGAAATGTATTTAAGGATTCACTCATGGGATGGTAGGCCGACATTTCCAGACTCTGTAATTCTTTGTCACAAAGAATGAGAACATAACTTGTAGGAGGACAAATTTTTATACTGCACATGTGTACTATACCAGATGAATTTATTAAATATGCCATCTCAAAAATATACCATAAATATAAATGTAACTATTGCTTGATTATTTATTTAGGAATACATCAGTTCAGTTCAGTCCAGTCACTCAGTCATGTCCGACTCTGTGACACCATGGACTGCAGCACGCCAGTCTTCCTATCCATCACCACTCCCAGAGCTTGGTCACACTCATGTCCATTGAGTCGGTGATGTCATCCAACTACCTCATCCTCTGTTGTCCCCTTCTCCTCCTGCCTTCAATCTTTCCCAGCATCAGGGTTTTTTCCAATGAGTCGGGTCTTCGAATCAGGTGGCCAAAGTATTGGAGTTTCAGCTTCAACATCAGTCCTTGCAATGAATATTCAGGACTGATTTCCTTTACTATGGACTGGTTGGATCTCCTTCCAGTCTAAGGAACTCTCAAGAGTCTTCTCCAACACCACAGTTCAAAGGCATCAATTCTTTGTCACTCAGCTTTCTTTATGGTCCAACTCTCACATCCATACATGACCACTGGAAAAACCATAGCCTTGACTCGACGGACCTTTGTTGGCAAAGTAATGTCTCTACTTTTTAAATGCTGTCTAGGTTGGTCATAGCTTCCCTTCCAAGGATTAATTTCCATAAAATTTGCAATACTGTTATAAATAATATATCATTATTAGTGGGTACAGTGTTGTTTGTGTGTTATCAATGTATAAGGTCATTCAGTTCAGTTCAGTTCAGTCGCTCAGTCATGTCTGACTCTCCGCGACCCCATGAATCACAGCATGCCAGGCCTCCCTGTCCATCACCAACTCTCGGAGGTCATAACAGTATATAATTGTGGATATATATTTACTGTTTAATTAATCATTTATGAGTTTCATATAATAAAATATACTCAAACACAGAAATGTTTACTTGGTTTACATAATTTATAAAAAAAAATATTGGAAGTCCCTGGTGTCCTCATGGTAAAGAATCCACCAGCCAGTGCAGGGGACACAGGTTTGAGGAAGATTCCATGTGCCTCGGGGCAGCAACACCCTTGCACCACAAATACTGAGCCCATGTGCTTCAACTATGGAAGCCCGTATTCAGGAGCCCATCCTCCAGAACAAGAGAAGCCACTGCAATGAAAAGTCCGTGCGCCACAAGTAGAGAGTAAGCCCCATTCGCTGCAAGTACAGAAAGCCTGAAAGCTCAACAAAGACCCAAAGCAGCCAAACATAAATAAATGCATAAAGTGCTTATATATTTCTCATTCGTGTGTGACTTGGCTGATCATATCAATATAATAAATGTGGCTGCGGATAAGACTACATAAATGGATTATGGCTTATAGCATATCCTTATACTGTATAGAGATATGGAGCTATTTCCTCTGAGTCTTCTAAAGGAAGTAGAGAGATGCCGACTGCATCCTGTCAGTACAGGAGCAGGTAGGCTACCAGATAATGGGATCGTGGGACAACCAGGGTTCTAGAACTAGAACATTCTAGGGGTGAGCCAGAAGCAGTGAGAGGAGCAACAAGGAAACTATAATGAATATCTCCTATCAATCTATAATGGAACAGAATCTGAAAAACACTCATATTTCGCTTCAGTCGTGTCCGACTCTGGGCGACCCCATAGATGGCAGCCCACCAGGCTCCCCTGTCCCTGGGATTCTCCAGGCAAGAACACTGGAGTGGGTTGCCATTTCCTTCGCCAATGCATGCAAGTGAAAAGTGAAAGTGAGTCAGTCCAACTCTTCGTGACCCCATGGACTGTAGCCTACCAGGCTCCTCTGTCCATGGGATTTTCCAGGCAAGAGTACTGAAGTGGGTTGCCATTTCCTTCTCTTTGAAAAACACTAGATATGAATATATGTATAACCGAACCACTGCTGAATAGCAGAAACTAACTCAACACCATAAATCAAGGATATTTCACTGTTCTAAAAAGAGGTAAGTGAGGCAGGAGGGAATCAAGTCACAGTAAACTCCAATACAAAGAAAAGAACTATAGGGCTTGGCTGCCAGAAAGGTGAGTCTCCACCCACTTCAATTCCCAGGATCCCACCAGCCACGTGGTGACCTGTCCTCAGTAGGACACGCAGTAACCTAAGGTCAGCAGGCCAGGGTCGGGGGTGCAGAAATGCAGTCCAGAACCACAGTGACTCCCTCCTGCTACTTTATGTCTCTGATGAAACACCACTCCCCTACCGTGCCTTGTCAGAAATGAATATTCTCGAGACACAAGTCCACTGTCGCTCGGAAGCTTAGCAACACGGCTCACACCATGCCCAAGGCACCTTTCGTTCAGAATCCATATAAACCTGCTTCACCGTGTCACTTCCTGCTTCAACAGTTTTAGCAATCTCCAGGGAGTAAAGAACTAAATCTTACATGTTGTCTTGGCTTGAAATTCAACAATATTGACACAGGGACTGTCTTGGTGGTCCAGCGGTTAAGATTTCACCTTCTAAAATGCAGAATGTTGGGTTCCACCCAAGGTAGGAGAACAAAGATCACGCATGCCCAGGAGCAACTAAAAGTTGACACAGCCAAAAAAACAAAAATCAAAAAGTACTGATGCCAACCTAACTTTCAGGCCAAACACCGACACTTCTATTAAAGACACACTGTTCACCTGTCTGTATTTAATCCAAATAGTTTCTTGGTTTTTTTTCACTTTTTCAATCTTGGTAATGTATTCATCTTTGTGTTTTTTATTTATCTACCTTATTATATTTTATAACTTTCTACATTGTTTCACAAATAGACTGCACACCTCTTGATATGAGTTATGGTACTAAATAATTCTTTGCTGCTGCTGCTAAGTCACTTCAGTCGTGTGCGACTCTGTGCGACCCCATAGGCGGAAGCCCACCAGGCTCCCCGATCTCTGGGATTCTCCAGGCAAGAACACTGGAGTGGGTTGCCATTTCCTTCTCCAATGCATGAAACTGAAAAGTGAAAGTGAAGTTGCTCAGTCGTGTCTGACCCTCAGCGACCCCATGGACTGCAGCCTTCCAGGCTCCTCTGTCCATGAGATTTTCCAGGCAAGAGTACTGGAGTGAGGTGCCATTGCCTTCTCCGAAATAATTCTTTAGTTTTTTCTAATTAATTTTAATCAGAGGCTAATTACTTTACAATATTGTGGTGGTTTTTGCCATGCATCAACATGAATCAGCCATGGGTGTACATGGGTCCCCCCCCATCCTGAACCCCACCCACCTCTCTCCCCACCCCATCCCTCCGAGTTGTCCCAGAGCACCAGCTTTGGGTGTCCTACTTCATGCACTGAATTTGCACTAGTCATCTATTTTACGTATGGTGTAAAGAATTCTTTACTTAAGAATTTCTCAGACTACATATTGCAAAGCACCTGCATTATTTTGTACAGGGAAAACAAGAACATTTTAGGTCTTTAATTGGGAGAGAAGAATCTGTTCTCTCAGTCACCATCCACCGCACTGCTGTGGGCACCTGATTAATTACTGGGGACACCAGTCCTCAAAGTTCTTCTCTGAACCTATGCCTTATCTGAACACCATTGTCATTCTCTCAACTTCTCTGGTCTAAAAGGTAAAATTCAAGGTCTGCTCCACGTTGAGTACAAACTACTTTAGGGAAAAAAAAAAAAAAAGGATTTCATTTAGGGGTCTATGTGGGTTCCTATACCCCAATGTATTTTGCTGGTAAGGTCTATGGGAACATGTGTACCTTGCCCTCTCTGTATCTCTAAGCTCTCGGTTATTAGAACACGATGAAAATGAATTCAAGAACTGAGTAAACATAGGAGGCAGAAAGTCACAGGAGAAATGCAGCCAAAAACTACAGCACTCTCTAAATGACAACGAAGCTATCCTGACTAAAGTAGATTTTACTTTGTGGACAGACCCAAACTCATGTCTTAATGATACAACCTTCTTTAATTTTGCACATAAGGCTAACGGGAAGAGACATTACTCAAAGTTTTTGCAATATAAATAGACTTCATACTGAATGAAAGCAAGGTTCATACAGTTGCTATGAAATATAATCATGAGATACAATAAAAAGGGTGACCAGGGAAACAGGCCACTAAAATAAGTGTGAAGAATTTTAAGTGAAATGTTTGCAGTTTAAATAATGACTTAGTCACAGGCAGGAAATAGGAGCCATTGCAAAATTTTTATCTTTAGAAATTATTTTCAAAAAAAAAAAATTATTTTCAAGGATCTTCTCCAGCTAACAACATATAAAATCCTGGAAAAGAGGAATCAATGGCACGTTTAATCTCAATCTATGGATTGAATTTATTCAGTGTGGATCAACGAACTCTTAAACTTTGCAGGGAGTTAAGGAGCAGGACTCATTAGAAAGGACCGTGATGCTGGGAAAGGTTGAAGGCAGGAGAAGGGGATGACAGAAGAGGAGACTGTAGGATGGAATCACTGACTCAGTGGACCTGAGTTTGAGCAAGCTCCGGGAGTTGGTGATAGACAGGGAAGCCTTGACTCCCTGCAGTCCATGGGGTCGCAAAGAGTTGGACATGAATTAGCGACTGAACAAGAAGAAGCAGGAAGGCATACTCAGTGGGTAAATGCCATTGTGATTTTAATAAGAAATGAGTAAATAAACATATCTACCTCCTCACACACTTACCCTGTCTGTGTGTTAAGTGAGTGAGATAAGAACACTTAAAAGCTATGCTCTAAGTGAGTGACAAGTATACGTGCAATACTAATTATAGTTACCATACTGTTCATTACATCGTTCAATAAATCACAGGATTTCTTCAGGTAATTATAAGTAAACAAAAACATCCTGTAGCTCAGTTGGGAAAGAATCTGCCTGCAATTCAGGAGACCCAGGTTCAAATCCTGGGTCAGGAAGATCCCAGGGAGAAGGGAATGGAAACCCACTCCAGTATTCCTGTCTGGTAAATCTCAGGGACAGAGGAGCCTGGTGGGTTATAGCCCATGGGATCACAATAGTTGGACACTACCGAGTGGCTAAACAACATCAACAGCAACTTATTTAAGTTAATAAAGCTTTATGTTTGAAACTGAGTATCTGATTATGTTGAGGACTCTGAAAGCCTCAAGCGTTTATTTAATGATTATTTGTATTTGGTTCAAAATTTAGCAAACATATTGTCTTGCTGGTTTAGATAGCTCTGTGGGAAAATCAGGAGAAAAACATAATACTGTAATCCAGTATAAAGGGATGAGCAATCCTATACTCACAAGTTTGTGAACCATGAACACTTTATGCTTTTGACACAAACGTGTTGAAGATTAGAAATATGATCTTCATGTTCTAATTGTCTTTAATCAAATGTTGTCTCAAACACAAATAAAGAATGGCTGGGGGCAGAGGTACAAAACGAAACCTATGCCAGGAAAAGAGACAGGAATATACATCCAATCGAATTTTGCATAAAAACACAAAGGAAATTCAGTGGAAAATAAGAAATTTATGGGGTAAAATTGCTGGAAAAGTGGGATATCCATATACCAAAAACAAATAATTCAATACACTCACTACTCCATGTTTTAGAAATAACAGAGAGATACACAGACCTATATGTAAGACCTAAAACAAGAAAGGTCTTCCCTTGTAGCTCAGCTAGTAAAGAATCCGGCTTCAATGCTGGAGAGCTGGATTTAATCCCTCGGTAGGGAAGATCCCCTGGAGAAAGGGAAGGCTATCCACTCCAGTATTCTGGGATGGAGAATTCCAAGAACCATATAGTAGTGGGGTCGCAAAGAGTCGGACATGACCGAGTGACTTTCACTGTCAAAGCAAGGAAGACTCAAGAGGTAAAATATGGGAGGAAACTCTGTGACCAAAGAACAGGAGGTTACTGATTAGAAAATAAAACAAGGCAGATTCATTCACAGGGGTATAGTACCAGGCCTGGTAACCAGGCCTGCTGCTGCTGCTGCTGCTAAGTCACTTCAGTCATATCTGACTCTGTGTGACCCTATAGACGGAAGCCCACCAGGCTCTGCCATCCCGGGGATTCTCCAGGCAAGAACACTACTGGAGTGGGTTGCCATTTCCTTCTCCAATGTGTGAAAGTGAAGTCGCTCAGTCGTGTCCGACCCTTAGCGACCCCACGGACTGCAGCCTACCAGGCTCCTCCATCCATGGGATTTTCCAGGCAAGAGTACTGGAGTGGCTTGCCATTGCCTTCTCCGAACCAGGCCTAGATCAACACAAAAATATTTACAAACTTGAGGAACACTCTTAAGAAAGTACTAAAGAAGCCTGGGGCTGAGGAAAAATATTTGCCCTTCTATCTCGAAAAGGACTTGTTCCCAAACTACATAAACAACCTCCAACCTTCATAATAAGGAAACAAATAATTCATTTCATAATGACCAGATGATTTAAAGAGACACTTAGCAGAGAAAATAGACAAATGGGACGTGGAGACTTAAATGTTGTCCCATGGCTTTATTCCCTCAGAAAATGAAAGTTATGACAGTAACTAGATACACTCACACACTTACTTTACTGTCTGAAATGAAAACAACTGATCACACTGAATCCTGGTAAGGATCAGAAGCAATGGAAACTCTCACCGACTGTTGGCAGTACTCTAAAATCAGAACATACTGAGATCCAGTAGTTCCATCCCTAAGTGTATACCTAGGAGATAAAATGGCTCAGTTTCTTATAAAGACTTGTGTATGAACCTGTATCCATCAACATGTGAATGAGTGAAATGGGATATATCCATACGTCCTTGGTGGCTCAGGAGTGAAGAACCTCCCTGCCAGTGCAGGAGACACCGGTTCCATCCTTGGATCAGGAAGACAACCTGGAGGAGAAACTGGCACCCACTCCAGTATTCTTCCATGGGAAATACCCCCAGAGGAGCCTGTCCATGGACAAATGCTGCAGTCCATGGGGCTTCAAAAGAGTTGGACACACTTAGCAACTGACTCCACACACATCACTGTGCCCAAGCAAGATAATACTTTACCAATTGAGTTATCAGAGAAGACCAAAATGTTGATCTTCAAAACCCAGGGATTGAACCCAGGCCTCCTGAATTGCAGGCAGATTCTTTATGACCTGAGCCACAAGGGAAGAACAGGAATACTGGAGCGGGTAGCATATCCCTTCTCCAGGGAATCTTCCTGACCCAGAAATCGAACTGTGGTCTCTGCATTGCAGGTGGATTCTTTACCAACTGAGCTATTAGGGAAGTTCCAAGATAATACAATACAGGGGTCAAGAGGAATGGAGTCTACAAAGAATATCAGTTCAGTTCAGTTGCTCAGTCATGTCCGACTCTTTGCGACCCCATGAATCACAGCACGCCAGGTCTCCGTGTCCGTCACCAACTCCCGGATTTCACTCAAACTCATGTCCATCAAGTCGGTGATGCCATCCAGCCATCCCATTCTCTGTCTTCCTCGTCTCCTCCCGCCCCCAATCCTTGCCAGCATCAGACTCTTTTCCAGTGAGTCACCTCGTCACATGAGGTGGCCAAAGTATTGGAGTTTCAGCTTTAGCATCAGTTCTTCCAATGAACACCCAGGATTGATCTCCTTTAGAATGGACTGGTTGGATCTCCTTGCAGTACAAGGGACTCTCAAGAGTCTTCTCCAACACCACAGTTGAAAAGCATCAATTCTTTGGCGATCAGCTTTCTTCACAGTCCAACTCTCACATCCATACATGACCACTGGCAAAACCATAGCCTTGACTAGACGGACCTTTGTTGGCAAAGTAATGTCTCTGCTTTTTAATATACTATCTAGGTTGGTCATAACTTTCCTTCCAAGGAGTAAGCGTCTTTTAATTTCCTGGCTGCAATCAGCATCTGCAGTGATTTTGCAGCCCCCAAAAATAAAAGTCTGAAACTGTTTCCACTGTTACCCCATCTATTTCCCATGAAATGATGGGACCAGATGTCATAATCTTTGTTTTCTCAATGTTGAGATTCAAGCCAACCTTTTCACTCTCCTCTTTCACTTTCATCAAGAGGCTTTTGAGTTCCTCTTCACTTTCTGCCATAAGGGTGGTGTCATCTGCATATCTGAGGTTATTGATATTTCTCCCAGCAATCTTGATTCCAGCTTGTGCTTCTTCCAGCCCAGTGTTCCTCGTGATGTACTCTGCATATAAGTTAAATAAGCAGGGTGACAATATAAAACTTTGACACACTCCTATTTGGAACCAGTCTGTTGTTCCATGTCCGGTTCTGACTGTTGCTTCCTGACCTGCATACAGGTTTCTCAAGAGGCAGGTCAGGGGGTCTGGTATTCCCATCTCTTTCAGAATTTTCCACAGTTTATTGTGATCCACACAGTCAAAGGCTTTGGCATAGTCAATGAAGCAGAAATAGATATTTTTCTGGAACTCTCTTGCTTTCTCCATGACCAAGCGGATGTTGGCAATTTGATCTCTGGTGCGTCTGCCTTTTCTAAAACCTGCTTGAACATCTTGGAGTTCACGGTTCACATATTGCTGAAGCCTGGCTTGGAGAATTTTGAGCATGACTTTACTACTGTGTGAGATGAGTGCAATTGTCCATTAGTTTGAGCATTCTTTGGCATTGCCTTTCTTTGGGATTGGAATGAAGACTGAATTTTTACAGTCCTGTGGCCACTGCTGAGTTTTCCAAATTTGCTGGCATATTGAGTGCAGCACTTTTGCAGCATCATCCTTCAAAATTTGAAATAGCTCAACTGGAATTCTATCACCTCCACTAGCTTTGTTCATAGTGATGCTTTTTAAGGCCCATTTTAGTTCACATTCCAAGATGTCTGGCTCTAGACAATTATTAAAATAAACATTCTAAGTGAAAGAAGCCAGAAACACACCCACAGATTCAGTTTTTGGAAAATTCTAAAGGATGTCATTTGACTTATTGTGCCAGAAAACTGAAGAGGGAGTTCCCAGGACCGGGTGGGAAGTGACTGACAAGGGTCAGAAGAAAGGATGATCAAGGAGCCTGAGCAAAGTTCTGAACTTGACAGATAAGCTCACCATGCTGATTGAGGAAAGGTTTTCCCAGCTCAGTTCATTCAAAGCTTTTCAACGATGCACCTCAAATATGTGAACTTTTGTGGAATCTCAACTAAATGAGTTTTAAAAACTCACCTTTCACTTCAGCTATAGAGTTCAGTTCAGTCTCTCAACCATGTCTGACTCTTTACAGTCCTGTGAACTACAACACACCAGGCTTCCCTGTCCATCACCAACTCCTGGAGTTGGCTTGGTTCAGTTACAGAGGTCCAGTTCAATTTCTGTACTTTTATATCTCTAATCATTATCCACCTTTTCATTATTATTAACAAGATCATCACAGAGCTGGTGTCATCCTGAGAGCAAACGGAGTACTATTTACAGAGTAGTTGCCCATGATTTCTTTAATCTGCGTTCCCTGCTGCGTGAATAGTTCAGGAGGAAGGTTGAAAGAACACACATCTTAGTATCAGGAGCTAAAAGTAAGGCAGAAATCTTACCCACTGTAGTGAGACCAGGTTATATCTACAGGGCAAAACGAAATTGTAGCGATGAACTTGGGAGGGATCCTTGAGTAGGGTAGGAAATAAGAATTTTCTTTTGTTGAAAATAATTCATTAAATTTACATATAACAATCTAAACTAAAAGAAGCCAGAGTGTACACACACACACAGGATAGAACACTACACAACCAAAACAAAGTTGAACTTTTGCCATCTGTAGCAACTTGGACGGAGAAGGCAATGGCAAGCCACCCCAGTCCTCTTGCTTGGAAAATCCCATGGATGGAGGAGCCTGGTGGGCTGCAGTCTGTGGGGTCGCTAAGGGTCGGACACGACTGAGCGACTTCACTTTCACTTTTCACTTGCACACGTTGGAGAAGGAAATGGCAACCCACTCCAGTGTTCTTGCCTGGAGAATCCCAGGGACGGGGGGAGCCTGGTGGGCTTCCGTCTATGGGGTCGCACAGAGTCGGACACGACTGAAGTGACTTAGTAGCAGCAGCAACTTGGATAGACATTGAGGGTATAGGCTAAGTGAAAGCATTTAGACAGCAAAAGACAAATACTGCATGATATCACTTATATGTTACATCTAAACAATAAATCCAACAGGTCAATATTATAAAAAAGCAGCAAACCAATAGATACACACAACTGACAAGTGCTTACTAGGGGGTTCGGGTAAGATAACAGGAGGGGAGTAAGAGGTATTAGCTATTAAGTATAAAATCAACAGTGTACAAAACTATATTGTACAACACAGGGCACAAAGCCAATATTCTTATAATGATAAATGGAGTATATAAAAATTATGAATCACTACATGATATGTCTATAACTATATAACAATGTACCGTTAAAAATGGAAAAAGATCCTCATGCTGGGAAAGATGGGAGGCAGGAGGAAAAGTGGACGACAGAAAATGGGATGGTTGGATGGCATCACCAACTCGATGGACATGACTTTGAGCAAGCTTGAGGAGTTGGTGATGGACAGCGAAGCCCGGTGTATGGCAGTCCATGAGAATACAAAAAGCCGGACATGACTGAGTGGCTGAACTGACTAATTTTCCATCAGCTAATACTTCAATTTCAAATAAAAAATAAAGACTCGGGGCTGGTGTACTGGGATGACCCTGAGGGATGGGATGGGGAGGGAGGTGGGAGGGGGGTTCAAGATGGGGAACACATGTACACCTGGGGCAGATTCATGTCAATGTATGGCAAAACCAATACAATAATGTAAAGTAATTAGCCTCCAATTAAAATAAATAAATTTTAAAAATAAATAAAGACTCCCCTGAGAAATGCCCTCATAACTGGTTCCCGGGACTGATGCCACATATTAGTCTCCCTACCGCAGACAGGGCCTTCCCTCATGACTCAGTTGGTAGAGAATTCACCTACAATACAAGAGACTTCCTGCATGCATGTGACCCGGGTTCAGTCCCTGGTCGGGAGGATCCCTTGGAGAGATAAATGGCAACTCAATCTAATAGCCTTGCATGGGAAATCCCATGGATAGAGGAGCCTGACAGGCTACAGTCCATGGGGACCAGAGTCGGACACAATTGCGTGACTGAACCACACCAGACTGTACCATGTTTAGTTTTGAAAAATAAGCTTAAACTGACTGCTTCAATGCTAAAGGAATAACACAGAATTTGGGGTTATGTATCTAGGACTGTCCCATTTTGGAATCTGAGGATACAAAGCAATATAAATATCACTGTGCTTGAAATACTTCATATGTGCTGTGATTTCTCATCTACTCTGAAGGCCAAATGTCCAAATTTATTTATGCTTCTCTTAAAATTAATACATTTTTAAAAACCACAGATTGCGCAAGAAGCTCAGCTGCCAACCAGGATATCAGAAGATGATGTCTAAGCAACCAAGGTTTTCTGATTAATCACTGTTTGATCATTATGTATTCTGCCAAGAAATGTATCCTATAACAAGCAGAAACAATTCACAACCTCTCCAACAACTGGGAAACCCTCAGATTCTGTACAGGAAGAATCACTAGAGTCACAAGATGAAGGCTGTGTTCCTGACTCTTCTCCTTGGTCTGATTTGTGCTGTCCAGGAAGCTCCAGCTCAGCCAGAATCCTCAGAGGTACCCAAATTCTGCTGATCTGAGAGAAGGTCTTGGTTCTGCGACTGTGACAGAGAAAGACAGTCTTGGTTACATGGATGACCAGCTTGTGTGTGTACGTGTGTGTGTGTGTGTTTGTGTGTGTGTATACACACATCCTGTGATACACAGATCTGCTGCTGCTGCTGCTAAGTCACTTCAGCTGTGCCCGACTCTGTGTGACCCCATAGATGGCCTCCTATCAGGCTCCTCCGTCCCTGGGATTCTCAAGGCAAGACACTGGAGTAGGTTGCCATTTCCTTCTCCAATGTATGAAAAGTGAACAGTGAAAGCGAAATCACTCAGTCGTGTCCGACTCTTAGCAACCTCATGGACTGCAGCCTACCAGGCTCCTCCGCCCATGGGATTTTCCAAGCAAGAGTACTGGAGTGGCGTGCCATTGCCTTCTCTGACACAGATCTACATGAGCATAATACAATCCCCTATCTTCCTGCTCTTTGCATTTTTTTTTTCATCTTATTTGTCTGTATGTAAGAAAAAAAATGCTAATATGCTATCATTTAGGGAGTTATGATCTGTCATGGTTTTTAATGGTGTTGTTTAGCTATTTCAAGGAACTCTAAATTTCTGCTTGAATATGAATCATTATTGCATTTCATGTTATTTGGCAAGGTAGGAGGTAGAACACTACTTTGCTTAATAAGATTGACTTTACTTCTCTTCTGAGGAAAAAGTAGAGATTGTGCTGGGTATTGGTGAAAAACCATGTAGGCAGATTGATTGATGTTTATGGAGCCCTTCCTTGTTAGATTACAGGAAACTGGTATACGATTTACATGGCCGCGGACAACAAGGAGAAGATTGAGGAAGGAGGCCCCCTGCGGACATACTTCCGCCGATTTGAATGCATTGACAACTGTGAAAAACTGTCCATTACTTTTTTTCTCACGTAAGCACAATCTGCCCCAACTGAACACAACCAGACTGTTGAATTCTATCACGGGGTTCGGTCTCCAACGTGCAGTGAACTATGGGGGGATGTAAGTGAAGATGAGTGTGTGAACGCTGTTCATGGAAGGGTGACCTCCAGTGCTGGGGAATGGATAGTGACGAAGGAATGTCTTGTCTGTTTGTTTTTTCAGGAATTACGACAGTTGCACCTTACCCACAGTAGTGGCAGAGAGAGCAGAAGGAAATGTTTACCACGTAGATTGTGAGTAGGCAAGCTTTGTCAATGTGTGCGTCTCCTCAAGTGTGTGAGTTACTAAGTCGTGTAGCACTCTTTGTGACCACCTTGGACTGAAGCGTGCCAAGCTTCCCTGTCCTTCACCATGTCCCAGAGTTTGCTCAGACTCTTGTGATGCCATCCAACCATCTCGTCCTCTGTCACCCCCTTCTCCTGCAGCCCTCAATCTTTCCGTCATCACGGTCTTTTCCAATGAGTCACCTCATCCCATCAGGTGGCCAAAGAGTTTGAAGCTTCAACTTCAGAATCAGTCCTTCCAATGAATATTCGGGTTTGGTTTCCTAGAGGATTGACTCGTTTGATTTCCTTGCAGTCCAAGGAGTGGGTAGTCATTTCCGTCTCCAGGGAATCTTGTCACCCCAAGGACGAAAGACATGTCTTTTGCATTGCAGGCAGATTCTTTACTGTCTAGGCCACTAAACCATCGGCCGTGGTGAGATTGATGGTCTTGGCCCCATCTAAGACAACTAGATGTCTGGACTTCTGTACTATTTTCTCTATTCATGGCAAAGGCCACCTTGGGAAAGACATGAAATTTTCCAGGCATTAATTCTGCACCAGAAAACTAGGATAAGGTCCAATTTGGAAGGTGCCATTGATGGCATCTGAGAAAAAGCCCCAGAACACAGATTCCTCATGTTCCTCTGACACAGGGAAGTGTATACGGCTACCTAAGATTCCAACAATGCATTAAAAAAATTATTTTCTTTTATTTGACATGCATGTGTCTGTGCTCAGATGCTCAGTCTTGACTGACTCTTAATGACCCCGTGAACTATAGGCTACAGGTTCCTCTGTCCATGGGATACTCCAGGCAAGAATATTGGAGGGGGTTGCCATTTCCTCCTCCAGGGAGATTCCTGACCTGGGGATCAAAGGGACATCTCAGGCATCTCCAGCACCAGCAGGCAGATTTCTTACAGCTGAGCCCCCTGGGAAGCCACTTATTTAAGCTTACAAAGTCAAAATTGCTTTAACTAAAGAAATTCTTTAAATATTAAAAAATTTTACTAGCCTGATTAAGAAGTAAAACCTGATTAAATTAAATGCCACAGAAAAGTATGAGGAAAAAGTAATAGAAAAATTTCAAAATAATTTTTCTCTTATTTGAAAACAAAAGGGGACTATCACAGATTTCTATCTCTATTGTTTTCTATACTGGAAAGAATTCTCATATACCGATGCTGTAACATTGAGTGATTAAATGGCTACATATTTTATTTTCAAAGGAGAAAATGTGTAACGGAGCATTCTAATTTGGTCTGCTGCATGCTTTTTTAATTTCCAATGTGGACATGTAGCCACAGGAACGAAGTCAGAATCATTTCAGAGCATATATCTCCAGTATTTGGCAATCGCCTCATTTCTAGCTCTTTTACCACCCTTTGTACTAGGAAATAACTTTAGTTTATCTATTAGCTTTTATTTTAACATGATTTGCTTACATTTAGAGAATACCTTTGTAATCAGGACTGTACTTATAAATTCAGTCACAAAATCCCTGAAAAGTTAATAGTCATCTTTAATGGTAAGCTCTTATGAGCTGGTATGAGATGGTTCAGGTCCACCACCTACTATAATTGGAATAAGCAACTTCACTATCGCTCATAGATTGTTCAGTCCAGAAGACTGGAAGTCTTTACGATGTTCAGAAGAGAGTCATGTGGAGAAAGCTTTCTTCCTTCACTAGCTATCTTAACTGTTACTTACAACACTGCTGCTGCTAAGTCACTTCAGTCGTGTCCGACTCTGTGTGACCCCATAGACGGAAGCCCAACAGGCTCCCCCGTCTCTGGGTTTCTCCAGGCAAGAACACTGGAGTGGGTTGCCATTTCCTTCTCCAATGTGTGAAAGTGAAAAGTGAAAGTGAGGTCAGTCAGTCGCGTCTGACCCTTAGCGACCCCACAGACTGCAGCCTACCAGGCTCCTCCATCCATGGGATTTTCTAGGCAAGAGGACTGGAGTGGCTTGCCATTGCCTTCTCCGACTTACAACACACCCACTATAAATGTCAATGTGACAAAGGTCACCATCAGAGGTATGCGGAGAATAAGAGACAACCAAATGAAAAGGAAAGAAGTTAATTGTATTGAGGTTTGAATTTATGTTTTTCTCTCGCAGTCATGGGTAAAAATTCTGTGCAACTGATCCGTGTATCAGAAAGCATGTTGGTATTCTATGCTGAAAACTTTGATGGCGAGAAGACCACAAACGTGACTTATGCCCTCGGTATGTACTGGAACTCATTCTATGCAAACTGGTCATGTTCATATTATCAGGATTTTTGTACTGATGACAGAAGCATTACAGACGGTATATTTTATTAAGCACACTGGAGCACATGTGTATTTACACAGGAGAATTCAGACTTCATGTAACATGAGTAGGGCTGCACCCAAAGGTTGTTTAATGGGAAACTGAACAAACGTAGCCACTGGCGATTCTATCATGTGGCTTTTTAAAAAATTAGAGACACTCATCCTGGAGGTTCAATGAAATATTCTAGGATGGTCCATGGGATTCTTGTCAAATATCACATATTGGACTGGCCAGATTCTGAAACCAAAATGAACCAAGGTTTAAACTTGAGTTTTGGAGACTCACAGTTCCCGATCATGAATGCATTCATCTCCACCACAAATGCTTTATTCTTTGTCACGATCATTAAAATAAATCCTGAGACCTGAACAAAATGCTTTGCAAAATACAGTGGATCATATTGAATCCTTCAGCGGCATATGGTCAGGCAAGTGAATCATGTGCCATGTGGCCAACCCCACAGGGTCACTGCCTGGTCCTTTTATCCTTTCTGATATTAAATCCATACTGGGACTGAGTAAGGGGAGTGTCTGGTCACGGCGGATGACAAAGCCTGAGTTTTTCCCCTCAGTAACATCTGTGATGAAACTAGTATTTGGGGAATGTTCAAATCACTTCTCCCCCTTCGTTTGAATATTGTTCTTCAGTCACTAACATCTGCCTGACCCGTTGCAACCTCAGGGACTGCAGCAAGCCAGGCTCCTCTGTCTTCTACTCTGTCCCAGAGTTTGTTCAAACTTATGCTCATTGAGTCAGTGGTGCTATCTAACCACTCCTGTGACTGGAGACCATGAAAACCCCAGGGAGGGAATTCTAGGATGGAGACAAATGGACAGGAAGGGTTGGAGTTAGGAGACATTCTGAGTTGCAAACTCCACCATCACCTTCTTGGACGTTCCACTAGAGAACAGCACTGATTTGGGGCTGCTTAAGCTCACAGGTGAATGGTCTGTAGTTCTCTCCGTAGTTGTGAGACCTGGAGTGTGAGAAAATGGAAACTCTGTGGACTCTCTCCCCACAGACCCACCTGAAGTCCTGTATGCACACACAGGCACCTCTGTAGAAAATTCGCTGGTGAGCAGGCTATAGGAGATGGGGGAGGGGAGTGGTCACGGTGAGACTTACTGGAAGCGACAGATACGAGCCAGGGGACACTCTATAACCTAGGAAGGATTCTAACGCACACCTCTCTGCCCTGTTTGCTATGAAATTTAGGCAAAGGGAGCAGTTTGAGTCAAGAAGATATTCAGAAGTATGAGGAAATTAACAACGAAAGGGGAATTCCAAATGAAAATACAGAAGATGGCGCCCAAACAGGTAAAGGCCCTGAGGACAGCAGGTATCGGAAATGAAAGCCCATCACGAGGATACTTGATTCAAATTTCCTCCCCCCTCAGTCATCTTTCATACTGAATTTTACGAAATAATTATTTTGGGTAGAGGCATATCAATAGTCAATTTTGCCCTTCTTCATTCTCTTTCACAGACCACTGTCCCAAATAAGAACTGAGAACCTCCATTGGGTGAGTAATAACATGATACCTAACAACGCTGAGTCCTTTGGTAGGTTAAGGCTTTTTTTTTTTCCCCCTGGGGGGCATACTGCTTTAAGAATGGGATATATACACAATGGACTAATACGTAACCCTGACAAAGACGGAAATAATGCCATTTGCAGCAACACGGATGGACCCAGAGATAATAAAAAACTCACAAAGAGAAAAGCACATCTCACATGACATCCCTTACATGGGGAATGTAACATACGACACAAATGAATTATTTACAAAATAGAAACAGACTCAAGGCCCAGAAAACAAAAATATGGTTACCAAAGTGATAACTGGGGGGAGGGATGAGTTGGGAGTTTGGGTTTAAGAGATACATACTACTAAACATAAAATAAACAGCTAGAATCTGCCGTGGAGCACAGAATTCTGTACTCAATGACTTGTAATAACCTGTAAAGAGAATAATCTTAAAAGGTATATATTTGCATACATATGTGTGTAACTGAGGGCTTCCCTGGTAGCTCAGTATAAAGAATCTGCCTGCTGATGCAGGAGACGTGGGTCAGGGAATAGGTAATGACTAGCCGGTCCAGTATTCTTGCCTAGAAAATGCCAAAGACACAGGAATCTGGCAACATACCATAGGGACAAAAGAGTAGGATATGACTTGGCAACTAAATAAAAACAACAAATGTATGCATAAAGCTCTTTGCTGAACACTTGAAACTAACACAACATTGCACATCAACTACATTTCAAAAAAACTTTACTTTAACAAAATAGGATCACAAAACCATCCACCTTGCAAAGTGGCAAAGGCTAGGGCTCCCACTCAGTGTTTGGACTTAAGTATCTAAACACTCACACTGGTCTAGACCCCACAGTGACATGTTTTGCAGGAGATTGTGTGAAGCCCTGAGCTGTGAAACATGGTGAACTCTGGGAACCCCAGTGTGAATGAATGATCTCGCAGCCACATCTTTGTGATCGTAGGGAAGATTTATAGAAGATGTAAGCAGCATAGGTAACCCAGTACATAGTTTCCAACATCTCGGACATGTGCATATGTAACTTACTAACTCTCATCATAAGACCTGATAACCAGGTTGCTCACAGCTAGCTTCAGTTCAGTTGCTGAGTCATGTCTGACTCTTTGTGACCCCATTGGACGGCAGCACGCCAGGCCTCCCTGTCCATCACCAACTCCAGGAGCTTACTCAAACTCATGTCCATCCAGGCTGTGATGCCATCCAACTGTCTCATCCTCTGTCGTTCCCTTCTCCTCCCACATTCAAACTTTCCCAGCACCAGGGGCTTTTCCAGTGAGTCAGTTCTTCGCATAATGTGACGAAAGTATTGGAGTTTCAGCTTCAGAATCAGTCCTTCCAATGAACATTCAGGACTAATTTCCATTAGGATGGACAGGTTGGATCTCCTTGCAGTCCAAGAGTCTTCCTCAACACCACAGTTGAACAGCTTCAATACATCGGCGCTCAACTCTCTTTATATTCTAACTCTCACATTGATACATGACTACTGGAAAAACTATAATTTTACTAGATAAACACCAAGTAGTAATTCTATGCAAGTCACACAGAGACTCCTGTGCAATAGGTCTTATAGGGGAATTTCTCCCTACTTCCACCGGTAACTCTTTCTATGTTCTCTTTCATTCTCTGACCAACATCATGTTAATCATAATCATCTCAACAACGTCTTAAATTTTTTCAAGGTTAAAGAAGAAAACGAAGTAAGAATATGAGAAGCATCGTATCATTAATGTGTCACAATCATCCATATGAAGATTATAGACCTTTTCCTTGAAATCATCCTTTCTTCTCTCCCAGGAAATCATGATACTGGACCCATGGCTGTCCTGCCACAAATCTCCTCTGCTCTTGCTGATGTTACTGAATTCCTAAACTGTTCAATAAAATGATTAATACAAATATGTGTCCATAAATAAAGATGCCATATTTGCAAATGCTAAAAATATGTAAATCCAACTATGTAGAAAATTGAGTATACCATGTGGCAGGAGATAACTCTGTTTAGGACACATGGTGTGAACACTGCAAGTATCTTGGTGAGAAGAGAGAATAAATCACAGATACTAATTTTCTCTGAGCTTCCCTTGTGGCTCAGCTGGTAAAGAATCCATCTGCAATGAGGCAAAACTGGGTTCGATCCCTGGGCTGGCAAGAACCCCAGAGAAGGCCATGTACACCCACTCCAATATTCTGGCCTGGAGAATTCATGGACTGTATAGTCAATGGGGTTGTAAGGAGTCTGCCACGGCTGAACGACTTTCTCTTTCATTAATTTTATACAGTGATATGAGGTTCCCACCAGATGTTATATGAGCGATGGGACTGGTTAGACAGACAGCTTCAAATAGAACCTGTGCTTTCCAAACTGGCATCGAAAAACAACTCAATTCTGTGGTTAAGCAGTGCTCATCTGCTGTGGGATTGCTGGTAGTGATAAGGATTTGGCAGAATGCAGTGTTACATGGGTTTCCCAGGTGGCTTCACTGGTTTAGAATATGCTAACTGATGCAGATCACACAAGACACCTGGGACCCTTCCCTGGGTTGGGAAGATCCCCAAGGAAGGGCATGGCAACCCACTCCAGTATTCTTGCCTGGAGATTCCCATGGACAGGGGAGCCTTGCAGGCTATGGGGTCAATGGAGTCCCAAAGAATCAGACATGATTTATTGATTGAGCACACACACACATACAACCAAAGT
The DNA here is from genome assembly GCF_049115385.1 of Moschus berezovskii. Taxonomy (NCBI): domain Eukaryota; kingdom Metazoa; phylum Chordata; class Mammalia; order Artiodactyla; family Moschidae; genus Moschus; species Moschus berezovskii. The sequence goes on from NC_142489.1 coordinate 6,893,207, forward strand.
GAATAGTAACTACTCAAGAGAGAGCACAGAGGTTGGATACAAGGCACCGGGTATGTGATGTCCCATTTGGGGCTTCTAGTGTTCAGCTCCACCTCCGGAAGCAGTGGCTTTGCTGCTGATGGAGGTGATGAGTTATCTGTTGCTGTTCAGTCACTCATCAGTGGTGTTTTAAAATTCATTTTAAAGAGTCATTCATTGGTGCCTAGTGATGGGGAACACAGGAGCCTCGTGGGAACCCACAATGGTCACGCCACTGGACCAGACAAGAGATTCAGTCCATTTAAGTTCAGTTCAGTTGCTCAGTTGTGTCCGACTCTTTGCAACCCCATAGACTGCAGCACGCCAGGCCTCTCTGTCCATCACCAACTCCTGGAGCTTGCTCAAACTCAGGTCCATCGAGTCAGTGATGCCATCCAACCATCTTATCCTCTGTCAGCCCCTTCTCCCACCTTCAATCTTTCCCACCTTCGGGGTCTTTTCCAATGACTCAGTTCTTCCCATCAGGTGACCAAAATATTGGAGTTTCAGCTTCAGCATCAGTCCTTCCAATGACTACTCAGGACTGATTTCCTTTACGATGGACTGGTTGGATCTCCTTGCAGTCCAAGCGACTCTCATTCTCCAACACCACAGTTCACAATTATCAATTCTCTGGCACTCAGCTTACTTTACAGTCCAACTCTCCCATCCACACATGACTACTGGAACACAATGCCTTTGACTATATGGACCTTTATTGGCAAGGTAATGTCTCTGCTTTTTAATATACTGTCCAGGTTTGTAAGACAGCCTTAAAATGACAGCAAGAATTAAAACCAAACAAACAAACAAAAAAAAAAACTGAGCAGAGGTACTTCCCTAGGGGCCCAGAGGTTGGGAATCCACCTGTCAAAGCAGAAGACACAGGTTGAATCCCTGACCGTGGAAGATCCCACATGCAGCAGGGCAACTAAGCACTACTGATCTTCTTCCCTATAGCCTGTCAGACTCAACAAAATAACCACCACAATGAGAAGTCCTCAAATCACAGTAGAGAAAGGCAGAGAACACAACAAATACCCAGTGTGCTTTAAAATTAAACATATACTGAGCAGCGGCTTCAGTGGCTGCACAATGCATCAAACTAAGACTCTATAAATGTATTACCGGTGACTCAGTAAATAAAAAACAGTATGCTTAGCCCTACATTCAAAACAATAGTGGAAACAACTTCCCCAGAGAGATAAAAAATGAGAATTAAAATCTGTTACTCTGTACTGATATAAAAATGGGGCTTCCAAAGTGACTCAGTGGTAAAGAACCCACCTGCCAATGCAGGAGATGTGGGTTTGATCCCTAGGAGAAGGAAGATCCCCTGGAAAAGGAAATGACAGCCCACTCCAGTATTCTGGCCTGGAGAATCCCATGGACAGAGGAGCCTGGTGGGCTACTGTCCATGGCCTAGAAAAGACTCAGGACAAGAATGAGCGACTCAACAACAACAATCATCAGTTTCAGGGTTATTTTCTTTCCCTTTTCCTGTGAGATAAGTTCTCAGAATTGTGACAACTTATGTCATGGCTACAGTCTGGTCATCCTGTAGTTAACTTGTCCACCTGGTGGGGGTTTCAGTGTCTGTAAGACAGCTCCCAGGATATGGCTCAGAGTACTGTCTACAACCTTTGAGGACAAACTAACGGCCTTGAATTTGCTTACTGACTAAACTATTAGTGTTTAGCATGGTTGGATGCTTTTCTTTGTTTCTGTGTTTCTCCCTTCTCTGATTAAACTGATTCTCTGGCTCAAGTTTTTCCACAGACAAAGGACAGGTGGAGGACATGGCGGGAAGGGCCATGGGGTCCTTCCCTGTTTCACTAAGATCCATTGGAAATGGATTCTGTGCAGGAAGGGATGTCATGCACTGAGATAAGAACACAGGTAGTTCAGTTTATATTCAGAGCTCGGATGGTCATGACCAGGCCAGTCTAAGATGTTTGTAGAGAAGTCTACAATAGTAAACACAAAGGCAAAGAAAAAAAGAGAAAAGAATACATGTAGTTCTGTCTTCCTTTGCAAATACAAAAGACAATCTGCCTTCTGCTTCATTTAGGTGTACAGTTCATTCATACTTGATACAGCTCACTGACTGGGTTTAAGTCTGGTATTTCTCAGGTCTCTAAGCGCCTGTTGGTACTCTTGTTCTGTCTCATGGGCTTCATTTCACTGCAGACATCTACCTGATGTCTCTCAGGTGATTCTGTATTAATTATATACCTTATATATATACTCCATATATAATGTGTGTTAGTCACTCAGTCGTGTCCCACTCTTTGCCACTCCATGGACTGTAACCCACCAGGCTCCTCTGTCCATGGAGTTCTCCAGGCAGGAATACGGGAGTGGGTTGCTATTTCCTTCTCCCCATATACAATAAACTATATCTATAATGAGTTATAGCTATAATAAATTATATGTTATATGACAATTAATTATATTAAAGCATCAAATACTTTTCATAGTTTGAAACTGTCTGTATTTGTTTCGGAGGAACTAACTCTTTAATAAACTTCTTTTATTTAACAGGACTGTAATGCCAATATTTTGGCCACCTCATGCGACGAGTTGACTCACTAGAAAAGACTCTAATGCTGGGAAAGGTTGGGGGCGGGAGGAGAAGGGGACGACGGAGAATGAGATAGCTGGATGGCATCACCGACTCTGTGGACATGAGTTTGAGTGAACTCCGGGAGTTGGTGATGGACAGGGAGGCCTGGCGTGCTGTGATTCATGGGGTCGGGGAGAGTCGGACACGACTGAGCGACTGAACTGAACTGAACTGAAACACCTCATGACTGTTCCCAACACATGAGATCCTTTGGAGACCATGCATCTGGAAAGGGGAGCCATTGCTTCCTTAACCGTGCAACGTAAGATCAATTTATAGAGTCGGACACAACTGAGCGACTGAACTGAAGGTACATTAATTAGTTGAAATTCAAAAATTTTTAAATTCCAAAACATATTTAAGGATTCACTCATAGGATGGTGGGCCCACATTTCCTGACTCTGTAATTCTTCATAGAGAATAAGAATATAAGAAAGACACAGGTTTATATGCAGGTGTGTATTACCCCAGAAGAATTTAATATACCATAAATAGAAATGTAACTTTATAGTTTATTTATAAATACAGAAGTAAATTTCCATAAAACTTGTGATATAAACTTATGAACATTATATCATTATAAATGAAAAGAGGGTTGAGTGTTATCAACAACTACTATAATAACAGTGTGTAGTTGTACTTATATATATATTTAATGCTTAATTAATCATGTATAATTGTGAAATTCACATAATAAGATATACAATAAGATATATTGTACACTAATATACAAGTTATTTACATGATTTGTCTAATATATGAATAAATACTGGACTTCTGTGAGGGCCCAGTGGTAAAGATTCCACTTGCCGATGCAGGGGACACGGGTTGCATACTGGGTCTGGGAAAATTCCACATACCTTGGGACACCTCAGCCCGTATGCCATAAATATTGAACCCAAGAGCGGCAACTACTGAATCTCACAATTTGGAGCCCGGCCTCCACAACAAGATAAGCGATACAATGAATAGCCAGTGCACTGCAACTAGAGGGAAGCCCCAACTCACTCCGAGTACAGAAAGTCTGCATGCTTAACAAAGACCCAGAGCCGCACGGCATGAATAAATAAATGTTTATATTGTTCCCACTCATATGTTACTTACCGGAATGTATCAATATATTACAGGCAGCTATACATAGAGTGAACTCCGGGAGTTGGTGATGGACAGAGAGGCCTGGCGTGCTGTGATTCATGGGGTCGCAAAGAGTCGGACATGACTGAGTGACTGAACTGAACCGAACTGATACATAACGTTACACATATGGAATACTGCCTATGGCATATGAATACTGCCATGACCTGTCACACCTTGTGCTGTAAAGACATATTGAGCTATTTCCTCCGAGTCTCCTAAAGGAGACAGAGAGATGCTGATCGACACTTTCCTTGTCATGGCAGGAGCGTGCAGGCCAACAGATAACGAGATCCCAGGACAACCAGGGTTCTAGAACATTCTAAAGAGGAGGCAGAAGCAGTGAGAGGAACAACAGGGTGCTTCTGCACAGCACAGGGAACTATATTCACTATCTCATACCAATCTATAATGGAGCAGACTTTGAAAAACACTAGACATTGTCTATATGTATAACTGAATCACTGCTGTAGGGCAGAAACTCAACAAGGGAAATCAATTTTACTGCCAATCTGTTTTTATAAAGCGGTAAGAGGAAGCCAGGAGAGCACCAGTAAACCCCAATACAATGAAAAGAACTGCAGGGCTCGGCTCCCAGCGTGGCGTGTCTCCCTGCCACATACACACACATCTCAGGATCTCACCAGCCATATTCTCAAGACACAAGTCCACCATCGCCTGGAAGCTTAGCAACACAGCTCACACCATGCCCAAGGCACACTTCATTCAGAATCCAGGTAAACACGCTTCACCATGTCACTTCCTGCTTCAACATTTTTAGCAATCTCCAGGGAGTAAAACACCAAATCTTACATGATTCTTGTCTTGAAATTCAACAATACTGATGCAGGGACTGTCTTGGTGGTCCAGCAGTTGAGACTCCACCTTCTAAAACACAGAATGTTGGGTTCCACCCATGGTTGGAGAACCAAGATCATACATGGCCTACAGCAACTAAGAGTGGACACAGCCAAAAAGAAAGTACTGATGCCAACCTAACTTTCAGGCCAAATAACCACATTTCTGCTTAAGGACACACTGTTCATATTTCCGTATTTATTTATTTATTTTCATCATTCTGTATTTAATCCAAATAGTTTCTTCCATTTAATCCGAACAGTTTTTTCATTAATCCAAATAGCTTCTTCCTCTTTACTTTCCGGCTTTTGGTATTTAATTCAAATAGCTTCTTCCTCTTTACTTTCTGGCTTTTGGTAATGTATTCATGTTTGTGTTCTATGTTTATCTACCTCACAACATTGTATCATATAATTTTCTAGATTGTTTCATAAATAAACTGTAGATCCCTTGAGAAAAATTTATAGTAAGTAAGTAAGTGAAGGTTGCTCAGTCCTGTCCGACTATTTGTGACCCCATGGACTATACAGTGGAGAAGGAAATAGCAACCCACTCCGTTACTCTTGCCTGGAAAATCCCATGGACAGAGGAGCCTGGTAGGCTGCAGTCCATGGGGTTGCACAGAGTCAGACATGACTGAAGCGACTTAGCAGTTGCAGCAGCAGGGCTGTACAGTCCATTGAATTCTCCAGGCCAGAAAACTGGAGTGGGTAACCTTTCCCTTCTCCAGGGGATCTTCCCAATCCAGGAATCAAACCAGGGTCTCCTGCATTGCACGCAGATTCTTTCCCAACTGAGCTATCAGGGAAGTCCAAGGAGAGTTTATGTGAAATAAAGTATTTCTCAGTTAGTTGAAATATTTCAAAGCACCCACATGATGCTCGACAGAGGATGAGATGGTTAGGTGGCATCACCAATTCAATGGACATGAGTTTGGGAAAACTCCAGGAGCTGGTGATGGACAGGGAGACCTGGCGTGCTGTGGTTCATGGGGTTGCAAAGAGTTGGACACGACTGAGAGACTGAACTGAACTGACATTATGCTGGAAAGGAAAATGATAATCTTTAGTCTTTATTCGGGAAAGAATAGAATTTGTCTTCTCTGTCACCATTCACCACCACTGCTGGGGGCACCTCATTTATTTTCAGGGACTCTAGCCCTCAGCTCCATTCTCTGAACGGATGCCTTGTTCTAACACCATTCATTCATTTGCTCTGGTCTAAAAGGGGCCGTTCATAAATACATTTTGAAAATTTGGCAATAGGGACTGTTTCATGGCCTGCTCCACATCAACTCCAAACTACTGTAAATAATATTAATAATTTCATTTAAGTGTCTACGTGGGTTCCTATTCCCCAAGTTATTTTGCTAGAAGAGTCTATGGAAACATGTGTACCTTGCACTCTCTATAACTCTGAGATCTTAGGTATCTCCACCGCATGAAAATGAAGTAAAAAAACTGAGTATGAATAGGTGTCAGGTCACAGGAGAAATGCAGCCAAAATCAAAACTTACTAATTGACAATGCAGCTTTGCTGACTGAAGTAGACAGTATTGTGTGGACAGACACAAATTCAGGTGTTAACTATAAAACCCTCTTCCATTTTGCACATAAGACTAATGGAAGAGACATTACTCAAAGCTTTTGCAATACAAACAGACTTCTCATTGAATGAAAGGAAGGTTTACACAAATGCTCTTAAATATAATAATGAGGTACAATAAAAAGTGTGAACAGGGAGACAGACAACTAAAATAGATTCAATAATTTAAAGTGAAATGGCTGCAGCTTAAATAATGAAAGTGTTAGGCAGCAAACAGGAAACATGAGCCACTAAAAAATATTTTATATTCAAAAACCATTTTCAAGGTCTTTCTCCCAGTTGGCAATATATCCATCTGATACTAGAGAAGAGGGATCTCTGGCATGGTGACTACAGCCATGAAATTAAAAGACACTTGCTCCTTCAGAGAAGAGCTACGATAAATGTACAGAGTGTATTAAAAAGGAGACACATTACTTTGCCAACAAACATCTGTGTATTCAAAGCTATGGTTTTTCCAGTATGGATGTGAGAATTGGACCAAAAAGGAAGCTGAGCACTAAAGAATTGAAGCTTCTGAACTGTGGTGTTGGAGAAGACTCCTGAGAGTCTCTGCAACTGCAAGGAGATCAAGCCAGTCAATCCTAAAGGAAATCAATCCTGAATATTCCTTGGAAGGACTGATGCCAACACTGAAGCTCCAATACTTCTGCCACCTGATGTGAAGAGTTGACTTAATTGAAAAGACCCTGATGCTGGGCAAGATTGAAGGCAGGAGGAGAAGGGGACGACAGAGGATGAGATGGTTGGCTGGCATCACCAACTCAATGGACATGAGTTTGGGTAAACTCCAGGAGTTGGTGATGGACAGGAAGGACTGGTGTGCTGCATTCCATGGGGTTGCAAAAAGTTGGACACAACTGAGGGCCTGAACAATACAATAGCAATAGGACTGAGTTTAATCAGTAAGCATCAGCGTATTTTTAAAGTTTTCTGGGAGTTAAGGGGTAGGAAGGTGCAAACCAAAAGTAAAAGCCACTTGCAATTTTAATGAGAAACAAGTGAAGGAACACGTCTGTCTCATCTCGACAGAGGAGACTTGTGGGTTGTGGGTTACAGTCCATGGGGTTGCAACAGTCAGACACTACTGAGTGGCTAAATAAAAACAGCAAAGGACTCATTTAAGTCAATAAAGCTTTATGTTTGAAGCTGAGTATCTGCTTATGTTGAGGACTCTGCAAGTCTCAAGCATTTACTCAATAATTATTTGTTTTAGGTCCAAAACGTAACAAACATAATGCCTTGCTGTTTAGATAGCTCCCTGGGGAAATCAGCAGTAAAATATAATACTGTAATGATCTAAACATGGATGAGCCATCTTATATTCACAAGTTTGTGAACCATGAACACTTAATGCTTATGACACGACCTTGTTGAAGGCTAGTCATATGGCCCTCATTTTTTTTAATTGTCTAATTTAATGCTGTCTCAAACACAAAGAATGGGGGACAACAAACCAAAATAAAAATGAAACCTGTGCCAGGAAAAAGAGATAGAAATATACACACAGATGGATTTTGCATTAAAGTACAAGGGAAATCCAGTGGAAAATAATAAATTTGTGGAACAAAGTTGTTGTAAAAATTGGATATCCATTTGCCAGAAAAAAAAAAAAGAACTTCATTCATCACTCCATGTTTTAGAACTAACACAGAGAAATTTATAGACCTATATTATAGACCTATATAGAACCAGAAGTACTCTAGAGGTAAAACATGGGTGGAAGCTCTGTGACGTAAAACTAGGAGGTTACTGATTAGAAAATACACCTAGGCAGATTCACTCACTGGGAACAGTACGTTAGTAACCTGATCTTGATCAACAGAGAAATGTTTACAAACTTCAGGGATACCCTTAGGGAAGAATAAGAGAAGCCTGGGCTGGGGGCGGAGGGGGGAGGCAGAAATATTTGCTCATCTTCTATCTGAAAAAAAAAAAAATGACTTATATCCAGAATATATTAACAATCTCCAGCCTTTTAAACAAGGAAACACATAACCTACTGGGTAATGACCAAATGACTTGCAGAGACACTTAACCAAAGAAAATAGACAAATGGGAAGTAGAGACATTATAAGATGTCCCACGTCTTTATTTCTTCAAAAATGGAAGTTACAACTGTAAGTGGATAACATTATTCACTTATTATGATATCTGAAAGGGAAACAACTGGTCACACTGAGTCCTGGCAAAAATCTGGAGCAAAGGTAGTTCCATTTAACGTTGGTAGGACTCTAAAATCCTAAGGCACTGAGATCCAGTAGTTCTACCCTTGAATGTCTACCTAAAGATAAGATGGCTGAGTTCATGACAAAGACTTGTATATGAACCTGTATGCATCCAAAATATACAAGCAGCTCCTGCAGCTCAATTCCAGAAAAATAAACGACCCAATCAAAAAACGGACCAAAGAACTAAACAGACATTTCTCCAAAGAAGACATACAGATGGCTAACAAACACATGAAAAAATGCTCAATATCACTCATAATCAGAGAAATGCAAATCAAGACCACAATGAGATACCATTTCACACCAGTCAGAATGGCTGCTATCCAAAAGTCTACATGCAATAAATGCTGGAGAGGATGTGGAAAGAAAGGAACCCTCTTACACTGTTGGTGGGAATGCAAACTAGTACAGTCATTATGGAGGAGAGTGTGGAGATTCCTTAAAAAACTGGAAATAGAACTGCCGTATGATCCAGCAATCCCACTCCTGGGCATACACACCAAGGAAACCAGAATTGAAAGAGACACATGTACTCCAATGTTCATTGCAGCACTGTTTATAATAGTGAGGACATGGAAGCAACCTAGGTGTCCATCTGCAGACGAATGGATGAGAAAGCTTTGGTACATATACACAATGGAGTATTACTCAGCCATTAAAAAGAATGCATTTGAGTCAGTTCTAATGAGGTGGATGAAACTGGAGCCTATTATACATAGTGAAGTAAGCCAGAAAGAAAAACACCAATACAGTACACTAACGTATATATATGGAATTTAGAAACATGGAAATGATAACCCTGTATACGAGACAGCAAAAGAGACACAGGTGTATAGAACAGTCTTTGGGACTCTGTGGGAGAGGGTGAGGGTGAGATGATTTGGGAGAATGGCATTGAAACATGTACATTATCATATGTGAAACGAATCGCCAGTTCAGGGTCAATACATGATACAGGATGCTCGGTGCTGGTGTGCGGGGATGACCCAGAGGGAGAATAAGGAGAGGAGGGAGGTGGGAGGGGGGTTCAGAAAGGGGAACTCATATACACCCGGGGTGGATTCATGTCAATGTATGGCAAAACCAACCAATATAATATTGTGAAATAATTAGCGTCCAATAAAAAAAATAAAATAAACAAAAATCAGTAAGAATAACTCATGAAAAAAAAATTCAATTCCTTAATAAATACTTTTATTATATTTATATAATATAGCTCTTTGCTATTCTATATATAGCATATAACTCTTTGCTCTTAAACATGGAGTAAGAGAAACTGAAGGTTTAATCATCCTTGAAGATCTCCAAGGTTTCTCTGTTAGCTTTTCCCATGGTCCAAACTCCCCAGGTCCATCCTGAGCAGGGAGGCCAGTTTCAGAAAGCCTTAGTGTTATTCCAAAAAAATAATTCAGTTTTCACCTGGAAGATAGAATAATATTGCTGAGAAACTGTCTACGAAATTACAGAAACTCGTATACAGGGTTATCGTTTGCATCTTTCTAAACTCCATATATATGCGTTCAGTTCAGTTCAGTTCAGTTCAGTCACTCAGTCGTGTCCGACTCTTTGCGAACCCACGAATCACAGCACGCCAGGCCTCCCTGTCCATCACCAACTCCCAGAGTTCACTCAGACTCATGTCCACAGAGTCGGTGATGCCATCCATCCATCTCATTCTCTGTCATCCCCGTCTCCTCCCACCCCCAATCCCTCCCAGCATCAGACTCTTTTCCAGTGAGTCAACTCGTCACATGAGGTGGCCAAAGTGTTGGAGTTTCAGCTTCAGCATCAGTCCTTCCATTGAACACCCAGGATTGATCTCCTTTAGAATGGACTGGTTGGATCTCCTTGCAGTATAAGGGACTCTCAAGAGTCTTCTCCAACACCATAGTTCAAAAGCATCAATTCTTCAGCGCTCAGCTTTCTTCACAGTCCAACTCTCACATCCATACATGACCATGGGAAAAACCATAGCCTTGACTAGACGGACCTTGGTTGGCAAAGTAATGTCTCTGCTTTTTAATATGCTATCTAAGTTGGTCATAACTTTCCTTCCAAGGAGTAAGCGTCTTTTAATTTCATGGCTGCAATCAGCATCCGCAGTGATTTTGGAGCCCCCCAAAATAAAGTCTGACACTGTTTCCACTGTTTCCCCATCTATTTCCCATGAAATGATGGGACCAGATGCCATGATCTTCGTTTTCTGAATGTTGAACTTCAAGCCAAACTTTTCACTCTCCTCTTTCATTTTCATCAAGAGGCTTTTGAGTTCCTCTTCACTTTCTGCCATAAGGTGGTGTCATCTACATATCTGAGGTTATTGATATTTCTCCCAGCAAACTTGATTCCAGCTTGTGCTTCTTCCAGCCCAGCGTTCCTGATGATGTACTCTGCATAGAAGTTAAATAAGCAGGGTGACAATATACAACCTTGACGTACTCCTTTTCCTATTTGGAACCAGTCTGTTGTTCCATGTCCAGTTCTAACTGTTGCTTCCTGACCTGCATACAGGTTTCTCAAGAGGCACATCAGGTGGTCTGGTATTCCCATCTCTTTCAGAATGTTCCACAGTTTATTGTGATCCACACAGTCAAAGGCTTTGCCATAGTCAATGAAGCAGATATATGTGTTAGTATATTGTACTGGTGTGTTTCTTTCTGGCTTACTTCACTCTGTATAATAGGCTCTAGTTTCATCCACCTCATTAGAACTGGTTCAAATGCATTCTTTTAAATGGCTGAGTAATACTCCATTGTGTATATGTACCAAAGCTTTCTTATCTATTCGTCTAAATGATAACTCTGTATACGAGACAGCAAAAGAGACACAGATGTATAAAACAGTCTTTGGGACTCTGTGGAAGAGGGTGAGGGTGGGATGGTTTGGGAGAATGGCATTGAAACATGTATATTATCATATGTGAAACGAATCGCCATTTCAGGGTTGATGCATGTTACAGGATGCTCGGGGCTGGTATGCGGGGATGACCCAGAGGGAGGATAAGGGAAGGAGGGAGGTGGGAGGGGGGTTCGGGAGGGGGAACTCATGCACACCCAGGGCGGATTCATGTCAATATATGGCAAAACCAACCAATATAATATTGTAAAATAATTAGCCTCCAATAAGAATTTTAAAAAAAAAATTACAGGAACTCACCAGAATAATATTGTGAGCATTTTAAAAAGTCCCCAATGAAAGGAAGAAACTTTTATAGCATTAATTATAACTTCATTTAAAAAATTAAAAAAAAAAAACATTTGAATGGATAAAAGTGAAATAAATCCACACTTTTCCTGGTGGCTCAGAGGCAAAGGACCCAGATGCAAATGCTGGAGGTGTGGGTTCCATCCCTGGGTTGGAAAAGTTGCCCTGGAGGAGGAAATGACAAGCCACTCCAGCATTCTCTCCTGAAAAGTCCCCTGGACAGAGGAGTTTGGAGTGCTAAAGTCCATGGGGATGCAAAAGAGTTGGACACACTTAGCGACTAAGCACACACATATCACTTTGCCCAAGGAAGATAATACTATACAGAAGTAAATGGGAACAGAGTCTACAAAAATTACAGATGATTATTAAAATAACTATGCTAAGTGAAAGAAGCCAGAGACACACACACCCAGAGATTTTATTTTTGGAAAATTCTAAAGAACAGCAAATAATTTATGGTGTCAGAAAACTGAAGAGTGCGTTCCCAGGATTGGGTGGGAGGAGGTTCGAAGGGGAGGAAGGAAGGGTGACCAAGGAGCCCAAGGATAGTTTTGAACTTGACAGATATGCTCACCATGCTGATTAAGGAAAAGATATCACAGCTCTATTCATCCAAAATTTATCAACTGTACCCCTAAAATATATGAACTTTTGCTGTATCTCAGATAATATTTTTAAAAGCTCATCTTTCACTTCAGTTCTAGAGTTCAGTTCAGTTACAGAGGTTCAATTCAATATCTGTATTTTTATATCTCTAATCACTATCCATCCATTAACTTTTTTTTCTATTATTATTAATAGGGCTGGTGTCATCATGAGAGCAAACTGAGTATTATTTAGAGAGAGGTTGCCCATGTTTTCTTTAATCTAGGTTCCCTAATGCATGGATACGTTCAGGAGGAAGGTTGAAAGAACATGGATCTTAGTATCAGGAGCTACACGTAAGGCAGAAATCATACCCACTGTAGTGAGACGAGGTCATATCCACAAGGCAAGATGAAATTGTAGAGATGAATTTGGGAGTGATACTTGAGTAGGGCAGGAGATAAGAATTTTCTCCTGTTGAAAATACTTTATTAAATTAAAATATAACAATCTAAAAATAAAGAAGTCATAGCATATACACGCATACACACACACATAATACTACACAACCATAAAAAAAAGTTGAAATTCTGCCATTTGAAGCAACACGGATGAATTTTGATGGTATTACGCTAAGTGAATAAAGTTGATGAAAGTGAAAGAGGAGAGTGAAAAAGTTGGCTTAAAGCTCAACATTTAGAAAACTAAGATCATGGCATCTGGTCCCATCACTTCGTGGGATATAGATGGGGAAACAGTGGAAACAGTGTCAGACTTTATTTTTTTGGGCTCCAAAATCACTGCAGATGCTGATTGCAGCCATGAAATTAAAAGACGCTTACTCCTTGGAAGGAAAGTTATGACCAACCTACATAGCATATTGAAAAGCAGAGACATTACTTTGTCAACAAGGTCCGTCTAGTCAAGGCTATGGTTTTTCCAGTGATCATGTATGGATGTGAGATTTGGACGGTGAAGAAAGCTGAGAGCCGAAGAATTGATGCTTTTGAACTGTGGTGTTGGAGAAGACTCTTGAGAGTCCCTTGTACTGCAAGGAGATCCAATCAGTCCATTCTAAAGGAGATCAATCCTGGGTGTTCACTGGAAGGACTGATGCTAAAGCTGAAACTCCAATCCTTTGGCCACCTCATGCGACGAGTTGACTCACTGGAAAAGAGTCTGATGCTGGGAGGGATTGGGGGTGGGAGTAGAAGGGGACGACAGAGAATGAGATGGCTGAATGGCATCACCGACTTGATGCACATGAGTTTGAGTGAACTCCAGGTGTTGGTGATGGACATGGAGGCCTGGCGTGCTGTGATTCGTGGGGTCGCAAAGAGTCGGACACAACTGAACGAGTAAACTGAACTGAACTGACCTGAACTGAATAAAGTTGAATAAAGACAAATACTGTATGATATCAATTACATGTGAAATTTAAAAAACAAAACAAACCAGTGAATATGACAAAAAAGCAGCAAATCTGCAGATACAGAAAGCAAGTTAGTGGTGAGCAGTGGGGGAAGCAGGATAGGGGTAAGAAAACAAGTGAGGAGTAAGAGGTACCAGCTACTATGTGCTAAATAGACAGTGTACAAATATATATGGTACAGCCTAGGGAATATAGCCAATATTTTATAACTATAAATGGAGTATATAAAAATTACAAATCACTATATGGTACATCGCTAACTTCTATAATGTTGTACATCAACTATACTTCAATTTCAAAACAAACAAAGTATATAGACTCCTCTGAGGGATGCCCTGACAACCAATTCCTGGTAAAGAACCCGCATGTTAATCTTCATAAACCAGACAGTACCATCTTTAGTTGTAGAACATAAGCTTCAACTGACCTCTTCAGTGCTAAACAAATAACACGAGAGTTGGGGCTATGAGTCCTGGACTGTTTGTCCCATTTTGGAATCTGAGGATATAAAAGAACATAAGTATCAGTGTCTTTGAAATACCTCATACATCCTCTGAGTTCTCATTTATTCTGAAGGCAAATGTCCAGATCTACCTAAGCTTCCTTTAAAATTAATCTCTTTTTAAAAACCAAAGATTGCAAAAAATGCTCAGCTGCCAACCAGGACATAAGAAGATGATGCCTACATAATCAAAATCTTGGGATTAACCATTGTTTGATCATTATGTTTTCCACCAAGAGACCCATCTTTTAAGAAGTGGGACCAATTCATAACCTCTCCAACAACTGAGACACTCTGAGCTTCTCTAGAAGAAGGACCACAAGACTCACAAGATGAAGTCTGTCTTCCTGATTTTTTGGTCAGGTTTGCGCCGCCCAGGAAGCCCCAGCTGAGCTAGACCCCTCACAGTTATCCAAATTCAGCTGAAATGGGAGAAGGTCTTGATTCTGTGTGTGTGTTTGTGTGATAGAGAGACAGCCTTGTTTATATGTATGAGCAGACTGTATAGATATGCCATGGTCCACTTATCTACATGAACATAATACAGCCCTCTGTCTTTCTACTCTCTGCATTTTTTTTTCATCTTATTTGTCTGTATGTGAAAAAAAAAAAAAAAAAAGCTACTATGCTATCATTCAGGGAGCTAAGAACTGTCATGGTTTTTAATATTGCTTCTTTTGCTAATTTAAGAAACTCAAATTCTATGCTTTCTGCTCAAATATGAATGATTATTTCATTTCATATTCTACTGCAAGGCAGGGAGTAGAATCCTACTTTGCTTAATAAGATTGAATTTACTTCTCTTCTGAGGTAAATGCAGAGGCAAATATTGTGTTGGGTGTTGGTGAGAATCCAATGAAAAGACTGAATGATGTTTATGGAGACTTAGATTTCTTAGATTACAGGAGACTGGCACACCATTGCCATGGCCGCGGATAACAAGGAGAAAATGGAGGAAGGAGGCCCCCTGAGGGCATATGTCTGTCGGCTTGAATGTACTGACAGTTGCGAAGAGCTCTCCATTATATTTTATATCAAGCAAGCACAATCTGCCTAAACTGAGAACAATGAGACCGCTGACTTCTGATATGGGGCCTGGTCTCCAGTGTGCAGTAAACGGTGTGAGTCATGGTTCTGAAGCTGAACATGTGAACTCTATCGATGGAAGGGTGCCCTCAAGCACTGGGGAACAGATGGTGACCAAGAAACGTCTTGTCTGTTTTTCAGGCTTTATGAGACATGCATGTTACTTAATGCGGCTGCAAAGAGAGAAGGGGATGTTTATGTCCTAAGATGTAAGTATGTGAGCTCTGCTGACGTGTGCGTCTTCTCAAGCATGTTCGTTGCTCAGCTGTGTCTGACTCTGTGACCCCATGGACTCTAGCCTGCCAGGCGCCTCTGTCCATGGGATTCTCCTGGCAAGAATACTAGAGGCGGTTGTCATTTCCTCCTCCAGGGGATCTTCCCAACCCAGTGATTGAACTCACATCTCTTGCATCTCCAGCAATGGTAGGCAGATTCTTTATTGCTGAGCCACCTGACAAGTCCCTTATTTAACTGTCAAGATCAAGTTTTCTTTAACTAACGAAATATTTTAAATATGAAAAGTTCTTCTTTAGCACGTTGAAGAAGTAGAACCTGATTCATTTAAAGCTCACAGATAAGTATGAGAATAGTTAAAATGACAGCAAAAATTTCACACTTAAGTTTTACCTACTTTGAAATCAAAAGGGGCACTGGCACAGACCTCGATCTCTAAACTTTCAATACTACAAAGAAACCTCAAATACCAATATTGTAATGCTGGAAGAAGCACAAGCTGGAATCAAGATTGCTGGGAGAAATATCAATAACCTCAGATATGCAGATGACACTACCCTTATGGCAGAAAGTGAAGAGGAACTCAAAAGCCTCTTGATGAAAGTGAAAGAGGAGAGTGAAAAGGTTGGCTTGAAGCTCAACATTCAGAAAACAAAGATCAAGGCATCTGGTCCCATCACTTCATGGGAAATAGATGGAAAAACAGTGGAAACAGTGTCAGACTTTATTTTTTGGGGCTCCAAAATCACTGCAGATGCTGATTGCAGCCATGAAATTAAAAGACGCTTACTCCTTGGAAGGAAAGTTATGAGCAACCTTCATAGTATATTAAAAAGCAGAGACATTACTTTGCCAACCAAGGTCCGTCTAGTCAAGGCAATGGTTTTTCCAGTGGTCATGTATGGATGTGAGAGTTGGACTGTGAAGAAAGCTGATTGCCGAAGAATCGATGCTTTTGAACTGTGGTGTTGGAGAAGACTCTTGAGAGTCCCTTATACTGCAAGGAGATCCAACCAGTCCATTCTAGAGGAGATCAATCCTGGATGTTCATTGGAGGGACTGATGCTAAAGCTGAAGCTGCAATACTTTGGCCACCTCATGCGACGAATTGACTCACTGGAAAAGACTCTGATGCTGGGAAAGGTTGGGGGCGGGAGGAGAAGGGGACGACGGAGAATGAGATAGCTGGATGGCATCACCGACTCTGTGGACATGAGTTTGAGTGTACTCCAGGGGTTGGTGATGGACAGGGAGGCCTGGCGTGCTGTGATTCATGGGGTCGCGGAGAGTCGGACACGACTGAGCGACTGAACTGAACTGAACTGAATGTGAAGTAATGAAAAGTACCTTTGTGATTTTCATGGGAAAAATGTATAATGGAACATTCTAATCTTGTTCAGAGGCTTTTTTTTTTTAATTTTATCAGTGGACATTGGATACAGGACCTAATTAGGAAACATTTCAGACTATATAACTCTGACATTTGGCAATACCTTCATTTGTACCCCTCTGATTACCTCTCTACCAGAAGGTAGCTTTGTTTTACCCATTAAGTTTTATCTTCACATGATTTCCTTAAATTCACAGAATATCTTTGTAATCATGACTGTACTTGTGAATTTGGTCAAAAAAAAATCCTGAAATTCTCACAGTCAGCTCTGGTGAGCTCATACGTGATGACTGAGGTCCACTACCTACTACAGTTGCAATGAACAAGTTTGCTATTGTTCACAGCTTGTTCCATCTAGGACACTGGAAGTCTTTACTGTCTTAAGAAGAGGGGTGTGTGGAGAAAGCTTTGCTAGTTCCCTAGCTGTTTTAACTGGTTTTCACAACACACCACTAGAAATGCCAATGAGACAGAGATCACCATCGGAGCGAAGAGTGACGAGAGCATGTGAAGAATAAGACATGTCCAACAGAAAAGAAGTTAATCGCATCGATTTTGAACTTTTTTTTCCCCTGTCACACCTATGGGTTCAAATTTTCAAACTGATTCGTATATCAGACAACGTGTTAGCAATCTATCGTGAAAACTCTGATGGAGTGAAGACTACAAAAGTTACTTGACTCCTCGGTACATTATTGTAGCTTATTCTGTGAAAAATAACTATGTTCATATGATCAATATTTTTATACTAAGGACACCTTATAGTTTATCAGGCACAGTATAGAAGACATGAATTTACACGGGAGAATTCAGACATCATGTGACATGAACCAGGAACACAGAAAAAGGTTGTCTACTAGAAAACTGAAGAAATGCATCCACTGGGGATTCTACCAGATGACTTTTTCAAAAACTAGATACACTTAACCAGGGGGTGGAATGAAATATTCCATGATGTTTCATGGGTTTCTTGCTAAATATCACGTATTGGAGTTGCCGGGTATGGACACCAAAGTGAACAAAGGTTTAAGCTTTGAGTTCACAGACTCACAGGCCCCAGCCATGACTGCATTCATTTTGAATATAAGTGCTTTTTTTTTTTTTTTGTCACAATTGCTAAAATAACACCTGACACCTGAACCCAAACCTCTGCAAATAACCACTGGATCACATAGAATCTTTCAAATGCACTCTGGTCAAGCATGTCATTCACTCTGCCATCTGGCCAACCACAAGTTTCAATGACATGACTTTTTATCCCTTCTGACATTATATGCACATTTGGGGTGGATGGAGTGTGTATCTGGTCTCTGAGGATGATAGAGCGTGAGTTATTCTCTGAGAAGCATGTGCAATGAGAGTAGCTTGCTGGGTGAAACCTCCAAAAACTTTTCCCCCATTCATTTTAACATTGTTTTCAGTTGCTAAGTTGTGTCTGACTATCTCAAATCCATGGACTCCAGCATGTAAGGTTCCTCTACCCTCCACTATCTCCCAGAGGTTGTTCAAACTTATGTACGTTGAGTCAGTGATGCTATCTATCCATCTTAATTGATGAAGGTCAAGGAAAACACCAGAGACAGAATTCTATGATATACACAGTGTGGACAGGAAGAGTTAGGCTTGGGAGGCATTCTGAGTCTCACTTTCATTGTATAAATGTAAAGAATTTAAGTCATACCTGGATGGTCTAGTGGTTTTCCCTGTTTATTCCATTTAAGCCTGAATTTTTCAATAAGGATTCCATGATTTGAGCCACAGTCAGCTCCCGGTCTTATTTTTGCTGATTATACAGACCTTCTCCATCTTTGGCTGCAAAGAATATAATCAATCTGATTTTGGAATTGACCACCTGGTGATATCCATGTGTAGAGTCTTCTCTTGTGTTGTTGGAAGAAGGTGTTTGCTATGACCTGTGTGTTCTCTTGGCAAAACTCTATTAGCCTTTTCTCTGCTTGATTTTGATCTCCAAGGCCAAATTTGCCTGTTACTCCAAGTATTTCTTGACTTCCTATTTTTGCATTTCAGTCCCCTAAAACAAAAAGGGCATTTTTTAAGGTGTTAGTTCTAGAAGATCTTGTAGGTCTTCATAGCAATGTTCAACTTCAGCTTCTTCAGCATTACTGATCGGCGCATAGACTTGGATGACTGTGACATTGAATAGTTTGCCTTGGAAATGAATAGATATCATTCTGTCGTTTTCAGATTGCATCCAAGTACTGCATTTCAGACTCTTTTGTTGACTATGATGGCTACTCCATTTCTTCTAGGTGATTCTTGCCCATGGTAGCAGATATAATGGTCATCTGAGTTCAATTACCAATTCTGGTCCATTTTAGTTCACTGAATCTTAATGTCGATATTCACTCTTACCATCTACTGTGTGACCACTTCCAATTTACCTTGATTCATGGAACTAACATTCCAGTTTCATATGCAATATTGTTCTTTACAGCATTGGACTTTACTTCCATCACCAGTCATATCCAAAACTGGGCGTTTGTTTTTGCTTTGACTCCATCTCTTCATTCTTTCTGGAGTTATATCTCCACTCTTCTCCAGTAGCATATTGGGCACCCACCAGCATGGTGAGCTCAGCTTTCATCGTCATATATTTTGCCTTTTCATACTGTTCATGGGCTTCTCAAGGCAAAAATACTGAAGGGGTTTCCCATTCCCTTCTCCAGTGGACCACACCCTGTCAGAACTCTCCACCATGCCCATACATCTTGGGTGGCCCTACACGGCATGGCTTGTAGTTTCATTGAGCTAGACAAGGCTATGTTCCATGTGATCAGTTTAATTAGTTGGATTAGGCAAAGGGGAAAAGGAAAGATATACCCACTTGAATGCAGAGAGACCCACAAAATAGCAAGAAGAGAAAAGAAAGCCTTCTTCAGTGATCAATGCAAAGAAATAGAGGAAAACAATTGAAAGGGAAAGATTAGATATATTTTCAAGAAAATTAAAGATACCAAGGGAACATTTCATGAAAAGATGGGCACAATAAAGGACAGAAATGGTATGGACCTAACAGAAGCAGAAGATATTAAGAAGAGGTGCCAAGAATACACAGAAGATCTATATAAAAAGGATATTCATGACCCAGATAAACACGATGGTGTAATCACTCACCTAGAGCCAGACTTTCTGGAATGCAAACTCAAGTTGGTCCAAGGAAGCATCATTATAAACAAAGCTAGTGAAGGTGATAGTATTCCAGTTGAGCTATTTCAAATTCTAAAAAGATGATGCTGTAAACGTGATGAACTCAATATGCCAGCAAATTTGGAAAAACTCAGCAGTGGACACAGGACTGGAAAATGTCACTTTTCATTGCAATCCTAAAGAAAGGCAATGCCAAAGAATATTCAGTTCAGTTCAGTTCAGTTCAGTCGCTCAGTCGTGTCCTACTCTCCGCGACCCCATGAATCACAGCACTCCAGGCCTCCCTGTCCATCACCAACTACTGTACAATTGCACTCATCTCACACGCTAGCAAAGTAATGCTCAAAATTCTCCAATCCAGGCTTCAAGAGTATGTGAACCATGAACTTCTGATGTTCAGACTGGATTTAAAAATGGCAGAAGAACCAAAGATCAAATTGCCAACATCCACTAGATCATCAAAAAAGCAAGAGAGTTCCAGAAAAAGATCTATTTCTGCTTTATTGACTATGCCAAAGACTTTGACTGTGTGGATCACAACAAACTGTGGAAAATTCTGAAAGAGATGTGAATACCAGACCACCTGACCTGCCTCTTGAGAAATCTCTATGCAGGTCAGGAAGAAACAGTTAGAACTGGACGTGGAACAACAGACTGGTTCCAAATCAGGAAAGGAGTGTGTCAGGGCTGTATATTGTCACCCTGCTTATTTAATTTACATGAAGACTACATCATGAGAAATGCTGGAGTGGATGAAGCACAAGCTGGAATCAAGATTGCTGGGAGAAATGTCAATAACCTCAGATATGCAGATGACACCACCATTATGGCAGTAAGCAAAGAGGAACTAAAGAGGTTCTTGATGAAAGTAAAAGAGGAGAGTGAAAAAGTTGGTTTAAAACTTAACATAAAGAAAACTAAGATCATGGCATCTGGTCCCTTCACTTCATGGGATAAAGATGGGGAAACAATGGCAACAGTGCAAAATCAGTGCAGATGATGACTCAGCAATGAAATTAAAAGAAGCTTGCTCCTTTTAAGAAAAGCTATGACCAACCTAGACAGCATATTAAAAAGCAGAGACATTACTATGCCAACAAGTTACATTTAGTCAAGACTAGGACTCTTCCAGTAGTCAGGTATGGATGTGAGAGTTGGACTATAAAGAATGCCGAGCGCTGAAGAATGGATGCTTTTCAACTGTGGTGTTGGAGAAGACTCTTGAGAGTCCTTTGAACTGCAAGGAGATCCAACCAGTCCATCCTAAAGGAACTCAGTCGTGAATATTCAGTGGAAAGACTGATGCTGAAGCTGAAACCCCAATACTTTGGCCACCTGATGGGAAAAACTGACTCATTGGAAAAGACCCTGATGCTGGGAAAGATTGCGGGCTGGAGGAGAAGGGGATGACAGAGGATGAGGTGGTTGGATGGCATCACCAACTCGAAGGACATGAGTTTGGGTAAATTCCGGGAGTTGGTGATGGACAGGGAAGCCTGGCATGCTGCAGTCCACTTGGTCGCAAAGAGTCAGACAAGAGTGAGCAACTGAACTGAACTGATAGAGAAAAGTTGCTGGAGAAACTAGAAATCCATATGCAAAAAAAAAATTCATCCCATTCATTACTCCATGTTTTACAACTAACACAGAGAAACTCACATACCTATGTGTAAAACCGAAAGCAAGACAGACTGTGGCAGTAAAATCTAGGTGGATACTCTGTGACCAAAGATTAGGCGGTTACTGATTAGAATATACACCAAGCAGGAGCCTCCAGTGGGAACAGTCACCAGGTCTCTGTCCAAATATTTAACTAGTGGTTACAAGTGTGGGAATGGGGGCAGGGGTAAGGTAACAGGAGGGGAATAAGAGGTACAAACTACTATGTATAAAATAAACAGTGTACAAAGATATATGGTATAGCATAGGGAATAAAGCCTATATTTTATACTTACAAATAGAGTATATAAAAATTACAAACAACTATATGGTACATCTCTAACATGTATAATTTGGTACATCAACTATATGTCAATTTCAAAACAAAAAATATATAGACTCCTCTGAGGGATGCCCTGACAACCAATTCATGGTAAAGACACCACATATTAATCTTTTAAATCAGATTATACTATCTTTAGTTTTAGGGTATAAGCTTAAACTGACCTTTCAATGATAAATAAATAACACAAGAGTTGGGGCTATGAGTCTTGGTCTGTTTTTCCCACTTTGGAATCTGAAGATATTAAAGAATATAAGTATCAGTGTCTTTGAAACACCTCATATGTTCTCTAATTTCTCATTTAATCTGAAGGAAAATGTCCAAATCTAACTAAGTTTCCCTTAAAATTAATCTCTTTATAAAAACCACAGATTACAAAAAAAGCTCACCTGCCAACCAGGACATCTAAGTTGACGTCTATGTAACCAAGATCTTGTGAGTAGCCACTGTTTGATCATTATGTATTCTGCCAAGAAACCCATCCTATAAGAAGAGGGACTAATTCACAACCTCTCCAACACCTGGGACACCCTCAGATTCTGTAGAAGAAGGACCACAAGAGTCACAAGATGAAGACTGTGTTCCTGACTCTTATCCTTGGTCTAGTTTGTGCTGTCCAGGAAGCTCAAGCTGAGCTAGACCCCTCACAGGTACCCAAATTCAGCTGATCTGGGAGAATGGCTTGGTCTGTGACTGTGTGTGTGCATGAGAGAGAAATAGCCTTCTTTATATGTATGAACAGATGGTATAGGCTTGCCATGATCTACCTATCTACATGAGCATAATAAAACCCTCTATCTTTCTGCTCTTTGCATTTTTTCCCCAAATTATTTGTCTCTATGTGAAAAAAAGAAAAAAGCCTACCACGCTATCATTTAGGGATCGATGAACTGCCATGGTCTTTAATGTTGCTCTTTTAGCTATTTTAAGAAACTCAAATTCTATGCTTTCTGCTCGAATATGAGTGATTCTTTCATGTTATTCTGCAAGGCAGGGGGTAGAATCCTACTTTGCTTAGAAGATTGAATTTTCATCTCTTCTGAGGTAAATGTAGAGCCAATGATTGGGTTGGGTATTGGTGAGAATCCAGTGAAAAGACTGAGTCATGTTTACTTAGAATTTTCTTCTTAGATTACAGGAGACTGGCATAGCGTTTTCTCGGCTGCGGATAACAAGGAGAAGATTGAGGAAGGAGGGCCCCTGAGGGCATACGTCCGTCACCTTAAATGTAGCGACAGCTGTTCGGAGCTATCCATTGAATTTTATGTCAAGTAAGCACGATCTACCTAAACTGAAAACAATGGGACTGCTGACTGCTGCCATGGGGCCTGCTCGTGCAATGAATGTTGTGAGTCATAATTGTGAAGATCAGTGTGTGAACTCTATCAATGGAAGGCTGCCCTCAAGTTCTGGGGAACAGATGCTGACAAAGGAACAACTTATCTGTTTGCTTTTCAGGTTTCCCGAGAAATGCATATTACTCAATGTAGTTGCAGAGAGAGACGAGGATGTTTATCACGTAACATGTGAGTATGGGAGCTCTGTCGTTTTGTGCGTCTTCCCAAGCATGTTAGATGCTCAGCTGTGTCCGACTCTTGTGACCCCCATAGACTCTAGCCCATCAGGCTCCTCTGTCCATGGGATGCTGCAGGCAAGTATACTGGAGTGGGTTGCCATTTCCCTCTCCAGGGAATCTTCCCCACCCAGGGATCGAGCCCAAGTCTCCTGCATCTCCAGCAATGGCAAGCAGATTCCTTGTTGCTGAGCCACCTGCGAAGTCCCTTATTTAACTGTCAAGATCAGGTTTTCTTGAACTGAAGAAATCCTTTAAACATGAAAAGCTCTTTTTTAGCACGTTGACGAAGTAGAACCTGATTCATTTAAATTTCACAGATAAGTATGAGAATAGTTAAAATGACAGCAAAAATTTCACACTAAGTTTTGCCTAATTTGAAATCAAAAGGGGCACTGGTACAGACCTCAGTTTCTAAAGTTTCAATACTAGAAAGAAACCTCAAATACCAATATTGTAATGTGAACTAATGAAAAGTACCTATGTGATTTTCATGGGAAAAATGTACAGTGGAACATTCTAATCTTGGTCAGAGACATTTTTTATTTTTTTTTTAATTACATCTGTGGACATTGGACACAGGACCTAATTAGGAAACATTTCAGAGTATATATCTCTAACATTTGGCAATACCTTCATTTCAACCTCTTTGATTACCTCTCTACCAGAAGGTAACTTTGTTTGATCCATTAAGTTTTATCTTCACATGATTTCCTTAAATTCACAGATTATCTTTGTAATCATGACTGTACTTGTGAATTTGGTCAAAAAAATCCTGAAATTCTCACAGTCAGCTCTGGTGAGCTCATATGAGATGACTGAGGTCCAACACCTACTATAGTTGGGAAGAGCAACTTTGCTATCATTCACAGACTGTTCAGTCTAGAAGACTGGAAGTCTTTACTGTCTTAAGAAGAGGGGTGTGTGGAGAAACCTTTCCAAGTTCGCTAACTGTTCCAACGGGTTCTAACCAAGAGACCACAAGAAAAGCCAATGAGACGGTGGCATATCACTATCAAAGGACAGATGATAGCATGTGAAGATGATGACATTTCCAAATATAAAGAAGTTTATCACATTGAGATTTGATTTTTTTTTTTCCTGTCACAGATATGGGTTCAAACTTTTTCGAACTGATTCCTGTATCAGAGAATGCACTAGCAATCTACGGTGAAAACTTTGATGGTGAGGAGACTACAAAAGTGACTCAACTCCTTGGTACGTTATTGAACCTTCTTCTGAGAAAATTAACAGTGTTCATATTATCGTTCTTTCACTTGAGGAAAGAATGCATGAACACCTTATATTTTATTAAGCAGACCTGAGTTTGCACGGGAGAATTCAGACTTCATGCGCCATGATCTAGGGCTGCAGAAAGGTGGGTTACTAGAAAACTTAAGAAAACTCAACCACTGGGGATTCTATTGGATGCCATTTTAAAAAAAAATAGATACACTTACCCAGGAGGTGCAGTGAAATATTCCAGGATACTCCACGGGTTTCTTGATAAATATCACATATTGGAGTTGCCAGGTTTGGACACCAAAGTGAACAAAGTTAGAACTTTGAGTTCAGAGACTTGCAGGTCCTGGATATGACTGCTTCCTCTTGAATGCTTTCATTTTTTGCCACAATCATTAAAATACTGCTGGAAACCTGAACCCAAACCTCTGCAAATCACCCCTGGATCAAATAGAATCCTTCAGAAGCAGCGTGGAGAGTCATGTCAATCTTTCTCACAACCGGCCAACCATAAGGTGCATTTTACACGACCCTTTACCTTCTGATATTATATCCATATGGGGGTGGGAGGGGCTGCAGTCAGGTCGCTGAGGATGACAGAGCCTGAGTTTGAATCGCATGTGTGATGAGATTACAGTGCCTGATGAAACTCCAAAAAAAATGTATCCCCCATTCATTTCAACATTGCTGTTCAGTCATAAGTGGTGTCTGACTGATAATGGCTCCATGGAGTGCAGGCTGCAGAGTTGCTCTGCCTTCCACTATTTCCCAGTATGGGATCAAACTCCTGTCCATTGAGTCAGTCATGGTCTCAACACATCTTAACAGATTAAGGTTGAGGAAAACCCCAGAGTGGGAATTCTAGGATGCAGACAATGTGGACAGGTCGGAGTTAGACTCGGAAGGATATCTCAGTCTCAGGACCCACCAGGACCTTTTCCAATGTTCCATTCCAGCTTGCATCTGACTTGGAGATGCCTAAGCTCAGCGGTAAATGGTCTGTAGTTCACACAGTAGTTGTAAGAACTGGAATGTGATAAAATGTTAACCATGTGGACTCTATCCCCTGACCATCTGAAGACCTGGTGTGCACAGCTCTGTAGACAGTTTCCTGGAGAGCAGGGTTTCGGTGATGGCAGAGGGCCATGGTGATGGTGAGACCGAATAGACACTGCACACAGGAGCTGGGTGACACTCTGTAAGCTACCAAGGATTCTAACGCACCCTTCTTCTGCCTTCTTTGCTACCGAACCCAGCCAAAGGAGACAGTGTCACTCAAGAAGAAAGTCAGCAGTATGAGGAACTGAACAAAGAAAGGGGAATTCCACCAGAAAATACCGAAGACCTCACTGAGACAGGTAAACCCAGGAGGACAACAGGGATCCGAAATGAAACCACATCACGAGGACACTCGATCCACATTTCCTGTTCGTGGAGTCATCTTTACAAAGGCTGCTTTGAAATAATCCCTTCAAAGGGAGGCAGGCCAATGATTATTTTTCCACTCTTTCCTCTCTTTCACAGACGACTGTCCTAAATAAGATCTGACAGCCTCCTTTGGGTGAGTAGAATCATGACATATATAACACTGAGTTTTCTTCCTAAGGTAAGACTTTGTTCTGGGGCATACCACTTTAATCATGGGATATATACCCAAGGGACTATATTACTCAACTATGTCAAAGAAGGAAATAATGCCATTTGCAGCACATCTAGAGATGATCATGCTAAGGGAAGAAAGGAAGAGAAAGGCAAGTTTGATATCACTTTCATGTGGAACCAAAAGGTATGGCACAAATGTACTATTTTCAAAAGAACCAAACTCACAGTCCAAAAACACTTGATGGTTCCTAAAGAGAAAATGGGGACAGGGATATACTAGGAGCTTGGATGGAGAGATACACACTCCTGGTTATATATACATGCATGTTTAACTGAGAGCTTCCTGGTGGTTCAGGGGTAAAGAATCCACCTGCCAATGCAGGAAATCTGGGTTTGAGCCCTGGGTCGGGAAGATTTCCGGGAGTTGGAAATGGCAACCCCCTCAAGTATTCTTGCCTGGGAAATCCCATGGACAGAGGAGTCTGGCAGGTTAAAGTCCATAAGAACACAAAAGTGTGGCACAGGATTGGTGCCTAAACAACAACAACAAAAATGCCTAAACTATCATGTCACTCTACACGTGAAACTAACACAATATTGCACATCAAATGCCTGTCAATAAAAATTAGTTTTAAAAAGGAACAGGAACACAAAACTCTTTACCTTGACACATGGTAATGGCTAGGGATTACATAAGTTTAGATTTAAATATCTAAACACTCACACTGCTCTAGACTCAACCGTGAAATGCTGAGGACCACAGAGGAGACTGTGTGATGCCCTGAGCTGTGAAATACAATGAATCCTGGTGAATACAAGTGTGAGTGAATAACCTTACAGCCACAATACCATCATAATGAAAAATAAGATTTATAGGACAAGTAGGAGGAACCGGTTACACAGTAATCTCCTACACCAAGGAGCTGTGCAGATGCAACTCAGCAACTCTCAACATACCAGCTGATCCACGACTGATCACAAATACTTTCAGCAGGTGGCATTTCTATGCAACCCGCTATGGGCACACCCACAGAGGGACTTTTGTGAAATGGGTCCTGAAGGGAAATTTCTCCAGTGCTTTCAACCACAAGTGCTTCTATTCTCTGTTTCATTCTCTGACCAACATCATGTAAATCCTAAGCAGCTCAACTATGTTTTACTTTTTTTTCTGTTTATAGACGTGAACGAAAAAAGAACACATGTAGCATCTCAGCACTCATTTGTCACAATTAGCCATAAGAAGATAAAATTCATTTTCCTTGAAATCCTCATTTCTTCTCTCCCAGGAAGTCATGTTTCTGGACACATGGCTTTCCAACTATGAACCTCCTCTGCCCTTGCTGATGATTCTGGGTTCCTAAACTGATCAATAAAATGATTACTGCACAGGTGTATAGTGAACAAGCGTGCTATATTTGCAAATGCACGAATCATGTAAACTCAAGTATGCAGAAAATCTAGTGACTATGAAGCAGGAGATAACCCTGCTTAGGAAGCTTGGTGTCAATCTTGGAATCGTCAAAGAGAAGGTAGAATAAACTACAGGAGGTAGTACTACAGGATTCTTAAGTGTCCTCCATATGTCACGTGAGAGATGGGATTGTTTGCTTAGACAACTTCAAAGAGAATCTGAGCAGTCTGAAAAAGCAGGTGAAATACCCTCAACTATGTGGTAAAGCACTATTCATCTATTGTGGGGTCGCAGGGGGAGGTAGTGATTTTGCAGAATGCAGGCTTACATGGGCTTCCAGGTGGGAGGGGGGAGCCACTGGTGAAAAAAAAATGAACCTACAAAGGCAGGAGACGCAAGAGATGCAGGTTCAATCCCTGGATCCAGAAGATGCCCTGGAGGAGGAATTGGAAACCCACTCCAATATTCATGCCTGGAGAATCTCAAGGACAGAGAAGCCCCGTGGGCTATACAGTCCATGGTGTCGCAAAGAGTCAGACATGATTTATCAAATGAGCGCACACACACATACAAAAAAACTGAACAGTATTTACTCAAGAAACAGGGCTGATGGTGGTTCCAACACGTGGGATCTGTTGGGTTCAACTCGGGCTGCTACTGTCCAGCTCCAACACCGAAAGCCATGGTGTTCGTACTGATGTAGGTGCTAAGTTATATGCAGATTGGCAGAAAAATCCCTCACAAGGGGTGTTTTAAAATAATAGTCATTGTTTGGTGCCTACTGATGGGAAAAAAGGAGCATTGTGGGTACCCAAAATGGTCATGCCACTGGAGCAGACGAGAAACCAGGAAAGTGGTTAAGAAAGATGAGAAAGATGAGGCAGTCCTAGAACATCTGGAAGTTTTGGGTAGACTCCTGGGGATGGGGAAGTCTGTGTACACGTGAAATTCTACAGGAGTGACAGGAAAGACAGAACACAGCACTGCTCACCCAGGGCTCACTGGAAACTACATGCACTTTGAATGTCGAAGGTCTCCAAGGGCAAGACATTTGAGTCGGATCATGTGAATTGTTCAAAGAGAATGGAACCGTAATGGATGAAGAATAAGCTATGCCCACTTCAAGGATCACTGCCTTGTGAGTGAAGGGGCTTGGGTAACGAAGAAGCTATGAGCCATTTTGTGGACGGCCACCCAAGAGAGACAAGTGCAGTAGAGAGTCCGACAGAACGTGATCCACTTCAGGAGGGAGTGGCCAACCACTCCAGTATTCTTGCCATGATAACTCCATGAACTCTATAACAAGGCAAAAAGATATAATGATGCAAGTTGACACTCGGCCGCCCACCAGTGTTGAAAGGTGTCCAGAATGCTACTGGGGAAGAGTTGAGGATGATGAATACTTCAGAAGCAATGGTGCTATGCCCAGTTAGGGCTGACTCCTGGGAAGCAGCCTTTTAAATGAAAATTACAATTATAAAACAGAAAGAGAGAAAGCAGAGCAGAGAGACTTCTCTAGGGGTCCCATTGTTCAGAATCCACCTGCCAATGCAGGGGACGCACATTGAACCCCTGATCCGGGAAAATCTCACTTGCTGAGGGGCAACAAAACCCATGGACCACAACCTCTGAGCCTTTGCTCTAGAGTCTGCAAGCCACAACAAATTAACCACCAATCTGAGAAGCTCTCAAACCTCAAGGAGAGAGAAGCTGAGCCAGCATCAAAGATCCAGGGTGTGTCTGAAAAAAAAAAAAGAAAGAAAAGAAAACTAATCAGAGCTTATAACAAGTATGACCACAGGAAAGACACTAATAAAGTTTTAAAAGTTCTATGTGAAACACTGTCATCTTAAATAATGCAAGGAATATAGAACCAGGCAGGGTAGGTATAAGACTATTAAAAAAGGTTATCATAATCATTATTTTCAAGGAGCTATATCCATCTGACTCATAACAAATCCTGGGGAAGAGGGATCTATGCCAAGTGGATTGAGGATAATCACGTGGATTTATGAACTCTTAAACTTTGCAGGGAGAAAGAGCAGAAAAGTTTACTCGAAGAATAAATGCATATGGAGACCACAGCAAAAATCAACAAAGCTAAAAGCTGGATCTTTGAGAAGATAAAGAAAATAGAAAAACCATTAGCCAGACTCATCAAGAAAAACAGTGAGAAGAATCAAATCAACTAAATTAGAAAAGAAATTGGAGAAATAAGAGCAGACAACACAGAAGTACAAAGGGACATAAGAGACTACTAGCAGTAATTATATGACAATAAAATGGACAACTTTAAAGAAATGGACAAATTCTTAGAAAAGCAAACTTTCAAAACCTGAACCAGAGGAAATAGAAAATCTGATCAGAACCATCACAAGCACAAACTCGAAACGGTAATCAGAAATCTTCCAGCAAACAAAAGCCCAGGACCAGACGGCTTCACAGCTGAATTCTACCAAAAATTTAAAGAAGAGCTAACATCTATGCTACTCAAACTCTTCCAGAAAGTTGCAGAGGAAGGTAAACTTCCACACTCATTCTATGAGGCCAGCATCACCCTAATACCAAAGCCAGACAAAGATGTCACAGAAAAAGAAAACTACAGGTCAATATCACTGATGAACATAGATGCAAAATCCTGAACAAAATTCGAGCAAACAGAATCCAGCAACATATTAAAAAGATGATATATCATGACCAAGAAGGCTTTATCCCATGGATGCAGGATTCTTTAATATCCGTCAATCAATGAATGTCATACACCACATTAAAAAATCGAAACATAAAAACCATATGATTATCTCAATTAATTCAGAGAAAGACTTTGAACAAAATTCAACATCCATTTATGATCAAAACCCTCCAGAAAGCAGGTGTAGAAGGAACAGACCTCAACATAGTTCAACAACCAGAGAAGAAAAAGAAATAAACGTAATTCATGATTGGAAAAGAAGAAGGAAAACTCTCATTGTTTGCAGATTACATTTTGGATGGAATCCTGGAAAAAAAAAAACAAATTTTCCACCATAAAAATACTAGAGCTAAACAATGAATACAGTAAAGTTGCAGGATACAAAATTAACACGCAGAAATCTCTTTCGTTCCTATACACTAACAATGAGAAAACAAAAAGAGAAATTAATGAAACAATTCCATTCACCATTGCAACGAAAAGAATCAAATACTTAGGAAAAAAGCTACCTAAAGAAGCAGAGACATTACTTTGCCAACCAAGGTCCGTCTAGTCAAGTCAATGGTTTTTCCCGTGGTCATGTATGGATGTGAGAGTTGGACTGTGAAGAAAGCTGATCGCCGAAGAATCGATGCTTTTGAACTGTGGTGTTGGAGAAGACTCTTGAGAGTCCCTTATACTGCAAGGAGATCCAACCAGTCCATTCTAAAGGAGATCAATCCTGGATGTTCATTGGAGGGACTGATGCTGAAGCTGAAACTGCAATACTTTGGCCACCTCATGCGGCGAGTTGACTCACTGGAAAAGACTCTGATGCTGGGAAAGATTGGGGGCGGGAGGAGAAGGGGACGACAGAGAATGAGATGGCTGGATGGCATCACCGACTCTGTGAACATGAGTTTGAGTGAACTCCGGGAGTTGGTGATGGACAGGGAGGCCTGGCGTGCTGTGATTCATGGGGTCGCGGAGAGTCGGACACGACTGAGCCACTGAACTGAACTGAACTGAACTGAAAGAAGCAAAAGACTTAAATATAGACAATATAGAAATATGATGAAAGAAATCAAAGTTGACACAAATAGATGGAGAAATATACCAGGTTCATGGATCGGAAGAATCAATAGGGTGAAAATGAGTATACTACCCAAAGCAATCTATAGATTCATTGCAATCTCCATCAAGCTACCAACGGTATTTTTCAGAGAACTAGAACAAATAATTTCACAATTTCTGTGGAAATGCAAAAACTCTTGAATAGCCAAAGCAATTTTCAGAAAGAAGAATGGAACTGGAGGAATCAACCTGCCTGATTTCAGAATGTACTACAAAGCTGCAGTCGTCAGGACACTAAGGTACTGGTACAAAGACAGAAATATAGATCAATGGAACAAAATAGAAAGCCCAGAGATAAATCCACGCCACTATGGACACCTTATCTTTGGAAAAGGAAGCAGGAATATCCAATTTAGTAAAGATAATCTCTTTAACAAGTGGTGCTGGGAAAACTGGCCAACCTCTTGTAAAAGAATGAAACTAGAACACTTTCTAACACCATACACAACAATAAACTCAAAATGGATTAAAGATCTGAACCTAAGACCAGCAATGATAAAATTACTACAGTAGAACATAGGCAAAACACTCTCTGACAAAAATCACAGCAGGATCCTCCATGACCCACCTCCCAGAGTCATGGAAATAAAAGCAAAAATAAACAAATGGGACCTAATTAAACTGAAAAGCTTCTGCACAACAAAGGAAACTATAACCAAGGTGAACAGACAGCCTTCAGAAAGGGAGAAAATAATAGCGAATGAAGCAACTGACAAAGAATTAATCCCAAAAATATACAAGAATCTCCTGCAGCTCAATTCCAGAAAAATAAACGCCCCAATCAAAAAATGACCCGAAGAACTAAACAGACATTTCTCCAAAGAAGACATGCAGATGGCTAACGAACCCATGAAAAGGTGCTCAACATCACTCAGTATCAGAGAAGCGCAAATCAAAACCACAATGAGGTACCATCTCACGCAGGTCAGAATGACTGCTATCAAAAACTCTACAAACACTATGCTGGAGAGGGTGCAGAGAAAAGGGAACCCTCTTACACTGTTGGTGGGAATGCAGACTAGTACAGCCACTATGGAGAACAGTGTGGAGATTCCTCAAAAAACTGGAAACAGAACTGCCATACGACCTAGCAATCCCACTGCTGGGCACACACACTGAGGAAACCGTACTTGAAAGAGACACGTGTACCCCAATGTTCATCGCAGCACTGTTTACAATAGCCAGGACATGGAAGCAACCTAGATGTCCATCTGCAGACGAATGGATAAGAAAGCTGTGGCACATATACACAATGGAGTATTACTCAGCCATTAAAAAGAGTGCATTTGAATCATTTCTCGTGATGTGGATGAAACTGAAGCCTATAATACAGAGTGAAGTAAGTCAGAAAGAAAACCACCAATATATTACACTAATGTATATATACGGAATTTAGAAAGATGGTAACGCTCACCCTACATGCGAGACAGCAAAAGAGACACAGATATAACAGTGTTTTGGACTCTGTGGGAGAAGGCGAGGGTGGGACGATTTGAGAGAATACCATTGAAACTTGTATATTATCATATGTGAAATAGATCACTCGTTCAGGCTTGAAGCATGAGACAGGATGCTCGGGGCTCCTGCACTGGGATAACCTTGGGAGATGGGATGGGAGGGAAGTGGGAAAGGGGTACAGGATGGGGCACACGTGTACACCGATGGCTGGTTCATTTCAATGTATGGCAAAAAACACAACAATATAGTAAATAATTAGCCTACAATTAAGATAAATAGATTAATTTAAAAAAAAAAAATAGCAAATGTCTCTTGCCACCAGGCTCCTCTGTCCATAGAATTTGCGAGGAAAAAAGACAGGAAAGTGTTGCTATATCTTTCTTGAAGGAATCCTCATGATGCAGGGATCAAACCAGATCTCCTGCATTGCAGGCAGATTCTCTACCATCTGAGCCACCAGGAAAGCATAAATGAGAAATATGTGAATATACACATATGTCTTATCGCCTACTTGCCTGGAGAATCCCAGGGACAGCGGAGCCTGGTCGGCTGCCATCTACGGGGTCACACAGAGTCGGACACGACTGAAGCGACTTAGCAGCAGCAGCAGCAGCAGCAACGTGTGTGCATCTGTGTGTGTGTATATGATATAAACACCGGAGGCCTACGCTCCAAGGGGCTGACAAGTATATGTGCAATACTGTTAATAATAGTCACCACGCTGTTCATTACATCTTTCTTCAAATCACAAGAGATTTTCTGGTAATGAAAACTAAACAAGAACAATGACACAAACTACTACTTCATTCAACTAAAGGCTTATGTTTAAAAGTGAGTATCCGTTTATATTGAGAACTCGGCAGCATGAATTTACTCAATGAGTAAACGTTTTGGCTCAAATTGTAGCAAAACTACCATCTTGGTAACTCAGATACACTTTAGCAAAAATCACTAGAAATATACAATACTCCAATGATCTATAAATGGATGAGGAATTCTATCTTCACAAGCTTTTGTACTGCGAACACTCCATTCCAGGCTTCAAGAGTATATGAACCGTGAATTTCCAGATGTTCAACCTGGATATTGAAAAGGCAGATGAACCAGTGATCAAATTGCCAACATCTGTTGGATCATTGAAATATCAAGTAAGTTCCAGGGAAACATCTATTTCTGCTTGATTGACTATGCCAAAGGCTTTGACTGTGTGGGTCACAACAAACTGTGGAAAATTCTGAAAGAGATGGGAATACCAGACCACCTATCCTGCCTCTTGAGAAATCTGTATGCAGGTCAGGAAGCAACACTTAGAACCAGACATGGAACAACAGACTGGTTCAAATTGGGAAAGGAGTACTTTTCCCATATTGTCACCCTGATTATTTAACTTATATGCAGAGTACATCACGACAAACTCTGGGCTGGAGGAAGCACAAGCTACAATCAACATTGCCGGGAGAAATATCAATAACATCAGATACGCAGATGACACCACACTTATGGCAGAAAGCAAAGAAGAACTAAAGAGTCTCTCGATGAAAGTGAAAGAGGAGAGTGAAAAACTTGTCTTAAAGCTCAATATTCAAAAAAAGGAAGATCATGGAATCTCGTCCCTTCACCTCATGGGAAATAGATGGGAAAAGAATGGAAACAATGAGAGACTTCATTTCTGTGAGGTCCAAAATCACTGCAGTTGGTGACTGCAGCCATCAAATTAAAAGATGCTTGCTGCTTGGACGAAAACTTAAGACCAACCTAAACAGCATATTAAAAAGCAGAGTCATCACTTTTCCAACAAGGTTACATCTAGTCAAAACTATAGTTTCTCCACTAGTCACCTATAGATGTGAGGGTTGGGCTGTAAAGATAGCTGAGTGCCAAAGAATGGATGCTTTTCAACTGTGCTGTTGGAGCAGACTCTTGAGAGTCCCTTGGACAGCATGGAGATCCAACCAGTCATTCCTAAAGCAGATCAGAGCTGAACATATGTTGGAAGGATTGATGCTGAAGCTGAAACTCCAATACATTGGCCAACTGATGGGAAGAACTAACTCATTGGAAAAGGCTC
Organism: Moschus berezovskii; assembly: GCF_049115385.1. NCBI lineage: Eukaryota > Metazoa > Chordata > Mammalia > Artiodactyla > Moschidae > Moschus > Moschus berezovskii. The sequence continues at coordinate 6,928,444 of NC_142489.1, forward strand.
TAGTGTTGGTAAAGATTGAAGGTAGGAGGAGAAGGGGACAACAGAGGAAGAGATGGTTGGATGACATCACCAAATCTAGGGACATGAGTTTGAGTGAACTCCGGGGGTAGCTGATGGACAGGGAGGTCTGGCATACTGCAGTCCATGGGGTTGCAAAGAGTCAGACACGACTGAGTGACTGATCTGAACTGAACTGATAGAGGTTGCTGGAAAAATTGGAAATCCATATACCAATAAAAAAGAATTTCATTCCATTCATTGCTCCACGGTTTACAACTAATCCATAGATATGACATGGTCTACAACAGACAGACTCACAGACCTATATGTAAGACCCAAAGCAAGAAACACTCTTGCAGGAAAACGCAGGTGGATACTCTGTGACCAAAGATTAGGTGGTTACTGATTAGAATATACACCAAGAAGGATCCTTCAGTGGGAAATGTAACCAGGCCTCTATCCAGATATTTTCATCTTTGAGGGACAACTTTAGGAAGCACAAGAGAAGCCAGCGTTTAGAGGAAAATATGTGCACATCTCTATCTGAAAAGAGGGGCTTCCCTGGTGGCTCAGACAGTAAACGATCTGCCTGCACTGCAGGCGGAGAACGCACTGGAGACCCACTCCAGTACTCTTAGCTGGAGACTCCCATGGACAGAGGAGCCTGGTAGGCCGCAGTCCATGGGGTCGCTAACAGTTGGACACGACTGAGCGACTTCACTTTCCCTTTTCACTTTCATGCATTGGAGAAGGAAAAGGCAATCCACTCCAGTGTTCTTGCCCGGAGAATCCCAGGGATGGGGCAGCCTGGCAGGATGCCGTCGATGGGGTTGCACAGAGTCGGACACGACTGACGTGAAAGAACAGCAGCAGCAGCAATGCAGAAGACCAAGACGCGGATTCGACCCCTGGGTTGCTAACATCCCCTGAAGAAGGCCGGGGGCCCATCAAAATATTCCTGATGGGAAAATTCCATGCGCAGAGGTGCCTGGAGGGCTACAGCCCATGGAGTTGCGAAAACTCAGACACCATTGAACGACCTACTTTACTTTTATCTGAAAAGGGACTGGTATGCAGAATATATAAAAAGCCTTCAAAAGACTGTTCTATACATCTGTGTCTCTTTCAGAGGGACCCTATGGGGAGGGAGGTGGGAGGGTGGGGTTCAAGATGGGGAACACATGTACACCCAGGGTGGGTTCATGTCAATGTATGGCAAAACTAATAAAATATTGTAAAGTAATTAGCCTCCAATTAAAATAAATAAATTAAATTAAAATTTAAAGAAAATAATAAAATAAAAATCCTTCAAACTTCATAAAAAAATAAAGAAATCATTCATCAATAATGAACAAATGCCTTGGAGAGACACCAAAGAAAACAGACAAGTGGTAACCCGATCTCTGCATTCATTCAGGAAATGGAAATTACAACCGTAACTAGATACCATCACACACTTATTACAGTCTCTAAAAAGAACGTGACTGACGACACAGACTCCAGGCAAGGATGGAGCAGAGGAAATTCTCTGCCAGGCCTCGAAGAAACTACACAACCATAAAAAATGTTGAAATCTTGCCATTTGCAGCAACATGGATGACAGTACTTGGTGAAGTGAACAAAGGTGAGCAAAGACAAAGGCTGTATGATATCACTTATATGTCAAATCTAAAAAATAAAACAAACTAGGGAGTGTAACCAAAAAGCAGCAAATCCAGAGGTACAGAAAATAAACTAGTGGTTAGTGTGGGCAGTGGGTTACGGTTAAGGTAACAGCTGGGGAGTAAGAGGTACAAACTACTATACATAAAGAAAACAGTGTACAAAGATATCTGGTACACCATGGGGAATAAAGCCTATATTTTAAACCTATCAAAGGAGTATACAGAAATTACGAATCAATATATAGTACATCACTAACTTCTGTAATATTCTACACTCACTATACTTCCATTTCAAAACAACAACCAAAAAAGTATAGACTCCTCTGAAGGATGCCGTGACAACAAATTCCTGGTAAAGAAGTAATCTTTTAAGCCAGACAGTACTGTCTTTAGTTGTAGAACATAAGCTTAAACTGACCTCTTCAATGCTAAATAAATAACACGGGAGTTAGAGCTCTGAGTCTTGGACTGTTTGTCCCATTTTGGAACCTGAGGATATAAAAGAATCCAAGTATCAGTGTCCTTGAATTACCTTCGTATGTCCTCTGATTTCCCATTTATTATGAAGGCAAATGTCGAGGTCTACGTAAACTTTCCTTAAAATTAATCCCTCTATAAAATCCAAAGATTGCAAACAAAAGCTCAGCTGCCAACCAGGATGTCAGAAGATGACGTCTGTGTAACCAAGCTCCTGTGATTAACCACTGTTTGATTATTATGTATTCCACCAAGAGAGGCATCCTATAAGAAGTGGGACCAATTCACAGCTGCCCCAACGGCTGAGACAGCCTGAGCTTCTGTACAGAAGGACCACAAGAGTCACAAGATGAAGACTGTGTTCCTGACTCTTATCCTTGGTCTGGTGTGTGCTGCCCAGGAAGCTCCAACTGAGCTAGACCCCTCGCAGGTACCCACATTCAGCGGATCTCATAGAAGTCCTGGGTTCTGTGTGTGTGTGTGAGAGAGAGAGAGACCACCTTCTTTATATCTATGAGCAAACTGCATAGATAAGCCATAGTGTACCTATCTGCTGCTGCTGCTGCTGCTGAGTCACTTCAGTCGTGTCCGACTCTGTGTGACCCCATAGTTGGAAGCCCACCAGGCTCCCCCATCCCTGGGATTCTCCAGGCAAGAACACTGAAGTGGGTTGCCATTTCCTTCTCCAATGTGTGAAAGTGAAGTCGCTCAGTCGTGTCTGACCCTTAGCGATCCCACGGACTGCAGCCTACTACATGTGCATAATACAACCCTCTGTCTTTCTGCTCCTGGCACCTTTTATGTTTTAACTTCTTACTCTGTGTGTGTGTGTGTCAGGCGGGGGTGGGGGGGAAGCCTACCATGCTATCCTTTAGGGATCGATGAACGGTCAAGGTCTTAATGTTGCTCTTTTAGCTATTTTAAGAAACTCAAACTCTATGCTTTCTGCTCGAATATGAGAGATTCTTTCATGTTATTCTGCAAGGCATTGGATAGAATCCTACTTTGCTTAGAAGATTGAATTTTCACCTCTTCTGAGGTAAATGCAGAGCCAACGACTGGGTTGGGTATTGGTGAGAACCCAGTGAAAAGACTGAGTGATGTTCATGGAGACCTTCCTTCTTAGATTACAGGAGACTGGCACCACATTCTCACGGCTGCAGATAACAAGGAGAAGATTGAGGAAGGAGGGCCCCTGACGGTATACATTCGTCGGCTTAAATGTAGTGACGGCTGTTCCGAGCTATCCGTTGAATTTTATGCCAAGTAAGTACAATCTGCCTAAAGTGAGAACAATGAGACTGCTGACTGCTGCCATGGGCTCCGGTCGACAATGTGCAATGAATGGTGTGAGGCATAGTTGTGAAGATCAGTGTGTGAACTCTATCAATGGAAGGCTGCCCTCAAGCTCTGGGGAATAGATGCTGACAAAGGAACATCTTATCTGTTTGCTTTTCAGGTCTCCCGAGGAATGCACATTAATCAATGTAGTTGCAGAGAGAGAAGGGGATATTTATCATGTAGGATGTGAGTACGGGAGCTCTACCAATTGTGTGCGTCTTCCCAAGCATGTTATATGCTCAGCTGTGTCTGACTCTTGTGACACCATAGACTCTAGCCCAACAGGCTCCTCTGTCCATGGGATACTGCAGGCAAGAATACTGGAGTGGGTTGTCATTTCCTCCTCCGGTACCTCCCTGACCCAGGGATCGAGCTCAAGTCTCCTGCATCTCCAGCTATAGTAAACGGATTCCTTGTTGCTGAGCCACCTGAAAAGTCCCTTATTTACCTGTCAAGATCAAATTTTCTTTAACTGAAGAAATCCTTTAAACAGGAAAAGTGTTTTCTTAGCATGTTGAAGAAGCAAAACCTGATTCATTTAAATCTTATAGATAAGTATAGGAATACTTAAAATGAAAATTAAAAAATTTCACACTAAGTTTTAACCCAGTTTGAAATCAAAAGGGGCACTGGCACAGACCTCCACCTCCATAGTTTCAATATTAAAAAATAACCTCAAATACCAATATTGTAATGTTAGATAATGAAAAGTACTCATTTGATTCTCATGGGGAAAATGTACAATGGAACAGCCTAATCCTGGTCAGAGGCACTTTTTGAAAAAATTTCATCTGTGGACATTGGACACAGGACCTAATTAGCAAACATTCCAGAGTATATATCTCTAACATTTGGCAATACCTTCATTTCAACCTCTTTGAATACCTCTCTACCAGAAGGTAATTTTTTTTTTTATCTATTAAGATTTATTTTCACGTAATTTCCTTAAATTCACAGAATATCTTTGTAATCATGACTGTACTTGTGAATTTGGTCAAAAAAATCCTGAAATTCTCACAGTCAGCTCTGGTGAGTTCATATGAGATGACTGAGGTCCAACACCTACTATAGTTGGGAAGAGCAACTTTGCAATCGTTCACAGACTCTTTGGTCTAAAGACTGGAAGTCTTCACTGTCTTAAGATGAGGGGTGTGTGGAGAAAGCTTTCCAAGTTCACTAAGTGTTCCTACAGGTTCTAACTACAGACCACAAGAAATGCCAGTGAGACGGTGGCATCTCACTAAAGAAGCGAGGATTGATGATAGCATGTGAAGAATATGACATGTCCAAATGTAAAGGACTTAATCACTTTGAGATTTGATATTTTTTTCCTGTCACAGATGTGGGTTCAAACATTTTCGAAGTGATTCCTGTATCAGAGAATGCATTGGTACTGTACGCTGAAAACTCTGATGGTGAGAAGACTACGAAAGTGACTCACCTCCTTGGTATGTTATTGAAGCTTATTCTGAGCAAATTAACAGTGTTCATAGTATCATTCTTTCATTTAAGGACAGAAGTGCATGAACACCTTATATTTATTAAGCAGACTAGAGCAGACCTGAGTTCACATGGGAGAATTCAGACTTCATGCGCCATGATCCAGGGTTGCAGAAAGGCTGTCTACTACAAAAGTTAAGAAATGCATCCACTGCGGATTCTATTGGATTACAAAAAAAAAAAAAATAGATATACTTACCCAGGAGGTGCAATGAAATATTCCAAGATGCTCCACAGAATCCTTGATAAATATCATATATTGGAGTTGCCAGGATTGGACACGAAAGTGAACAAGGTTAGAATTTGAGTTCAGAGACTCGCAGGTCCTGGACATGACAGCTTCCTCTTGAATACAAATGTTTTTGTTTTTGTTTTTGCCACAATCAATAAAACACCTCTGGAAACCTGAACCCAAACCTATGCACATCACCTCTGGATCATAAAGCATCTTTCAGAAGCAGCGTGCTTAGTCATGTCAATCTTTCTCACAACCAGCAAACCACAAGGTGCATTTTACACGACCCTTTACCCTTCTGATATTATATCCATATGGGGGTGGGTGGGGCTGCAGTCAGGTCTCTGAGGATGACAGAGCCTGATTTTATCTCTGAATCGCATTTGTGATGAGATTAGAGTGCCTGATGAGAACTCGAAAAAATGTATCCCCCATTCATTTCAACATTGCTGTTCAGTCATAAGTGGTGTCTGACTGATAATGGCTCCATGGAGTGCAGGCTGCAGAGTTGCTCTGCCTTCCACTATCTCCCAGCGTGGGATCAAACTCATGTCCATTGAGTCAGTGTTGGTCTCTGCACGTCTTAATAGATTAAGGTTGAGGAAAACCCCAGAGTGGGAATTCTAGGATGCAGACAATGTGGACAGGTCGGAGTTAGATTTGGAAAGATATCTGAGTCTCAGGACCCACCAGGATCTTCTCCGATGTGCCATTCCAGCTTGCGTCTGACTTGGAGATGCATAGGCTCAGAGGTGAATGGTCTGTAGTTCACACAGTAGTTGTAAGAACTGGAATGTGATAAAATGTTAACCATGTGGACTCTATCCCCTGACCATCTGAAGACCTGGTGTGCACAGCTCTGTAGACAGTTTCCTGGAGAGCAGGGTTTCGGTGATGGCAGAGGGCCATGGTGATGGTGAGACCGACTAGACACTGCACACAGGAGCTGGGTGACACTCTGTAAGCTACCAAGTATTCTAACGCACCCCTCTTCTGCCCTCTTTGCTACTGAACCCAGCCAAAGGAGACAGTGTCACTCAAGAAGAAAGTCAGCAGTATGAGGAACTGACAGAAAAAAAGGGGATTCCACCAGAAAATATCGAAGACCTCACTGAGACAGGTAAACCCAGGAGGACAACAGGGATCCGAAATGAAACCACATCACGAGGATGCTCAATTCACATTTCCTATTCTCGGAATCATCTTTACAAAGGCTGTTATGAAATAATCCCTTCAATGGCAGGCAGGCCAATGATTATTTTTCCACTCTTTCCTCTCTTTCACAGACGACTGTCCTAAATAAGATCTGACAGCCTCCTCTGGGTGAGTAGAATCATGACATATACAACACTGAGTTTTCTTCCTAAGGTAAGACTTTGTTCTGGGGCATACCACTTTAATCATGGGATATATACCCAAGGGACTATATTACTCAACTATGTCAAAGAAGGAAATAATGCCATTTGCAGCAACAAGGGCACATCTAGAGATGATCATGCTAAGGGAAGAAAGGAAGAGAAAGGCAAGTTTGATATCACTTTCATGTGGAACCAAAAGGTATGGCACTAATGTACTATTTACAAAAGAGAACCAGGCTCATGGTCCAAAAAAACTTGATGGTTCCTAAAGAGAAAATGGGGACAGGGATATACTAGGAGCTTGGATTGAGAGATACACACTCCTGGTTATATATACATGCATGTTTAACTGAGAGCTTCCTGGTGGTTCAGGGGTAAAGAATCCACCTGCCAATGCAGGAAATCTGGGTTTGAGCCCTGGGTCGGGAAGATTTCCGGGAGTTGGAAATGGCAACCCCCTCAAGTATTCTTGCCTGGGAAATCCCATGGACAGAGGAGTCTGGCAGGTTAAAGTCCATAGGAACACAAAAGTGTGGCACAGGATTGATGCCTAAACAACAACAACAAAAATGCCTAAACGATCATGTCGCTCTACACGTGAAACTAACACAACATTGCACATCAACTGCCTGTCAATAAAAATTAGTTTTAAAAAGAATAGGAACCCAAAACTCTTTACCTTGACACATGGTAATGGCTAGGGATCACATCAGTTTAGATTTAAATATCTAAACACTCACACTGCTCTAGTCTCAACCGTGAAATGCTGAGGACCACAGAGGAGACTGTGTGATGCCCTGAGCTGTGAAATACGATGAATCCTGGTGAATACCAGTGCGAGTGAATGACCTGACAGCCACAATACCTTCATGATGAAAACATAAGATTTATAGGACAAGTAGGAGGAACCGGTTACACAGTAATCTCCTACACCAGGGGGCTGTGCAGATGCAACTCAGCAACTCTCAACATACCAGCTGATCCACGACTGATCACAAATACTTTCAGCAGGTGGCATTTCTATGCAACCCGCTATGGGCACACCCCCAGAGGGACTTTTGCGAAATGGGTCCTGAAGGGAAATTTCTCCAGTGCTTTCAACCACAAGTGCTTCTGTTCTCTGTTTCATTCTCTGACCAACATCAAGTTAATCCTAATCAGCTCAACTATGTTTTACTTTTTTTTTTTTCTGTTTATAGACGTGAACGAAGAAAGAAAACATGTAGCATCTCAGCACTCATGTGTCACAATCAGCGATATGAGGATAAAAGTCATTTTTCTTCAAATTCTCATTTCTTCTCTCCCAGGAATTCATGATACTGGAAATATGGCTTTCACTATAAATCTCCTCTGCCCTTGCTGATGTTACTGGATTCCTAAACTGATCAATAAATTGATTAATGCACATATGTGTAGTGATCAAACGTGCATAATTTAAACGCACTAAACATGTAAATTCAACTGTTTGGAAAATCTAACGACAATAAAGCAGGGGAACTCTGTTTTCGATGCACGGTGTGAATCCTGCAAGGATCTTGTTGAGAAGAGAGAACAAACCACAGGTGGTAGTTTTATAGGGTTGTAAGGTGCCCCCCAGAAGTCATGAGAGAGATGGGATTGGTCAGTTAGACAACTTCAAATAGAATGGAAGCTGTTCTAAGTAGAAGCTGAAATTCACTCAACTATGGGATAAAGCGACTTTCATCTGCTGTGGGGTTGCAGGTAGTGTAAGGATTTAGCAGAATGCAGTCTTCAATGGGTTTCCAGAGGTGCACTGGTTTAAAAAAAAAACACACGTACAAAGGCAGGAGACGGAAGAGAGTCAGGTTCGATCCCTGGGTCGAGAAGATGTCCTGGAAGAGGAATTGGAAATCCAGTCAAGTCATCTTGCCTGTAGAATCCCGTGAACAGAGGGATTTGGTAGGCTATACATTCCAAGAGGTGGCAAAGATTTATCAACTGAGCACGCAGGCACATACAACAGAACTGAAGAGTACTTACTCAAGAAAGTACACTCCTGTTTTTGACAAAGCACCGGTGTCTGTTGTGTCCATCTCGGAGCTGCTATCGCCCAGCTTCTTCCCTGGAAGCAGTGGTCTTCCTACTGATGTAGGTGCTGGGTTATCTCCACTCTGCAGAAAAGTCCCTCACAAGGGATGTTTTAAAATAATAGTCATTGACTGGTGCCTACTGATGGGAAAAAAAGAGGATTGTGGGTACCCAAAATGGTCATGCCACTGGAGCAGTCGAGAGATCAGGAAAGTGGTTAAGGGAGATGGGAAAGATGAGGCAGTCCTAGAACACTCTGGAGATCTTGGGTAGACTCCTGGGGATGTGGAAGTCTGGGTACACTTGAAATTCTACATGAGTGACAGGGAAGACAGAACAGAACACTGGTCACCCAGCGCTTCACTATGAGCTACACACACTTTGTCTGTTACACACATATGAAGGTCTCCAAGGCAAGGAGATCCAACCAGTCCATTCTAGGGGAGATCAATCCTGGATGTTCATTGGAGGGACTGATGCTAAAGCTAAAACTGCAATACTTTGGCCACCTCATGCGACGAGTTGACTCACTGGAAAAGACTCTGATGCTGGGAAAGGTTGGGGGCGGGAGGAGAAGGGGACAACGGAGAATGAGATGGCTGGATGGCATCACCGACTCTGTGGACATGAGTTTGAGTGAACTCCGGGAGTTGGTGATGGACAGGGAGGCCTGGCGTGCTGTGATTCATGGGGTCGCGGAGAGTCGGACACGACTGAGTGACTGAACTGAACTGAACTGAACTGAAGGGCAAGACATCTGAGCCTGATCACTTGATTTGTGTTGTAAGAGAATGGAACAATAGTGGTTGAAGACCAAGCTATTCCCCCTTCATGGATCGGTGACTTGTGTGGGGAAGGGGCTTGCATAACTCAGTGAAGCTATGAGCCATTTCATGTAGGGCCACCCATACACGAGTATAGTGGAGAGTCCTGACAGAATGCGATCCACTGGAGGAGGGAGTAGCAAACCACTCCAGTATTCTTGCCGTGAGAACTCCATGAGCTGTATAACAAGGCAAAAAGATATGATGCTGCAAGCTGAGACTTGCCCCCACCCTCCACCGGTGTTGGAAGGTGTCCAGTATGCTACTGGGGAAGAGTCGAGGATAACTAGTAATACCTTCAGAAACAATGAAGCTATGCTCACTTAGGGCTGACTCCTTGGAAGCCAGCCTTTAAACTGAAAATTACAGTTATAAAAAAGAAAGAAAGAAAGCAGAGCAGAGAGACTTCTCTAGGGGTCCAGTTGTTCAGAATCCACCTGCCAATGCAAGGGACACACATTGAAGCCCTGATCCAGGAAGATCCCACATGCTGATGGGCAACTAAACCCATCGACCACAACTACTAAGCCTGTGCTCTCGATTCTACGAGCCACAACAACTGAACTACCAAACTGAGAAGCTCTCAAACCTAAAGTAGAGAAAAGCTGAGCCCGCAACAAAGACCCAATGTGTGTCTGAAAAAAAAAAACCTAACCAGAGGTTATATAAGAAGTGTGACTATGGCAACAGACCACTAATAAAGGTTTTAAAATCCTAACTGAAACAGGTGCAATTTGAATAATGAAAGCAACATTCGGAACCAGGCAAGACAGGGCATACAAACCATTAAAAACTTTTCTCTTAATAATTATTTTCAAGGAAGTTTATCCAGCTGACAATATATCAAATCCTGCAGAAGAGAGATTTATGACAAATGGATTGAGCTTAGTCATTGTGGATCGATGAACTCTTAGATTTTGCAGGAAGTTAAAGAACAGAAAGGTATACTCAAAGAGTAAACGTCACTTGCGACCAGGATCCTCTGTGCATGGAGTTCTCCAGGGAAGAATACTGGAATGGGTTGCCATTCCCTTCTCCAGGGATTTTCCTGATCCAGGGATTGAATCCAGGTCTCCTCCACTGCAGGCAGATGATTTACCATCTGAGCCACCAGGGAAGCCCTAAATAAGATACACGTGAGTACACACATCTGTCTCATCACCTACTTAACCATGTGTGTCTGTGTGTCTGTGTGTGTGTGTCTGTGTGTGTGTGAGATGCATACACCTAAAAGCTATGCTCTTAGCGGCTGACAAGTATATGTACAATACTATAGATAATAGTCACCATGCTATTCATTACATCTTCTTTAAGTCACAAGAGTTCTTCAGGTAAGTATAACGAAATGAGAATAAAGGCACACACAGACACACACAAAGCAATACTTCAGTCATTTAAAGCCTTATGCTTCAACTGAGTACTGCTTATGTCGAGAACTCTGCAGCCAGCATTTACTCAATGAGTATGTGTTTCAGCTCCAAAACGTAGCAAATCTAACATCTTGCTATTTCAGATATGCTTTACGAAAATCAGCAGAAACATAAAATTCTCTAATGATCTATAAGTGGATAAGAAATTCTATTTTCACCAGCTTTTGAATTGTGAACACTTTATGCTTCTGACAAGCAACTGTTGAAGGCCAGTCATATGACCTTCATGTTCTAATTGTCCTTAATACTGCCGCAAACACAAATCTAAAAGGGGAGGAAAAAAGTAAAGACAGAAACAAATTTGTTCATGGGGAAGGAACAGGAATATACAGACAAATGGATTTTGGATAAAGTTAAAAAGGAAATTCAGTGAAAAATAATAATCTTATAAAGAAAAGTTGCTGGATAAATTAGAAATCCTTGTGCCCCCCCTAAAAAAAAAGCTTCAAGCCATTCATTGTTCCATGTTTTACAACTAGCAGGGAGAGTCTCAGAGACCTATATGAAAGAGAAAAGCAAGAAATACTCTATCGATAAAACACAGGTGCATACTCTTTGACCAATGAGTAGGCAGTTACTGATCAGAATTTACACCAAGCAGGATCCTTCAGTGGGAACAGTATGTCAGTAACCAGGCCTTGATCTAAATATTTGCATCTTTGAGGGACATCCTTCACAAAGCACAAGACAAGCCCGAGACGGGGGAAAAATATTGGCACACCACTATCTGTAAAGAGGGTCTTCCCTGATGGCTCAGACAGTAAACAATCTTCCTGCAATGGAGGAGACCTGGGTTCAATCCCTGGGTCAGTACGATCTCCTGGAGAAGGAAATGGCAGCCCACTAAACTATTCCTGCCTGGAGAATTCCATGGGCAGAGGAGCCTGGAAGGTTACATACCATGCAGTCAGAAAGAGCTGGATATGATTGAGCAACTTTATTTTTATCTGAAAAGGAACTGGTATGCAGAATATATTAAAAGCCTACAAACTTCATAAAAAAAATAAATAATTCGCTCAGTAATGAACATTGGACTTGGAGAGACACCAAAGAAAACAGACAAATGGCAATCCCATCTCTTCATTCTGTCAGGAAATGAAAATTACAACTGCAACTGGATAGTATCACACACTTAGTATAATGTCAGAAATGAAGACAACTGACTACACAGAGTACTGGCAAGGATGGAGCAATGGAAATTCTCACGTACTGTTGGCAGGACTCAAAAATCAGAAGGCACTGAGGCCCAGCAGTTCCACCCCTAAGTGTCTACCTAGGAGATAAGACAGCTCAGATCCATACATGTATCCATGAACATCTGAATAGATAAAAATGGGATATATACTAAAGATCCTATACAGGGGCAATGGGAACGGAGTCTATGAAAAAAATACAGATATTTCTTCAAACAAATATGCTAAGTGAAACCCACGAGAAGCACACACAGGTTCGATTTTTGAAAAATTCTAAAGAATACCAATTACTCTATCATGCTAGAGAACTGAGGAGTGTGTTCCCAAGTCTAGGTTGCAGAGGCGACTGAAAAAGGGACAGGAGGAAGGGTGACCAGGAAGCTGAAGGATATTGTTTTGAACTTACATGCAGTTTCAGGAGCTGTACATAAGGCAGAAATCTCATACGCTGTAGGGAGACTAGGTTATACCCTCAAGGCCAAATGAAATTGTAGAGAGGAATTTGGGAGGAATCTTTGAGTAGGGGAGAAGATGAGAATTTGCCCTTGTTCAAAATATTTCAGTAAATCAGGGTAGGGAGGAAGATGGTGGAGGAATACGACAGGGAGACCACTTCCTCCCCCACAAAGTCATCAAAAGAACATTTGAACGCTGAGTAAATTCCACAAAACAACTTCTGAATGCTGGCAGAGGAAATCGGGCACCCAGAAAAGCAGCCCATTGTCTTTGAAAGGAGGTAGGAAATAGTATAAAAGATAAAAAGAGAGACGTTTTCAAACACCAGGAAACTCTCTCAATGGCGAGTCTGTGGTGAGCCTTGGAACCTCAGAGGGCCACATAACCAGGAGGAAAAAGACATAAATAATTAAAACCCACAGATTACACGCCTAATGGTAACTCCCAGCAGAGAAGTAGCGCAGACGCCCGCATCCCCCACTAGCAAAGGGGGCTGGACAGGGAGGCGCAGGCTGCACTGCTTACAGTAAGGACCACGCCTGAATGCCATGAGGGCAATCTGACGGAGCTAATGGGAGATAGCAAAGCAGACTGTGGGATAGCTACCCCAGGAAAAGGTGAAAAACCCTAACCTAAGACCCGCTCACAGAACAAAGGGCAGACTAGAGCTAGCCGGCTGTGGACAGCCCACCCCTTATCCCCCGCCAGAGACAGACAGGGGAGGGCAGCCAGAGCTGGAAGTATGCAATCGCGGACCTAGAGAGATATCCGATACTAAACTGCAAGCAGGCTTCATTGCTAACCAAGATTTCTTGGGTTTCTGGCCGGTTGATATCTGCCTGAGAAGGCACGCTGGTTGTACGCCCAGAAAACTGAGTGGCAGGGACCAGGGAGGTGGTAAGTCGCAGTGTCTGCGCTCACCAAACACCTGGTCACCTGAGCTGCTTGGACCAGGGAAGGGCACAAAATGCAGGCCCAACCGAGTCTGCGCATTTGTGGAGTACCCGACTACCTGAACCTGAGCGGCTTTGACCTGGGAAGTGCATACAACCCAGCACCGGCCTCAAAGAGTTCCCAGCAGAGCAACCTGGAGCCTGTGCAGTGCAGACTGGGACAACACACACGCCATGAGTGAGGGCAAACACAGTGTGGCCAAGACACTGCGAGCACTCCCCACAGGAGCCAGTGATATTTGTCTACAGCGTTCCTCCCTCCACACAGCACGACTGACCAAGTGAGCCTTAAAATGTGTCCACGACTGCCCCCATGTGTCAGGGCAGAAATAAGACACTGAAAAGACCACCAAATAGAAGAAGCTAAAACACACGAATAAAAAAATGAATAAAACAGATGAATTAAAAAAAAAATGAGGACAATCTCAGAGACCTCTGGGACAATGTTAAATGCCACAACATTCGAATCATAGCAATCCGAGAGGAAGAAGACAAAAAGAAAGACCATGAGGAAATACTTGAGGAGATAATAGTTGAAAATTTCCCTAAAATGGGGAAGGAAATAATCACCCAACGCCAAGAAACCCAGAGAGTCCCAAACAGGATAGACCCAAGGCGAAATACTCCAAGACACATATTAATCAAATTAACAAAGATCAGACACAAAGTCAAATATTAAAAGCCACTTGTAAAAGAATGAAACTAGAACACTTCCTAACACCATACACAAAGATAAACTCAAAATGGATTAAAGATCTAAATGTAAGACGAGAAAATATAAAACTCCTAAAGGAGAACATAGGCAAAACACTCTCCGACATAAATCACAGCAGGATCCGCAATGACCCACCTCCCAGAATATTGGAAATAAAAGCAAAAATAAATGGGACCTAACTAAAATTAAAATCTTCTGCACAGCAAAGGAAACTATTAGCAAGGTGAAAAGACAGCCTTCAGAATGGGAGAAAATAATAGCAAATGAAACAACTGACAAAAGAATTAACCTCCAAAATATACAAGCAGCTCCTGCAGCTCAATTCCAGAAAAATAAATGACCCAATCAAAAAATGGGCCAACGAACTAAACAGACGTTTCTCCAAAGAGGACATAAAGATGGCTAACAAACACATGAAAAAATGCTCAACATCCCTCATAATCAGAGACATGCAAATCAAAACCAGAATGAGGTACCATTTCACACCAGTCAGAATGGCCACTATCCAAAAGTTTGCACGCAATAAATGCTGGAGAGGGTGTGGAGAGAAGGGAACCCTCTTACACTGTTGGTGGGATGCAAACTATACAGCCACTATGGAGAACAGTGTGTAGATTTCTTAAAAAAACTGGAAATAGAACTGACATATGGTCCAGCAATCACACTCCTGGGCATACACACCAAAGAAACCAGAATTGAAAGAGACACATGTACTCCAGTATTCATTGCAGCACTGTTTATAATAGCGAGGACATGGAAGCAACCTAGATGTCCAACTGCAGACAAATGGATAAGAAAGTTTTGGTACATGTACACAATGGAGTATTACTCAGCCATTAAAAAGAATACATTTGAATCAGTTCTAATGAGGTGGATGAAACTGGAGCCTATTATACAGAGTGAAGTAAGCCAGAAAGAAAAGCACCAATACAGTATACTAACGCATATATATGCGTTATATCGGAGAAGGCAATGGCAAGCCACTCCAGTACTCTTGCCTAGGAAATCCCATGGATGGAGGAGCCTGGTAGGCTGCAGTCTGTGGGGTCGCTAAGGGTCGGACACGACTGAGCGACTTCACTTTCACTTTCACACATTGGAGAAGGAAGTGATAACCCACTCCAGTGTTCTTGCTTAGAGAATCCCAGGGACGGGGGAGCCTGGTGGGCTTCCATCTATGGGGTCACACAGATTCGGACACGACTGAAGTGATGCAGCAGCAGCAGCAACGCATATATATGGAATTTAGAAAGATGGTAACCTTAACCCTGTATACGAGACAGTAAAAGAGACACAGGTGTATAGAACAGTCTTTGGGACTCTGTGGGAGAGGGTAAGGGAGGGATGATTTGGGAGAATGGCATTGAAACATGTTTATTATCATTTGTGAAACAAATCACCAGTCCATGTTCGACGCATGATACAGGATGCTCGGGGCTGGTGCACGGGGATGACTCTGAGGGAGGATATGGGGAGGAGGGAGGTGGGAGGGGTGTTCAAGAAGGGGAACATTTGTACACCCAGGGCAGATTCATGTCAATGTATGGCAAAACCAACCAATATAATATTGTAAAGTAATTAGCCTCCAATTAAATAAGTAAATAAATAAAATTTAAAAAGCAAAAAACAGAGACTTTCAGAAATCTATAAAAGAACAAAAATAAAGCAGCAAAGGAAAAACAACAAATAACACACAAGGGGTTTCCCATAAGGATAACAGCTGATCTTTCAATAGAAACTCTTCAGGCCAGGAGGGAATGGCAGGACATAATTATAGTGATGAAAGAAAGTAACCTATAGCCCAGATTACTGTACCCAGCAAGGATTTCATTCAAATATGAAGGAGAAATCAAAAGCTTTACAGACAAGCAAAACCTGAGAGAATTCAGCATCACCAAACCAGCTCTCCAACAAATGCTAAAGGACCTTCCCTAGACAGGAAACACAGAAAGGGTGTATAACCTCGAACCCAAAACAATCAAGTACATGGCAACAAGATCATGCTTATCAATAATTACCTTAAGTGTAAACGGGTTGAATGCCCCAACCAAAAAACAAAGACTGGCTGAATGGATACAAAAACAAGACCCCTATATATGTTGTCTACAAGAGACCCACCTCAAAATGAGGGACACATACAGACTGAAAGTGAAGGGCTGGAAAAAGATATTCCTCGCAAATAGAGACCAAAAGAAAGCAGGAGTAGCAATACTCATAATCATATAAAGAATACTTTAAAATAAAGGCTGTGAAAAGAGAAAAAGAAGGAAACTACATAATGATCAAAGGATCAATCCAAGAAGAAGATATAACAATTATATATATATATATATATATATATATATATATATGTACTCAACATAGGAGCACAACAATATGTACGATAATTACTAACAAGTATGAAAGGGGAAATTAACAATAACACAATAATAGTGGGAAACTTTAATACCCCGCTCACACCTATGGATAGATCAACTAAACAGAAAATTAACAAGGAAACACAAACGTTAAATGATACAATAGACCATTTAGACCTAATTGATATCTATAGGACATTTCACCCCAAAACAATGAATTTCACCTTCTTCTCAAGCGCACACGGAACCTTCTCCAGGGTAGATCACATGCTGGGCCATAAATCTAGCCTTGGTAAATTCAAAAAAAATTGAAATATTCCAAACATCTTTTCTGACCACAATGCATTAAGATTAGATCTCAATTACAGGAGAAAAATTATTAACAATTCCAACATACGGAGACTGAACAGCACGCTGGTGAATAACCAACAAATCATAGAAGAAATCAAAAAAGCAATAAAAGTACGCATAGAAACGAATGAAAATGAAAACACAACAACCGAAAACCTGTGGGACATTGTAAAAGCAGTGCTAAGGAGAAGGTTCACAGCAATACAGGCATACCTCAAGAAACAAGAAAAAAGTCAACTAAATAACCTAACTCTACACCTCAAGCAACTAGAAAAGGAAGAGATGCCCCATATTTATCTTCTTAAACCGGACAGGACCATCTATCGTTTTAGAAAAGAAGCTTAACAGACCTCTTCAATGTTAAATAACACAGGACTTGGGGCTATGTGTCCTGGACTGTGTGTCTCATGTGGAAACAGAGAACGTAAAAGAATAAAAATGTCACTGTCCTTGAAATACCTCATATGTTCTGGGATTTCTCACTTAGTCTGAAGGACAAATGTCCAGATCCACTATGGATGATCCTCCAATTAATCTCATTACAATAACCGCAGATTGCTAGGGAGGCTCTTCTGCCCACCAGGATATTAGAGAACCACTTGCAAATAAACCAAGGACATGTGATTAACCTCTGCACTATCATTACGCATCCTGCAAGGAGTCCCATCCTATAAAAAGTGGCACCAATTCATATCCTCTCCAACGTCCTCAGCTTCTCCAGAATGACCAGGAGTCAGAAGATGAAGGTTCTTTTGCTGACTCCTGTCCTTGTTGTGGTTTGTATCAATCAGGAAACCCCAGCTGAGCTAGACCCCTGAGAGGTACCCAGAACGAGCTGATGTGGGAGAAGGTCTCGGTACTGTGAGTGTGGGTGTGGGTGTGTGAAAGACTCTTGTTTACTTGTACAAACAGGTTTTATATGCACCATGGTCAAAGTATCTACTTGAGCATAATACAAAGCTGCCTTTCTGCACTTTGCATTTTTCTTTCATTCTGTTTTTCTGTATATTAAAAAAAAACAAAACACCTGGCGTGCTGTGATTCATGGGGTCTCAAAGAGTCGGACACAACTGAGCAACTGAACTGAACATACTATCATTTAGATACCTATGAAGGGCCATGGTTTTTAGTGGCATTCGTTCAGCTATTTCAAGAAACCTTGAATTCTATGTTTGTGACTCAATATGAATCATTCTTTCATTTCATGGTGTTCGGCAAGGTGAGGGGTAGAACTCTTCTTCACCTGCTGCTAAGTCACGTCAGTCGTGTCCGACTCTGTGCAACCCCGTAGACGGCAGCCCACCAGGCTTCCATCCCTGGGATTCTCCAGGCAAGAACACTGGAGTGGGTTGCCACTTCCTTCTCCAAAGCATGAAAGTGAAAAGTGAACTTGCTCAGTCGTGTCCGACCCTCAGCGACCCCATGGACTGCAGCCTTCCAGGCTCCTCCATCCATGGGATTTTCCAGCAAGAGTACTGGAGTGGGGTGTCGTTGCCTTCTCCCTTCTTCACCTGATAAGATTGAATTGACTTCTTTTCTGAAGTAAATGCAGAAACAAAGAGTGAGCTGCGTATTGGTGAGAAACAAGTAAAGAGATGGCCAGAGGTTTACGGAAACCCTCCTTGTTAGATAACAGGAGACTCGTGCACCATTTACACAGCCATGGATAACAAGGAGATGATTCAGGAAGGAGGCCCACTGACGGGATACATACCTCGGCTTCAGGGTATTAACATCTGAGAACAGCTCTCCATTACTTTTTATGTGAAGTAAGTACAATCTTCGTGATCATGGGATCTCCCCTGCCAAAGGCAATGGCAAGCCACTCCAGTACTCTTGCCTAGAAAATCCCATGGATGGAGGAGCCTGGTGGGCTGCAGTCCATGGGGTCGCTGGGGGTCGGACACGACTGAGCGACTTCACTTTTCACTTTCACACATTGGAGAAGGAGGTGGCAACCCACTCCGGTGTTCTTGCCTGGAGAATCCCAGGGACGGGGGAGCCTGGTGGGCTTCCGTCTGTGGGGTCACACAGAGTCGGACACGACTGAAGTGACTTAGCAGCAAGTACAATCTGCCTAAAATGACAACAAGGAGACTGTTTTCTACCTAGATGGGGTCCTGCCTTCAATGTGAGTCGTGGCTGTGAAGTTGAGTGTGTGGACGCTATTGATGGAAACGTGTCCTCACGCGCTGGGGAACAGACGGGGAAGGAATGGTGAGGAAGGAATATGTTTTTCAGCTGTTATGAGACATGCATGTTACTCAATGTAGTTGCAAAGAGAGACGGGGATGTATATGTCATAGGATGTGAGTATTCCAGAGTGTCTGATGTGTGCATCTTCTCAAGTGCATTGGTTGCTCTGCCATGTCTGACTCTTTGTGACTGCATGGACTGTAGCCCACAAGGATCCTCTGTCCATGGGATTTTCCAGGTAAGAAGATGGAAGAGGGTTGTCATTTCCTGCCATTTAATGCACTGTCAGGCAGATTCTCTGCAACACTAACTGACCCAAATATTTATTTGACCCTTTGTTTGACCTTCATGATCAAGTTTGCTTTAACTAAAGAAATTCTTTAAATATTAAAAGTTCTTCATGTATGTTTTTAAGAGGTAGAAACTAATTAATTAAAATCTCACAGAAAAGTATGAAAACAGGTAAAATGACAACAAATTTCAAACTAATTTTTGCATAATTTGAAAGTGAAAGAAGCACTGTTTCAGAGTTCTAACTCTATAGTATAAAATATGGGAAATAATTCTCAAATCCAATACTTAACAGTTTAATCACTTAATATTATAATAATAAGGGATCAAATGTCTAAATATTTGATTTTCACAGGAAAAATGTACAACAGAATTTTCTAATCTTAACCTGAAGCACTGTTTATAATGTCCACTGTAGACACATAGCCACAATAACTAAGAATCATTTCACGTACATATGTCCGACATTTTGTAATATCTTCACTTTTACCTCTTTTATAACCTCTTGTACCAGCAAATGACTTTGATTTTTCTATAACTTTTAATATGATTTATTTAAATTTATAGAACTACTTTTTAATCACCACTGTACTTGCAAATGCAGTCACAACTTTCCTGAAAATTTAACAGTCAGCTCTTGTGAGCTGGTATGAGACAGCTGAGTTCCACCACCTACTATAGTTGCTGCAATAAACAACACTGCCATCGTTCACAGACTGTTCAGTCTAGAAGATTGGAAGCCTTTGGTGCCTTAAGAGGAGGGGTGTGTGGAAAAAGTTTTCATAGTTCACTAGCTATCTTAACTCATTTTAGCAACACAGCCTCTAGAAATGTCAGTGAGACAGAGTTCACCACAGGAAGGATGATTAAAGATAGTGTGTGAAGAACAAGACATGTCCAATTGAAAAAGAAAAAAGTTAATCATATTGAGGTTTCAAATTTTTTTTTTTTTTTCAGTCACAGACGTGTAAAAATTTTCCTGAACTGATTCGTGTATCAGAAAACACGTTGGTACTCTATGCTGAAAACTCTGATGGAGTGAAGACCACAAAAGAAAGGTTGTTGCTGAACAAAAAGACACCGGGATTCTTGGCCTCGGAGGAGAAGAATTCAATTCGGGGCCAGAGACAAGGCTTGATCGTTGAAAACTTTAGTGTAATAAAGTTTTACTAAAGTATAAAGGAGACAGAGAAAGCTTCTGACATAGGCACCAGAAGGGGGCAGAAAGAGTAACCCCCTGCTAGTCTTCAGCTGGATTTTATATAGTCACTAGCAGTCTGTGAAGGAAAGAAAGGAATGTCTTAAAACTCAGAATGGCACCAGGCCCCTCACCCATAAGATGCATTTTGGGATAATCTTGACACCAGATGATTCATCCCCTGCCATTAACTTGAATCTTGTAGAAGGGCTGATTACTATACAAATAGTTTAGTTTTGTTTACATAGATTAGGGGAACAGTGTCTGATGGTTTGTCAAGTAGGTTCTGAGCCATTAGGTGGAACCGACTTGAAGACAGAGTCTAGGGTAAATGCAAAGTACATTAACATAGCTCAAGACAAACATTTCCATAAGAAAAATGCATTGGTTAACTCAAGGTTTGAGAATAGTTAACTTCAGGTGAAACCAGGTGTCATTATGGCAACACAGTATTTTAAGAGAAACCTCCTTTTAAATTTGTACAGAGAAGAAAAAAATATCGCTAGTTTGTTTCCTCCTGCCTCTTAAGAGAGATAAAAATGTCTGACTCTTGCAGGCTATTTCCTCCGTTTGGAGACCCCTGGCCTTCCTGCCTGTTACCCTCTCATTCCCCCCTTTTCTTTTAGGAGAATTATGTTGCCTAGGGAACAGGGGCGTCGTTCTCGTTCCATAACTGCTTCTGAGCTGATAAGCGGCATTGTCCCTAAATAGGTGAGACAACATATTCTCCTAATCCTCATACTGAGGATATCTGATCCAGGGGCCCCATATAGTAGTTGGAGGAAGCTGTAGCAGTAGCAGGAGTTTGAGCAACCATGTGTAATTTAAAAGCTTTCATGTGGCTAGAAACAAATCCAGTTACACAGTTACAGATGCAGGGGGCAAACAGAAAAAAAAAAAAAAAACAATCAGAATTATGTAATTAAGATAGTTTTCCACCATGGGGAACTAGTTAACGTCTCCCAAAGTGAGGCAATTGAGGCTTCAGGAGTATCCATGGCCCCAATCATCTTGTTCATGTGTTTAGTAAAATGAGTAATATTGGTGCTCATATCAGGTATGTATGTACAGCACTGGATATGAATAATGGCACAAGTTCCCCCTTACGCAGCTGTCAGAGTATCTAAAGCCAATCTGTTTTGTAAAACCACCTTTCTAACTTGGCTTGTTCAGCATTAAGAGCCGAAATAGTTTTTTGAGAATCTTGTATTGCCTGTTGAGTAAAATTAGTCAAAGCATCCACTCGTAGCATAACATCTGTAGTTCCCAAGGAGGTAACAAACACTGCAGCCAAATAACCATACCAGTGAAATACAGACCTTACCCACCGAGTTTTAAGGTGAGGTAAATTAGCAGGCTTTTCTGGAAGCTCTGAAAATATAAAGCCATAAGTACAGGCTAGACCCAGTGTGCATCTCCCTATCCAACCAGGAGGAAGCCATGCCCATAGGTAAGAGCCACATATCCAATAAGTTCCATTTGGAGCAAGCCAGCGTGACTGAGATATCCAGTCCCAATCAGTGCCTGGCCAGACAAAGGGAGGACCTGAACTGGGGTTGGAAAACACGGGAATGATTACATTGCATATTTCCTGAGGCAAAAATCCCAATTGCTTCCAATCACTGTAATTAAGTTGTTGACTAACTTCTGTGGGTGGCTCTATTTGTTCCCAGCATAGAGGAGCAGTAGATATTAGATGTCCTTTTTCAGGAGTTAACCATATAACCTGCATACAGGTTTCTCAAGAGGCAGGTCAGGTGGTCTGGTATTCCCATCTCTTTCAGAATTTTCCACAGTTTATTGTGATCCACACAGTCAAAGGCTTTGGCATAGTCAATGAGGCAGAAATAGATGTTTTTCTGGAACTCTCTTGCTTTCTCCATGATCCAGCGGATGTTGGCAATTTGATCTGTGGTTCCTCTGCCTTTTCTAAAACCAGCTTGAACATCTGGAAGTTCACGGTTCACGTATTGCTGAAGCCTAGCTTGGAGAATTTTGAGCATGACTTTACTAGCGTGTGAGAGGAGTGCAATTGTGTGACAGTTTGCCAACCAAGGTCCGTCTAATCAAGGCTATGGTTTTTCCCGTGGTCATGTATGGATGTGAGAGTTGGACTGTGAAGAAAGCTGATCACCGAAGAATTGATGCTTTTGAACTGTGGGGCTGGAGAAGACTCTTGAGAGTCCCTTGGACTGCAAGGAGATCCAACCAGTCCATTCTAAAGGACATCAGCCCTGGGTGTTCATTGGAAGGACTGATGCTAAAGCTGAAACTCCAATACTTTGGCCACCTCATGGGACGAGTTGACTCACTGGAAAAGACTCTGATGCTGGGAGGGATTGTGGGGCAGGAGGAGAAGGGGACGACAGAGAATGAGATGGCTGGATGGCATCACCAACTCGATGGACATGAGTTTGAATGAACTCCGGGAGTTGGTGATGGACAGGGAGGCCTGGCGTGCTGTGATTCATGGGGTCACAAAGAGTCGGACACGACTGAGTGACTGAACTGAACCATATAACCTCATCCCATATTTGATAAACGTCAGGTAAAAAACCATTAGATCTAGACTTATTTGCCTTATGTGTAGCAAAATAGTCATTGAACCGAGACAATGTATAATCAAAATTAAAAGTCATATTATGTCCATAGTTAAAGTGCAACGTGTTGCACCAGTCCATTTTAGGGTTGTTAGATGTCATCAGATGAAGAAGAGGCACAACTTATGATTCTTGTCGAAGGTATTCGCAGACTTGGAGAAAGTCTTTTCCTTGAAGTGGAGATGTCCACCATGGGAAGCCTTCCCCTGATGAAGAGGGGAGTGCTCCACAGAGCCAGCAGTTAGACCGATTGTGGAATGCAGCATAAGAGTGAGCCCAGGACAGGAAGGCATTGTCTTGAGGATCAGACAGCAGACTTGGGATTTTGGGAGTCAGGAGAGGTAGGCTTACATAGATTATCAGGCCCATCTGAAAAGTACAAAGTCAGAGCATAGAAAGTAAAGACATAAAATGACGTCACTTAGTTTTGTCAGGGTGCCACGTCTTAACTAGAGTGTGATGTACCCGCAAGTCAATTCCTGGCACTTTGACAGCTGTGGGAGAAGAAAGAATAACCTGGTAAGGGCCTTCCCAGATCCCAGTGTTTTTATGAGAAACTCGGTTCCTGGCTCAAATAGAGGCTTTCTTGACTCAGAAGCTGGGTCCGGAGTCATCTCCCGGAGTTCTGTTAATCCCTATTGAAAAGCTGAGATGAGTTACATAATTAGTTAATTCTAAGGCTTCAGGGTCTATAACAATGTCTGTGCATACGAAAGGCCTTCCATAAACACATTCAAAGGGGGACAGTCCCTCCTTTTGGGGGCAGTTCGAGCCCTCATTAAAGCTATGGGTGGGACTTTAATCCAATTATCCTGTGTCTCTTGAGTTAATTTGCACAAGATGTCTTTTGATGATGTCATTAGCTTTTTCAACCTTTCCTGAGGATTGGGGTCTCCAGGAACAGTGTAAGTGACATTCTCTTCCTAGAGCTTTAGATACCCCCTGAGTTACAGCAGCTTTAAAGGCAGAGCCATCGTCACTCTGAAGGCCCCGTGACAGCCCAAACCTGGGGATAATTTCATGGATTAAAATCTTTATAACCTCATTAGCTTGTTCCCTACAACATGGAAAAGCCGCAATCCATGCAGCAAAAGTATCCACCCAAACTTGTAAGCAAGAATCTCCATTAGCTTTTGGCATATGAGTAAAATCAATTTCCCACTCCTCTCTAGGATATTTTCCACTTCGTTGTAATCCAGATTTTGCTGGCTTTTCAGTCTTTGGGTTATTTTTCTGACAAACCTCACACGTTTTGATAATGTTCTTTAAAGTTTTCATTACATTTTTACCTTCAAACAAGCGAGAAGCCATCTGGTAAGTACTCTGCACCCAAATGAAAACTCGGGTGTAAACCCTTAAGAATTTTCCATTGAGCACTTTCAGGAATTATTAATCATCCATCCTCGGACTGTAACCATCATTTATCAGTGATCTTTGCTCCTCTTTTCTCATATCTTTCTAATTCTTCCTCAGTATATTGTGGTTTTCCCTGTTCCACGACCTGTCCAGATCAAAGATGTCTGTAATGAAGGGGTTTTGTAAAGTGCCGTTTTCCTGGCTTGACAGCCAGCTGATTACCTTGGGCTACTTTACTCCCATCCCTGCTGTGCCCTTTGCAATGCATAACAGCTACTTCTTCAGGACAGTATACAGCAGTTAAAAGTCTCTCGATCTCTCTGAAATGTTTAATAGGTTCTCCTGTTGCTGTTTTAAACTGTCTTTCCATACTGCACATGAGCATGTAAAGTCAAATAAGCATACTTAGAATCAGTGTAGATATTTACCCGCTGGCCTTTGATTAACTCTAGAGCTCGGGTCCGGAGAAGGCAATGGCAAGCCACTCCAGTACTCTTGCCTAGAAAATCCCATGGATGGAGGAGCCTGGTGGGTTGCAGTCCGTGGGGTCGCTAAGGGTTGGACAGGACTGAGCGACTTCACTTTCACTTTTCACTTTCACACATTGGAGAAGGAAATGGCAACCCACTCCAGTGTTCTTGCCTGGAGAATCCCAGGGACGGGGGAGCCTGGTGGGCTTCCGTCTATGGGTTCACACAGAGTCGGACACGACTGAAGTGACTTAGCAACAGCAGCAGCAGCAGAGCCACAAGCTACACTAAATGAGCACTGGCTCCCTGAGGGAGAGATTTTGCTTCTAAAACCTGTTCAGCAGTTACCACAGCGTAACTTGCTTTACGATTTCCATCCCAAACAAAGGAACTGCCATCTGTAAACATTTCCATGTCAGGGTTGTCTAATGGAGTATCCATTAGATCCTCCGGAGCTGCACAGTTTAAAGTTAGGAATTGAGAACAATCGTGATCAGGTCTTTCATTTTCCTTCTCAGGAAGGAAAGTGGCAGGATTTAAATTTCCACACACTTTGAGCTTAGAGATGGGGAAACAGTGGAAACAGTGTCAGACTTTATTTTCGGGGGCTCCAAAAGGAAATGGCAACCCACTCCGGTGTTCTTGCCTGGAGAATCCCAGGGATGGGGGAGCCTGGTGGGCTTCCGTCTATGGGGTCACACAGAGTCGGACACGACTGAAGTGACTTAGCAGCTTAGCAAATCACTGTGGATGCTGACTGCAGCCATGAAATTAAAAGATGCTTACTCCTTCGAAGGAAAGTTATGACCAACCTAGACAGCATATTAAAAAGCAGACATTACTTTGCCAACCAAGGTCCGTCTAGTCAAGGCTATGGTTTTTCCCGTGGTCATGTATGGATATGAGAGTTGGACTGTGAAGAAAGCTGATCGCCAAAGAATTGATGCTTTTGAACTGTGGTGTTGGAGAAGACTCTTGAGAGTCCCTTGGATCCAACCAGTCCATTCTAAACGAGATCAATCCTGGGTGTTCATTGGAAGGACTGATGCTGAAGCTGAAACTGCAATACTTTGGCCACCTCATGCGACGAGTTGACTCACTGGAAAAGAGTCTGATGCAGGGAAGGATTGGGGGCGGGAGGAGACGGGGACGACGGAGAATGAGATGGCTGGATGGCATCACCGACTCGATGGACATGAGTTTGAGTGAACTCCGGGAGTTGGTGATGGACAGGGAGGCCTGGCGTGTTGTGATTCATGGGGTCGCAAAGAGTCGGACATGACTGAGCGACTGAAATGAACTGAACTGAACTGAACTGGTTCTTCTAACAACAATGACTGATATTTAAGAAGCCTACTGTCTGTCATCCAAATATTAACCTTAGAATTTAAGATTCCACTCACATCATGAAAAGTCAGTACAGTAAAATTTCGTCCATTAATTATTTTTAAAGCTTCAGGTCCTAATAAAGCTGCTGCTCCAATTACTCTTAGGCAGTGGGGCCACCCCCGTGAAATTACATCTAATTCTCTGCTTAGATAAGCAATATGTTGCTGGTGAGGCCCTCAAGGTTGTGTCAAAACTCCCAAGGCCACACCTTTTCTTTCAGTGACAAACAAATTAAATTCTGACACTGTGGGCAAGCTCAGAGCGGTAGCTTGTAGGAAAGCAGTCTGAAGAACCTTAAAAGCCTTTTGAGTATCTGGAGACCAAACCAATTTGCCGGTTTGGGCATGCTGAGTTTCAGCTATAAGTTTATGTAAAGGCCAGGCAAGTTCCCCATAACCTGGAATCCAAATGCAACAGTAACCTGTGATTCCCCAAAATCCTCTCAATTGTCTTAAAGTCATAAGTAGGGGATGATTTAGTATAGGTTTAATTCTCTCAGGGCCTATAGCCCTAGTCCCTTCTAATATGATTAGGCCCAGATATCTAACAGAGTGTTGACAAAGCTGAGCCTTTTCTCTTGATACCTTGTAACCGCAGCCTGCCAGAAAGTTTAAAAAGTCTTCTGGCTTGTGAACAAGCTTCCTCTGTCTCAGCACAGAGCAAAATATCATCTACATATTGTAACACCACCGCTTCAGAGCTATTGAAGTTTTGCAGATCCCATGACAAACTTTGTCCATATAAGTGAGGACTGTCACGAAATGCCTACGGCAAAACTGTCCAGGTTAACTGAGAAGCTGGTTGCGTAGGATCTTCAAAGGCAAACAGAAATTGACTTTCCTCTGCAAAAGGCACTGAATAGAAGGCATCTTTCAAATCAATTACTGAGAAATATTTGGCTCATTCAGAAATTTCAGACAATAGAGTATAAGGATTAGGCACCATGGGGTGTAAAGGAACTACAGCCTCATTTATTATTTGTAAATCTTGAACTAGTCTCCATTTATCATTGGATTTCTTTATACCCAAAATAGGAGTGTTGCATGGACTGTTACAGGGAATTAATAGTCCCTGCTCCTTTAAATTCTGGATGATGGTTTTAACCCTTCCTTAACTTCAGGTTTCAGTGGATACTGCTTCTTATGTGGAAATAAGTGCGGGTCTTTGAGCTTGACATCCACAGGAATAGAATTTTGTGCTCGACCCACAGATTTTCTATCAGCCCATACTCTAGGATTTACATTTTGTTCAACGGAAGGGAGAGAAAAGGAGGGCTCCATATTCATGAGAACAGAGGCATGGACCTTATTCAGTATATCCCTCCCCAGAAGGGGTGAGGGAGATTCTGGCACAATCAGAAATTCGTGTGAAAATAGCACAGAATCCCAGTTACAAGATAAAGAATAACGGAAATAATACCTTTTGGTTCATCCAGACAGTCCCAT
This sequence comes from Moschus berezovskii, assembly GCF_049115385.1. NCBI lineage: Eukaryota > Metazoa > Chordata > Mammalia > Artiodactyla > Moschidae > Moschus > Moschus berezovskii. Next base: position 6,956,292 of record NC_142489.1, read on the forward strand.
TACAGAAGCAGATCGGGAAGAAAGAGGGCCAGGGACTTCAGTAAGCACAGAGTAAGTTGCCCCAGTATCTAAAAGGGAATCGACGGATTGGCCCCCCGCAGTTATTAATACCCAGGGTTCCTCAGATGTAATTAGGATGGGAGCTTGTGTGGGGACCCCCGGGCACCTTCAGTCCTGACTGTCTTAAGAGTCTGACCCTGGAGACCTATGCCTCCGGGGGCAGTCTCTCTTCCAGTGCGGGACATGGAGCCGGGGGCGGTTTATATGCCTGAGGGCAATCCCGGTTGGGGTCCCCTCCTTTCCACAGTAATAGCAAGCCCATCCCTTTTCACCTGGGTCCCTCTGAGCATTTTTCTCAGGCTGTTTAAGAACGTTTTCCATAGCCATTGCGAAGGCTTCCACCTTTTCCTTTGTCTTTTTCTGCCTTTCTTTCTTTTCCTCATATTCCCTACCATAATAGACTGTCTGAGCCAGTTGTAACAGAGTATCTAAAGACTGATTTGGTGCATACACCCGTTTCATTTTATTTTTTAATTTTTTTTTTCATACGCCCATTTTAATAGTTTACGGCGGATATCTGGAGCCGACTGAGTGAGAAATCTATCCTTTAAGATGACTTTTCCCTCTTCACTTTCAGGATCAATCTCAGTGAATCTGCAAAGGGCTTCTCTCAGTCTATCTAGGAATTAACCAGGCGCTTCCTTCTCCTGTTCGATGTCAGTCAATTTGCCATAGTTTAAAGGCTTAGCATGGGCCTGCCTGAGTCCTTCAAGAATACATCTGACAAAATGACTCTGATACCATCTTCCTTTAGCTGTGTTAATGTTCCAGTCTGGTTCTGTAATTGGGGACCACCTGATTCCCAGTGGGGAGGGCAGTTATCTCGTCCTCCCTCTTTCCTACTGATTCATTACCAAACCATTCATCTCCATAAGCAACCGCTTTTCCCAAAACTTGACTTTTTGAATCGGGAGTCAGCATTTGTCTCAAGACATACATCACATCCTTTCAAGTAAGGTCACAAAGCAGAGCAACGCCTTTAAAAGCTCTAATATATTTTTCTGGATCCTCTATATAGTCTCCCAGATCCTCCTTGATTCTTTGTATTTCTTCATTTAAAAAAGGCTTATTAACTTTCATAGACTGATTATTTCTCCCAGTGGGTGCTTCATGAAGAGGCAACATCTTGGGGGGCTGTTCCTCAGTCTCTCAGGCTGCTCTGCGCAGACGATCCCAGGGATAGATTGGAGAAACCTACTTTTCTCTCCTGCCCTCCATCTCATCTCTTACTTCGATGGTCTGAGTTTATACTGAAACCAGAGTAGTCTGAGGTCGTACTGAGACAGGAGTTGTTTGGACCTCCACATAGGCAGTTTGAATCTTAGTTTGGGTTTCCACTGAGACAAAGGCAACCCTTCTGGGGCGGGGTTGGGGGGGGGTGAGGTGGTTCTCTGGCTTTCAGTTTGCTCAGTTTGGAGCCCCAGGTATGGGGGAAAAGTAGGAGGACAGGAGGGAGCTGAAGGTTTCATGCCAAAATCTATACCCTTAGGACATAAGTCTAGCATACTTTGCAGAGAGAAAAAGGGCAATACATATGCTACCCAGTTGCCTTGTGCTTTACAGAACCGGTCTAATTGTAAAACAGTATTATACTTAAGAGACCCTCCAACCGGCCACCATTCGCTGTCCTCCAATGGGTACTGCAGCCATGCAGTATCACATAGGAAGACCAGGTGTGTCTTCCTTAAGCCCTGGGGATCAAATCTATGCCAGTTTTTCAGGATAGAGCTCAAAAGAGTGAGGCTGGAATTGATAGCTCACATCTGTAAGAGATAAAAAAAAAAAGTGACCAGCGCCATCTTCCTACCAGAGGCGTCCCTCCCTGCTCTAGATGGGGGTGCAGACAGACTTTACACCAAAGCTTTTCTTTCCTGGTTGGACTTAATCTGTCCCTTACCGATGCAGGCTCTGTACTCATCCCTCCCGGTTTTACCACCAAGACAGTGTAGGGATGCACTAGGGGTAGACCTAATGGCATTCCTGACTGACGTCCAGCTCTTCACCATTAAAACCTTGCTTGCCTCTGATTCCACCCGGTGTGCAATCAGAGTAACCTTCCGGAACGCCTTCAGGCTAAACTACTGGGGGAAACATTCGTCACCTGATTCCTGTGCACGACCCTGAGTATATTTCTGACCACAATAAAACCGATACGAACATAAAACTGAGATGTTCCTTTCAAGCATCACCACGCTAGTGTAAGAGTCTACTCTGGTCCACTAAGACCCACCGCTCTCAAAGGGGGAAAAAAAAAAATTCAATCTGAGTAACCTTGAACCTCAGAGATGATCTTGGAGCTAGAGCTCCATCTAGCTTACGATCTTTTGATTCCTAGCGAGGCTAGGTGCTTTCCTGACTACCAATCCAAGTTTGGGACCTAAGCCACAGTACGCAGTAACAGCATAGATCACAAATCCCTTGAAAGTCTATAATCTGATAGATAAGGTTAGTACTTCTAATTTCCAAGGAGTTATGAAATGGTCAAAGAGACCGAAAAGTTTGACCGGGAAAGGAGAGTTCAGTCCACACGCTTTGCCCATTTCTGGTCAGTCCCTAAGGAGACATTGGGTGCCTCTTGGCATTGGCAGGTTGGTATAAATCCCCGACAGGTTTCTGCCGTAAGCTGTATGAGATCACCGTGGAAACGCAGAGCAGGGTTCCTCACTTGCCTCACACAGGGCATGTCATTCATTCACACAAGCACACCATAGAGTTAGTGCAGTACAGCAGAAAACGTGTTCGCTAGGAGAACAAAGAACTAGAGCTCCAAGCATCCTTATCTTGTTCTGAGAATCCCGGATGAGCCCCCAAGATAAAAGGTTGCTGCTGAACGAAAAGATGCCAGGATTCTTGGCCTTCGGAGGAGAAGAATTGAATCTGGGGCCAGAGACGAGGATTGATCGCTCAGAGTTTGTGTCAAATAAAGTTTTATTAAAGTGTCAAGGAGACAGAGAAAGCTTCTGACATAGGCACCAGAAGGGGGCAGAAAGAGTAACCCCCTGCTAGTCTTCAGCTGGATTTTATATAGTCACTAGCAGTCTGTGAAGGAAAGAAAGGAATGTCTTAAAACTCAGAATGGCACCAGGCCCCTCACCCATAAGATGCATTTTGGGATAATCTTGACACCAGATGATTCATCCCTGGCCATTAACTTGAATCTTGTAAAAGGGCAGATTACCATACAAATAGTTTAGTTTTGTTTACATAGACTAGGGGAACAATGTCTGAGTATAACATACTGGTTTGTCAAATAGATTCTGAGCCATTAGGTGGAACCGACTTGAAGACGGAGTCTGGGGTAAATGCACAGTACATTAACATCAGTTCAGTTCAGTAGCTCAGTCGTGTCCGACTCTTTGCGACCCCATGAATCAGAGCACGCCAGGCCTCCCTGTCCATCACCAAATCCCGGAGTTCACGCAAACTCATGTCCATCAAGTCGGTGATGCCATCCAGCCATCTCATTCTCTGTCGTCCCCTTCTCTTACCCCCAATCCTTGCCAGCATCAGACTCTTTCCCAGTGAGTCAGCCGTCGCCTGAGGTGGCCAAAGTATTGGAGTTTCAGCTTTAGCATCAGTCCTTCCAATGAACACCCAGGATTAACATAGCTTAAGACAAATATTACCATAGGGAAAATGCATTGGTTAACTCGAGGTTTGAGAAGAGTTAACTTCAGGTGAAACCAGGTGTCATTATGGCAGCACAGTATTTTAAGAGAAACCTCCTTTAAAATTTGTACAGAGAAGAAAAAAATATAGCTAGTTTGTGTCTTCCTGCCCCTCCCGTTCAGTTCAGTTCAGTTCAGTCACTCAGTCCTGTCCGACTCTTTGCGACCCCATGAATCAGAGCACGCCAGGCCTCCCTGCCCATCACCAACTCCTGGAGTTCATTCAAACTCATATCCATCGAGTCAGTGATGCCATCCAGCCATCTCATTCCTGCACCTTAAGAGAGATAAAAATGTCTGACACTTGCAGGTTATTTCCTCCGTTTGGAGACCCCTGGCCTTCCTGCCTATTACCCTCTCAACAGCCTCTAGAAATGTCAGTGAGACAGAGTTCACCATGGGAGGGATGACTGAAGACAGTGTGGGAAGAACAAGACTTGTCCAATTGAAAAGGAAAAAAGTTAATCATATTGAGGTTTCTTTTTTTTTTTTGTCACAGACATGTGTAAAAATTTTTCTGAACTGATTCGTGTATCAGACAACACGTTGGTACTCTATGCTGAAAACTTTGATGGAGTACAGACCACAAAAGTGACTCATGCCTTGGTACGTATGTAGCAGAGTCTATGCCACCTAGTCATGTTCGTATTATCAATATTTTTATATTAAGAACAGAGGTGCATACAGAGCTTATATTATAGTATGCACACTACAGCAGACATGTGCTCAAGCGAGAGAATTCAGACTTTATGTCACATGCGTCAGGGTGGCGGAAATGTTGTCTAATAGGAAACTGAACAAATGTATCCATGGGGGATTCTGTAAAATGGCATGTTAAAAAATCAGATACACTTGTCATAGAGATGCAATGAAATATTCCAAGATGGTCCATGGGATTCTTGCCAAATATCACATATTGGAGTTGCCGAATTCCGACACCAAAGTCAACCAAGGTTTAAATTTGAGTTTAACAGACTCACAGGCCCCATCCTTGACTGTATTCATCTACAGCACATACACTCTATTTTTTTTTTTTGGTCAAAATTATTTAAAGCATGCCTGCCACCTGAACCCAATGCTCTGAAAATAACACTGGTTCCTACTGAACTTTCAGAGTCATGTTTTCAGGTACATTAATCAGTATGCAACTGGCCAGCCCCACGGGGGTCACTGACAGGTAGCTTTAACCTTTCTGATATTATATCCACATTGGTGGATGGTGGAGACTGTGTCTGCTCTCTGAGAATGAAAAAGTGTGTATTTTCCCCTCAGTAGCAGATGCAATGGGGTTAATGTGCCTGGTGAAAAGTCCAAATCATTTTCCCCCAATCATTTGAATATTGTTTTTCAATTGCTAAGTCCTGCCTGACTCATTGCGACTCCATGGAGTCCAGCACACCAGACTCCTCTGTCCTTCACTGTCTCCCAGAGTTTGCTCAAAATATGTCCATTGATTTGGTGATGCTATATAAACATCTCATGTGTCTGGGGTTCGTGAAACCACAGAAAGTATTACACTTGGTAAAGAATCTGCCTGCAATGCAGGAGACCCTTAGTTTGAATCCTGAGTTGTGAAGATCCCCTGGAGAAGGAATAGCCTACCCACTCCAGTATTCTTGGCCTTCCCAGGTGGCTCAGATGGTAAGGAATCCTCCCGCAATGCAGGACAGGTTCGATCCCAGAGTTGGGAAGATTCCCTGGAGAAAGAAATGACAAACCACTCCAGTATTCTGGCCTGGAGAATTCCATGGACAGAAGAGCCTGCTCGGCTACAGGCCATGTGGCCACAAAGAGTCAGAAACAACTGAGAAACTTTCACTTACTAATTAATTAGACAAGTTGGACAGAAAGAGGTAACAGTTGGGAGGATTTCTGAGTCTGAGGACCCACCATGACCTTCTCCGACGTACCATTAGTGCCTACATCTGACTCGGAGATGCTTAAGCTCACAGGTGAATGGTCTGTAGTTTTCTCAGTATTTGTAAGAAGCAGAACGTGAGAAAATGTTAACTATGCGGACTGTACCCCATGGACCCATCTGAAGACTTGTGTGCAACTCAGGCACCGCTGTACTGAATGCCCTGGTCAGCAGAGTTGAGGTGATGGTGGAGGGCAGTGGTGCTGGTGAGGCTTACTGGACACTACAAGTATGAGCCAGGTGACACGCTACAATCTATCAAAGATTCTAATGCACAGCACTTCTGCCCTGTTTGCTATGAAACCCAGCCAAAGGAGTCAGTTTCACTCCAGAAGAAATTCAGGAGTCTGAGGAACTGAACAATGAAAGGTGGGGGTTCCAAAAGAAAATATACAACAGGCCGCCAAAACAGGTAACACCCCAGAGGAAAACAGGTATCAGAAATGAAAACACATCACCAGAACACTCGATTCAAATTTCCTATCCGCACAGCCATCTCTTACAAAGGCTGCTATACAACAATCCTTTGAAATAGAGGCATGGCGATGGTCATTTTTCTCCCCTTATCCATTCTCTTTCACAGACAACTGTCCTAAATAAGAACTGAGAACCTCCGCTGGGTGAGGAGAATAATGATACAGACAATACTGAGGTTTCTTTGTAAGTGAAGACATTTCTTCTGTTGCGTACCGCTTTACAAATGCAGTATATACACAAAGAACTCAACTAAGGAAAAAGAATAAACAACTCCATGTGCAGCAACACGGTTGGACCTACACAATGAACTATTACTCAACTAAGAAAAAAGAATAAACAACTCCATGTGCAGCAACACAGTTGGACCTACAGATGATCATACTAAGTGAAGTAAGTCAGAAAGAGAATAGCAAACATCATATGACATCACTTGTAGGGGGAACATAAAATGAGATGCAAATGAAATATTTATAAAACAGAAACAGACTCACAGACACAGGAAACAAATTTATCATTACCAAAGAGAAAATTCTGGGGAGAGTTTGAGATTAATAGATATACACTACTATCAGTCAGTTCAGTTCAGTTCAGTCGCTCATTCGTGACCGACTCTTTGCGACTCCTTGAATCACACCACGCCAGGCCTCCCTGTCCATCACCAACTCCCAGAGTTCACTAAAACTCATGTCCAAACATAAAATAAATAACAGGACCTACTATATAACACAGAAATCTACCTGTCTTGTAATAACCTGTAAACAAAAAGATTCTAAAAAGGTATATATTTAGCTACACAGATGTATAACTGAGGGCTTCCCTGGTGGCTCAATGGTAAAGAATCTGCTTTCCAATGCAGGAAATGTGGCTTTGATCTCTGGGTCATAGAGATAGCCTGGAGGAAGAAATGGCAACCCACTCCAATATTGTTCCATGGGAAATCCCACAGTCAGAGTAGTCCAGCAGTCTACAGTCCATAGGGACACAAGAGGGACGTGACTTAGTCACTAAACATCAAGAAATGCACAAATGAATCACATTGCCATACACATGAAATGAACACAACATTGTAAATCAACTACATTTCAATACAAATTAATTTTTAAAAAAGGCTGAGATAACAAAACATGTACCTTGCCACGTGACAAAGTCTCGGGCGTCCTAAAGTCTTTGGATTTAAGTGTCCAAACACGCACATTAGTCTAGAGTACACAGTGGAACGCTTTAAGGTCAAAGGAGAAGACCGTGTGAAACCCTGAGCTGGGAAATATGATGATCCCTGGGGAATCCCACTGTGAATGAAGGACCTTGCAGCCACAACACGTTCATGATGATAAATAAGACTACAGATGATATAAGTGGCACAAGTTACCTGCTATATTATCTCCTGCATGTTGGACATGTGCATATGTAACTTAGTGTCCCTCAGCAAAACACCTGATACACAACTGCTCACCGCTAGTTTCACCAGGCAGTAATTCTATGAAAACCCACAGGGGCACTCACACAGTGGGACTTCTGTGAAATGGATCTTGTAGGGAAATTTATCCACAGCTTTCATAAGTAACCACTTCTATTTTTCCTTTCATGCTTTAGCCAATATCTTATTAATCCTGATCAGCTCAACAACATTTTACTTTTTCTGTTGTTTAAAGAAAAAAAAAAAAAAGTAAGAATGTGAGCAACACAGAAGGACTTATGTGTCCCAATCATCCATATGAAGATAACAGACCTTTTCCTTGAAATCATCATTTCTTATATCCCAGGATATCATGACCTATGACCCATTGCTTCCCAACAATGAATCTCCTCTGCTCTTGCTGACGTTACTGGATTCTTATTCAATGAACTGATTGACATACATATGTGTCAGTAAGGAAATGTGCCATATTTGAAAATGCACAAAACATGTAAATCCAACCATGCAGAAAATCAAGTATACAATGAAAGAGGAAGTAACTCTGTTTAGGGCACATGGTATGAATCCTGCAAGTGTTATGGTGAAAAGAGAAAATAAGCCACATTTGGTAGTTTTATAAAGTGATGTAAAGTTCCCACCAGATGTCACGTGAGAGATGGGACTGGTCAGTCAGACAACTTCAAAGTAGAATATGTTCTGTCCTGACTGGCACCTGAAAACAACTCAATTATGCAGTTAAGCAGTGTTCATCTGCTGTGGAGTAGCTGGTGAAGTGAAGTGAAATGAAAGTTGTTCAATCATGTCCAATTTTTGTGACCCCATGAACTATACAGTACGTGGAATTCTTCAGGCCAGAATATTGGAATGGGTAGCCATTCCCTTCTCCAGGGGATCGAGCCCAGGTCTCCTGCATTGCAGGTAGATACTTTACCAGCAGAGCCATGAGGGAAGTGGGTAGTGGTAAAGATTTAGCAGGATACAGTGTTACATGGCCTTCCAAGGTGGTACAGTGGTAAAGAACCTGCCTGTCAATGTAGGACATGTAAAAGATGCAGTTTTGACCTCTAGGTCAGGAAAATCCCCTAGAGGGGGAAATGGCAACCCACTCTAGTATTCCTGCCTGAGAAGCTCATGGAAAGAGGAGCCCAGTGGGCTCCAGTCCATGAGGTCGCAAAGAGCCAGATGACACTCACTAATTGAGCATGGATATATGTACAACAAAAGTGAACAGTATTTACTCAAGAAAGAGCATTGATGGTAGTTAGAAAGAACGGGGTCTCCTGTGTCCAACTTGGGGCTGCTAAGTCCAGCTCCACCCCCAGAAGCAGTGGCCTTGCTGCTGACGCAGGTGCTGAGTAACCTGCAGTTCTGCATAAATGTTCCTCCATCAGGGATGTTTTCAAACTAATATTCATTGATTGGTGCCAACTGAAGGGAAAAAAGGAATATTGTGGTTACCCAAAAGGATCATGTGTCTGACCAGCCAAGAGACCGTGAAAAAAATGTTTCAGGGAGATGAGAAAGATGGGGTAGACCTAGAGCAATCTGGAGACCTTTGGTAGGTTTCTGGGGATGTGAAAGACTGCGTCCACCTGAAAGGCAAGTGGAGTGACAGAATAGAGCACTGGTCACCCAGGGCTTACTGTAAGCTACATGCACTTTGAATGCATGTTACACCCATACGAAGATCTCCAAGGATAAGATATTAGTGCCTTATCACTTGAATTGGTCAAAGAAAATGGAACAATAGTGGTTGACTACTATCCTATGCCTCCTGCATGGATCACTGCCTTGTGTGGCAAAGAATATAACCAATATCATTTCGTATTGACCATCTAGTGATGTCCTGTGTAGAGTCGTCTCTTGTGTTGTTGGAAGAATGTGTTTGCTATGACCAGTGGTCCTCTTTGCAAAATTCTGGTAGCCTTAGCCCTCCCTCATTTTGTACTCTAAAGTCAAACTTGCCTATTATTCCTGGGATCTCTTGACTGCCGACTTTAGCATTCCAGTCCCCTATAAGGAAAGGGACATCTTTTTTGGTGTTAGTTCTAGACGGTCTCCTAGGTCATTATAAAAGTGTTCAACTTCAGTTTCTTCAGCATTAGTGTTCGGGGCAGAGACTTGGATTACTGTGATATTGAATGGTTTGCCTTGGAAATGAACACAGATCATTCTGTCATTTTTGAGACTGCATCCAAGTACTGCATTTCAGACTCTTTTGTTGACTATGAGGGCTACTCCATATCGTCTAAGGGATTCATGCCCACAGTAGTACATATAATTTTCATCTGAATTAAATTCACACAATCCGGTCCCTCTTAGTTCACTGATCTCTAGATTTGTCGATATTCACTCTTGCCACATTCTGTTTGACCACTTCTCATTTACCTTGACTCATGGATCTAACATGCCAGGTTGGTATGAAATACTGTTCTTTATAACATCAGACTTTCATAACCAGTCACATCCACAACTGAGCGTTGTCTTCGCTTTGGCTCCATCTCTTCATTCTTTCTGGAAATCTTTCTCCATTCTTCTCCAGTAGCATATTGGGCACCTACGGGTCCAGGGAGTTTATTGTTCACTGTCACATATTTTTGCATTTTCATACCGTTTATGGGGTTCTCAAGGAAAGAATACTGAAGTGGTTTGCCATTTGCCATTCCCTTCTCCAGACGTGTGTGGCGAATGGCTATGCATAACTTAGTGAAGGTATGAGCAATTTCGTGTAGGGCCACCCAAGAAAGATGTGTCATACTGGAGAGTGCTCTCAGGCGTGACCACCAGAGGAGGCATGGCAAACCACTCCAGTATTATTACAGTGAGAACTTCATGAACTGTATAAAAAGCCAAAAAGTTATGACACTGAATGTTGAGCTCCCCCCATGTCAGAAGGTATCCAATATTGCTACTGGGAAAGAGTGGAGGACACCAAACTAATAACCCCAGAAAGAATGAAGGTATGCTCACTTATTCCCAATGAAAGGCAATGCCAAACAATGCCAAAGAATGCTCAAACTACCGCACAGTTGCACTCATTTCACACACTAGTAAAGTAATGCCAAAATTCTACAAGCCAGAATTCAACAATATGTGAACTGTGAACTTCCAGATATTCAAGCTGGTTTTAGAAAAGCAGAGGAACCAGAGATCAAACTGCCAACATTCGCTGGATCATCAAAAAAGCAAGAGAGTTCCAGAAAAACATCTATTTCTGCTTGGCTGACTATGCCAAAGCCTTTGACTGTGTGGATCACAATAAACTGTGGAAAATTCTTCAAGAGATGGGCATACCAGACCACCTGACCTGCCTCTTGAGAAACCTGTATGCAGGTCAGGAAGCAACAGTTAGTCCTGGACATGAAACAACAGACTGGTTCCAAACAGGAAAAGGAGTACGTAAAGGCTGTACATTGTCACCCTGCTTATTTAACTTATATGCAGAGTACATAATGAGGAACGCTGGGCTGGATGAAATACAAGTTGGAATCAAGATTACTGGGAGAAATATCAATAACCACAGATATGCAGATGACGCCAGCCTTATGGCAGAAAGTGAAGAACTAAAGAGCCTCTTGATGAAAGTGAAAGAGGAGAGTGAAAAAAGTTAACTTAAAGCTCAACATTCAGAAAACGAAGATCATGGTATCTGGTCCCCTTGCTTCATGGGAAATAGATGGGGAAACAATGGAAACAGTGACTGACTTTATTTTTGGGGGACTCCAAAATCACTGCAGATGGTGATTGCAGCCATGAGATTAAAAGACCCTTACTCCTTGGAAGGAAAGGTATGACCAACCTAGATAGCATAGTAAAAAGCAGAGACATTACTTTGTCAACAACGATCTGTTTAGTCAAGGCTATGGTTTTTCCAGTAGTCATGTATGGATGTGAGAATTGGACTATAAACAAAGCTGAGTCCTGAATAATTGATGCTTTTGAACTGAGGCGATGGAGAAGACACTTGAGAGTCCCTTGGACGGCAAGTGAACCAACCAGTCCATTCTAAAGGAGATCACTCCTGGGTGTTCATCGGAAGGACTGATGCTAAAGCTGAAACTCCAATCCTTTGGCCACATGAGGCAAAGAACTGACTCACTGGAATAGACCCTGATGCTGGGAAAGATTGAAGACAGGAGGAGAAGGGGATGACAGAGGATGAGATGGTTGGATGGCATCACCGACTCAATGGACATGAGTTTGAGTAGACTCGGATTTGGGAGGCCTGGCGCATTGCGTTTCATGGGGTTGCAAAGAGTCAGACATGACTGAGCGACTGAACTGAACTGATGCTCACTTATCTGCAAAATACTGAGCAGAGGGACTTCCCCAGGGCTCCAGTGCTTTGCAGTCCACCTGCCAAAGCATGCGACAGAGATTGAATCCCTGATCCTGGAGGATCCCAGGCACCGCAGGAGAACAAAGTCTATGCACTACATCGACTCGGCTCTTGTCCCAGAGTTCCAACAAGACAAGCATCACCATGAAATGCCCTCAAACTGCAAGCAGAGAAACGCAGAGCAAAGCAGCTAACACCCAGGGTGTGTTAAAAAAAAAAAAAAAACTTGGCAGAGGTTATAAGATGTATGACCACTGAGGCACACCACTAAAAAAGTTTTTAAAATTCCAAGAGAAAGCGTTGCAATCTGAATAATGAAAACACATTAGGAAGGAGAAATGAACAGTAGGCAGGAAATATGAACCACTTAAAAATTATCATCTTTATAAATTATGTGCAAGGATCTTGTTGACAATATATCAGATCCTGGGGAAGAGGGATGTATGACAGGCGGTTTGGGTTTACTCAGTGTATATATCCAAACACTTAAAGGTTTGCAGGGAGGTAAGGAGCAGGAAGGCAGAGTCAAAGAATAAATGTCACTTGTGACTTATAGAACAGTCTTTGGGACTCTGTGGGAGAGGGTGAGTGTGCGATGATTTGGGAGAATGGCATTGAAACATCTGTATTATCATATGTGAAACGAATCACCAGTCCAGGTTCAACGCATGATACAGGATGCTCGGGGCTGGTGCACAGGGATGACCCAGAGGGAGGATAAGGGGAGGAGAGAGGTGGGAGGGAGGTTCAGGAAGGGGAAGGTACGTACACCTGGGGCGGATTCATGTCAATGTATGGCAAAATCAACCAATATATTATTGTAAAATAATTCAGTTCAGTTCAGTTCAGTCGCTCAGTCGTGTCCGACTCTCTGCGACCCCATGAATCACAGCACGCCAGGCCTCCCTGTCCATCACCAACTCCCGGAGTTCACTCAAACTCATGTCCACAGAGTCGGTGATGCCATCCAGCCACCTCATTCTCTGTCGTCCCCTTCTCCTCCCGCCCCCCAACCTTTCCCAGCATCAGCCTCCAATAAAAAAAAAAAAAATGAAGTAACCATCTGTCTCCTCACATAGTTACACAGTGTGTGTGTGTGTGTGTGTGTGAGAGAGAGAGAGAGAGAGAGAGAGAAAATGGATAACATCACACACTTTTAATCTCTGAAATGAAAACAACTGATCACACTGAGTCCTGGCAAGGATGGAACCATGGAAATGTTTAATTCCTCTTAGCAGGAATCGAAAATAAGAAGGCACTGACACCCAGCAGTTCCACCCCTAAGTCCCTATCCATTAGATAAGACGCCTCAGTTCCTTACAAAGACTTGTCTATGAATTTGTATCCATCAACATTGGAATGGATAAAAATGGGCTGTATCCTGGTGATACTGTGCTATGATGATACTATGGGGAAATAGGAATGGAGTCTACAAAAAAAAAAAAAAATACAGATGTTTATTCAAACAAATATGCTGAGGGAAAGAAGACAGCAACACACTCACAGGAGGAGTGGAATAAGAAACACAAAGTACTCAACATAAAATAAATTATATACAAAGATTATTTGAAAAATAAAGATTAGACAACACAGTGAATTAAAAAATTCAACATTTTCATAATTTCCAAAGCAGAAATAAAATAACAAATACCTATGTGGTATACCTGTAAAACAAATATTGTATATCAACTATACTTCCATTTCACGCCCCTCGGAGGAATTCCCTGATAACCGATTCCTGGTAGAGACACCACATACTTATCTTCTTAAAACGGACAGTTCCAGCTTCAGTTTTAGAAAATAAGCTTTAAAAGATCTCTTCAATGTGAAAGAAATAACACAGGAGTTTGATAAGAAACACAGAATGCCAAAAAGCTCAGCCGCCAAACAGGATGTCAGAAGGTGATGTCTAAGGAACTAAGGTCTTATGAATAACCACAGTTTGATCAATATGAATTCTGCCAAGAGACGTATCCTATAAAAAGTGGAACCAATTCACACGCTCCCCAACAACTGGGGCGTCCTCAGCTTGTCTAGAAGGAGCAACACAAGAGTCACAGGATGAAGGTTGTGTTGCTGAGTCTTGTCCTTGTACTGGTTTGTGCCACCCAGGAAACTCCAGCTGAGATAGACCCCTCACAGGTACCCAGAATGAGCTGATCTGCTAGAAGGTCTTCCTTGCTTGAGATTTCTGTGTGTGCCTGTGACAGAGATTCGCGTTTCTATGTGTGACCAGATTGTATACATACCGCGGTCCATTAACTACATGAGCTGCTCTTTGAATTTTTGCTGTTGTTGTTGTTATTTCTCTGTAGGTTAAAAAAAAAAAATACCTAACGTGTTCATTCAGAAAGTTATGAACCATCACAGTCTTTATTGGCTTTCTTTTAGCTATTTCTAAAAACTCTGAATTCTGTGCAAAATTCTCTGAATTCGATGCTTTCTGCTCAAATAGGAATCATGAATTCATGTCAGGTTATTCAGCAAAGTAGGGGGTAGAACTGTTCTTTGCGTAATAAGATTCAATTTACTTCTCTTCTGTGGTAAGTGCAGAGGCAAAGATGTTGCTGTATACTGGTGAGTAACCAGAAAAGAGTCTGACTGGCGTTTATGGAGACCTTCCTTCTTAGATTAAAGGAGAGTGGCGTACCATCTACGCAGCTGCAGATAACAAGGAGAAGATTGTGGAAGGGGGTCCGCTGAGGTGTCACTATCGTCAGATTGAATGTACTGATGGCTGTGAATACCTCTCACTTACATTTTATGTCAAGTAAGTACACTCTGACCCAACTGAAAGCAAGGAGGCTGTTGACTTCCGACATGGGGTGCAGGGAAAGGTGTGGGTCATGGCTGTGGAACTGAGTGTGTGAACTCTACGTGCAGAAGGGTGTCCTCAAGTACTGGGGCGTGGATGGTGAGGGAGGAATCTCTTGTCTGTTTTTCAGGGTTGATGGGACATGCCGGTTGTTCCATAAAGAGGCAAAGAGACAAGAAGGAGATGTTTACATCATAGAATGTGAGTATGCGAGTTTTTCCAATGGGTTGTCACATGAAACATGTTCAGATAGATCGTCTCGGTTCCATTCAAGACAACTAGATGTCAGAATGGGTGGACTATTCCCTCTACTCATTATCAAGGCAACCTTGGAAAAGCCATTCAATTTTTCAGGAACCAATATTGTCCCACAACACCAGGATGAGGTCCAAGGGTAGAATGTTGCCGCTAATGGTCTCTAAGAAGAACCCCCAGAATGTTGACTCCTTGTGTTCCTTGGACATGAGAAAGTGCAAGAAACTCCCTAAGAGTATAATGACACTTTCCTACATTGTTCTTTCATTTGACCTACCCAAACAAACTTGCTTTAAGTAAGAAATTCTTTAAATATCTAAAGTTCTTTATTAGCAAGTTTAATATGTAGAACATGATTAATTTAAAGGCCAAAATGAGAATACTTAACTAAGAGCAACAATTTCAAACTCATTTTTACATAATTTTAATGGGACTTTAGCATAGACTTCTATCTCTATAGTTTAAAATAAGAAATAAGTCTCAAATACGAATAGAAATACAAAATTTGAAATGGGCATTAACATAGACATCTACCTCAGGAGTTGAAAATAAAAGGAAATAATGCCAAATATTAATATCAATTCTGAAAGATTATATTGAGATCATAAGTCCCTCTGTTATATTTTCAAGGAAAAAATGTACAGCAAAGCACTCTTATCTTGTTTTGATGCATTTATTTTAATTTAAAAAATGTGGACAGGCAGTGCCAGGATCTAACTTGCAATGATTTCAGAGTATATATGTCCAAATATTGCAATAGACTAATTTGTACGTGTTTAATAGCTGTTGTACTAGGAAATAACTCTGGATGATGTATTGACTTTCGTTTTAACATTATTCATTTAAATTTTTAGAATTCCTTCTACCCATGACTGTACTTGTAAACTGGGTCACAAAATTCCTGAAAATTTAAGTCAGCTCTTGTGAGATGGTTGAGGTTCAACACCCATGATGGTTGCAATAAGAAACTTTGCCATCATTCACAGTCTGCACAGCTTAGAAGACTGGACGTCTTAATAACCTTCAGGAGAAAGGGGTGTGTAGAAGGCTTTCCTAGTTCGCTGGATGTCATAACTGGCTCTAACAACAGACCATACAAATGTCAATGAGAGAGCTGACAGCTAGAGGGAAGACGGACAATAGCGTGTGAAGCACAAGACATGTTCATTAGAAAGGAAAGCAAATAATCAGAGTGAAATTTGTTTTTTTTTTTTTTTTCTGTCACAGTCGCGGGTACAAATGTTTTGCAACTGATTCATGCATCAGAAAACATGCTGGTAACTTATATTGAAAATGATGATGGAGAGAAGATCACAAAAATAACTAAAGGCGTCGGTATGTACTTTACGTTATCCAAAACTAAGTAGATGTGTTCATATGATCAATATTTTTATAGTAAGGAGAGAGATAAACACATAGCTTACATTAGGGCTTTCAAGCTGGCTCAGATGATAAGGAATCTGCCTGCAATGCGGGAGACCTGGGTTCGACCCTTGCGTTGGGACTATCCCCTGGAGGAAGGCATGGCAACCTACTCCACTATTCTTGCCTGGAAAATCCCCAAGAACAAGGAGCCTGGCAGGCTAGAGTCCATGGGGTCGCAAAGAATTGAATCTACTGGGCGATTAAGCACAGCACCTTATATGGAACACACTGGACCTGACGTGTGTTCACACGGGAGAATTCAGACTTCATGTGCACGAGTCAGGGATGCAGAAAGGTTGTCTGCTGGAAAGATGAGGAAATGTATCCACTGGGGATTCTATCAGATGGCTTTTTTAAAAATGAAATACACTTACCCCAGAGATTCAAGGAAAATATTCTAGGATGGTCCATGAATTCCTAGCAACGGAGTTGCCGGATCCTCACACTAAAGGGAATCAAGGTTTAAATCTGAGTTTAACAGACTCACAGGTTCCGGCCATGACTGCATTCATCTCCACCACACAAATGCTTTCTTCTTTGTCACAATTCTTAAAACACTTCCTGAGACCTGAACCCAGTGCTCTGCAAACACCTCAGGATCACATTGAAGTCTGCAGAGGAAGAGTAGCCAGGAATGTCAGTTGTTCTGCCATCTGACCAATCTCCTGGGTTCATGGACATGTCCCATTATCCTTTCTGGTACTACATGCACGTTGTGGGTGGCTGAGGATTGAGTCTGGTCTCTGAGACTGACAAAGCCTGAGTTCTTCCCTGAGTGGCATGGGTGGTGGTGTTACCAAAAGTGGGGTACTGCTGGCTGTCACTCAAAAGCCAAATAAGAGACCAGCTTCATAGAAAGGAATATCTGCTTTCATTCAGATGCCGGCAACTGGGGCATGGGTGGACTTCTGTCCAACGGCTGACTGCCCCACCCCACAAATGGAAACCAGAGGGGCAAGAAATTTATAAACAGAGGGAGGGGGCTCCTTGAAAAAACAGCAAGCAGCTAAAACAGTCTTTTTTAAATTGGTCAGCAGTGGTATGAACAGAATTATCTTGATTGTTCATTGTCAATCCAAACATCAGTTTATTCCCATTTCCTTGACTTCAATTCTCTGAATCGTGGCAGGTCTAATCAAACTGTATTTTACTTGTCCACCAGGTAGGGGTTTAGGTGTCTATGATACAGCTCTCGGGCTATGACCCAGAATAATATTACTGCCCTTGGGGAGGAACTACAGGTCCTTATCTGCTTTATGTCTACATTGTTATTATATCTACTTTGACTGTATTCCGCGGCTATCCCACATTCTCAATATTCTGATTAAACTTATTTTTTGACTGAAATTGTTACTAGACAAAAGGGATCTGAAGACATGGCCGGCGGGGTAAGGAACATAAAGTCCTGCATGGTGTCAATGGGATTAATGTGCTTCTTAAAATCCCAAATCATTCCCCTCTCCATTCATTTCATAAGGGTTTATGAAAACCCCAGGGATGTAATTCCAGGATGCAGACAAAGTGGAAAGGAAGAGTTAGAGCTGAGAGGAATTCTGAGTCTGAGACCCACCATGATCTTCTCCGATGTGCCACGAAGGATTGCACCTCACTGGGGCATGCTTAAGCTCACATGCGAATGATCTGTAGTTTACTCACTAGTTGGGAGAACTGGAACATGATAACATGTTAATTATGTGGATTATGCCCTCATGGACCCATCTGAAAACCTGTTTGCACACTCGGGTACGACTATAGAAAAATACCTGGGGAGCAGTGTTTAGGTGATGGTGGAGGGCAGTGGCTGTGGTGAGACTTACTAAGCACTACAGGTATGAGCCAGGTGACTATAACCTATGAAAGATGCTAACGCACACCTCTTCTGCCCTGTTTGCTGTGAAATCCAGCCAAAGGAGACAGCTTCACTCAAGAAGAATTTCAGAAGTATCAGGAACTGAACAGTGAAAAGGGGATCCCAAATGAAAATATAGAAAATATCATCAAAACAGGTAAAGCCCCAGAGGACAGCAGGTATCCGAAATGAAAACACATCACTAGTACATTCAAGTGAAATTTCCTATGGGCAGAGATATCTTTAATAAGAGCTGTTTTGAAATAATCCCTTGAAACAGGGGCGTGTCAGTGGTCATCTGTCCCCTTATTCATTCTCTTTCAGACAACTGTCCTCCATGAGAACAGAGAACATCAGCTGGGTGAGTAGACACGTGACACAAACAACACTGAGCTTCTTTTCACTAGGTTCACGCTTTTATTTTTTTGGGGGTGGGGTGCGGTTGTACTCCTTTAAGAATGGCATATGTATACAGTGGAATATTACATGCCCATGAAAAAGAATGAAATAATGCCATTTGCAGCAACATGGATGGATCTAGACATGATCTTACTAAGTGAGGTAAGTCAGAAAAGGAACAGGAAATACTATATGAAATCACTTCCATGTGGGATGTAAAATATGATGCAAATGAACCGTTTATAAAACAGAAACAGAATCTCATCAGTTCAGTTCAGTTCAGTTGCTCAGTCATGTCCAACTCTTTTCGACCCCATGAATCACAGCATGCCAGGCCTCCCTGTCTATCACCAACTCCCGAAGATCACTCAAGTTCCATCGAGTCGGTGATGCCATCCAGCCATCTCATTCTCTGTTGTCCCCTTCTCCTCCTGCCCCCAATCCCTCCCAGCATCAGGGTCTTTTCCAGTGAGTCAACTCTTCGCATGAGGTGGCCAAAGTATTGGACTTTCAGCTTTAGCATCAGTCCTTCCAGTGAAAACCCAGGACTGATCTCCTTTAGAATGAACTGGTTGGATCTCCTTGCAGTCCAAGGGACTCTCAAGAGTCTCATACAAGGAGAAAATTCATAGTTACCAAGGGGAAGTAGGCAAAGGATAAATTCAGAAATTAAGATGAACAGATAGACACTAAAACATATAAAACAAACAACAAATACCTACTGGAGAGCACAGAGAACTATACTCAATGACTTGTAATGAGTCATAAGAACAAGAATGTAAAATGATATACATTTACCTACATTTATGCAATTACTGAGGGGTTTCCAGGTGACTCAGAGGTCAAGAATCTGCCTGCCAATGCAGGAGACACAGGGGAGGCGGGTTCTATCCCTGGGAGGGGAAGTTCCCATGAAGTAGGAAATGGTAGCCCACACCAGCATTCTTGCCTGGAAACTCCAATGAACAGAAGAGTCAGGCAAGCTATAGTCCATAGGATACAAAGAGTGGGGCATGACTAGGTGATTAAATAATGATAACAAATGTTTATATAAATAACGATAACAAATAATTCACGTTGCTGTACAGCTGATAGAAGCACAGCATTGCAAACAAAGGGCTTTTCAAGTAAAATTAATTAAAAGAAAAAAAAAAAGAATAGGATAACAAAGCAGTCCATCAGGTGACAAGGGCTCCGGGTTCCTTAGTATTTGGGTTAAAGATCTATACACTCACACCAGTCTAGACTCCACAGTGAGATGCTCTGGGGACAGAAGAGGAGGCTGTGTGAAGCCCTGAGCTGTGAGATATGATGATCCCTGGTGAATCCCACTGTGAATGAAGGACCCTGCAGCCACAACACATTCATGATGATAAATGAGACTACAGAAGATGTAAGCCATACAGGTGACCCAGTATATAGTCTCCTACGTCTCAGACCTCTGAATATGTAACCGAGTGACTCTCAGCGTAAGAGCTGATGCAGGACTGCTCACCGCTCGTTTCACCAGGTGGTAAGTCTATGCAAGCCCACGTGCCACACTCACAGAACGACTTCTGTGAAAGTTGTAGGGAAATTTCTCCACTGGTTCCACCATCCACTGCTTCTGTGTTCTCTTTCATGCTATGACCAACATCATGTTAATCCTAATCAGCTAAACATTTCATTTTTCATGTTTAAAGAAAAAAAACGAAATAAGAATATGAGCAGCACCGAAAGACTAATGCGTCCCAATCGTCCACATGAAGATAATAGACCTTTTCCTGGAAATCATCATTTCTTCTCTCCCAGTATATCAAGAATCTGAACCCATGGCTTTCCAACTATGAATGTCCTCTGCTCTTGCTGATGTTACTGGATTCCTAAACTGATCAATAAATTGATTAAAGCACATATGTGTAGTGAATAAAGGTGCTATATTTGCAAATGCACAAAACATGTAATTTCAACTATGCAGCAAATATAGTGTGCAAGCAAAGGGGAAATAACTCTGTTTAGGATGCATGGTGTGAATCATGCAAGTGTCTTTGCGAGAAGCATGAATATACCAGAGATGGTAGCTGTATATGGCAATCTAAGATTCCAACCAGATGTCACATGAGAGATGGGATTGGTCAGTCAGACAACTACAAACAGAATGTGAGTTGTTCAATGTGGCACCTGAAAACAGCACAACTGTGAGGTTAAGCAGCAGTCATCCACTGCGGGGCTGCAGGGGAGGAAAGGATTTTGCATGCAGTCTTACCTGTACTACCAGGGGGTGCAGTGGTAAAGAAAATACACCTACAAATATAAGAGACGCATGAGACACAGGTTAATCCCTAGGTCAAGAAAATGCTCGGGAGGAAGAAATGGCAGCATTTTTGCCTGGAGAATCCCATGGAAAGAGGAGCCTGGCGGGCTACAGTCCATGGGGTCGGCGTCATAAGATAAGACACGATGTATCAACCAAGCATGCACACACATACAACAAAAGTGAACAGTGTTTACTAAAGAAAGAGCCGTGATGGTATGTACAAAGCACGGGGTCTGTGGTGTCCGACTACAGGGGTGCTACTCTCCAGCTCACATCCCAGAAGCAGAGGCTTTGAGGCAGGTGCAGAGTTACCTAAAGCTCTGCAAAAAAGTTCCTCATCAGATATTTTTCAAAGCAATAGTCATTGATTGGTGCCAACAGATTTGAAGAAAGGAACATCCTTGGCATCACGGAGGTCATGCCACTCGACCAGACAAGAGACCAGGAAAAATATGTAAGGGGGATGGGAAAGGTTAGGCAGTCCCAGCCCACTCCAGAGACCTCTGGTAGGCTCCTAAGGATGCGGAAGGCTAGGTACACCTGAAATGCTGCAGGAGAGACAGGAAAGACAAAATAGGGCGCTGGGCACGGACCCTGCCAGGGCTCAGTGTAAGCTACATGCACCCTGAATGCATGTTACAAACACACACGGCACTCCAAGGTCAAGGTATTTGTGTCCTTTGACTCGAGTTGTTGACAGATTACAGAACAATAGTGGTTAGACGACTATACTCCCTTCATGGATCACTGCCTTGTTTGCTGAAGGGCCTGGCATAACTCAGTGAAACGATGAGCCATTTCGTGTAGGGCCACCCGAGACAGACTCGTCATAGTGAAGAGTTCTGACAGAACGTGAACCACTGGTGGAGCGCGTAGCAAACCACTCCAGGATTCTTGCTGTGAGAACCTCACGAGCTGTGTAAAAGGGCAAACAGATATGACACTGAAAGATGATCCCCACAGGTCGGCAGGTGTCCAATATTGCTACTGGGGAAGAGCGGAGGGTACTACCAATAGCTGGGGAAAGAATGAAGCTATGCTCATTTAGGACTCACCCAAGCAAGTCAGTCTAAAACAAGAATTAAAACTAAGAAACAAAACAAACAAACAAAAACAGAGCAGAGGCACTTCTCCAGGGTTCCAGTGGTTCAGAATCCACCTGCCAATGCAGCGGACACAGACTGAATTCCTGATCTGGGAAGATCCAGCATGCTGTATGACAACCAAATCCATGCACAACATGAGTTGTGCTTGTTTTGCTGCTGCTGCTGCTAAGTCGCTTCCGTCGTGTCTGACTCTGTGCGACCCCTTAGACGGCAACCCACCAGGCTTCCCCGTCCCTGGGATTCACCAGACAAGAATACTGGAGTGGGTTGCCACAAAGAGCCCCAAAGAGACAACCGTCAACATGAGAAGCTCTCGAACTTCAAGTAGAGAAAAGCAGAACAGAACAACTGAGACCCAGCGTATGTTTTTAAATTAAAAAAAAAAAAAAAAAAACAGAAAACGAGAAGAGGTTATAAGAAGTGTGACCACTGAGACAAACCACGAAAAAGAGTTTTAAAAATTCTAACAGAAACGGTTGCAGTTTGAATAATGAAAACAACATTAGGAATCAGGAAGAAAATATGAAGCACTAAAAAATCTTATCTGAAAAATTATTTTCAAGGATATTTATCCAACTCACAAGATATCAAATCCTGGACAAGAGGCATCTTATATCACAAGTGAACTAAGTGTAATCAGTGTGGATACACCAACACTTAGAAGTTTGCAGGGAGTTAAGGAGCAGGTTTGAAATGAAAACTGACCTTTCCAGTCCTGTGGCCACGGCTCAGGGTTCCAAATTTGTTGAAATAATGAGTGCAGCACTTTCACAGCCTCAACTTCTAGAATTTGAAAGAGCTCAAGTGGAATTCCATCACCTCCACTAGCTTTGTTCATAGTGATGCTTCCCAAGGCCCACTTGACTTCACATTCCAACATGTCTGACTCTAGGTGACTGATCACACCATCGTGATTATCTGGGACATGAAGATTTTTTTGTATAGTTCCTCTGGGCTTCCCTTGTGGTTCAGAGGTTAAAGAGTCTGCTTGCAACGCAGGAGACCTGGGTTCGAATCCTGCGTTGAGAAGATCCCCTGGAAAAGGAAATGGCAACCCACTCCAGAGTTCTTGCCTGGAGAATCCTATGGAAGGAGGAGCCTGGTGGTCTATAGTCCATGATGTCGCAAAGAGGCGGGCATGACTGAGCGACTTGACTTGACTTCACTTCACTTCTGTGTATTCTTGCCACCTCTTCTTAATATCTTCTGCTTCTGTAAGGTCTGTACCATCTCTGTCCTTTCTTGAGCCCATCTTTGCACGAAATATTCCCTTCACTTCAGTTCAATACAGGTCAGTCGCTCAGTGGTGTCCGACTCTTTGCGACCGCATGAACCGCACCACGATTCTGTCCTTTATCGAGCCCATCTTTGCACGAAATTTTCCCTTTGTATCTCTTATTTTCTTGAAGAGATCTCTAGTCTTTCCCACTCTGTTGTTTTCCTCTATTTATTTGCATTGATCACTGAGGAAGGCTTTCTTATCTCTCCTTGCTGTTCTTTGGAACTGGGCATTCACATGCTTATATCTTTCCTGTCTCCTTTGCTTTTCACTTCTCTTCTTTTCACAGCTATTTGTAAGGCCTCCTCAGACAGCCATTTTGCTTTTTTGCATTTCTTTTCCACGGGGATGGTCTTGATCCCTGTCTCCTGTACAATGTCATGAAACTCCATCCATAGATCATCAGGCACTCTATCTGTCAGATCTCGTCCCTTAAATCTATTTCTCACTTTCACTGTATAAGGGGTTGATTTAGGTCATATCTGAATGTTCTACAGGTTTTCCCCACTTTCTTCAATTTCAGTCTGAATTTGGCAATAAGGAGTTCATGATCTGAGCAACAGTCAGCTCCCAGTCTTGTTTTTGCTGACTGAATAGAGCTTCTCCATCTTTGTCTGCAAAGAATATAATCAATCTGATTTTGGTGTTCACCATATGGTGATGTCCATGTGTAGAGTCTTCTCTTGTGTTGTTGGAAGAAAGAGTTTGCTATGACCAGTGCGTTCTCTTGGCAAAACTCTATTAGCCTTTGCCCGGCTTCATTCTGTACTCCAAGGCCAAATTTGCCTGTTACTCCAGGTGTTTCTTGACTTCCTACTTTCCCAATCCAGTCCCATATAATGAAAAGGACATCTTTTGGGGCTGTTAGTTCTAAAAGGTCTTGTAGGTCTTCATAGAACTGTTCAACTTCAACTTCTTCAGCGTTACTGGTCGGAGCATAGGCTTGCATTACTGTGATATTGAATGGTTTGCCTTGGAAACGAACAGAGATCATTCTATCGTTTTTGAGATTGCATCCAAGTACTGCATTTTGGACACTTTTGTTGATCATGATGGCTACTCCATTTCTTCTAAGGGATTCCTGCCCACAGAAGTAGATATAATGGTCATGTAAGTTAAATTCACTCATTCCAGTCCATTTTCGTTCATTGATTCCTAGAATGTTGACGTTCATTCTTGCCATCTCCTGTTTGACCACTTCCAATTTGTCTGGATTCATGGACATGACATTCCAGGTTCCTATGCCAAGGGAACATTTCACGCAAAGGTGGGCTCGATAAAGGACAGAAATGGTATGGATCTGACAGAAGCAGAAGATATTAAGAAGGGGTGGGAAGAATACACTGAAGAAATGTACAAAAAAGAACTTCACAACCCAGATAATCACAATGGTGTGATCACTCACCTACAGCCAGACATCCTGGAACGTGAAGTCAAGTGGTCCTTAGAAAGCATCAGTATGAACAAAGTTAGTGGAGGTGATGGATTTCCAGTTGAGCTATTTCAAATCCTGAAATATGATCCTGTAAAAGTGCTGCACTCAATATGCCAGCAAATTTGGAAAACTCAGCAGTGGCCACAGGCCTGGAAAAGGTCAGTTTTCATTCCAATTCCAAAGAAAGGCAATGCCAAAGAATGCTCAAACTACCGCACAATTGCACCCATCTCACATGCTGCTAAAGTCATGCTCAAAATTCTCCAAGTCAGGCTTCAGCAGTACGTGAACCGTGAACTCCCAGATGTTCAAGCTGGTATTACAAAAGGCAGAGGAACCAGGGAACAAATTGCCAACATCGGCTGGATCATGGAAAAAGCAAGAGAGTTCCAGAAAACCATCTATTTCTGCTTTATTGACTGTACCAAAGCCTTTGACAGTGGAATTAAAGTGTGGAAAATTCTGAAAGAGATGGGAATACCATATAACCTGATCTGCCTCTTGAGAAACCTACATGCAGGTCAGGAAGCAACACTTAGAACTAGACATGGAACAACAGACTGGTTTCAAATAGGAAAAGGAGTACGTCAAGGCTTCACATTGTCACCCAACTTATTTAATTATATGCAGAATACATCATGAGGAATGATGGGCTGGAAGAAGTACAAGCTGGAATCAGGATTGCCAGGAGAAATATCAGTAACCTCAGATACGCAGATGACACCACATTTATGGCAGAGAGTGAAGAGGAACTCAAAAGCCTCTTGATGAAAGTGGAGGAGAGTGAAAAGGTTGGCTTGAAGCTCAACATTCAGAAAACAAAGATCATGGCATCCAGTCCCATGACTTCATGGGAAATAGATTGGGAAACAGTGGAAACAGTGTCAGACTTTATTTTTGGGGGGCTCCAAAATCACTGCAGATGCTGATTGCAGCCACGAAATTAAAATATGCTTACTCCTTGGAAGGAAATTTATGACCAACCTAGATGTATGGATGTGAGGGTTGGACTGTGAAGAAAGCTGATCACCGAAGAATTGATGCTTTTGAGCTGTGGTGTTGGAGAAGACTCTTGAGAGTCCCTTGGACTGCAAGGAGATCCAACCAGTCCATTCTAAAGGACATCAGCCCTGGGTGTTCATTGGAAGGACTGATGCTGAAGCTGAAACTCCAATACTTTGGCCACCTCATGCAACGAGTTGACTCACTGGAAAAGACTCTGATGCTGGGAAAGGTTGGGGGCGGGAGGAGAAGGGGACGACAGAGAATGAGATGGCTGGATGGCATCACCGGCTCGATGGACATGAGTTTGAGTGAATGCTGTGAGTTGGTGATGGACAGGGAGGCCTGGTGTGTTGTGATTCACAGGGTCGCAAAGAGTCGGACACAAATGAGCGACTGAACTGAACTGAACTGCAGCACTCCAGGACTCCCTGTCCATCACCAACTCCCGGAGTCCACCCAAACCCATGTCCACTGAGTCCGTGATGCCATCCAGCCATCTCATCCTCTGTCGTCCCCTTCTCCTCCTGCCCTCAATCTTTCCCAGCATCAGGGTCTTTTCCAATGAGTCACCTCTTCGCATCAGGTGGCCACAGTATTGGAATTTCGGCCTCAACATTACTCCTTCCAATGAACACCCAGGACTGGTCTCCTTTTGGATGTACCAGTTGTATCTCCTTGCAGTTCAAGGGACTCTCAAGAGTCTTCTCCAACACCACAGTTTCAAAAGCATCAATTTTTCGGCATGCAACCTTCTTTATAGTCCAACTCTCACATCCATAAATGACCACTTGAAAAACCATAGCCTTGACTAGACGGACCTTTGTTGTCAAAGTAATGTCTCTACTTTTTAATATGCTATCTAGGTTGGTCATAATTTCCTTCCAAGAAGTAAGTGTCTTTTAATTTCTTGGCTCCAATCACCATCTGCAGTGATTTTGGAGCCCCCCAAAATAAAGTTTGCCACTGTTTCCACTGTTCCCCCATCTATTTCCCATGAAGTGACGGGACCAAACGCCATGATCTTCGTTTTCTGAATGTTGAGCTTTAAGTCAGCTTTTTCACTTTCCTCTTTCACTTTCATCAAGAGGCTATTTAGTTCTTCTTCACTTTCTGCAATAAGGGTGGTGTCATGTACATGTCTGAGGTTATTAATATTTCTCCCGGTAATCTTGATTCCAGCTTGTGCTTCCTCCAGCCCAGCGTTTCTCTTGATGTACTCTGCATATAAGTTTAATAAGCAGGGTGACAAAATACACATTTGGCGTATTCCTTTTCCTATTTGGAACCAGTCTGTTGTTCCATGTCCAGTTCTAACTGTTGCTTCCTGACCTGCATACAGATTTCTCAGGAGGCAGGTCAGGTGTTATGGCATTCCCAAATCCCTTATGACTATTCAGCGGAAGTGAGAAATAGATTTAAGCAACTAGATCTGATAGACAGAGTGCCTGATGAACTATGCACAGATGTTCATGACATTGTACAAGAAACAGGGATCAAGACCATCCCCAAGAAAAACAAATGCAACAAAGCAAAATGGCTGTCTGAGGATGCCTTACAAATAGCTGTGAAAATAAGGGAAGGAAAAGGTAAAGGGGAAAAGGAAAGATATACCCATTTGAATGCAGAGTTTCAAAGAATAACAAAGAGAGTTATGAAAACCTTCCTTTGCGATCAATGCAAACAAATAGAGGAGAACAATAGAATGGGAAAGACTAGAGATCTCTTCAAGAAAATTAGAGATACCAAGGGAACATTTCATCAAGAGATGGGCTTGATAAAAGACAGAAATTGTAGCGACCTAACAGAAGCAGCAGATATCAAGAAAAGGTGGCAAGAACACATAGGTAACTGTACAAAAAATTCGTCATGACCCAGATAATCACGATGCTGTGATCACTCACCTAGAGTCAGACATCCTGGAATTTGAAGTCAAGTGGGTCTTAGGAAGCATCATTATAAACAAAGCTCATGGAGGTGACTGAATTCCTGTAGAGCTATTTCATTTCTTTTCTTTTCTTTTCTTTTTTTTAAATTTTACTAAACCCAGGAGCCCAAAAGCTCTCAGGCGAGTAAGAAAGTTTGAACTCTCGTTGTTCCTCACTGCAGCCGCCTCCGCCATTGCCGCCTCCAGTTGATCTATCTCAAATCCTGAAAGATGATGCTGTGAAAGTGCTGCACTCAATATGCCAGCAAACTGGGAAAACTCAGCAGTGGCCACAGGACTGGAAAATATCAATTTTCACTCCAATCACAAGAAAGGCAATGCCAACAAATGCTTGAACTACCGACAATTTCACTCATCTCACACACTAGTAAAGTAATGTTCAAAATTCTCCTAGCCAGGCTTCAGCAATATGTGAACCATGAACTTCCAGATGTTCAAACTGGTTTTACAAAAGTCAGAAGAACCAGAGATCAAATTTCCAACATCCGCTGGATCGTCAAAAAAGCAAGAGAGTTCCAGAAAAACATCTATTTCTGCTTTATTGACCATGCCAAAGCCTTTGACTGTGTGGATCACAAGCAACTGTGGAAAATTCTGAAGGAGATGGGAATACCAGACCATCTGGCCTGCCTCTTGAGAAATCTGTACTCAGGTCAGGAAGCAACAGTTAGAACTGGACATGGAACAACAGACTGGTTCCAAATAGGAAAACAAGTACGTCAAGGCTGTGTTCTGCAAACCAAAACACAACCAAATCTGCTCTTGGGGAAGGTATAGGAATATACAGACAAATAGATTTTGGATATAGTTACAAAGGTAGTTCAGCAAAATAATTATCCGACAGGGAAAACTGTTGGAGAAATTGGAAATTCATATGACAAAAAATATAATAATGACTTCACCACATTCATTGCTCCTTGTTTTACAAGTAACACAGAGAGACACGTAGATCTCTACGTAAGACTGAAAGCAAGAATGACTCCAGAGATAAAACGCAGGTGGATACCCTGTGGTCAAAGTGTAGACAGTTATTGATTAGAATATACACCTAGCGGGATCCCTCACTGGGAAGAGAACATTAATAATGAAGCCTCCATCAAAATATTTACACCTCTGTGGGACAGGCTTAAGGAAGCACAAAAGAAGCCAGCAACAGAGAAAAAATATTGGCTCCTCTTTATCTTAACAGGGACTCATATCCAGAATATCTTAAAAATCTACAAACTTCATAAAACATAAAAACTTAATTCACTCAGGAATGAACAAATGACTTGCAGAGCCACTTAACAAACAGAATCAGTTCAGTTCAGTCACTCAGTCGTGTCCGACTCTTTGTGACCCCATGGACTGCAGCATGCTAGGCCTCCCTGTCCATCACCAACTCCCAGAGTTCACCCAAACTCATGCCCTTTGAGTCGGTGATGCCATCCAACCATCTCATCCTCTGTCGTCCCCTTCTCCTCCCGCCTTCAATCTTTTCCAGCATCAGGGTCTTTTCCAATGAGTCAGCTCTTCGCATCAGGTGGCCAAAGTATCGGGGTTTCAGCTTCAGCATCAGTTCTTCCAGTGAACACCCAGGACTGATCTCCTTTAGGATGGACTGGTTGGATCTCCATGCAGTCCAAAGGACAATCAAGAGTCTTCTCTAGCACCACAGTTCAAAAGCATCAATTCTTCGGCGATCAGCTTTCTTTACAGCCCAACTCTCACATCCATACATGACCACTGGAAAAACCATAGCCTTGACTATAGCACAAAGAGAATACACATATGGCAATCATCCCTCTTTATTCATTGAGGAAATGGAAATTACAACTGCAACTGCATTCAAACACACACTTATTACACTATCTGAACTGAACAGAGGTGACCACACTGAATACTGGCAACGATGGAGCAAAGGCAGTTCTCATCTCCTGTTGGCAGGAATCAAGAATCAGAAGGCACTGAGATCCAGCAGTTCCACCCCTAAGTGACTACCCAGCTGATGAGACAGCTTAGTTCCTTAGAAAAACTTATCTATGAACATATATCCATCAACACTGCAAAGGGTAAAAATGGGACATATCCTGAAGATATTGTGCAGGGCCAATGGGAATGGATTTACAAAAAAATATAGATATTTATTCAAACGAATATGCTGAGGAAAAAAAAGCCAGATACACACACCCACACAGATTCAATATTTGAAAAATTCTAAAGAATACAAATTAATCTGCTGCTGCTGCTGTTGCTAAGTCGCACCAGTTGTGTTCAACTCTTAGTCACCCCATGGACTGTAGTGTACCAGGCTCCTCCATCCATGGGATTTCCCAGGCAAGAGTACTGGAGTGGGGTGCCATTGCCTTCTCCGACCAATTAATCTATTCTGCCATAAAAGTGAGGAGCGGGTTCCCAAGTCTGGGCTAGGGGAGATGGTTGAAAAGCAGGAGAAGTAGGTATGAAAAGGGAGCCCAAGGATAGTTTTGAAGCTGACAGATAAACTCAGCTACTAACTGGGGAAAAATTTTCACAACTCTAGTCATCCAAACTTTATCAATTGGGGGCGGCCTTAAGATGGCAGAGGAACAGGATGGGGAGTCCACTTTTCCTCCCACAAAGTCATCAAAAGAATATTTGAATGCTGAGTAAATTCCACAAAACAACTTCTGAATGCCGGCAGAGGACATCAGGGACCCAGAAAAGCAGCCCATTGTCTTCAAAAGAAGGTAGGAAAAAATATAAAAGATAAAAAGTGAGACAAAAGAGGTAGGAACAGAGATCGGTCCTGTGAAGGAGGCTTTAAAAAGAGAGAAGTTTCCAAACACCAGGAAACACTCTCACTGGCGAGTCTGTGCAAGCCTTGGAAACTCAGAGGGCAACGTAACTGGGAGGAAAAATAAATAAATAGCTAAAACCCACAGATTACATGCCCAGCGGTAACTCCCAGCGGAGAAGCAGCCCAGACGCCTGCATCTGCCTCTAGCAAGTGGGGGCTGAACAGGGAGGGGTGGGCTGCATTACTTAGAGTAAGGACCCGGCCTGTATGTCCCAGGGGCAATCTAAGGGAACTAACATGAGATAGTAAAGCACACTGTGGGATAGCTACCCCATGAACAGGCAAAAAGCCCTAACCTAAGACACCACCAGACTGGCTCACCGAACAAACGACTGGCTAGAAATAGCCAGCTGCAGACACACCATCCCCTGCTGAGACAGGCAGGGGAGGGCAACCAGAGCTGGAAGCGGGCAATTGTGGCCCCAGAGAGACATCATCTACCAAACTGCAAGCAGGCTTCACTGCTAACCAAGACTTCTTGGGATTCTGGATGGTCGACACCCGCCTGAGAAGGTGTGCAAGTTGTACACCCAGAAAACCGAGTGGCAGGGGAAGGGGAAGTGAGAAGTCGCAGTGACCTCGCTTGCCAAACACCTGGTCACCTGAGCTGCTTGGACCAGGAAAGGGCACAAAACACAGGCCCAACTGAGTCTGCACCTTTGTGGCGTACCCGAGTACCTGAACCTGAGCGGCTTTGACCTGGGAAGTGCATGCAACACAGGGCCCGCAAAAGACAGTTCCCAGCAGAGCAACCTGGGCAGTGTAGACTAGGACAGCAAACACGCCGTGAGCGGGGACAAACCCAGTGTGGCCAAGACACTGCGAGCACTCCCCAAAGACGTCAGTGATATTTGTTTGCAATGTACTTCCCTACCCACAGCACAACTGAACAGTTCAGTTGAGTTCAGTTCAGTCGCTCAGTTGTGTCCGACTCTCCGCGACCCCATGAATCACAGCACGCCAGGCCTCCCTGTCCATCACCAACTCCCGGAGTTCACTCAAACTCATGTCCACAGAGTCAGTGATGCCATCCAGCCATCTCATTCTCCGTCGTCCCCTTCTCCTCCCGCCCCCAACCTTTCCCAGCATCAGAGTATTTTCCAGTGAGTCAACTCATCGCTTGAGGTGGCCAAAGTATTGCAGTTTCAGCTTTATCATCAATCCTTCCAATGAACACCCAGGATCGATCTCCCTTAGAATGGACTGGTTGGATCTCCGTGCGGTACAAGGGACTCTCAAGAGTCTTCTCCAACACCACAGTTCAAAAGCATTGATTCTTCGGCGATCAGCTTTCTTCACAGTCCAACTCTCACATCCATACATGACCATGGGAAAAACCATAGCCTTGACTAGACGGACCTTGGTTGGCAAAGTAATGTCTCTGCTTTTTAATATATTATCAAGGTTGGTCATAACTTTCCTTCCAAGGAGTAAGCGTTTTTTAATTTCATGGCTGCAGTCAGCATCTGCAGTGATTTTGGAGCCCAAAAATATAAAGTCTGACACTGTTTCCACTGTTTTTCCATCTATTTCCCATGAAGTGATGGGACCAGATGCCATGATCTTTGTTTTCTGAATGTTGAGCTTCAAGCCAACCTTTTCACTCTCCTCTTTCACTTTCATCAAGAGGCTTTTGAGTTCCTCTTCACTTTCTGCCATAAGGGTAGTGTCATCTGCATATCTGAGATTATTGATATTTCTCCCAGCAATCTGGATTCCAGCTTGTGCTTCTTCCAGCCCAGCGTTCCTCATGATGTACTCTGCAAATAAGTTAAATAAGCAAGGTGACAATATACAGCCTTGACGCACTCCTTTTCCTATTTGGAACCAGTTCGTTGTTCCATGTACAGTTCTGACTGTTGCCTCCTGACTTGCATACATGTTTCTCAAGAGGCAGGTCAGGTGGTCGGGTATTCCCATCTCTCAGAATTTTCCACAGTTTATTTTGATCCACACAGTCAAAGGCTTTGGCATAGTCAATGAAGCAGAAATAGATGTTTTTCTGGAACTCTCTTGCTTTCTCCATGATCCAGCGGATGTTGGCAATTTGATCTCTGGTGCCTCTGCCTTTTCTAAAACCTGCTTGAAATCTGGGAGTTCATGATTCACATATTGCTAAAGACTGGCTTGGAGAATTTTGAGCATGACTTTACTAGCATGTGAGATGAGTGCAATTGTGCTATAGTTTGAGATTTCTTTGGCATTGCCTTTCTTTGGGATTGGAATGAAGACTGACCTCTTCCAGTCCTGTGGCCACTGCTGAGTTTTCCAAATTTGCTGGCATATTGAGTGCAGCACTTTCACAGCATCATCTTTCAAGAGTTGAAATAGCTCAACTGGAATTCCATCACCACCACTAGCTTTGTTCGTAATGATGTTTTCTAAGGCCCACTTGACTTCACATTCCAAGATGTCTGGCTCTAGGTCAATGATCACGTTATCGTGACTATCTTGGTCATGAAGATTTTTTTGTACAGTTCTTCTGTGTATTCTTGCCATCTCTTCTTAATATCTTCTGCTTCTGTTAGGTCCCTACAATTTCTGTCCTTTATCGAGCCCATCTTTGCATGAAATGTTCCCTTGGAATCTCGAATTTTCTTGAAAAGATCTCTTGTTTTTCCTATTCTGTTGTTTTCCTCTATTTCTTTGCATTGATCACTGAGGAAGGCTTTCTTATATCTCCTTGCTATTCTTTGGAACTCTGCATTCAGATGCTTATATTTTTCCTTTTCTCCTTTGCTTTTCACTTCTCTTCTTTTCACAGCTATTTGTAAGGCCTCCTCAGACAGCCATTTTGCTTTTTTGCATTTCTTTCCCATGGTGATGGTCTTGTCCCTGTCTCCTTTACAATATCACGAACCTCCGTCCAGAGTTCATCAGGCACTCTATCTATCAGATCTAGTCCCTTAAATCTATTTCTCACTTCCACTGTATAATCATAAGGGATTTGATTAAGGTCATATCTGAATGAATAGCCTTAAAAAGTGTCCACCACCGCCCCCTAGTGTCAGGGCTGAAATTTGACACTGAAGAGACCAGCAAACAGAAGAAGCTAAAACAGAGGGAACCACCTTGGAAGTGACAGATGGAGAAGCCTTGAGGCTACTGCAAGAATAAGACTGAAAACCAGAGGCAGGAGGCTTAAGTTCAAATCCTGAGAACACCAGAGAACTCCTGATGCCAGGAAACATTAATCGATAGGAGCTCATCAAACGCCTCCATACTTACAATGAAACCAAGCACCACCCAAGGGCCAATAACTTCCAGAGCAAGACATACCACGCAAATTGTCCAGCAAGAGAGGAACATAGCCCTGGGCCTCAACATACAGGCTGCCCAAAGTCACTCCCTACCCATTGACATCTCATAACTCATTCCTGGACACTTCATTGCACTCCAGAGAGAAGAAATCCAGATCCACCCATCAGAACACCGACACAAGGTTCCCTTACCAGGAAACCGCGACAAGTCACCCGTCCAACCCCACCCACAGCGAGAAAACATCACAATAAAGAGTACTCGGCAAACTGCCAGAAGATGGAAAGCCCACCCCAAACACAGCAATATAAGCAAGACAAAGAGGCAGAGAAATATCCAGCAGGTAAAGGAACAGGATAAATGCTCACCAACCCAAACAAAAGAGGAAGAGATAGGGACTCTACCTGATAAATAATTCCGAATAATGATAGTGAAAATGATCCAAAATCTTGAAAACCAAATGGAGTTACTGATACATAGCCTGGAGACAAGGATCGAGAAGATGCAAGAAAGGTTTAAAAAGGACCTGCTACTGCTACTGCTAAGTCACTTCAGTCGTGTCCAACTCTGCATGACCCCATAGACGGAAGCCCACCAGGCTCCCCTGTCTCTGGGATTCTCCAGGCAAGAACACTGGAGTGGGTTGCCATTTCCTTCTCCAAAAAGGACCTAGAAGAAATAAAAAGGACTCAATATATAATGAATAATGCAATAAATGAGATCCAAAACACTCTGGAGGGAACCAACCGTAGAATAACGGAGGCAGAAGATAGGATATGTGAGTTAGAAGATAGAATGGTAGAAATAAATGAAACAGAGATGAAAAAACAAAAACAAATTAAAAGAAATGAGGACAATCTCAGAGACCTCTGGGACAATGTTAAACACCCCAACATTCGAATCTTAGGAGTCCCAGAGGAAGAAGACAAAAAGAAAGACCATGAGAAAATATTTGAGGAGATAATATCTGAAAATTTCCCTAAAAAGGGGGAAGGAAATAATCACCCAAGTCCAAGAAACCCAGAGAGTCCCCAACAGGATAAACCCAAGGCAAAATACTCCAAAACACATATTAATCAAATTAACAAAGATCAAACACAAAGAACAAATATTAAAAGCAACAAAGGAAAAACAATAAATAACACACAAGGGGATTCCCATAAGGATAACAGTTGATCTTTCAATAGAAACTCCTCAGGCCAGGAGGGAATGGCAGGACATACTTAAAGTGATGAAAGAAAATAACCTACAGCCCAGATTATTATACCCAGCAAGGATCTCATTCAAATATGAAGGAGAAATCAAAAGCTTTACAGACAAGCAAAACCTGAGGGAATTCAGCATCACCAAACCAGCTCCCCAACAAATGCTAAAGGATCTTCTCTACACAGGAAACACAGAAAGGATGTATTAACTCGAACCCAAAGCAATAAAGAAAATGGCAACGCGATCATACGTATCAATAATCACCTTAAATGTAAATGGGTTGAATGCCCCAACCAAAAGACAAAGTCTGGCTGAATGGATACAAAAACAAGATCTCCATATATGTTGTCTACAAGAGACCCACCTCAAAATGAGGGACACATACAGACTGGAAGTGAAGGTCTGGAAAAAGATATTCCACGCAAATAGAGACCAAAAGAAAGCAGGAGTAGCAGTACTCATATCAGATAAAATAGACTTTAAAACAACGGCTGTGAAAAGAGAAAAAGAAGGAAACTACATAATGATCAAAGGATCAATCCAAGAAGAAGACATAACAATTATAAATATTTATGCACCCAACATATGAGCACCGCAATATGTAAGACAATTATTAAGAAGTATGAAAGGGGAAATTAACAACAATGCAATAATAGTGGGAGACTTTAATACCCCACTCACACCTAAGGATAGATCAACTAAACAGAAAATTAACAAGGAAACACAAACTTTAAATGATACAATAGACCAGTTAGACCTAATTGATATCTATAGGACATTTCACCCCAAAACAATGAATTTCACCTTTTTCTCAAGTACACATGGAACCGTCTCCAGGATAGATCACATCCTGGGCCATTAAATCTAGCTTTGGTAAATTAAAAAAAAAAATAGAAATCATTCCAAGCATCTTTTCTGACCACATAGCAGTAAGACTAGATCTCAATTACAGAAGAAAAACTATTAAAAATTCCAACGTATGGAGCTGAACAACACCCTGCTGAACAACCAACAAATCACAGAATAAATCAAAAAGAAATCAAAATATGCATAGAAATGAATAAAAATGAAAACATAACAACCCAAAACTTCTGGGACACTGTAAAAGCAGTGCCAAGGGGAAGGTTTATAGCAATACAGGCATACGTCATAAACAAGAAAAAAGTCAACTAAATAAAATAACTCTACACCTAAAGCAACTAGAAATGGAAGAAATGAAGAACCCAGGGTTAGTAGAAGGAAAGAAATCTTAAAAATTAGGGCAGAAATAAAAGTAAAAGAAACCAAAGAGACCATAGCAAAAATCAACAAAGCAAAAGGCTGGTTCTTTGAGAGGGTAAATAAAATTGACAAACCACTAACCAGCCTCATCAAGAAACAAAGGAAGAAAAATCAAATATATAAATTGAAAATGAAAATGGAGAGATCACAAGAGACAAGACAGAAATACAAAGGATCATAAGAGACTACTATCAGCAATTATATGCCAATAAAATGGACAACTTGGAAGAAACGGACAAATTCTTAGACAAGTACAACTTTCCAAACTCAACCAGGAAGAAAAAGAAAATCTTAACAGACCTGTAATCAGAAATCTTCCAGCAAACAAAAGCCCAGGTTCAGACGGCTTCACAGCTGAATTCTACCAAAAATTTAGAGAAGAGCTAGCACCTATCCTACCAAAACTCTTCCAGAAAATTGCAGATGAAGGTAAACTTCCAAATTCATTCTATGAGGCCACCATCACCCTAATCCCAAAACCTGACAAAGACGCCACAAAAAAAGAAAATTACAGGCCAATATCACTGATGAACATAGATGCAAAAATCCGTAACAGAATTCTAGCAATCAGAATCCAAGAACATATTAAGAAGATCATACATCATGACCAAGTGGGCTTAATCTCAGGAATGCAAGGATTCCTCAATATCCGCAAATCAATCAATGTAATACACCACATTAACAAAATGAAAAAGAAAAACCACATGATTATCTCAATAGATGCAGAAAAAGCCTTTGACAAAATTCAACATTCATTTATGATAAAAATCCTCTAGAAGGCGGGAATAGAAGGAACATACCTCAACATAATAAAAGCTATGTATGACAAACCCACAGCAAACATTATCCTCAAGAGTGAAAAATTGAAAGCATATCCCTAAAGTCAGGAACAAGACAAGGGTGCCCACTCTCACCACTACTATTCAACATAGTTCTGGAAGTTTTGGCTACAGCAATCAGAGCAGAAAAAGACATAAAAGGAATCAAAATTGGAAAAGAAGAAGTAAAACTCTCACTGTTTGCAGATGACATGATCCTCTACATAGAAAACCCTAAAGACTCCACCAGAAAATTACCAGAGCTAATCAATTAATATAGTAAAGTTGCAGGATATAAAATCAACACACAGAAATCCCTTGCATTCCTATACACTAATGAGAAAATAGAGAAATTAAGGGAACAATTCCATTCACCATTGCAACAAAGAATAATATACTTAGGAATATATCTACCTAAAGAAACAAAAGACCTATATGTAGAAAACTATAAAACACTGGTGAAAGAAATCAGAGAGGACACTAAGAGATGGAGAAATATACTGTGTTCATGGATTGGAAGAATCATTTCAGTGAAAATGAGTATAGTACCCAAGGTAATCTACACATTCAATGCAATCCCTATCAAGCTACCAACGGTATTTTTTCACAAAGCTAGAACAAATAATTTCACGATTTGTATGGAATTACAAAAAACCTCAAATAGCCAAAGCAATCTTGAGAAAGAAGAATGGAACAGGGGGAATCAACATGCCGGACTTCAGGCTCTACTACAAAGCCACAGTCATCAAGACAGTATGGTACTGGCATAAAGACAGAACTATAGATCAATGGAACAAAATAGAAATCCCAGAGATAAATCCACGCACATATGGACACCTTAATTTTGACAAAGGAAGCAAGAATATTCAAATGAGAAAAGACAATCTCTTTAACAAGTGGTGCTGGGAAAACTGGTCAACCACTTGTCAAAGAACGAATCTAGAACACTGTTTAATACCATACACAAAAATAAACTCAAATTGGATTAAAGATCTAAACGTCAGACCAGAAACTATAAAACTCCTAGAGGAGAACATAGGAAAA
Organism: Moschus berezovskii; assembly: GCF_049115385.1. NCBI lineage: Eukaryota > Metazoa > Chordata > Mammalia > Artiodactyla > Moschidae > Moschus > Moschus berezovskii. Next base: position 6,994,405 of record NC_142489.1, read on the forward strand.
ACACACTCCGACATAAATCACAGCAGGATCTTCCATGACCCACCTCCAAGAATATTGGAAATAAAAGCAAAAATAAACAAATGCGACCTAATTAAAATTAAAAGCTTCTTCACAGCAAAGGAAACTATAAGCAAGGTGAATAGACAGCCTTCAGAATGGGAGAAAATAATAGCAAATGAAGCAACTAACAAAGAATTAATCTCAAAAATATACAAGCAACTCCTGCAGCTCAATTCCAGAAAATAAACGACCCAATCAAAAAATGGGCCAAAGAACTAAACAGACATTTCTCCAAAGAAGACATACACATGGCTAAGAAACACATGAAAGGATGCCCAACATCACTCATAATCAGAGATATGCAAATCAAAACCACAATGAGGTACCATTTCACGCCAGCCAGAATGGCTGCTATCCAAAAGTCTACAAGCAATAAATGCTGGAGAGGGTGTGGAGAAAAGGGAACCCTCTTACACTGTTGGTGGGAATGCAAACTAGTACAGCCACTATGGAGAATATAGTGGAGATTCGTTAAAACACTGGAAATAGAAGTGCTATACAACCCAGAAATCCCACTTCTGGGCATACACACCAAGGAAACCAGAATTGAAAGAGACACGTGTATACCAGTGTTCATCACAGAACTGTTTATAATAGCCAGGACACGGAAGCAATCTATATGTTCATCAGCAGACGAATGGATAAGAAAGCTGTGGTACATATACACAATGGATTATTACTCAGCAATTAAAAAGAATACATTTGAATCAGTTCTAATGAGGTGGGTGAAACTAGAGCCTATGATACGGAGTGAAGTAAGCCAGAAAGAAAAACAACAATACAGTATACTAACGCATATATATGGAATCTAGAAAGATGATAATGATAACCCTGTATATGAGACAGTAATAGAGACACAGGTGTATAGAACAGTCTTTTGGATTCTGTGGGAGAGGGTGAGGGTGGGATGATTTGGGAGAATGGCATTGAAACATGTATATTATCATATGTGAAACGAATCACCAGTCCAGGTTCGATGCATGATACAGGATGCTCGGGGCTGGTGCACTGGGATGACCCAGAGGGATGCTATGTGGACGGAGGTGGAGGGAGCTTCAAGATGGGGAACACATGTACACCCGGGGCAGATTCATGTCAATGTACGGCAAAATCAATACAATATTTTAATTAGACTCCAATTAAAATTTTAGAAAATAAAAAAGTTTATCAACTGTACAATCTGAAATACGTGAGTTTTTGTTGTGTATCAGTTATATCTCAAACAAGAGTTTTAAAAACTGATCTTTCAGTTCAGCCATAGCGTTCAGTTCAATAACATCAAATCAAAACCAAATCAAATCAAAATGGTCTAGGTCAGTTTCTGTATTTTATATCTCTAATCAGGTTCCAGTCATCTACTTTCTTATCATGAACATGATCATCATAGTACTGGTGACGTCATGGAAGCAAACTGCCCAAATGAGTGTCATTTAGAGAGCGAATGCCCTTGGTTTCTTTAATCTACTTTGCCTGATTCGTGGACAGACACGATGATGGTTGAAAGAGCCTGAATCTTAGTGTCGGGGCTACATATAAAAGAGCGATCTGACACGCTGTAGTCAGACTAGGTGATACATTAAAGGCAAAATGAAATTGGAATAACGAATTTGGGAAGGATCCTTGAGCAGGGTAGAAGATGAGAATTTGCTCCCATTGAAAATATTTCATTAAATTTAAATAAAAATATAAAGAAACCATGGTAATGATGGTTTATGCACTAAGTCTTGTCCAACACTTGTGACCCCAGGGACTGGACATCACAGATCCCTCCATCCATGGGATTCTCCAGGCAAGAATGCTGCAGTGGGTTGCCACTTCCTTCCCAGGGTATCTTCCCGACTCAGGGATTGAATCTATACCCATCTCTTGCATTGGCAGGTGGATTCTTTACCTTTAGTGCCACCTGGGGAGCCCAAAGAAGACAGAGAATACAGGTGCATATATGTGTATACATATATATACACACACACATACAAATACACATATGTGTGTCTCACACACAAATACAGTGGAATACTCGTGCGTGTATATATATGTTTTTATATATATGATATATATGTACACACACACCCCTATGTGTATCCATACAAATACATGGAATACATGTGCATTTGTAAATATATATATGTGTATATGCTGCTGCTGCTAAGTCACTTCAGTCGTGTTCGACTCTGTGTGATCCCATAGACGGCAGCCCTCCAGGCTCCCCCGTCCCTGGGATTCTCCAGGCAAGAACACTGGAGTGGGTTGCCATTTCCTTTTCCAATGTGTGAAAGTGAAAAGTGAAAGTGAAGTCGCTTAGTCGCGTCCGACTCTTCGAGGCCCCATGGACTGCAGCCTACCAGGCTCCTCTGTCCATGGGATTTTCTAGGCAACAGTACTGGAGTGGCTTGCCATTGCCTTCTCCGATATGTGTATATATATATATATATGTATATATACACACACATTTATGTGTGTGTGTATGATACATGAATCAGTGCAATACTTGTGTATGTGTATATATATATACACATATATATGTATTTAAGTATATATGGATAATGTATATAAGTATACATATATATTTGTATATGTGTATATATATACACTTATATGGATCCATATATATATATATATACACACACACACACATCTGTATCATACACAAATCAATGGAATACTTGTCAACTATAAAAATGTGAAATTTGCAACAGCATGGATGGTCTTTGAGGGCATTATGCTAAGTGAAAAAAGTCAGAGGCAGAAAGACAAATACTGTATGATATCACTTATATGTGAAATTGGAAAAAATGAAACACACGTGTGAATATAAGAATAAAGGAGCAGACACAGAGAGACCAAACCAATGGTGATGAGTGGAATGATGGAAAGTGGTGGGTTAAGACAGGAGGCGTGCAATAAGAAGTACAAACTACTATGTAGAAAATAAATAGTGTAGAAAAATATACTGTATAAAATAGGGAATTAAAAAGCCAATATTTTTGCAACATTAGAAAGAGAAATAAATTATGAGTATCTACATGATACCCCATAACAACAACAACAAAAAAACTATACATCAATTATACTTCAGTTTAAGTATTAAAAAAAAATAGCCCTCTGAAGAATGCCCTGATAACTGATTCCTGCTAGAGACACCACATATTTATCTTCTTAAAACGGACAGTGCCAGCTTCAGTTTTAGAAAATAAGCTTTAGAAGATCTGTTCAATGTGAAAGAAATAACACAGGAGTTTCATAAGAAGCACAGAATGCCAAAAAGCTCAGCTGCCAAACAGGATGTCAGATAGTGATATCTATGGAACTAAAGTCTTGTGATCAACCACAGTTTGATCAATATGTATTCTGCCAAGAGGCGTATCCTATAAAAAGTAGAACCAATTCACATTTTCTCCAACAACTGGGGCGTTCTCAGCTTGTCTAGAAGGAGCAATACGAGAGTCACAAGATGAAGGTTGTGTTGCTGAGTCTTGTCCTTGTACTGGTTTGTGCCGCCCAGGAAACTCCAGCTGGGATAGACGCCTCACAGGTACCCAGAATGAGCTGATCTGCTAGAAGGTCTTGCTTGTTTGAGTGTGTGTGTGTGTGTGTTTGCATAGGTGTGTCTCTGAGGTTGTGTGTGCATGTGACACAGAGATTTGTGTTTCTATGTGTGACCAGACTGTTTACATACCACGGTCCATTAACTACATGAGCTGTTCTTTGTATTTTTGTTGTGGTGGTTATTTCTCTGTTGGTAAAAAAAAAAAGAAGAAGAAGAAAGTCTAACGTGATCATTCAGAAAGTTATGAACCATCACAGTCTTTATTGGCTTTCTTTTAGCTATTTCTAAAAACTCTGACTTCTGTGCAAAATTCTCTGAATTCGAAGCTTTCTGCTCAAATAGGAATCATGAATTCATGTCATGTTATTCAACAAAGTAGGGGGTAGAACTATTCTTTGCTTAATGAGATTCAATTTACTTCTCTTCTGTGGTAAGTGCAGAGGCAAAGATGTTGCTGTATACTGGTGAGTAACCAGAAAAGAGTCTGACTGGAGTTTATGGAGACCTTCCTTCTTAGGTTAAAGGAGAGTGGCGCACCATTTACGTAGCTGCAGATAACAAGGAGAAGATTGTGGAAGGGGGTCCGCTGAGGTGTCTCTATCGTCGGATTGAATGTACTGATGGCTGTGAATACCTCTCACTTACATTTTATGTCAAGTAAGTACACTCTGACCCAACTGAAAACAAGGAGGCTGTTGACTTCCGACATGGGGTGCAGGGAAAGGTGTGGGTCATGGCTGTGGAGCTGAGTGTGTGAACTCTACGTGCAGAAGGGTGTCCTCAAGTACTGGGGCGTGGATGGTGAGGGAGGAGTTTCTTGTCTGTTTTTCAGGCTTGACGGGACATGCCAGTTATTCCATGAAGTGGCAAAGAAACAAGAAGGAGATGTTTACTTCATAGAATGTGAGTATATGAGCTTTACCAATGGGTTATCACATGAAACGTGTTCAGATAGATCGTCTTGGTTCCATTCAAGACAACTAGATGTCGGAATGGGTGAACTATTCCCTCTACTCATTACCAAGGGAAACTTGGAAAAGCCATTTAAATTTTCAGGAATCAATACTGTCCCACAACACCAGGATGAGGTCCAAGGGTAGAATGTTTCCACTGATGGTCTCTGAGAAGAAGCCCCAGAATGTGGATTCCTTGTGTTCCTTGGACATGAGGAAGTGCAAGAAACTCCCTAAGAATATAATCACTCTTTCCTACATTGTTCTATGTTTCATTTGACCTACACAAACAAATTTGCTTTAAGAAATTTTTAAATATCTATAGTTCTTTATTAGCAAGTTTAGTAAGTAGAACATGATTAATTTAAAGCTCCAAATGAGAAACTTAAATTAAGAGGAAAAATTTCAAACTGATTTTTACAAAATTTGAATGGGACTTTAGCATAGACTTCTATCTCTACAGTTTAAAATAAGGAGAACTAAGTGTCAAATATGAATAGAAATACAAAATTTTAAATGGGCATTAATATAGACTTCTAACTGAACTGAACTCAGTAGTTGAAAATAAAAGGAAATAATTCTCAAATCTTAATATCAATTCTGTAATATTATATTAAGTGATCATATGTCCCTATATTTTATTTCAAGGAAAAAATGTACAGCAAAGCACCCTAATCTTGGTCTGATTCATTTACTTTAATTTCAAATGTGAAAAAAAAAAATTCAAATGTGGACAGGCAGTGACAGGAGTTATCCTGCAGTGATTTCAGAGTATATATGTCCAACATTTGGCAACAGACTAATTTGTACCTGTTTAATTATCTCTTGTACTAGGAAATAACTCTGGAAGATACATTAACTTTCATATTAACATTATTCATTTGAATTTCTAGAATTCCCTTCTACCCATGACTGTACTTGTAAACTGGGTCACAAAATTTCTAAAAATTGAACAGTCAGCTCTTGTGAGCTGGTATGAGGTGGTTGAGGTTCAACACCCAGGATGGTTGCAATAAGAAACTTTGCTATCATTCACAGGTTGCACAGCTTAGAAGACTAGACGTCTTAATTATCTTCAGGAGAAAGGGGTGTGGAGAAAGCTTTCCTAGTTGGCTGCCTGTCATAACTGGCTCTAACAAGAGACCACTACAAATGTCAATGAGACAGAGATGACAACTAGAGGGAAGACGGACAATAGCGTGTGAAGTATAAGACATGTTCATTAGAAAGGAAAGCAAATAATCAGAGTGAAATTTGATTTTTTTTTTTCTTTCACAGTCGCGGGTACAAATGTTTTGCAACTGATTCATGCATCAGAAAACATGCTGGTAGTTTATATTGAAAATAATGATGGAGAGAAGATCACAAAAATAACTAAAGGCGTCGGTATGTACTTTACGTTAACCAAAACTAAGTAGATGTGTTCATATGATCAATATTTTTATAGTAAGGAGAGAGGTAAACACATAGCTTACATTAGGGCTTTCAAGCTGGCTCAGATGGTAAGGAATCTGCCTGCAATGTGGGAGACCTGGGTTCGATCCCTGCATTGGGGATATCCCCTGGAGGTGGGCATAGCAACCTACTCCAATATTCTTGCCTGGAAAATCGCCATGGACAGAGGAGACTGGCAGGCTAGAGTCCATGGGGTCGCAAAGAATTGAATCTACTGGGCGATTAAGCACAGCACCTTATATGGAACACACTGGACCTGACGTGTGTTCACACGGGAGAATTCAGACTTCATGTGCACGAGTCAGGGATGCAGAAAGGTTGTCTGCTGGAAAGATGAGGAAATGTATCCACTGGGGATTCTATCAGATGGCTTTTTTAAAAATGAAATACACTTACCCCAGAGATCCAAGGAAAATATTCTAGGATGGTCCATGAGTTCCTTGCCATGTATCACACAACGGAGTTGCGGGATCCTCACACCAGATGGAATCAAGATTTAATTCTGAGTTTAGACGACTCACAGGTTCCAGCCATGACTGTATTCATCTCCACCACAAATGCTTTCTTCTTTGTTCACTTCCTGAGACCTGAACCCAATGCTCTGCAAACACCTCAGGATCACATTGAAGTCTGCAGAGGAAGAGTAGTCAGGAATGTCAGTCGTTCTGCCATCCGACCAATTCCCTGGGTTCACGGACATGTCCCATTATCCTTTCTGGTACTATATGCACGTTGTGGGTGGCTGAAGATTGAGTCTGGTCTCTGAGACTGACAAAGCCTGAGTTCTTCCCTGAGTGGCATGAGTGGTGGTGTTACCAAAAGTGGGGTCCTGCTGGCTGTCACTCAAAAGCCAAATAAGAGGCCAGCTTCATAGAAAGGAATATCTGCTTTCATTCAGATGCCGGCAACTGGGGCATGGGTGGTCTTCGGTCCAAAGGCTGACTGTCCCACCCCACAAATGGAAACCAGAGGGGCAAGAAATTTATAAACAGAGGGAGAGGACCCCTTGAAAAAAACAGCAGGCAGCTAAAACAATCTTTTTGTAATTGGTCAACAGTGGTGTGAACAGAATCATCTTAATTGTTTTTGGCACAGTTAATCATCAGTCCAAAGGTCACTTTATTCCCATTTCCTTGACTTCAATTCTCTGAATCGTGGCAGGTCTAATCAACATGTATTTAACTTGTCCAACAGGTAGGGGTTTCAGTGTTCATGAGACAGATCTCGGGCTATGACCCAGAATAATATTACTACCCTTGGGGAGGAACTACAGGTCCTTGTCTATGCTTCATGACTACATTTTATCGTCTAATTTAACTGTTTTCCGCAGCTATCCCATGTTCTCAATATTCTGAATAAACTTATTTTTTGACTAAAATCTTTCATAGACAAAAGGCAGCTGAAGACATCGTGGGTGGGGCAAGGAACATAAAGTCCTACAGGGTCTCAATGGGATTAGTGTGCTTCTGAAAATTCCAAATCGTTCCCCTCTCCATTCATTTCATGAGGGTTCATTAAAACCCCAGGGACAGAAGTCTAGGATGCAGACAAAGTGGACAGGAAGTGTTAGTGCTGGGAGGAATTCTGAGTCTCAGACCCACCATGACCTTCTCCGATGTGCCACGAAGGACTGCACCTCACTGGGGCATGCTTAAGCTCACATGCGAATGATCTGTAGTTTACTCACTAGTTTTGAGAACTGGAACATGATAACATGTTAATTATGTGGACTTTACCCCCATGGACCCATCTGACAACCTGTGTGCACACTCGGGCATGTCTGCAGAAAAATACCTGGGGAGCAGAGTTTAAGTGATGGTGGAGGGCAATGTCTATGGTGAGACTTACCAAGCACTACAGGTATGAGCCAGGTGACTATAACCTATGAAAGATTCTAACGCACACCTCTTCTGCCCTGTTTTCTATGAAATCCAGCCAAAGGAGGCAGTTACACTCAGGAAGAATTTCAGAAGTATGAGGAACTGAACAGTGAAAGGGGGATTCCAAGAGAAAATATAGAAAATGCCATTGAAACAGGTAAAGCCCCAGAGGACAGCAGGTATCCGAAATGAAAACACATCACTAGGACATTCAAGTGAAGTTTCCTATTGGCAGAGACATCTGTTATAAAAGCTACTTTGAAATAATCCTTTGAAACAGGCGTGTCAATGGTCACCTGTCCCCTTATTCATTCTCTTTCAGACGACTGTCCTCCATGAGAACAGACAGCATCAGCTGGGTGAGTAGACATGTGACACAAACAAAACTGAGCTTTTTCTCACTAGGTTCACACTTTTTTGGGGGTGTGGGGTTGTACTTCTTTAAGAATGGTATACAAGTGTTTACACCCGTGGTGGATTCATGCCAATGTTTGGCAAAACCAATACAATATTGTAAAGTAATTAGCCTCCAATTAAAATAAATAAGTTTATATTTTTTAAAAAATGGTATACATACACTATGGAATATTACTCAGCCATGAAAAAGAATGAAATAATGCCATTTACAGCAACATGGATGGACCTAGACATGATCTTACTAAGTGAAGTAAGTCAGAAAATGAAAGGCAAATGCTATATGCTATCAATTCTGTAGGGGATGTAAAATATGATGCAAATAAACTATTTATAGAACAGAAATAGAATCTTAAACACAGACAAAAGTAATGGTTACCAAAGGGGAATTGGTTAAGGGATAAATTAGGAGCTTGAGATGAACAGATAGACACTAAAATATATAACATAAATGACAAAGACCAACTGGAGAGCACAGAGAACTATACTCAATGTCTTGAAATGACTCATAAGAACAAGAATGTAAAACAGTATATACATTTACCTACATTTACACATTTACTGAGGGCTTTCCAGGGGACTCAGAAGTCAAGAATCTGCCTGCCAATGCAGGAGACACAGTGGAGGCGGGTTCTACCCCTGGGAGGGGAAGATCCCATGGAGTAGGAAATGGTAGCCCACACCAGTATTCTTGCCTGGAAAATCCAAAGGACAGAGGAGTCAGGCAAGCTATAGTCCATAGGATACAAAGAGTGGGGCATGACTAGGTGATTAAATAACAACAAATGTATAAATAATTCACGTTTCTGTACAGCTAACAGTAGCACAGCATTGCAAACCAAGGGCTTTTCAATTAAAATTAATTAAATTAAAAAAAAAAAAAGAATAGGATAACAAAGCAGATCAACTTGCTGGACGACAAAGGTCGGGCTTCCATAAGTGTTTGGATTTAAATGTCCAAACACAACACTGGTATAGACTCCACAGTGAGATGCTCTGAGGACAGAGGAGGAGGCTGTGTGAAGCCCCGAACTGTGAGATATGATGATCCCCTGGTGAATCCCACTGTGAATGAAGGACCCTGCATCCACAACATTCATGATGATAAATGAGACTACAAAAGATGTAAGCCACAAAGGTGACACAGAATATAGTCTCCTACGTCTCAGACCTCTGAATATGTAACGGAGTGACTCTCAGCGTAAGAGCTGAAGCAGGACTGCTCACCGCTTGTTTCACCAGGTGGTAAGTCTATGCAAGCCCACACGGCCACACTCACAGAAGGACTTCTGTGAAAGTTGTAGGGAAATTTCTCCACTGATTCCACCATCCACTGCTTCTGTGTTCTCTTTCATGCTATGACCAACATCATGTTAATCCTAATCAGCTAAACAACATTTCATTTTTCATGTTTAAAGAAAAAAACGAAATAAGAATATGAGCAGCACCAAAAGACTAATGCGTCCCAATCGTCCACATGAAGATAATAGACCTTTTCCTGGAAATCATCATTTCTTCTCTCCCAGTATATCAAGAATCTGAACCCATGGCTTTCCAACTATGAATGTCCTCTGCTCTTGCTGATATTACTGGATTCCTAAACTGATCAATAAATTGATTAAAGCACATATGTGTAGTGAATAAAGGTGCTATATTTGCAAATGCACAAAACATGTAATTTCAACTATGCAGCAAAACTAGTGTGCAAGGAAAGGGGAAATAACTCTGTTTAGGATGCATGGTGTGAATCATGCAAGTGTCTTTCAGAAAAGCATGAAAGTACCACAGACGGTAGCTGTATATGACAATCTAAGATTCCAACCAGATGTCACATGAGAGATGGAACTGGTCAGTCAGACAACTACAAACAGAATGTGAGTTGTTCAATTTGGCATCAGAAAACAGCACAACTATAGGGTTGAACAGCATCCATCTGCTGAGGGGCTGCAGGGGTGGAAAGGTGTTTGCATGCTGTCCTTACATGTGCTACCAGGGGGTGCAGTGGTAAAGAAAATACACCTACAAATCAAAGAGATGCATGAGACACAGGTTAATCCCTAGGTCAATAGAATGCCCCGGAGGAGGAAATGGCAGCTTTCTTGCCTGGAGAATCCCATGGACAGAGGAGCCTGGCGGGCTAAAGTCCATGGGGTCAGGGTCGCAAGATCAGACACGACTTGTCAACCGAGCACACACACACATCCTAAATCAAATCCCTAATGATTATACAGTGGAAGTGAGAAATAGATTTAAAGGACTAGATCTGATAGACAGAGTGCCTGATGAACTTTGGGCGGAGGTTTGTGACATGGTACCGGAGACAGGGACCAAGACCATCCCCATGGAAAAGAAATGCAAAAAAGCAAAATGGCTGTCTAACTGATACTAAAGCTGAAACTGCAATACTTTGGCCACCTCATGCGACGAGTTGACTCACTGGAAAAGACTCTGATGCTGGGAAAGGTTGGGGGCGGGAGGAGAAGGGGACGACGGAGAATGAGATGGCTGGATGGCATCACGGACTCTGTGGACATGAGTTTGAGTGAACTCCGGGAGTTGGTGATGGACAGGGAGGCCTGGCGTGCTGTGATTCATGGGGTCGCGGAGAGTCGGACGCGACTGAGCGACTGAACTGAACTGAACTGAACTGAAGGAGGCCTTACAAATAGCTGTGAAAAGAAGAGAAGTGAAAAGCAAAGGAGAAAGGGATAGATATAAGCATCTGAATGTAGCGTTCCAAAGAATAGCAAGGAGAGACAAAAAAGCCTTCCTCAGTGATCAATGCAAAGAAATAGAGGAAAATGACAGAATGGGAGCAGCAGCAGAGATCTCTTCAAGAAAATTAGAGATACCAAGGGTACATTTTGTGAAAAGATGGGCTCGATAAAGGACAGAAATGGTATGGACATAACAGAAGCAGAAGATATTAAGAGGTGGCAAGAATACACAGAAGAACTGTACAAAAAAGAGCTTCACGACCAAGATAATCACGATGGCGTGATCACTCACCTAGAGCCAGACATCCTGGAATGTGAAGTCAAGTGGGCCTTAGAAAGCATCACTACGAACAAAGCTAGTGGAGGTGATGGAATTCCAGTTGTGTTATTTCAATACTGAAAGATGATGCTGTGAAAGTGCTGCACTCAATATGCCAGCAAATTGGGAAAACGCAGCAGTGGCCACAGGACTGGAAAAGGTCAGTTTTCATTCAACTCCCAAAGAAAGACAGTGCCAAAGAATGCGCAAACTACCACACCATTGCACTCATCTCACACGCTAGGAAAGTCATGCTCAAAATTCTCCAAGTCAGGCTTCAGCAATACGTGAACCGTGAACTTGCCGATGTTCAAGCTGGTTTTAGAAAAGGCAGAGGAATCAGAGATTAAATTGCCAACATGTACTCGATGATCAAGAAAGCAAGAGAGTTCTAGAAAAACATATATTTCTGCTTGATTGACTATGCCAAAGTTTTTGACTCTGTGTATCACAATAAACTGTGGAAAATTCTGAAAGGGATGGGAATACCAGACCACCTGACCTGCCTCTTGAGAAATCTCTATGCAGGTCAGGAAGCAACAGTTAGAACTGGACGTAGAACAACAGACTTGTTCCAAATAGGAAAAGGAGGACATCAAGGCTGTATATTGTCACTCTGCCTATTTAACTTATATGCAGAGGACATCATGAGGAACGCTGGACTGGAAGAAGCACAAGCTGGAATCAAGATTGCTGGGAGAAATATCAATAACCTCAGATATAAATGACACCACCCTTATGGCAGAAAGTGAAAAAGAACTAAAGAGCCTCTTGATGAAAGTGAAATAGGAGAGTGAAAAAGTTGGCTTAAAGCTCAACATTCAGAAAACTAAGATCATAGCATCTGGTCCCATCACTCAATGGTAAATAGATGGGGAAACAGTGGAAAAAGTGTCTGACTTTATTTTGGGGGGCTCCAAAATCACTGCAGATGGTGATTGCAGCCATGAAATTAAAAGATGTCTACTCCTTGGAAGGAAATTTATGACCAAACTTTTTAATAGCATATTAAAAAGCAGACATTAGTTTGCCAACAAAGGTCCATCTAGTCAAGGCTATGGTTTTTCCAGTGGTCATGTATGGATATAAGAGTTGGACTGTGAAGAAAGCTGATCGCCGAAGAATTGATGCTTTTGAACTGTGGTGCTGGAGGAGACTCTGGAAAGTCCTTTGGACTGCAAGGAGGTCCAACAAATCTATCCTAAAGGAGATATGTCCTGGGTGTTCATTGGAAGGACGGATGCTAAAGTTAAAACTCCAGTACTTTGGCCACCTCATGTGAACAGTTGACTCATTGGAAAAGATCCTGATGCTGGGAGGGATTGGGGGCAGGAAGAGAAGGGGACAACCGAGGATGAGATGGCTGGATGGAATCACCGACTCAATGCACATGAGTTTGAGTGAACTCCGGGAGTTGGTGATGGACAGGGAGACCTGGCATCCTGCGATTCATGGGGTGGCAAAGAGTTGGACACGACTGTGCGACTGAACTGAACTGACACACACACACACAACAAAAGTGAACAGTGTTTACTAAAGAAAGAGCTCTGATAGTGTTTACAAAGCACGGGGTCTGTGGTGTCCGACTAGGGGAGGGCTACTCTCCAACTCACACCCCAGAAGCAGAGGCCTTGAGGCAGGTGCAGAGTTCCATAAAGCTCTGCTTAGAAGTTCCTCATCAGCTATTTTTCAAAGCAATAGTCATTGATTGGTGCCCACTGATTTGAAGAAAGAAACATCATTGGCATCACGTAGGTCATGCTACTTGACCAGACAAGAGACCAGGAAAAATGTGTAAGTGGAATGGGAAAGGTTAGGCAGTGCTGGCCCACTCCAGAGACCTCTGGTAGGATCCTGAGGACGTGGAAGGCAAGGTACACCTGAAATGCTGCTGGAGCGACAGGAAACACAAGACAGGGTGCTGGGCACAGACCCTGCCACGGCTCATTGTAAGCTGCATGCACCTTGAATGCATGTTACAAACACACACGGCACTCCAAGGTCAAGGTATTTGTGTCCTTTGACTCGAGTTGTTGACAGATTACAGAACAATAGTGGTTGACGACTATACTCCCTTCATGGCTCACTGCCTTGTTTGCTGAAGGGGCTGGCATAACTCAGTGAAACGATGAGCCATCTCGTGTAGGGCCACCCGAGACAGACTCACCATAGTGAAGAGTTCTGACAGAATGTGAACCACTGGTGGGGCACGTGGCAAACCACTCCAGGATTCTTGCTGTGAGGACCCCACGAGCTGTGTAAAAGGGCAAAAAGATATGACACTGAACATGAGCCCCCCAGGTTGGAAGGTGTCCAGTATTGCTATTGGAAAGGTTGGAGGACAACTGCTAATAGGCCCGGAAAGAATGAAGCTATGCTCACTTAAATCTCACCAAAGGAAGCCAGTATAAAACAAGAATTAAAACTAAGAAACAGAAAAAAATAACTGTGCAGAGGGACTTCTCTAGGGGTCCAGTGTTTCAGAGTCCACCAGCCAATGCAGGGGTCACAGATTGAATTCCTCATCTGGGGAGTTTCCACATGCTGAACGACAACCAAGTTCATGTACTACATCAACTGTGCTTCTGCTAAAGAGCCCAAAGAAAGATCTATCACCATGAGAAGACCTCAAACTGCAAGTAAAGCAGAAAACAGCTCTGAGACCAAGTGTATGTTTTAAATTACATAAAAAAAAAAAAAAAAAAAAAACTGAGCAGAGTTTATAAGAAGTGTGACCAGTGAGACATACCCCTAAAAGAGTTTTAATAATTTTAACAGTAAAAGTTGCAGATTGAATAATGAAAACATTAGAAACCAGGCTAGAAATATGAACCATTAAAACATTTTATCTGAAATATTATTTTCAAGGATATTTATCCAACTGAAAACGTAACAAATCTTGGGGAAGAAGGGTCATCTATCACAAGGGGATGAAGTTTAAACAGGATATACGAACTCTTAGAATTTTGCAGGGACTTAAGGAGTAGGAAGGTAGAGTCAAAGAAAAAATGTCACTGGTGATTTACATAAGACAGAAGTTGTCTAACACGTCTGTGTCCTGACATCATAGTTACCCCGTGTGTGTGTATGTGTGTGTGATTGTGCGTGCACGTGCATAATAGATAAACACACTTGAAGTTCTACTCTAATCGACTGACAGGTATATGTGCAATCCTATTTGGCAAAATCACCATGCAGTTCATTACATCATTCTTTAAATCACATGAGCTCTTCAGATAATAGAAGTAACCAGAAAAACACATACAAAAAATAATAATAATAAACAAAGTAGAACTTACATTAAATAAAGCCTTATATTTGAAACCGAGTATCTGCTTCTGTTGAGAACTCTGCAGCCAGCATTTACTCAAGGATTATTTCTTTTGGCTCCAAAATGTAGCAAAACTAATATCGTGCTATTTCAGGCACCTTTGTGAAAATCAACAGATATATACAATAATGATCCATAAATGGATGAAAATTCAACTTTCACAAGCTTGTGAATGGTGAACAGTTTGCTTTTGACACAAACTTGCTGAAGGCTAGTCATATGACCTTCACTCTCTGTCTTTATCATTGCCCAAAAGAAGGAATCTGGAGTGGGGAAACACAAACCAAAACACAACCAAATCTGCTCTTGGGGAAGGGAAAGGAATATACAGACAAATATATTTTGGACATAGTTACAAAGGAAATTCAGTAAAATAATTACTGTATAGGGAAAACTGTGGAAGAAATTGGAAATTCATAGGACAAAAGAAAAAATAACTTCAATCAATTATTTGCTACATGTTTTACAAGTAACACAGACAGACTCGTAGGCGTCTATGCAAAACAGAAAGCAAAGAAGACTCTAGAGGTAAAACACAGGTGGACACTCTTTGGCCAAAGTTCAGATGGTTACTGATTAGGATATACACCAAGCAGGATCCCACACTGGGAACAGAATGTTAATAACCAAGCCTCAGTCAAAATATTTACATCTTTGGGGGACAGCCTTAAGGAAGCACAAGAGAAGCCAGCAACGGCAGGGAAATATTGCCACATCTCTATCTGAAAAGGGACTCATATCCAGAATATCTTAAAAACCTACAAACTTCATAAAAAATAAAACATTGATTCACTCAGGAAGGAACAAATGACTTGCAGAGACACTTCACAAAGAGAATTGACAAATAGCAATCACCCCTCTTTATTCTTTCAGGAAATGGAAATTACAACTGTAACCTCATTCCATCACACATATTATAATATCTAAACGGAACAAAACTGAGCACACTGAATGCTGGCAAGGATGTAGCAATGGCAATTCTCGTCTCCTGTTGGCAAAAATCAAGAATCAGAAGGCACTGAGATCCAGCAGCTCCACCCCTAAGTGACTACCCAGCAGAAGAGCACCTTAGTCCCTTAGAAAAACTTGTCTGTGAACACTGCAAAGGATAAACATGGAACATACTCTGAAGGTACTACGCAGGGCCAATGGGAATGGATCTACACAAAATATAGATATTTACTCAAACGAATATGCTGAGGGAAATATGCCAGAAACACACACACAGATTCAATGTTTGAAAAATTCTAAAGAATACCAATTAGTCATCTATTGTGCCAGAAAACTGAGGGGTGAGTTCCCAAGTCAGGGCTGGGGGAGGTGGTAGGCAGGAGTAGGTATGACCAGGGAGCCCAAGGATAGTTTTGAAGCTGACAGATATACTCAGATACTAACTGGGCGAAAGTTTTTACAACTCTCTTCATCCGAAGGTTATCAACTGTACAGTCTGAAATATGTGAGCTTTTGGGGTGTATCACCTACATCTCAACCAAGAGTTTTAAAAACTCACCTTTCAGTTCAGCTATGGAGTTCAGTTCAGTAACACAGGTCTAGTTCAGTTTCAGTATTTTATGGCTCCAATCAGGATCCATGCATTTACTTTTTTTATTTTTACCGTGATCATCATATGCTGGTGTCAGCCTGGAAGCAAACTGCCCAAGCGAGTGTCATTTAGAGAGTGGCTGACCATAGGTTCTTTAATCTAGCTTGCCTAATGTGAGGCCAGTCAGGAGTTCAAAGAACCTGGAGTTCAGTGTCAGGGGCTGCATGCAAGGCAGAAATCTCATACACTGCAGTGAGAGTAGGTTATACCCTAAAGGCAAAATTAAATTGGAGAGATGAGTGTGGGAGGGATCCTTGAGTGGGGCAGAAGACGAAAATTGACTCCTGTTGAAAATTTTTCATTAAATTTAAATAAAATATATAAAGAAACCATGGTGATGATGGTTTAGTCACTAAGTCTGGTCCAACCCTTGGGACCCCAAGGACTGTAGCTCGCTAGGCTCCTCTGTCTGTGGGATTCTCCAGCAAGAATACTTAAGTTGGTTACTATTTCCTTCTCCAAGTCATCTTCCCAACATGATAGAATCTGCACCTATCTCTTGCGTTGTCAGGTGGATTCTTTACCACTAGCAGCACCTGGGAAGACCAAAGAAGGCTTAGAAACTATGTACTATGTTCTGTATATATACAGAAATTCAGTTCATTCGCCCCGTCGTGTCCTACTCTTTGTAACCCCATGGACTGCAGCTAGCAAGACTACCCGATCCTTCACCATCTTCCGGGGTTTGTTCAAACTCATGTGCATCAAGTCAGTGACGCCATGCAACCATCTCATCCTCTGTGGGGACCCCATGGACTGCAGCACACCAGGCTTCCCCGTCTATCATCAACTCTCGGAGCTTGCTCAAGCTCATGTCCATTAAGTGGGTGATGCCATCCAACCATCTCATTGTCTGTCGTCCTCTTCTCCTGCCTTCAATCTTTCCCAGCATCAGGGTCTTTTCCAGTGAGTCAGTTCGTTGCATCAGGTGGCCAAAGGATTGGAGTTTCAGCTTTGGTCTCAGTTCTTCCAGTGAATATTCAGGACTGATATCCTTTAAGATGGACAGGTTGGGTCTCCTTGAAGTTCAAGGGACTCTCAAGAGTCTTCTCCAACACCACTGTTCAAAAGCATCAATTCTTTGGTGCCCAGTTCTCTTTATAGTCCAATGCTCACATCCATACATGACCACTGGAAGAACCATAACTCTGACCAGATGCACCGTTTTAGCAAATTAATATCTCTGCTTTTTAATATGCTGTATAAGTTTGTCGTTGCTTTTCTTCCAAGAAGAAAGTGTCTTGTAATTTCATGGCTGCAGTCACCATACGCAGTGATTTTGGAGCCCAAGAAAATAAAGTCTCTCACTGTTTCCCCATCTATTTGACATAAAGTGATGGGACCAGATGCTGTGATCTTAGTTTTCTGAATGTTGAGTTTTAGGCCAACTTTTTCACTCTCCTCTTGCACTTTCATCAAGAGGCTCGTTGGTTCCTCTTCACTTGCTGCCATAACGGTGGTGTCATCTGCACATCTGAGGTTATTGATATTTCTCCTGGCAATTTGGATTCCAGCTTGAGCTTCATCCAGCCCAGCATTTCACATGATGCACTTTGCATACAAGTTAAATAAACAGAATGGCAATATACAGCCTTGATGTACTCTTTCCCAACTTGGAACCTGTCTGTTGTTCCATATCCGGTTCTAACTCTTGCTTCTTAACCTGTATACAGATTTCTCAGGAGGCAGGTAAGGTGGTCTGGAATTCCCATCACTTCGGGAGTTTTCTACATTTTGTTGTGATCCACGTAGTCAAAGTTTTCAGTGTACTCAATAAAGCACAATTAGATGCGTTTCTGGATCTCTCCTGGTTTTTGATGATCCAGTGAATGTTGGCAACTTGATTTCTTGTTCTTCAGCCTTTTCTACATTCAGCTTGAACATCTGTCTATATATGTATACACAAACACACACGTATCTATGTATATCCATACATGAATCAGTGGAATACTTGGTAACCATAAAAATGTGAAACTTTGAGCAACATGGATAGACTTTAAAGACATTATGTTAAGTGAAATAAGTCAGATGGCAAAAGAAATACTGTATGATATCATCTCAAATGACCATGACAGTCTCCAACAAGTGGGACCCTCTCAGTTTCTCTAGAAGGAACATCAGAGTGACAAGGTGAAGGTTGCATTCCTGACTCTTCTTTTCGGCTTGGTTTGTGCTGCCCAGGAAGTTCTGAGGAAGGCCCTGATACCTGATTCCTGGTAGACAACACATATTTATCTTCTTAAACTAGACAGTGCCATCTGTAGTTTTAAACAATAAGCCTTAACAGACCTCTTCCATGTGAAAGAAATAGCAAAGGAGTTGAGGATAGGTGTCTTGGACTGTTTGTCTGAGGATAGACAAGAATACAGATATCACTGTCTTGGAAATACCTCAAGTGTTCTGTGATTTCTTATTTGCTCTGAAGGCTCAGCATCCAGATCCACTGCTCTGTTCTGTTCAGTTGCTCAACTGTGTCCGACTCTTTGTCACCCCATGGACTGCAGCACGCCAGGCTTCCCTGTCCATCGCCAACTCCCGGAGCTTGCTCAAGCTCATGTCCATTTAGTCAGTGATGCCATCCAACTATCTCATCCTCTGTCGTCCCCTTCTCCTCCTGCCTTCAATCTTTCCCAGCATCAGGGTCTTTTCCAATGAGTCAGCTCTTCGTATCAGGTGGCCAGAGGATTGGAGTTTCAGCTTCAGCATCAGTCCTTCCAGTGAACACCCAGGACTGCTTTCCTTTAGGATGGACTGGTTGCATCTCCTTGAAGTCCATGGAACTCTCAAGAGTCTTCTCCAACACCACAGTTCACAAGCATCAATTATTTGGTACTCAGCTTTCCTTATACTCCAACGTTTACATCCATACATGACTACTGGAAAAAACATAGCTCTGACTAGATGGAACTTTGTGGGCAAAGTAATGTCTCTGCTTTTTAATATGCTGTCTATGTTGGTCATAGCTTTTCTTCTAAGGAGAAAGCATTTTTTAATTTCATGGCTGTAGTCACCATCTGCAGTGATTTTAGAGCACATCCCCCCAAAATAAAGTCTGTCATTGTTTCCATTGTTTCCCCCTCAATTTGCCATGAAGTGATGGGACCGGATGCCATGATCTTAGTTTTCTGAATGTTGAGTTTTAAATCAACACTGTAGCTTCTGCTTTAAACTGCTTTAAACCATCCACGGTAGCTTCTCTTAAAATCAATATCTTTGAAAGAACCACAGAATGCCAAAAAAGCTCAGCTGCCATCCAGGATATCAGAAGATGACATCTATGTAATCAGGGTCGTGTGATTAACCACTGTTTGATCATTATGTACTCTGCCAAAAGACAAATCCTATAAAAAGTGCAACCAATTCATAACCTCTCCAACAACCGAGACACACTCAGCTTCTCTAGAAGAGAACCATGAGAGTCCCAAGATGAAGGTTGTGTTCATGACGCTCCTCTTTGGTCTGATTTGTGCTGCCCAGGAAACTCCAGCTGAGATAGCCCCCTGAAAGGTATGAAGAATGAGGTGATCTCCTAGAAGATCTTGCTTGTTTGAGTGTATGTGTGTCTGTGTGTGTGTGTGGTTGTTTTGTGTACATGTAAGCAATAGGCTCATTTATATGTATGACTGGATTGTATACATACTGTGATCCATGTCACTACATGAGCAAAATACAACCCTTTCTCTGTCCACTCATTATTTTTTTCTTCATCTTACTTGTCCATAGGTTAAAAAAAAAAAGTTGCTATCACTCAGAGAGTCATGAACTGTCATGACCAGTTCTATTTCAAAAAATCTCCAAATTCTATTTTTTTTCCTGCTGACATATTTTTAAAATTTCTTTATTTTCATTGAAGGCTAATTACTTTACAATATTGTAGTGGTTTTTGCCATTTATTGAAATGAATCATGTACACCCATGGCTGACTCATGTCAAAATCTCCGAATGCTATGCTTTCTGCTCCAATAGGAATCATGAATTCATGTCATGTTTTTCAGCAAGGTAGCAGGTAGACCTCTGCTTACTAAGGTTGAACTTACTTATCTTTCTTGCTAAAGGCAGAAGCAAAGGTGCTGCTGTGTACCTGTGAGCAACCAGAAAAGATACTGACTGGTGCTTATGGAGACCTTCCTTCTTAGATTCACGGAGAGTGGCGTACCATTTATGCAGCTGCAGATAACAAGGAGAAGATGGTGGATGGGGGCCCACTGAGGGGTTACTATCGTCGGATAGAAGGTATCAGCGACTGTGAATACCTCTTCATTACATTTCATGTCAAGTAAGCACAGTTCTCCTCAATGGAAAGAAAGGAGACTGTTGACTTTTGACATGAGGTCCAGGCTTCAACGTGCAGTGAAAGTCGTGAGTCATGGCTATGAAGTTGAGGGTGCAAACTCTATTCACAGAAGGGTATCCTCAAGTGCTGGGAAATGGATGGCAAGGAAGGAATGTCTTCTCTGTTGGTTTTTCAGTATTGATGGGACATGCCCGTTGCTCACAGAAGTGGCAACGAGACAAGAAGGAGATGTTTACATAATACAGTGTGAGTATTCCAGTTTTTCCAATGGGTTGTCTTCCCAAAACCAAGGAATGCGTTCAGTTGGATAGCCTCGGTTCCATCAAAGACAACTAGATGTCTGGATGGTTGGACTGTTTCCACTGCTCATTACCAATGCAATCCTGGAAAGACTATTTAATCTTTCAGGAATCAATTCTGTCCCACAACACCAGGATGAGGTCCAAGGGTGAAATATGGCCATTGATGGTCTCTGAGAAAAAGCCTCAGAACGGTGACTATACATGTTCCCTGGGCATGGTGAAGTGCGTAAACGTATTTAAGATTCTAATGACTCGTATAAATTTTTTTTCTAACTTTTATTTCACCTACACGATAAAACTTGCTTAAACTGAAGAAATTCTTTGAATATTAAAAGTTCTTTATTACCAAGTGTAGTAAGTAGAACATAATTAATTTCAAGCCCCAAAATGAGAACAGCTAAAGTTAGAGCTCTGCAATGCAGGAGATCCAGGTTTGATCCCTGGGCTGGGAAGTACTGTGGAGAAGAAAATGGCTACCCACTCTAGTATTCTTGCCTGGAGAATCCCACGGACAGAGGAGTCTGATGGGTGACTGTCAGACACGACGGAGTGATTTTCACTTCACTTCAAAACAAGAGCAAAAATTTCAAACTAATTCTTCCATAATTTGAAAGTGACTTTGGCATAGACTTCTATCTCTATAGTTTGAAATAAAAAGAAATATTTCTCAATACAATATCAATACTTAAGTTGAAAGGGTCTCTAACATAGATTTCTATCTATGTAGTTGAAAATAACAGGAAATGATACTCAAATATTAATATCAAAACTGTAACATTACATTAAGTGATCAAATATTCATGGATTTCATTGATCAAATATACAATGGAGAACTCTAATCTTGGTCTGATGCAACTAATTTTAATTTTAACTGTGGACATGCAGCCATAGGATCTAATCTGCAATCATTAAAGAGTATATTAGCCAACATTATGCAATAGACTAACTTGTACCTCTTTTGTTGCCTCTTATGCTAGGAAATAACTCTGGATTATGTAGTAACCTTCATTTTCACTAAGATTCATTTGAGTATTTAGAATTCCATTGTAACCATGACTGTACTTGCAAATTGGGCCACAAAATTCCTGAAAAATGTAACAGTCAGCTCTTGTGAGCTGGCATGACATGACTGAGGTTCAACACATACTATAGTTGCAACAAGCAACTTTGCTATCGTTCACAGACTGCTAAGTTTAGAAGACTGCAAGTCTTAATGATATTCAGGAGAAGGGTGTATGGAGAGAGCTTTCCTACTTAACTAGTTGTCTTAAAGATTCTAACAACACACAACTAGAAATGTCATTGAGACAGAGTTGACCATCAGAGTGTGTCCTGACATTCCCTTCTGGCCTGAAGAGTTTCTATTGAAAGGTCAGCTGTTATCCTTACAGGAATCTCTTTTTGTCTTATTTGTTGTTTTTTCCTTGCTGCTTTAATATTTGTTCTTTGTGTTTTCTCTTTGATAACTTGATTAATATGTGTCTTGCAGTGTTTTGCCTTGTGTTTATCCTGTTTGGGATTCTCTGGGTTTCTTGGACTTGGGTGGCTATTTCCTTCCCAATTGTAGGGAACTTTTCAACTATTATCTCCTCGAGTATTTGTCATGGCCTTTCTTTTTGTCTTCTTCTTCTGGGACTTCTATAATTCGAATGTTGGGGCTTTTGACATTGTCTCAGAGGTCTCTGAGGTTTTCTTCACTTCTTTTAATTATTTCTTTTTTCCTCTATGCTTCATTTATTTCCATCATTTTATCTTCCACCTCACTTATCCTATCTTCTGCCTCAGTTATTCTACTGTTGGTTCCCTCCAGAGTGTTTTTGATCTCAGTTATTGCATTATTCACTATTGACTGACTCTTTTTTAATTTATTCTAGGTCTTTGTTAAACATTTCTTGCATCTTCTCAATCCTTGTCTCCAGGCTATTTATCTGTAAATCCATTTTGTTTTCAGGATTTTGGATCATTTTTACTATCATTATTCTGAATTCTTTTTCAGGTAGACTCCCTATCTCTTCCTCTTTTGTTTGGTTTGATAGGCATTTACCATGTTCCTTTACAAACTGCTGAATATTTCTCTGCCTTTTCATCTTGTTTAGATTGCTGTGTTTGGGGTGGCCTTCTGTATGCTGGAAGTTTGTGGTTCCTCTTTATTGTGGAGGTTCCTCCCTTTGGGTGGGGTTGGATGAGTGGCTTATCAAGGTTTCCTGGTTAGGGAAGCTTGCTTTGGTGTTCTGGTGGGTGGAGCTTGATCTCTTCTCTCTGGAGTGCAATGAAGTGTCCAGTAGTGATTTAGAGCAGGAGGAGAAGGGGACGACAGAGGATGAGATGGCTCAATGGCCAACTCAATGGATATGGGTTTGGGTGGACTCTGGGAGTTGGTCATGGACAGGGAGGCCTGGCATGTTACAGTTCATGGGGTTGCAAAGAGTCGGACACGACTGAGCGACTGAACTGAACTGAACTGATGGGTTTGGTGCGACTTTGGGCAGCCTGTATATTAATGTTCAGGGCTATGTTCCTGCATTACTGGAGAATTAGTATGGTATGTCTTGCTCTGCAGCTCGTTGGCTCTTGGGTGGGTCTTGGTTTCAGGGTAGGTATGGAGACTTTTGGATGAGCTCTTTTCTATCACTGTTCCCTGGAGTCAGGAGTTCTCTGGAGTTCTCAGGCTTTGGCTTTATGCCTCCTGCCTCTGGTTTTCAGTCTTATTCTTACAGTATCTTCAAGACTTCTTCATCCATATGACACTGAAGATAAAACATCTCCTTTTGAAGACAATGGGCTGCTTTTCTGGGTGCCTGGTGTCCTCTGCCAGCATTCGGAAGTTGTTTTGTAGAATTTGCTCAGCGTTCAAATGATCTTTCGATGAATTTGTTGGGGAGAAAGTGGTCTCCCCTTCATATTCCTTCGCCATCTTAGGATCGCCCCCTTCTTTTAACTGTTTTTGTTTGCTTTCCCACATTCTCCTTTCTATGATTCAAGTTATTCTTTGACTAAAATATATCACAGGCAAAAAGCAGGCCAAAAACAGGGTGGGTGAGGCAAGGAACAGAGGGTCCTGTTCCGTCTCAAGGATTAGTGTGGTTTTGAAATTTCCACATCGTTCCCACACCCATTCATTTCATAAGGGTTCATGAAAACACCAGGGATGGATTTCTAGAATGTCAACAAAGTGGACAGGAAGAGATAGAGTTGGGAAGAATTCTGAGTCTCAGACCCGCCATGACCTTCTGCGATGTGCCATGAAAGACTGCATCTCACAGGGGGATGCCTAAGGTCTCGGCTGAATGATTAGCTGTCCTCTGAACTGGAATGTGAAAATATGTTAACTGTGTGGACTCTACCGCCACGGACACATCTGAAGACCTGTGTGCACACTCGTGCACGTCTGTCAAAAACTAACTGGAGAGCAGGGTTTAGGTGACGGTGGAAGGCAGTGGTGTTGGTGAGACTTACCGATCACTACAGGCATGAGCCAGGTGACACTCTATAACTTATAAAGGATTCTAACGCACACGTCTTCCGCCCTGTTTGCTATGAAATGCAGGCAAATTACAGTTTCGCTGAAGAAGAACTTCAGAAGTATCAGGAGCTGAACTAACAAAGGGGGATTCCAATTGAAAATATAGATAATGTCATCAAAAAAGGTAAAGCCCCAGAAGACAACAGGTATCTGAAATGAAAATGTATCACTTGGACAATCAATTCAAATTTCCTATTGGTAGAGACATCTTTGATAAAACCTGTTTTTAAGCAATCCTTTGAAATACAGGCATGTCAATCATCATTTATCCCCTTACTGATTCTCTTTCACAGACAACTGTCCTACATAACAAGAGCGAACAGCACTTGGATAAGTAGAAATATGACATATATAGCACAGTTTTTTTTTTCTCAATAGGTTAACACTTTGGGGTTGGTGGGGTTTAGTGTTTTAAGAATTGGATACATACACAAAGGAATATTACTCAGCCACGAAAAAGAATGAAATAATCCATTTGCAGCAACATGGACGGATTTAGAAAAGCTGTTATTAAGTAAGGCAAGTCATAAAGAGAAAGGCAAATATCATATGATATAACTTTCATGTGGAATCTAAAATATGATTCAAATGAACCATTAATAAAACAGAAACAGAGTGCCAAACACAGATAATATTAATGATTACCAAAGGGGAAGAGGAAATGGGTAAATTAGAAGTCTGAGATGAGCAGAAACACACTAAAATATGTAAAATAAACAAGGAAGACCAACTGGAAAGAACAGAGAACTACACTCAGTGACTTACAAGAAGACGAATGAAAACAGGTTTACTTTTACCTTCACATATACGAAACTAAGGGCTTCCCAGGTGACTCAGCGTTCTAGAATCTGCCTGCCAATGTAGGAGACACAGGATACGTGGGTTTATCCCTGGCTTGGGAAGATCCTTGGAGTAGGAAATGGTACCCCACACCAGTAAACGTGCCTGGAAAATCCCATGGATGGAGGAGCCTGGTGGGCTGCAGTCCGTGGGGTCGCTAAGAGTCGGACATGAATGAGCAACTTCATTTTCACTTTTCACTTTCACGCATTGGAGAAGGAAATGGCTACCCACTCCAGTGTTCTTGCCTGGAGAATCCCACAAACATGGGAGCCTGGTGGGCTGCCGTCTATGGGGTCGCACAGAGTCGGACACAATGGAAGCGATTTAGCAGCGGCAAGGCTGCATATTGTCACCTTGCTTGTTTAACTTATATGCAGAGTACATCATGAGGAACGCTGGGCTGGAAGAAGCACAAGCTGGAATCAAGGTTGCTGGGAGAAATATCAATAACCTCAGATATGCAGATGACACCACCCTTATGGCAGAAAGTGAAGAGGAACTAAAAACCTTCTTGATGAAAGTGAAAGAGGAGAGTGAAAAGGTTGGCTTGAAGCTCAACATTCAGAAAACGAAGATCATGGCATCTGGTCCCATCACTTCATGGGAAATAGATGGAAAAACAGTGGAAACAGTGTCAGACTTTATATTTTTGGGCTCCAAAATCACTGCAGATGATGATTGCAGCCATGAAATTAAAAGACGCTTACGTCGAAGAATTGATGCTTTTGAACTGTGGTGTTGGAGAAGACTCTTGAGAGTCCCTTGTACCGCCAGGAGATCCAACCAGTCCATTCTAAGGGAGATCAATCCTGGGAGTTCATTGGAAGGACTGATGCTAAAGCTGAAACTGCAATACTTTGGCCACCTCATGCGATGAGTTGACTCCCTGGAAAAGACTCTGATACTGGGAAAGGTTGGGGCGGGAGGAGAAGGGGACGACCGAGAGTGAGATGGCTGGATGGCATCACCGACTCTGTGGACATGAGTTTGAGTGTACTCCGGGAGTTGGTGATGGACAGGGAGGCCTGGCGTGCTGTGATTCATGGGGTGGCGGAGAGTCGGACACGACTGAGCGACTGAACTTAACTGAACTGAACTCCTTGGAAGGAACGTTATGACCAACCTAGAAAGTATATGCAGAGACATTACTTTGCCAAAAAAGGTCCGTCTAGTCAAGGCTATGGTTTTTCCCGTGGTCATGTACGGATGTGAGAGTTGGACTGTGAAGAAAGCTGATCGCCGAAGAATTGATGCTTTTGAACTGTGGTGTTGGAGAAGACTCTTGAGAGTCCCTTGGACTGCAAGGAGATCCAACCGGTCCATTCTAAAGGAGATCAATCCTGGGTGTTCATTGGAAGGACTGATGCTAAGGCTGAAACTGCAATACTTTGGCCACCTCATGCGACGAGTTGACTCACTGGGAAAGACTCTGAAGCTGGGAAAGGTTGGGGGCGGGAGGAGAAGGGGACGACCGAGATTGAGATGGCTGGATGGCATCACCGACTCTGTGGACATGAGTTTGAGTGTACTCCGGGAGTTGGTGATGGACAGGGAGGCCTGGCGTGCTGTGATTCATGGGGTCGCGGAGAGTCGGACACGACTGAGTGACTGAACTGAACTGAACTGAACAGTCAGACAGCTTAATCTGAGCTATCCTAAGTGGAACCTGAAAACAAGTCAATGATAGTGTTAAGCAGCGTTCATCTCCTGTTGGGTTGCAGGACGTGGTAAGAATGTTGCAGAATGCAGTTTTACATGGATTCCAGGGGGCGCAGTGGTAAAAAAAAAAAAAAAAAAATACACCTAACGATGAAGGAGATGCAAGAGATTCAGGTTCGATCAATGGGTCAAGAAGATGCCCTGGAGAAGGAAATGGAAACCCACTCCAGTGTTCTTGCTTGGAGAATCCCATGGACAGAGGGGCCAGGCAGGCTACAGTCCATGGAGTCGCAAGATCAGACACAATTTAACAACTGAGTGCGCACACACACAAAAAAAGTGAACAGTGTTTACTAAAGAAGGAGCCCTGATGGTGTTTACAATGCACGGGGTCTGTGGTGTCCGACCGGGGCGGGGAGCTACGCTGCAACTCAGACCCCAGAAGTAGAGGCCTTGCTGCTGATGAAGGTGCTGAGATAACTAAAGCTCTGCATAAAAGTTCCTCATCAGATATTTTTCAAAATAATAGTCACTTATTGGTGCCAACTAATGGGGAAAAAAGGCGCATCTAGGGTATCCCATCGGCCAAGTCACTCGACCAGATAGAGACCAGGAAACATGTTTAAAGGAGATGCAAACAATGAAGCAGCCGTAGAATACTCTGGAGAACTCTGGTAGGCTCCTGAGAATGTGGAAGGCTGGATGCACGTGAAATGCTGTGGAAAGACAGAATAGGGCGCTGGTCATGTACCGTGCCGGGGCTCACTCTAAGCCACATGCACTTTGAATACATATTACAACCACACACGGTTCTCCAAGGTCAAGGTATTTGTGTCCTTTGATTGGAGTTGTTGACAGAAAATGGAACAATAGTGGTTGATGACTAAGGTATACCCACTTCATGGATCACTGCCTTGTGTGGTGAAGGGGCTGGCATAACTCAGGAAAGCTAGGAGCCATTTGGTACAGGGTCACCCTAGACATATTTGTCATAGTGAAGAGTTCTGACAGAACGTGATCCACTGGAGGAATGAGTGGCAAACCACGTCAGTATTCTTGCTGTAAGAAAACCACGAACTGTATAAAAAGGCAGACAGATATGACACTGAACGATGAGCCCCCCTGGTTGGAAGGTGTCCAATATTGCCACTGGGGAAGACCGGAGGGCAACTGCTAATAGCCCGGGAAGGAATGAAGCTATGCTCACTCAGGTCTCATCCAAGGAAGCCACCAACAACAAGAATTAAAACTAAGAAAGAAAAAATTGAGCAGAGGGACTTCTCTACGGGTCCAATGGTTCAGAATCCACCTGCCAACACAGGGGACACAGACTGAATTCCCTGTCGGCAAAGCTCCCATATGCTGTCAGTTCAGTTCAGTCGCTCAGTCATGTCCGACTCTTTGCGACCCCATGAATCACAGCAGGCCTCCCTGTCCATCACCAACTCCCAGAGTTCACTCAAACTCACGTCCATCAAATCGGTGATGCCATCCAGCCATCTCATTCTCCGTCGTCCCCTTCTCCTCCTGCCCCCAATTCCTCCCAGCATCAGAGTCTTTCCCAGTGAGTCAACTCTTCGCATGAGGTGGCAAAGTATTGGAGTTTCAGCCTTAGCATCAGTCCTTCCAATGAACACCCAGGACTGATACCTTTAGGATGGACTGGTTGGATCTCCTTGTAGTCCAAGGGACTCTCAAGAGTCTTCTCCAACACCGCAGTTCAAAAGCATCAATGCCTTGGCGCTCAGCTTTCTTTATGGTCCAACTCTCACATCCATACATGACCACTGGAAAAACCATAGCCTTGACTAGACGGACCTTTGTTATCAAAGTAATGTCTCTGCTTTTTAATATGCTATCTAGGTTGGTCATAATTTTCCTTCCAAGGAGGAAGTGTCTTTTAATTTCATGGCTGCAATCAACATCCACAGTGATTTTGGAGCCCAAAAATAAAGTCTGACACTGTTTCCACTGTTTCCCCATCTATTTCCCATGAAGTGATGGGACCAGATGCCATGATCTTAATGTTGAGCTTTAAGCCGACTTTTTCACTCTCCTCTTTCACTTTCATTAAGAGGCTCTTTAGTTCTTCTTCACTTTCTGCCATAAGGGTGGTGTCATCTGCATATCTGAGGTTATTGATATTTCTCCTGGCAATCTTGATTCCAGCTTGTGCTTCCTCCAGCCCAGTGTTCCTCATGATGTACTCTGCATATAAGTTAAATAAGCAGGGTGACAATATACAGCCTTGACGTACTCCTTTTCCTATTTGGAACCAGTCTGTTGTTCCATGTCCAGTTCTAACTATAGTCCTATTAGTCATAGTCAAAATGCTGTTCATTACATCTTTCTATAAACCATAGGAGGTCTTCAGGTAATTATCACTAAACAGAAAAATGCATACCAAAAAAAAAAAACAGTAGAATTTCAGTCAATTAAAGTATTATGTTTGATATTGATATCTGCTTCTGTTGAGAACTCTGTACCCAGCATTTATCCAGTGATAATTTATTTTGGCTGCAAAATGTAACAAAACCAATGTCGTGCTATTATAGATATTCTTTGTGAAAATCAACAGAAACATACAATATTCTAATGATTCATAAATGGATGAGAAATTCTATTTTCACAAGCTTCTGAAACATGAACACTTTATTTAGGACACAAACTTGCTGAAGGCTAGTCATATGATCTTCATGTTCCAACTATCTTTAACCTTGTCAAAAAAAATAAAGGCACCAAGAATGGGGAAACACAAGCCAAGGCACAAACAAAACTGCTCCTGTGGAAGGGACAGACAGATAGATTGTGGATATACTTTAAAAATGTGGTGTTGGGGGAGACTCTTGAGAGTCCCTTGGGCTGCAAAGAGATCCAATCAGTCCATTCTAAAGAAGATCAGTCCTGGGTATTCATTGGAAGGACTGATGTTGAAGCTGAAACTCCAGTACTTTGGCCACCTGATGCAAAGAGCTGACTCATTGGAAAAGACCCTGATGCTGGGAAAGATTGAGGGCATGAGCAGAAGGGGATGACAGATGATGAGATGGCTGGATGGCATCACCAACTCAATGGACATGGGGTTGGTTGGACTCCGGGAGTTGGTGATGGACAGGGAGGCTTGGCGTGCTGCAGTTCATGGGGTCGCAAAGAGTCAGACACGACTGAGCGACTGAACTGAACTGAATATTTACAAAAGATATTCAGTAGAAAATAATAATCGTATTGAGAAGACTGTTGGAGAAATTGGGAATTCACATGCCAAATGGAAAAAAAAAAAAAAGACAAGCTTCAACTCCTTCATTGCTCCTTGTTTTACAACTGACACAGGGAGACTCGTAGACCTATATGTAAGACCGAAAGCAAGAAAGACTCTATAGGTAAAAACACAGGTGGATACTCTGTGACCAAGATTAGGTGTTTACTGATTAGAATGTATGCCAACCAAGATCCCACACTGGAAACAGTACACTAGTAACTAAGCCTCAATCAAAATATTTACATCTTTGAGAGACATCCTTAAGAAAGCACAAGAGAAGCCGGTGAGCGGGGAAAAATACTGGCACATCTCCATCTGAAAAAGGACTTGATCCAGACTATATTGAAAACCTACAAATTTCAAGCAAACAAACATAATTCACTCAGGAATGAACAAACGATTTGCAGAGACACTTGACAGAGAAAACAGACAAATGGCAAGCCCACCGCTTGATTCATTCAGGAAATGAAAGTTCCTACTGTAACTGGATACCATCACACACTTAATACAATCTCTGAAATGAAAAACAGCTGACCATACTGAGTCCTGGCAAGGATGGAGCAATGGAAATTCTCATCTCCTGTTGGCAGGAATCGAAAATAAGAAGGCACTGAGATCCAGCAGTTCCACACCTAAGTCTACCCACAAGACAACATGGCTCACTTCTTTACAAAGACTGGTCTATGAACATGTATCCATCGACATTGGAATGGATAAAAATGGGACATATCCTGATGATACTATGCAGGGGCAATGGGAACAGAGTCTATAAAAATATACAGATGTTTATTCAAACAAATATGCTGTGGAAAAGAAGTCGGAAACACACACTCAGGAGGAGTGGAATAAGAAGAACACAGTACTATGCATAAAATAAATAATAGACAAAGATTATTTGAAAAATAAAGATTATTCAACATAGGGGAGGAAAGCCAATACTTTTATAACTTCAAAAGGAGAAATTATGAATACCTAAATGGTACACCTGTAACAAAAAAAAAAATATTGTACATCAGCTGTACTTCAATTTTAACATATAAAAACATAGACCCCTTGGAGGAATTCCCTGAAAACTCATTCCTAGTAGAGACACCACATATTTTACCTTCTGAGACAGGACAGGGCCATCTTTAGTTTTACAAAATAAACTTAAACAGACCTCTTCAATGTGAAAGGAATAACACAGGAGGTGTATATAAGAAGCACAGAATGCCAAAAAGCTCAGCTGCCAACCAGGATGTCCGAAGACAATATCTATGTATTCAAGATATTAAGATCAACCACTGTTTGATCAATATGGATTCTGCCAAGAGATGTATCCTATAAAACGTGAAACCAATTCACAAGCTCTCCAACAACCAGGACATCCTCAGCTTCTCTAGCAGAAGGACAACAAGAGTCCCAAGATGAAGGTTGTGTTCGTGACTCTCGTCTTTGGTCTGGTTTGTGTGGCCCAGGAAACTGCAACTGAGATAGACCACTCAAAGGTACTCAGAATGAGTTAATCTGCTAGAAGGTCTTGCCTGTTTTCCTGGGCAAGTGTGTGTGTAGAGGTTATATGTCGGAGGTTGTGTGTGCACACGACAGAGATATTCTTGTTTAATATGTACGACCAGACTGTACACATATCATGGTTGACGTATCTACATGAACGCAATACAACGCTCTATCTGCTCTTGGTATTTTTCTTGGAATCTTTCTTCTTGTCTGTACGTAAAACAAAACAACAAGAACCTAACATGCAAACATTCAGAAAGTTATGAACTGTCACAGTTTTTACTAGCATTGTTTTAGTGATGACAAAAAACTCCAAATTCTGTGTAAAAACGCTAAATACTACGCTTTCTGTTCCAACATATATCATGATGTCATGTCATGTAATTCAGCAAGGCAGGAAGTAGAACTCTTCTTTGCTTCAGATAGTTCAGTTGCTCAGTCGTGTCCAACTCTTTGCGACCCAATGGACTGCAGCACAGCCAGCTTCCCTGTCCATCACCAACTCCTGGAGTTTACTCAAACCCATGTCCATCGAGTCGGTGATACCATCCCACCATCTCGTCCTCTGTCATCCCCTTCTCCTCCTGCCTTCAATCTTGCCCAGCATCACGGTCTTTTCCAATGAGTCAGTTCTTCACATAATGTGGTGAAAGTATTGGGGTTTCAGCTTCAGCATCAGTCCTTCCAATGAATATTTAGGACTGGTTTCCTTTAGGAAGGACTGGTTGGATCTCCTTGTATTCCAAGGGACTGTCAAGAGTCTTCTCCATTACCACAGTTCAAAAGCATCAATTCTTCAGTGCTCAGCTTTCTTTCTATAGACCAACTCTCACATCCATCCATACTACTGGAGAAAAGATAGTTTTGACTAGACGGACCTTTGTTGGCAAAGTAATGTCTCTGCTTTTTAATATGCTATCTATTGGTCATTACTTTTCTTTCAAGGATCAAGCATCTTTTAATTTATTAATCTTCTTTGCTTCACTTCAGTAGCTCAGTCGTGTCTGATCTTTGCAATCCCATGAACCGCAGCAAGCCAGACCTCCCTGTCCATCAGCATCTCCCGGAATTCACCCAAACCAATGTCCTTCAGGTCGGTGATGCCATCCAACCATCTCATCCTCTGTTGTCCCCTTCCCCTCCTGCCCTCAATCTTTCTCAGCATCAGAGTCTCTTCAAATGAGTCAGCTCTTCACATCAGGTGGCCAAAGTATTCGAGTTTCAGCTTCAACATCAGTCCTTCCAATGAACACCCAGGACGGATCTCCTTTAGGATGGACTGGTTGGCTCTCCTTACAGTTCAAGGGACTCTCAAGAGTCTTCTCCCACACCACTGTTCAAAAGCATCAATTCTTCGGTGCTCACCTTTCTTTACAGTCCAACTCTCACATCCATACATGACATCTGGAAAAACCAGAGCCTTGAATAGACGGACATTTGTTGGCAAAGTAATGTCTCTGCTTTTTAATATGCTGTCTAGGTTGGTCATAACTTTCCTTCCAAGGAGTAAGCGGCTTTTAATTTCATGGCTGCAATCAGCATCTGCAGTGATTTTGGAGCCCAGAAAAATAAAGTCAGCCACTTTTTCCACTGTTTCCACATTTATTTGCCATGAAGTAATGGGACCGGATGCTACGATTTTAGTTTTCTGAATGTTGAGCTTTAAGCCAACTTTTTCATTCTCCTCTTTAACTGTCATCAAGAGGCTCTTTAGTTCTTCTTCACTTTCTGCCATAAGGGTAGTGTCATCTGCATATCTGAGGTTACTGATATTTCTCCCAGAAATCTTGATTCTAGCTGTGCTTCCTCCAGACCAGCGTTTCTCATGATGTACTCTGCATATAAGTGAAATAAGCAGGGGGACAATATACAATCTTGACGTACTCCTTTTCCTGTTTGGAACCAGTCCGTTGTTCCATGTACAGTTCTAACTGTTGCTTTCTGACCTTCATACTGGTTTCTCAAGAAGAAGGTCAGGTGGTCTGGTATTCCCATCTCTTGAAGAATTTTCCACAGTTTATTGTGATCCCCACTGTCAAAGGCTTTGGCATGGACAATAAAGGAGAAATAGATGTTTTTCTGGAACTCTCTTGCTTTTTCGATGATCCAGAGGATGTTGGCAATTTGATCTCTGGTTCCTCTGCCTTTTCTAAAACCAGCTTGGACATCTGGAAGTTCATGGTTCAGCTGAAGCCTGGCTTGGAGAATTTTAAGCATTACTTTACTAGCGTGTGAGATGAATGCAATTGTGCAGTAGTTTCAGTATTCTTTGGCACTGGAATGAAAACTGACCCTTTCCAGTCGTGTGCTTAATAAGATTCAATTTACTTCTCTTCTGTGGTAAATGCAAAGCCAAGATAGTGTTGTGTATTGGTGATGAACCAGAAAAGATACTGACTGACGTTAATGGACACTTTCCTTGTTAGGTTACAGGACAGTGGCGCACCATTTACGCAGCTGCAGATAACAAGGAGAAGATTGTGGAAGGGGGCCCACTGAGGTGTTACTATCGTCAGATTGAATGTATTGACAACTGTGAATACCTCTCCCTTACATTTTATGCCAAGTAAGCACAACCTGACCCAACTGAGAACAAGGAGTCTCTTGGCTTCTGACATGGGGTCCAGGCTCCAATGTGCAGTCAGAGGCGTGAGTCCTGGCTGTGAAGCTGGGTGTGCGAACTCTATTCACGGAAGGACGTCCTCAAGCCCTGGGGAGTGAAAGGTGAGGAAGGAATGTCTTGTCTGTTTGGTTTTCAGGGAAGACGGGAGATGCGAGAAATTCACAGAAGTGCTACAGAGACAAGAAGCAGATGTTTACATCATAGAATGTGAGTATTCCAGCTTTTCAGATGAGCAGTCTTCCAGAAAACCATGGAACATGTTCAGATGGATAGTCTCGGTTCCATTCAAGAGAACTAGATGTCTGGATGGGTTGACCATTTCCTCTACTGATTACCAATGCAACCTTGGAAAAGCGATTTAATTTTTCACCAATCAATTCTGCCCCACAACACCAGGATGAGGTCCCAGGTTGGAATGTGGCCATTCATGGTCTCTGAGAAAAATACCCAGAACATTGACTCCTCGTGTTCCTTGGGCATGGAGAAGTGTGTAGACTTACTTAGGATTGGAACAACTCTCTCAATTCTGTTTTCTTTTATTTGACCTACATAATCAAATTTGCAGAAACTAAAGAAATTCTTTAAATATTCAAAGTTCTTCATTAGCAAGTTTAGAAAGTAGAACATGATTAACTTAAAGCCCAAAAATGACAACAGCTAAAGTAAGAGCCCAAAGGTTTAAACTAATTTTTACAGACTGAAAGGGACTTTACCATAGACTTCTATCTCTATAGCTTAAAATAAGGAGAAAGAATTCTCAAATACAAATATCAATATATAATTTGAAAGGGGCATTAACAGAGATTCTATCTCTGTAGTTGAAAATAACAGAAAATTATTCTCAAATATTAATATCAATACTGTAATATATTAAGTGTTCAAGTGTCCATATATTTCACTTTCATGGAGAAAACGTAATGGAGGATTCTAATCTCTGTCTGGTGAATCTTTTCTAATTGCAACTGTAGATGCACAGCCACAGGATCTAATCTGCAAACACTGCAGAGAATATATGTTGAACATTTTGCATCAGACTAATTTGTACGTCTTTTTTTAGCTCTTCCACTAGGAAATAACTCTGGACTGGGCATTACCTTTTATTTTACTATGATTGATTCAAATTATTAGAATTCCTTTCTAACCATTATTGCACCTCCATACTGGGTCACAATTCCTGAAAATTTAACAGTCAGGTTTTGGGATCTGGTTTGAGATGGCTGAGGTTCAACACCTCCTACAGCTGCAATAAGAAACTTTGCCTCGTGCACAGACTGCTCAGTCTAGAAGACTGGAAGCCTTAATTATCTTCAGAAGAAGGGGTGTGGAGAAAGCTTTCCTAGCTCACTAGCTGTCTTAACTGGTTCTAGAAACACACAACTAGAAATGTCAGTGAGATAAGGTTCATCATCCGAGGGAAGACAGATGATAGCATGTGAGGAAAAATGCACTCAAATGAAAAGAAAAGGAGTTCGTCATATTGAGGCTTGATTTTCTCTTTTTCTGTCACAGTCGCGGGTACAAATGTTTTTCAAATCATTCATGTATCAGACAACATGCTGGTAACTTATTTTGAAAACGATGATGGAGAGAAGATCACAAAAATAACTGAAGGTGTTGGTACGTACTGTCGTTTGTCCAATACAAAGCAGATATGTTCATATGATCAGTATTTTCATACTAATTTGAGAAGGACACACATACCTTATATTATGGCTTCACTGCTGCTCAGACAGGAAAGAACCCACCTGCAATGTACGACACTTGGATTCTCTCCCAGGGTCAAGAAATCCCTGGAGGAGAGCATGGGAATCCACTCCAGTATTCTTGCTTGGAGAATCCCATGGACAGAGGAGGCTGGCAGGAAAGAGTTCATGGGATCAGAAAGAGTCAGATAGGACTGAGCAACTAACCACAGCACCTCATAGGAAGAACCCTGGGACAGACGTGTGTTCACACGGAGAATTCAGACTTCACGTGAAACGAGGCAGGGATTTAGAAAGTTTGCTAGAAAAATGAGGAGATGTATCCACTGGGACTTCTATCAGATGGCATTTTTAAATAGGAGATACTCTTGTCCCAGATTCCAATGAGATATTCCAGGAAGCTCCATGACTTTCTCGCCAAGGATCACACAACAGAGTTGCCAGGTCCTGATGCCAAAGTGAACCAAGCTTAAATCTGAGTTTAGCTGACGCACAGGTCCTGGCCACGGCTGCATTCTTCTCTACAACAACGCTTTCTTCTTCCTCACAATATTTAAAATACTGCCTGAACCTGAACGCAAAGCTCTGCAAATACCTCTCTATGATACTGAATCCTGTAGAAGAAGTGTGGACAGGCATGTCAGTCATTCTGCCATCCACGCAGTCCCCTGGTTCTCTGACATCCCTTTATCCTTTCTGCTATTTTATGGACATTGGAGGTGGATGGCTGTTCTGTCTTGTATTTGAGGATGACAAAGCCTGAAAAAATACCTGAGAAGTGTGTGCAATGTTGTTACCAAAAGCGGGTTCCTGCTGCCCTCCTTTCAAAAGCCAACTAAGAGCCCAGCTTCATAGGAAGCAATGTCTGCTTCGTTCATATGCCAACAACTAGGTGGGAGAGTGGATTTCTGTCCAAACGCTGACTAAACAACCCCACAACTGGCAACCAGTGGGGCAAGAGCTTTTACAGACAGAGGGAGGGGGCTCCTTGCAAAAACAGCAGTCAGATCTGACAGTCATTTTGAAGTTAACCATGAGCGGTTGACCAGCGTTATCCTGATGTATTCACTACAGTTAATCTTCAGTTCCAGGACCGCTATGTTCCCATCTCCTGGACGTCAGTTCTCTAAACGGTGGCAGCTTCTGTCATGGCTGCAGTCTGGTCATCATGTAGTAAACTTGTCTACTGGGTGGGGGTTTCAGTGTGTATAAAACAGCGCACAGGGTATGACCCAGAATAATATCTATTGCCCTTGCGGAGGATCTGCAGGTCCTTATCTTTGCTTCATGACTACATTATTATTTCATCTATTTGTCTTTTTTCCTTTGCTATCTGACATTCTCAATTCTCTGATTAAACTTATTCTTTGACTAAAATATTTCACAGACAAAAGGCAGGCTGAACACATCAGGGGTGGGGTAAGGAACATACATACGATCCTGAACCATCTCAATGGGATCAGAGTGCTTGTGATAATTCCAAATAATAACCCTCTACTTTCATTTCATGAGGGTTCCTGAAAACCCCAGGGATGGAATTCTAGAATGTACACAAAGCGAACAGAAAGAGTTAGAGTTGGGAGGAATTCTGAGGCTCAGACTCGCCATGAACTTCTTCAATGGACCATGAAGAGTTGCATCTCACTGGGGCATGCTTAAGCTCACAGTTGAATGACCTGCAGCTCACTAAGTAGTTGTGAGAAGAGGAACGTGGTGACTTGCTAGCTATGTGGACTCTGCCCCATGGAAAAATATGAAGACCTGTGTGCACACTCGGGCACAGCTATGGAAAGCTACCTGCAGAGCAGGGTTTAGGCGATGGTGGAGGCAATGGTGTTGGTGAGTCTTACTGGACGCTACAGGTATGAGCCGGCTGACACTCTATAACCTATAAACGATTCTAATACACACCTCTTCTGCCCTGTTTGCTATGAAATCCAGGCAGAGGAGACAGCTTCACTCAAGAAGAACTTCAGAAGTATCAGGAACTGAACAGTGAAAGGGGGATTCCAAATGAAAACATAGATAATGTCATCGAAACAGGTAAAGCCCCAGAGGACAGCAGGTATCCGAAATGAAAACACATCAGTAGGACATTGAAGTCACATTTCCCTTTCACAGAGACATCTCTTACAAAAGCTGCTTTGAAATAACCCCTTGACATAGAGGCATGTCAGTGGTCATCTGTCCCCTTGTTCTTTCTCTTTCAGACAACTGTCCTCCATGAGAACAGAGAGCATCAGCTGGGTGAGTAGACATGTGACAAATGACAAGGCTGTTTCCTTTCTGTAGGTTAACACTTTGGGGGAGGGTTTTTTAACTGCTTTAAGAGTGGGATACATACACAATGTCATATTACCCCGTCACGAAAAAGAATGAAGTAACGCCGCGTGCAGCAACATGGATGGACCTAGACATGATCTTACTGAGCGAAGTAAGTCAGAAAGAGAAACGCAAATATATGCTATCACGTCTATGTGGAGTCTAAAGTATGATGCAAATGAACCATTATTATTGGGGGTTGGTGCACTGGGATGAACCAGAGGGATGGTATGGGAGGCAGGTGGGAGGGGATTTCAAGATGGGGAACACGTGTGCACCCAAGGCAGATTCATGTCAATGTATGGCAAAATCAATACAATATTGTAAAATTTAAAAAAAAAAAGAAATAAAAGAGATCAATAAAGATAAATAATAATAATAATAAACCAGAAACAGACTCTCAAACATGGATAAAATTAATGGTAACCAAAGGGGAAGCAGGCAAATGGTAAATTAGGAGTTTCAGATGACCAGATGCACACTAAAATATATGAAATAAACAAAAAAAGATCTACTGGATAGCACAGAGAACAACACTCAGTGGCTTCTAATAACATAAAAGAAGAAGAATTTATTAAAAAGGTATACATTTACCTGCATATAAATATATATAGATAGATAGATAGACATTGATATATATATATATATATTTATAAATGAGGGCTTCCAAGGTGACTCAGAGGTCAAGAAACTGCCTGCCAATGCAGGAAACACAGGAGAGGTGGGTTTTATCCCTGGGTCAGGAAGATCACTTGGAGTAGGAAATGGAAACCCCATCCAGTATTCTTGCCTGGAAAATGCAATGAACAGAGGAGTCTGCCAAGATATACTCCATAGGACACAAAGTTTAAGACACATCTGAGTGACTCAGCAATAACAAAGTTATAAATGAATCATTTTCCACTATACCTGAAACTAATACGACATTGCACATCAACTCTACGTCAATAAAAATCAATTTTAATAAAGAATGGGAATAAAAAACACTTCACATTGCCACGTGCCAAAGGCTCAGACTTCCTTAAGTCTTTGGATTCAGTATCTAAAGACTGACACGGTCTAGACTCCACAGTGAGATGCTTTCAGGACAAAGGAGTCTGTGTGAAGCCCTGAGCTGTGAGTTATGATGATCTCTGGGGAATCCCACTGTGAATGAAGGACCTTGCAGCCACAACACATTCATGATGATACATGAGACTGCAGAAGATGTAACTGGCACATTTCACATAGTTTATAATCTCCTACATTTCAGAGCTGTCAATACGTAACTTACTACCTCTCAACGTAAGACCTGATACTAGACTAATTCACAACAATTTTCCCCAGGTGGTAATTCTATGCAACGCCACAGGGGTACACACAGATGAACTTCTGTGAAACGCATATTGTAGGAAAATTTTCCACTGTTTCCAACAAAAACTGCTTCTGTTTTATCATTCCTGCTCTGGGCAATATCATATTAACCTTAGGCAACTCAACAATGTTTTACTTTCCTTTCAGGCTTAAGAATACGAGCAGCATCGAAGCAGTAATATGTCCCAAAAACACATATGAAGATAATAGACATTTTCCTTGAAATCATCATTCCTTCTCTCCCAGAAAATCATGATCCAGAACCCAGGTTTTCCAACTGTGACTATCTTCTGTTCTTCCTGATGTTACTGGATTCCTAAACTGATCAATAAATTCATTAATGCATATATGTGTAGTGGACAAACTTCTACTGGAAAATGCACACAACATGTAAATTCAACTATGAAGAAAATCAAGTGTACAAAGGAGAAGATAACGCTGTTTAGGACACACAGTGTGAATCCAGCGAGTGTGTTTACAAGAGAGAATAAACCACAGATGGTAGTTGTATATGGTGATATAAGGTTCCTGTCAGATGTCATGGGAGAGATGGAATTGGTTAGTCAGACAACTTCAAATAGAATCTGAGCTATCCTAAGTAACACCTGAAAACAACTCAAGCATGGGGTTAAGCAGCGTTCATCTGCTGTGGGGTTGCAAGTGGTGGGGAGGATTTTGCAGCATGCAGTCTTCCAGGGGATGCAGTGGTAAAGAATATACCTACTAATGCAGGAGACACAAGGATGAAGCTTTTACTCCTGGGTTGAGAAGACGCCCCAGAGGGGGAAATGGAAACCCACTCCAGTGTTCTTGCATGGGGAATCCCAAAGACAGAGGAGCCTGGCGGGCTACAATCCATGAGGTCACAAGAGTCAGACACAATTTATCAACTGAGCACAGACATACATACAACAAAAGGGAACAGTATTTACTAAAGAAAGCGCCCTGATGGTGTTTACAAAGCACGCGGTCTGTGCTGTCCGACTTGCTGCTGGTATTCTGCAGCTCAAACCCTGGAAGCAAAGAATTTGATGTTGATGCAGGTGGAGAAGGAAATGGCAACCCACTCCAGTGTTCTTGCCTGGAGAATCCCAGGGATGGGGGAGCCTGGTGGGCTGCCGTCTATGGGGTCACACAGAGTCGGACACGACTGAAGTGACTTAGCAGCAGCAGCAGCAGCAGGTGCAGAGTTACCTAAAGCTTTGCATAAAAGTTCCTCATCAGACAATTTTCAAAAGTAAAAGTCATTGATTGGTGCCAACTGATGGGAAGAAAGGAGCATCATGGGTACCCAATAGATCATGCAACTGGAAAAGACAAGAGACCAGGAAAAATGTTTAAGGGAGATGGGAGAGATGAGGCAGTCCTAGACCACTCAGGGGACCTTTGGTAAGCACCGAAGCTTACTCCTTAGAAGGAAAGTTATCACCCACCTAGACAGCATATTAAAATGCAGACACATTACTTTGCCAACAAAGATCCATCTAGTCAAGGCTATGGTTTTTCCAGTGGTCATGTATGGATGTGAGAGTTGGACTATAAAGAAAGCTGATCGCTGAAGAATTGATGCTTTTGCACTGTGGTGCTGGAGAAGATTCTTGAGAGTCCCTTGGACTGCAAGGAGGTCCAACCAGTCTATCCTAAAAGAGATCAGTCCTGGGTGTTCACTGGAAGGACTGATGTTGAAGCTGAAACTCCAATAATTTGGCCACCTGATACAAAGAGCTGACTCATTTAAAAAGACCCTGATGCTGGGAAAGACTGAGGGCAGGAGGAGAAGGGGACGACAGAGGATTAGATGGTTGGATGGCATCACCTACTCAATGGACATGGGTATGGGTGGACTCCGGGAGTTGGAGATGGACAGGGAGGCCTGGCGTGCTGCGGTTCATGGGGTCACAAAGAGTCAGACATGACTGAGCGACTGAAATCAACTGAACTCAACAGAGGATAAGGAAGGCTTGGCTCACCTGAAATGCTTCGGGAGTGACAGAAAAGACAGAATAGGGCACTGGTCACATACGCTGCCAGGGCTCATTGTAAGCTAGATGTGCTTTGAATGCATGTTACAACCACTCATCTTCAAGGTCAAGATATTTGTCTCCATTAACTCGAGTTGTTGACAGAAAACAGAACAGTAGTGGTTGACGACTAAACTATACACACTTCATGGATCACTGCCTTGTGCGGTAAGGGGCTGGCATAACTCAGTGAAGCTGTGAGCCACTTCGTGCAGGGCCACCCAAGACAGACAGGCCACAGTGAAGAGTTCTGACAGAACGTGAGATCCACTGGAGGAGCACATGGCCAACCACTCCAGTATTCTTGCTGTGGGAACCCCATGAGCCCTGTGAAAAGGCAAACAGATAAGACACTGAAAGATGAGCCACCTAGGTTGGAAGGTGTCCAGTATTGGTGCTGGGGAAGAGTGGAGGCCAACTCCCAATAGCCCCAGAGAGAATGAAGCGATGCTCACTTAGGTCTCAACCAAGGAAGCTGCCTAAAACAAGAAGGAAAGCAAAGAAACAAAACAACTAACTTTCAGGTCCAGTGATTCAGAATCCACCAGCCAATGCAGGGGACACAGATTGAATCCCTGATCCAGAAAGATCCCCCGTGCTGCACAGCAACTAAGCCCACGCACTACATCAACTGTACTTGTGATCTGGAGCCCCAGCTGGAGAACCATCGCCATGAGAAGCACTCCACCCGCAAATCGAGAAAAGCAGAGCGCAGCATAAAACACCCAGTGTGTGTTTTAACGTTTAAAAAAAATAAAACTGAGCAGAAGTTATAAGAAGTGTGACCACTGTGACACACCATAAAATTGTTTTAAAAATTCTAACAGAAACAACTTCGGGAGAAGGAACAAGATGGTAGAGGAACACGATAGCGAGACCACTCTCTGCCCCACAAATTCATCAAAAGAACATTTGAACGCCGAGTAAAGTCCACAAAACAACGTCTGAATGCTGGAAGAGGACATCAGGCACCCAGAAAAGCAGCCCATTATCTTCGAAAGGAGGTAGGAAAAAATATAAAAGATAAAAAGAGAGACAAAAGAAGTAAGAACGGAGCTCCGTCCCAGGAAGGGAGGCTTTACAAAGAGAGAAGTCTACAAACACCAGGAAACACTCTCACTGGTGAATCTGTGGCGAGGCCTGGAACCACAGAGGGCCACATAACCCTCTTTTTTTCTTTAAGATTTTTTTAAAAAAACCACAGATTACCCGCCAAATGGTAACTCCCAGTGGAGAAGCAGCGCAGATGCCTGCATACACCATTAGCAAGCGGGGGCTGGGCAGGGAGGAGCCGGATGAACTGCATAGAGAGAGGACTGGGCTTGAATGCCGCGAGAACAATCTGAGAGAACTGGGGATAGCAAAGCAGACTGGGATAGCTTCCCCACGAAAAGGCGGAAAGATCCAACCTAAGACTCTGCCAGCCCCACTTACAGAACAAAGGACTTAGCAGAGTGAGCCTGCTGCGGTCGGCCCATCCCCCTTCCCCCACCGAGACAGGCAGGGAGGGCAGCCAGAGCCGGAGGGGGCGACCGCGGCTGCAGAAAGGCATCCGATACAAACTGCAGGCAGGCTTCATTGCTAATCAAGACTTCTTGGGCTCGGGCCGGTCGATATCCACCTGAGAAGGTGCACCGGTTGTACTCCCAGAAAACCGAGTGGCAGGGACTGGGGAGGCGATAAGTCACAGGGACCGTGCTCACCAAACACCTGGTCACCTGAGCCGCTCAGACCTGGGAAGTGCATACAAC
The DNA here is from genome assembly GCF_049115385.1 of Moschus berezovskii. NCBI lineage: Eukaryota > Metazoa > Chordata > Mammalia > Artiodactyla > Moschidae > Moschus > Moschus berezovskii. The sequence continues at coordinate 7,037,834 of NC_142489.1, forward strand.
CCAGGTCAGTTCCCAGCAGAGCAACCTAGAGCCTGTGCAGTGTAGACTGGGACAGCACACGCGCTGTTAGCGGGGTCAAACACAGTGTGGCCGAGACGCTGTGAGCACTCCCTACAGACGCCAGAGGTTTTTCTCTGCAGCATTCCTCCCTTCCCAGAACAGGACTGAACAACTGAGTCTTTAAAAAGTGTCTGCGCACACCCTAGTGTCAGGGCAGAAATTAGACACTGAAGAGACCAGCAAACAGAAGCTAAAACAGAGGGAATCACCTTGGAAATGACAGAGTAGTCTAGAGGCTACTCCAAGAATAAGACCAAAAACCAGAGGCAAGAGGCTTAAGCCTGAATCCTGAGAACACCAGAGAACTCCGGACTCCAAGGAACATTAATCGATACGAGCTCATCAAACGTCTCCATACCTACACTGAAACCAAGCACCACCCAAGGGTCAACAAGTTCCAGGGCAAGACATACCACACAAATTCTCCAGCAACACAGGAAAATAGCCCTGAGCTTCAATATACAGGCTGCCCAAAGTAACTGCAAACCCACTGACATCTCATAACTCATTACTGGACATTTTATTGCACCCAAGACAGAAGAAATCCAGCTCCACCCACCAAAACACCGACACAAGCTTCCCTAACCAGGGAACCTTAACAACTCACCCGTCAAACCCCACACACAGTGAGGAAACTACATAATGAAGAGAACTCCACAAACTGCCAGAAGAGGGAAAGGCCTCCCCAAGCAAAGCAATATAAGCAAGATGAAGAGGCAGAGAAATACCCAGCAAGTAAAGGAACAAGATAAATGCCCACCAACACAAACAAAAGAGGAAGATATAGGGAATGTACCTGATAAAGAATTTCGAATTTTGGTGGTGAAAATGATTCAAAATCTTGAAAGCAAATTGGAGTTACAGATAAATAACCTGGAGAAAAGGATTAAGAATGTGGAAGAAAGGTTTAATAATGACTTAGAGGAGATAAAAAAGAGTCAATATACAATGAATAATGCAATAGATGAGATCAGAAACACTCTGGAGGGAACAAACAGTAGAATAACAGAGGCAGAAGACAGGATAAGCGAGCTAGAAGATAGAATTGTAGAAATAAATGAAACAGAGAGGAAAAAAGAAAAACAAATTAAAAGAAATGAGGACAATATTAGAGACCTCTGGGAGAACATTAAAAGCTCCAACATTCGATTCATAGGAGTCCCAGAAGAAGAAGACAAAAAGAATGACCATGAGAGAATACTTGAGGAGATAATTGTTGAAAACTTCCCTAAAATAGGGAAAGAAATAATCACCCAAGTCGAAGAAACACAGAGAGTCCCCAACAGGATAAACCCAAGGCGAAATACTCCAAGACACGTATTAATCAAATTAACAAAGATCAAACACAAAGAACAAATATTAAAAGCAGCAAGGGAAAAGCAGCAAATAACACACAAGGATCCTTCCCATAAGGATAACAGCTGATCTTTCAATAGAAACTCTTCAGGCCAGGAGGGAATTGCAGGACATACTTAAAGTGATGAAAGAAAATAACCTACAGCCCAGATTACTGTACCCAGCAAGGAACTCATTCAAATATGAAGGAGAAATCAAAAGCTTTACAGACAAGCAAAAGCTGAGGGAATTCAGCATCACCAAACCAGTTCTCCAACAAATGCTAAAGGATCTTCTCTAGACAGGAAACACAGAAAGGGTGTATAACCTCGAACCCAAAGCAATAAAGAAAATGGCTACGGGATCGTACTGATCAATAACTACCTTAAACATAAATGGGTTAAATGCCCCAACCAAAAGACGAAGGCTGGCTGAATGGATACAAAAACAAGACCCCCATATATGTTGTCTACAAGAGACCCACCTCAAAACGAGGGACACATACAGACTGGAAGTGAAGGGCTGGAAAAAGATATTCCACGCAAATAGAGACCAAAAGAAAGCAGGAGTAGCAATACTCATATCAGATAAAATAGATTTTAAAACAAAGGCTGCGAAAAGAGACAAAGAAGGAAACTACATAATGATCAAAGGATCAAGCCAAGAAGAAGATATAATAATTATAAATATTTATGCACCCAACATAGTTCAGTTCAGTCGCTCAGTCGTGGCCGACTCTTTGAGACCCCATGAACCACAGTACGCCAGGCCTCCCTGTCCATCACCAACTCCCGGAGTTCACTCAAACTCATGTCCACAGAGTCAGTGATGCCATCCAGCCACCTCATTCTCTGTTGTCCCCGTCTCCTCCTACCCCCAATCCCACCCAGCATCAGAGTCTTTTCCAGTGAGTCAACTCGTCGCATGAGGTGGCGAAAGTATTGCAGTTTCAGCTTTAGCATCAGTCCTTCCAATGAACACACAGGATTGATCTCCTTTAGAATGGACTGGTTGGATCTCCTTGCAGTCCAAGGGACTCTCAAGAGTCTTCTCCAGCACCACAGTTCAAAAGCATCAATTCTACGGCAATATGCTTTCTTCACAGTCCAACTCTCACATCCATACATGATCACGGGAAAAACCATAGCCTTGACTAGACGGACCTTGGTTGGCAAAGTAATGTCTCTGATTTTTAATATGCTATCTAGGCTGGTGGTAACTTTCCTTCCAAGGACTAAGAGTCTTTTAATTTCATGGCTGCAATCAGCATCCACAGTGATTTTGGAGCCCCCAAAAATAAAATCTGACACTGTTTCCACTGTTTGTCCATCTATTTCCCATGAAGTGACGGGACTAGATGCCATGATCTTAGTTTTCTCAATGTTGAGCTTCAAGCCAACCTTTTCACTCTCCTCTTTCACTTTCATCAAAGGCCTTTGAGTTCCTCTTCACTTTCTGCCATAAGGGTGGTGTCATCTGCATGTCTGAGGTTATTGATATTTCTCCCAGCAATCTTGATTCCAGCTTGTGCTTCTTCCAGCCCAGCATTCCTCATGAGGTACTCTGCATATAAGTTAAATAAGCAGGGTGACAGTATACAACCTTGACGTACTCCTTTTCCTATTTGGAACCAGTCTGTTGTTCCATGTCCACTTCTAACTGTTCCTTCCTGACCTGCATACAGGTTTCTCTAGAGGCAGGTCAGGTGGTCTGGTATTCCCATCTCTTTCAGAATTTTCCACAGTTTATTGTGATCCCCACAGTCAAAGGCTTTGGCATAGCCAATGAAGCAGAAATAGATGTTTTTCTGGAACTCTCTTGCTTTCTCCATGATCCAGCGGATGTTGGCAATATGATCTCTGGTTCCTCTGCCTTTTCTAAAACCTTCTTGAACATCTGGAAGTTCACGAGTCACATATTGCTGAAGCCTAGCTTGGAGAATTTTGAGCATGACTTTACCAGCGTGTGAGATGAGTGCAACTGTGCGGTAGTCTGAGATTTCTTTGGCATTCCCTTTCTTTGGGACTGGAATGAAGATTGACCTTTTCCAGTCCTGTGGCCATTGCTGCGTTTTCCAAATTAGGAGCACCACAATATGTAAGACAATTACTAACAAGTATGAAAGGGGAAATTAACAATAACACAATAATAGTGGGAGACTTTAATACCCCACTTACATCTATGGATAGATCAACTAAATAGAAAATTAACAAGGAAACACAAACTTTAAAGGATACAATAGACCAGTTAGACCTAATAGATCTCTATAGGACATTTCACCCCAAAACAATGAATTTCAACTTTTTCTAAAGCACACACGGAACCTTTTCCAGGATAGATCACATCTTGAGCCATAAATCTAGCCTTGGTAAATTCACAAATATTGAAATCATTCCAAGCATCTTTTCTGAACACAATGCAGTAAGATTAGATCTAAATTATGGGAGAAAAGCTATTAAAAATGCCAACATATGGAGGCTGAACAACACGCTGCAGAATAATGAACAAATCATAGAAGAAATCAAAAGAGAAATCAAAATATGCATAGAAATGGATGAAAATGAAAACACAACAACCCAAAACCTGTGAGACACTGTAAAAGCAGTGCAAAGGGGGAAGTTCATAGCAATACAGGCACACTTCAAGAAACAAGGAAAAAGTCAACTAAATAACCTAACTACATCTAAAGCAATAGAAAAGGAAGAAATTAAGAACCCCAGGGTCAGTAGAAGGAAAGAAATAGTAAAAATTATGGCAGAGATAAATGCAATAGAAACAAAAGAGATCATAGCAAAAATCAACAAACTCAAAAGCTGGTTCTTTGAGAAGGTAAATAAAATTGACAAACCACTAGCCAGACTCATCAAGAAACAAAGGGAGAAGAACCAACTCAATAAAATTAGAAATGAAAATGGAGAGATCACAACCGACAACACAGAAATACAAAGGAAAAGAAGAAGTAAAACTTTCACTGTTCGCTGATGACATGAGCCTCTACACAGAAAACCCTAAAGACTCTAGCAGAAAACTACTAGAGCTAATCAATGATTACAGCAAAGTTGCAGGATATAAAATCAACACACAGAAATCCCTTGCATTCGTATACACTAATAATGAGAAAATAGAGAAATTAAGGAAACTATTCCATTCACTGTTGCAACGAAAAGAATTAAATACTTAGGAATATATCTACCTAAGGAAACAAAAGACTTGAACATAGAAAACTATAAAACACTACTGAAAGTAATCAAAGAGGACACTAATAGATGGAGAAATATACCATGCTCATGGATTGGAAGAATAAATATTGTAAAAATGAGTATACTATCCAAAGTAATTTATACATTCAATGCAATCCCTATCAAGCTACCAATGATATTTTTCACAGAACTAGAACAAATAATCTCACAATTTGTATGGAAATACAAAAAACCTTGAATAGCCAAAGCAATCTTGAGGCAGAAGAATGGAACTGAGGGAATCAACCTGCCGGACTTCAGGCTCTACTACAAAGCCACAGTCATCAAGACAGAATGGTACTGGCATAAAGACAGAAATATAGATCAATGGAACAAAATAGAAAGCCCAGAGATAAATCCACGCACCTCTGGACACCTTATCTTTGACAAAGGAGGAAAGAATATAAAATGGAGAAAAGACAGTCTCTTTAACAAGTGGTGCTGGGAAAACTGGTCAGCCACTTGTAAAAGAATGAAACTAGAACACTTCCTAACACCATACACAAAAATAAACTCAAAATGGATTAGAGAGCTAAATGTAAGACCAGAAAGTATAAAACTCATAGAGGAGAACGTAGGCAAAACACTCTCCGACATAAATCACAGAAGGATCCTCCAAGACCCACCTCCCAGAATATTGGAAATAAAAGCAAAAATAAACAAATGGGACCTAATTAAAATCAAAAGCTTCTGCACAGCAAAGGAAACTATAAGTAAGGTGAAAAGACAGCCTTCAGAATGGGAGAAAATAATAGCAAATGAAGCAACTGATAAAGGATTAATCTCAAAAATATACAAGCAGCCCCTGCAGCTCAATTCCAGAAAAATAAACGACCCAATCAAAAAATGGGCCAAACAACTAAACAGACATTTCTCCAAAGAAGACATAAAGATGGCTAACAAACACATGAAAAAATGCTCAACATCCCTCATAATCAGAGAAATGCAAATCAAAACCACAATGAGATACCATTTCACACCAGGCAGAATGGCTGATATCCAAATGTCTACAAGCAGTAAATGCTGGAGAGGGTGTGCAGAGAAGGGAACCCTCTTACACTCTTGGTAGGAATCCAAACTAGTACAGCCACTATGGAGAACAGTGTGGAGATTCCTCAAAAAACAGGAAATAGAACTGCCATATGATCCAGCAATCGCACTCCTGGGCATACACACCGAGGAAACCAAAATTGAAAGAGACACATGTACTCCAATGTTCATTGCAGCACTGTTTATAATAGCCAGGACATGGAAGCAACTTAGATGTCCATCTGCAGATGAATGGATAAGAAAGTTTTGGTACATATACACAATGGAGTATTACTCAGCCATTAAAAAGAATGTATTTGAATCAGTTCTAATGAGGTGGATGAAACTGGAGCCTAATATACCGAGTGAAGTAAGCCAGAAAGAAAAACAATACAGTATACTAACGCATATATATGGAATTTAGAAAGATGCAAATTATAATCCTGCATATGAGACAACAAAAGAGACCCAGATGTATAGAACAGTCTTTGGGACTCTGTGGGAGTGGGATGGGATGATTTGGGAGAATGGCATTAAACATGTATGTTGTCATATGCAAAACAAATCACCAGTTCAGGGTCGATGCATGTTACAGGATGCTCGGGGCTGGTATGCGGGGATGACCCAGAGGGAGGATAAAGGGAGGTCGGAGGGGGGTTTAGGAGGGGGAACTCATGTACACCCGGGGCGGATTCATGTCAATGTATGGCAAAACCAACCAATATAATATTGTAAAATAATTCAGTTCAGTTCAGTTCAGTCACTCAGTCGTGCCCGACTCTCCACGACCCCATGAATCACAGCACGCCAGGACTCCCTGTCCATCACCAACTCCCGGAGTTCACTCAAACTCATGTCCACAGAGTCAATGATGCCATCCAGCCATCTCATTCTCCGTCGTCCCCTTCTCCTCCCGCCCCCAACCTTTCCCAGAATCAGAGTCTTTTCCAGTGAGTCAACTCGTCGCATGAGGTGGCCAAAATATTGCAGTTTCAGCTTTAGCATCAGTCCTTCCAATGAACACCCAGGATCAGTCTCCCTTAGAATGGACTAGTTGGATCTCCTTGCAGTCCAAGGGACTCTCAAGAGTCTTCTCCAACACCACAGTTCAAAAGCATCAATTCTTCAGCGATCAGATTTCCTCACAGTCAAACTCTCACATCCATACGTCACCACGGGAAAAACCAGAGCCTTGACTAGACGGACCTTGGTTGGCAAAGTGATGTCTCTGCTTTTTAATATATTATCAAGGTTTGTCATAACTTTCCTTCCAATGAGTAAGCGTCTTTTAATTTCATGGCTGCAATCAGCATCTGCAGTGATTTTGGAGCCCAAAAAGATAAAGTCTGACACTATTTCCACTGCTTTTCCATCTATTTCCCAGGAAGTGATGGGACCAGATGCCATGATATTTGTTTTCTAAATGTTGAGCTTCAAGCCAACCTTTTCACTCTACTCTTTCACTTTCATCAAGAGGCTTTTGAGTTCCTCTTCACTTTCTGCCATAAGGGTAGTGTCATCTGCATATCTGAGATTATTGATATTAGCTTCCAATAAAAAATAAAAATAAAAAATAAACTATATAAGAAGTGGTAGCTAACGGAAAAAAAAAAGAAACAACTTCAGTTTGAATCATGAAAGCAACATTAGAAACCAGACAGGAAATATGAACCATTAAAAACATTTTATCTGAACTTTTATTTTCAAGTATTTACATCCAGTTAAAAATATATCAAATACGGGGGAAGAGGGATCTATGACAAGTGTGTTGAGTTTAATTGGTCTTTACATAGGAACGCTTAGAACTCTGCAGATTGTTCAGGACCAGGAAGGTAGAGACAAAGAGTAAATGTCACTGGTGATTTCTTTAAGACCCAAGTAAAGTAACACATCTGTCCCCTCACACATTACCCCGTGTGTGGATGTGTGTCTGTGCGTGTATGAGATTAAAACACATAAAAGTTCTACTCTAAGCGACTGACCAGGTATGTGTGCAATACTATTAGTCATAATCACCATGCTGTTCCTTACATTTTTCTTTAAATCACAGGACCTCCTTAGGTAATGACAGCTAAACATAAAAACACGTACAAAAAAACCACAGTAACTTAAGTCAATTAAAGTCTTATGTTTGAAACCGAGTATCTCCTTTTGTTGAGAACTCTGCTGCTGTTCCTGCTGCTGCTAAGTCGCTTCAGTCGTCTGCAACCCCATAGACGGCACCCCATCAGGCTCCCCGATCCCTGGGATTTTCCAGGCAAGAACACTGGAGTGGGTTGCCATTTCCTTCTCCACAGCCAGCATTTATTCAAGGGTTATGTGTTTTGGCTCCAAAACGTAGCAAAACTGATGTCTTGCTCTTTCAGACACCCTCAGTGAAATGAAATACACACTACTCTGGCTTCCCGTGTGCCTCAGCTCCTAAAGAATCTGCCTGCAATGCAGGAGTCCTGGGTTGGGAAGATCCCATGGAGAAGGGAACGGTTACCCAATCCAGTATTCTGGCCTAGAGAGTCTATGGGGTCGCAAAGAGTTGAATGTGAATGAATGACTTTCTCTTTCAATGATCCAGAAATGGATGAGAAATTCCATCTTCACAAGCTTGTGAACCGTGAATGCTTTGCTTTTGAGACAAATTTGTTGAAGGCCACTCATGTGATCTTCATGTTCTAACTCTCTTTAACACTGCCCAAAAAAAAAAAAAAAAAAATGAAACATGAATGGGGAAATACAAACCAAAACACAAACAAAGCTGCTTTTCAGGAAGGGAAGGGAATATAGAGAGAAACAGATTTTGGATACAGATACAAAGGAAATTCGGAAGAAAATAATAATTTTATAGGGAAAACTATTGGAGAAATTGGAAATGCACATTCAAAAAAAGATATAAAGAGCTTCAATCCTTTCACTGCTCCATGTTTGACAATTTACGTGGACACTCATAAACCTACATTTAAGACCAAAAGCAAGAAAGACTCTAGAGGTGAAACCTAGAGGCAGATAATCTGTGACTAAAGATCAGGTGGTTACTGATTAGAATATACACCAGGATCCCACACTGGAAACAGAATGTGAACAACCAAGCTTCAATCAAAATATTTACATCTTTGAGGGACAAGCCTAAGGAAACACAAGAGAAGCCAGCGACGGGGGAAAATTATTGGCCTACATCCATCTGAAAAGAGGCTCATATGCAGAATGTGTTGAAAAACCGTACTAACTTCAGAGAAAAAAAAAATTTAATTCACTTAGTGATGAACAAATGACTTGCAGAGACACTTACAGAGAAAATAAACAAACGGTAATTCCACCTCTTTATTCCTTCAGGAAAGGGAAAAAGTACCACCGAAATTTGGATACACTCACAAACTTATTACAATCTCTGAAATGAAAACAAGTGACCACACTGAGTCCGGGCAGTTCAGTTCAGTTCAGTTCAGTCGCTCAGTCGTGTCCGACTCTCCGCGACCCCATGAATCACAGCACGCCAGGCCTCCCTGTCCATCACCAACTCCCGGAGTTCACTCAAACTCATGTCCACAGAGTCGGTGAGGCAATCCAGCCATCTCATTCTCTGTCGTCCCCTTCTCCTCCCGCCCCCAACCTTTCCCAGCATCAGAGTCTTTTCCAGTGAGTCAACTCGTCGCATGAGGTGGCCAAATATTGGAGTTTCAGCTTTAGCATCAGTCCCTCCAATGAACACCCAGGATTGATCTCTTTTAGAATGGACTGGTTGGATCTCCTTGCAGTATAAGGGACTCTCAAGAGTCTTCTCCAACACCACAGTTCAAAAGCATTGATTCTTCGGCGATCAGCTTTCTTCACAGTCCAACTCTCACATCCATACATGACCACGGGAAAAACCATAGCCTTGACTAGACAGACCTTGGTTGGCAAAGTAATGTCTCTGCTTTTTAATATACTATCAAGGTTGGTCATAACTTTCCTTCCAAGGAGCAAGCGTCTTTTAATTTCATGGCTGCAATCAGCATCTGCAGTGATGTTGGAGCCCAAAAAAACAAAGTCTGACACTGTTTCCACTGTTTTTCCATCTATTTCCCATGAAGTGATGGGACCAGATGCCATGATCTTCCTTTTCTGAATGTTGAGCTTCAAGCCAACCTTTTCACTCTCCTCTTTCACTTTCATCAAGAGGCCTTTGAGTTCCTCTTCACTTTCTGCCATAAGGGTGGTGTCATCTGCATATCTGAGGTTATTGATATTTCTCCCGGCAATCTTGATTCCAGCTTGTGCTTCTTCCAGCCCAGCGTTCCTCATGATGTACTCTGCATATAAGTTAAATAAGCAAGGTGACAATATACAACCTTGACGTACACCTTTTCCTATTTGGAGCCAGTCGGTTGTTCCATGTCCAGTTCTGACTGTTGCTTCCTGACCTGCATACAGGTTTCTCAAGAGGCAGGTCAGGTGGTCCTGGATTCCCATCTCTTTCAGAATGTTCCACAGTTTATTGTGATCCACACAGTCAAAGGCTTTGGCATAGGCAATGAAGCAGAAATAGATGTTTTTCTGAAACTCTCTTGCTTTCTCCATGATCCAGCGGATGTTGGCAATTTGATCTCTGGTGCCTCTGCCTTTTCTAAAACCTGCTTGAACATCTGGGAGTTCACGGTTTACATACTGCTGAAGCCTGGCTTGGAGAATTTTGAGCATGACTTTACTAGCGTGTGAAATGAGTGCAATTGTGCGGTAGTTTGAACATTCTTTGGCATTGCCTTTCTTTGGGATTGGAATGAAGACTGACCTCTTCCAGTCCTGTGGCCACTGCTGAGTTTTCCAAATCTGCTGGCATATTGAGTGCAGCACTTTCACAGATTGATAGAGTGCCTGATGAACTCTGGACGGAGGTTCGTGACATTGTACAGGAGACAGGGACCAAGACCATCCCCATGGAAAAGAAATGCAAAAGAGCGAAATGGCTGTCTGAGGAGGCCTTACAAATAGCTGTAAAAAGAAGGGAGGCAAAAAGCAAAGGAGAAAAGGAAAGATATAAGCATCTGAATGCAGAGTTCCAAAGAATAGCAAGGAGAGATAAGAAAGCCTTCCTCAGTGATCAATGCAAAGAAATAGAGGAAAACAACAGAATAGGAAAAACAAGAGACCTCTTCAAGAAAATTAGAGATTCCAAGGGAACATTTCATGCAAAGATGGGCGCGATAAAGGACAGAAATGGTATGTACCTAACAGAAGCAGAAGATATTAAGAAGAGGTGGCAGGAATACACAGAAGAACTGTACAAAAAAGATCTTCACGACCAAGATAGTCACGATAATGTGATCACCGACCTAGAGCCAGACATCTTGGAATGTGAAGTCAAGCGGGCCTTAGAAAGCATCACTACCAACAGAGTCCGGGCAAGGGTGGATAAATGGAAAGTCTCACCTCCTGTTGGCAGAAATCGAAAATAAGAAGGCACTGAGATACAGCAGTTCCAAACCTAAGTCTCTACCCACGAGATAAGACAGCTCAATGCCTTACAAAGACTCATCTATGAACATGTATCCATCAATGCTGGAATGGATGAAAGTGGGACATATCCTGATGATCCTATGCAGGGGCAATGGGAACGGAGTCTATAAAATATACAGATGTTTATTCAAACAAACATGCTGAGGGAAAGAAGTCAGAAACACACACAAGGAGTGGAATAAGAGGTACAAAATACCATGCATAAAATAATTAATGGACAAAGATTATTTGAAAAATAAAGACGGTATCACATAGGGAATAAAACAAGCCAATATTTTTAAAACTTCAAAACTAGAAATAAAATGATGAATTCCTATATGGTACACCTGTAACAAAAAATATTGCACATCAACAATATTTCAATTTCAGTATTAAAATAATATAGACCCCTCTGAGGAATGCCCTGACAACTGATTCCTGGTAGAGCCACCAAATATTTATCTTCTTAAACAGAAGGTGCCATCATTAGTTTTAGAAAATAAGCTTAAAAAGACCTCTTCAATGTGAAAGGAATAACACAGGAATTGTATAAGAAGCACAGGATGCCAAAATGCTCAGCTGCCAACCAGGATGTCAGAAGACGGCGTCTGTGTAACCTATGTCTTGTGATTAAACACTGTTAGATCAATATATACTCTGCCAAGAGACAGGTCCTATAAAAAGTGGAACCAATGCACATTCTCTCCAGTAACTGGGGCGCCTTCAGATTCTCTAGAAGAAGGATGATGAGAGTCAGAAGTTGAAGGTTTTGTTGCTGAGTCTTGTCCTCGTCCTGGTTCGTGCTGCCCAGGAAACTCCAGCTGAGATAGACCCCTCACAGATACTCAGAATGAGCTGATCTGCTAGAAGGTATTGCTTGTTTGAGTGTGTGGGTGTTTGCGTGTGTGTGTGTGTGTGAGGTTGTGTGTGCATGTGACACACATATTCTTTTATATGTTTATATGCATGAAGAGACTGCATACATAACTTGGTCCATGTATCTTCATGAGCGTAATACAACCCTCTCTCTGCTCTTTCCTTTTTTTTTTTTAATCTTGTCTGCATGTTAAAAAAATTACTATAATTCAGAAAGTTATGAACTGTGACAGTCTTTACTGTCATCGGTTTATTTATTTCAAATAGCTCTGAATTATCTGCTAAAATCTCTGAATTGGATGCTTTCCCTTCCAATAAGAAAGATGATTTCATGTCGCGTTATTCAGCAAGGTAGCGGGGAGAACTCATCTTTGCTTAATAAGATTCGATTTACTTCTCCTCTGTGATAAATGCAGAAGCAAAGGTACTGTGTAAGCAGAAAAGAGAGTGACTGACGTTTCTGAAGTACTTCCTTCTTAGGTTACAGGAGGCTGCTGCACCATTTACATACTGCGGGTAACAAGGAGATTGTAGAAGGGGGCCCACTGAGCTGTTACTATCATCAGATTGAATGTGACGATGACTGCGAACACCTCTCCCTTGCATTTTATGTCAAGTAAGCACAGTTCTCCTCAACTGAGAACAAGGAGTCTGTGGGCTTCTGACAGGGGGTCCGGTCTCCAATGTGCAGTTTGAGGCGTGAGTCACGGCTGCGAAGCTGTGTGTGTGAACGTTATTCACGGAAGGGCATCGTCAAGCCCTGAGGAGTGAATGGCAAGGAAGGAAAGTCTTGTCTGATTGCGTTTCAAGACTGACAGGAGATGCCAGTTTTTCTCAGAAGAGCTAAAGAGACAAGAAGGAGGCGTTTACCTCATAGAATGCGAGTATTCCAGCTTCTCTGATGGGTTGTCTTCCCCAAACCATGGACCATGTGCGGATTGATAGTCTCCATTTTACTCAAGACAGCTAGATGTGTGGATTGGTGAACTATTTCCTGTGCTCATGATGAATGCAACCTTGGAAAAGACATTTAATTTTTCAGCAATCAATTCTGTCCCAAAAGACCAGGATGAGGTCCCAGGGTAGAATGTGGCCATTCATGGTCTCTGAGAAAAAGCCCCAGAATATTGATTCCCCATGTCCCTCGGGCATGGAGAAGTGCAATAACCTATATAGGGTAATAACGACCCTTTCACAGTTTTTGCTTTTACTTGACCTACATGATGAATTTTGCTTTAAGTAAAGAAATTCTTTAAATATTAAAAGTTCTTCATTAGCAAGTTGGTAAGTAGAACATAATTAACTTAAAGCCCAAAAATGACAACAGATAAAATAAGAGTGAAAATTTCAAACTAAAATGTAAAATTTGAAAGGGACTTTAGCATAGACTTCTATCTCTATAGCTTAAAATAAGGAGAAATAATTCTCAAATATGAATATTAATATATAATTTGAAAGGGGAATTAACATAGATTTCTATCTGTAATTAAAATAACAGGAAATAAATCTCAAATATTAATATCAATACTGTAATATTCAATGATCAAATGTCCACGTTTCATTATGATGGAACAAAATGTACAACAGAGCACTCTGATCTTGGTCTGATGCATTTATTTTCAACTGTGGAAACAGAGAAACTAATCTGCAATCATTTCAGAGTTTATGTGTCTGACGTTTTGCAATAGACTAATTTGTACCTCTTTTATTAGCTCTTCTACTAAGAAATAACTCTGCATGATGTACTAACTTTAATTAAAATATGATTCATTCATATTTTTAAAGTTCTTTTCTAACCATGACTGTACTGGCGAACTGGGTCTCAAAACTCCTGAATATTTAACAGTCAGCTCTTTTGAGCTCGGGTGAGATGGTTGAGGTTCAAACCTACTGCAGTTGCAATAAGCAACCTTGCTATCATTCACAGAGTGCTCAGTCTAGAAGACTGGAAGTCTTAATTCTCTTCAGGAGAAGGAGGTGTGGAGAAAGCTTTTCGAGTTCACTAGCTGTCTTAACTGGTTCTAAAGCGTATCACTAGTGAAATAAGAGTCCACCATCTGAGGGTAGGGTGATGATAGCACATGAAGAATAAATCAGGCTCAAATGAAAAGAAGTTAATCATACTGAGGTTTGATTTTTTTTTCCTTCTGCTATAGACGTGGGTACAAATGTTTTGCAACTGATTCATGTACCAGACAATATGTTCGTAACTTATTTTGAAAACAATGATGGACAGAGATCACAAAAATAACTGAAGGTGCCGGTAGGTATTGCAGCTTATCCAATATAAACTTGATGTGTTTATATGGTCATTATTTTTGCAGAAAGTACAGATGTACACACATCACTTATATTACGGCCTGACTGGTGGCTCAGATGGGAAAGAACCCACCTGCTGTGCAGGAGACCTGGGTTTGATCCCTGGGTTGGGAAGATCCACTGGAGGAGGGTATGGGAACCCACACCACTATTCTTGCCTCAAAAATACCCATGGACAGAGGAGCCTGGTAGGCTACAGTCCATGGGGGTCGCAAACAGCTGGACATGACTGAGAGACTAAGCACAGAACCTTACATGCAACACACTGCAACAGACGTGTATTCACATGTAGAATTCAGACTTCATGTGACATGAGTCAGGGATATAGAAAGTATGTCTGCTAGAAAAATGAGGAAATGTACCCACTGGGCATTCTATCAAATGGCTCTTTTTAAAATGTGATACACTTGTCCCAGATTTCAAATGAAACATTCCAGGAAGCTCCATGACTTTCTCACCAAGTATCCCCTAACGCAGTTGCCAGGTCCTGACACCAAAAAGAACCAAAGTTTGAATCTGAGTTTAGCAAACTCACAGGTCCCAGCCATGACTGCATTCATCTCCACCACAAACACTTTCTTCTTTGTCACAGTCATGAAAGTACTCCCTGAACCTGAACCCAAAGCTCTGCAAATACCACTGGGTCACATTGAGATTGCAGAGGCAGTGTGGTCTGGTATGTCAGTCATTCTGTCATCTGGACAATCCCCTGGGTTCCCTGGCATGTCCCTTGATCCTTTCTGATGTTATACCCTCATCGGAGATGAGTGGGTGTTGTGTCTGGTCTTTGAGGATGACAGAGTGAAAGTGAGTTTTTCCTCAGTAGTATCAGTGAGTTCCAAAAGTGAGTTCCTGCTGCCCACCCTTAACAAGCCAAACAAGAGGCCAGCTTCATAGAAAGGAAACTCTGCCTTCGTTCAGATGCCGACAACGGGGAGGAGGGTGGATTCTGTCCAAAGGCTGAATGCCCCACCCCACATATGACACTCAGGGAGTCAGACAGAGGGAGGGGGCTCTTTGCAGAAACAGCACAGTCAACTCCAACAGTCACTTTGAAATTGGTGTTCGGTGCTCTGACTCATGTCCTCGTGATTGTTTCACGCACCGTCAATGATCAGTTCCAGGGTCAATTTGTTCCATCTCCTTGATGTCAGTTCTCAGAATCGTGGCTGCTTATGTCACGGCTGCAGTCTGGTCATCCTGTAGTTAACTGGTTCACCAGGTGGGGGTTTCAGTGTCTATAAGACAGCTCATAGGATGACCCAGAATACTATCTATTGCCCTGGAAAAGAAATAGAGGTTCTTGTCTTTGCTTCACAAATACATGATCATTTGGTCTCCGTTGACTGTTTTCCTTGCTTTCCCAAGTTCTCATTTCTACGATTAAACTTATTCTTTGACTAAAATCTTTTGCAGACAAAAGGCATGCAAAAAAACATGGGCAAGGAACACAGGGTGCTGCACTGTCTCATTGGGGTCAGTGTGCTTCTGAAAAATCTAAATCATTCACCTCTCCCATGTATTTCATGAGTATTCATGAAAACCCCAGATGGGCTTCTAGGATGCGGACAAATTGGACAGGAAGAGTTAGAGTTGGGAGGAGTTCTGAGTCTCAGACTCTCCATGACCTTCTTCAATGTGCCACGAAAGACTGCATCTCACTGGGGCATGCTTAAGCTCACAGCGGAATGATCTGTAGTTCACCCAGCAGCTGCGAGAACTGGAACATGTTAACTGTGTGGACTCTACCTCCACGGGCCCATCTGAAGACCTGTGTGTACACTCAGGCACCTCTGTCGAAAACTGTCTGGAGGGCAGGGTTTAGGTGATGATGGAGGGCAGCGGTGTTGGTGAGACTTACCGATCACTACAGCTACGAGCCAGGTGGCACTCTATAACCTATGAAGGATTCTAATGCACACCTCTTCTGACCTGTGTGCAATGAAATCCAGCCAAAGGAAACAGTTTCACTCAAGAAGAACTTCAGAAGTATCAGGAACTGAACAATGGAAGGGGGATTCCAAATGAAAATATAGATAATGTCATCGAAACATGTGAAGCCCCAGAGGACACCAGGTATCCGAAATGAAAACACATCACTGGGACGTTCAATTCAAAAGTTCCATTGGCACAGATATCTTTTTAAAAAGCTGTTTTCAAATAATCCTTGGAAACAGAGGCGTGTCAACGGTCATCTGTCCCCTTATTCATTCTCTTTCACAGACAACTGTCCTCCATAAGAACAGAGAACATCAGTTGGGTGAGTAGAAACACACCACATATATCACTGAGCTTTTTCTCACTAGGCTAACACTTTGGTAGGGGGAGGAGTTCATACATACACAGTGGAGTATTGCCCACCCATGAAAAAACAGTGAAATATGGCATTTGCAGCAACATGGATGGACCTAGACACGATCTTAGTAAAGTAAGTCACAAAGGAAAGTGAAATATCATTTTATCACTCTCATGTGGGATTTAAAATACAATGTAAATGAGCCATTAATAAAACAGAAACAGACTCTCAGCAAAGAAAAAATTAATGGTTACCAAAGGGGAAGCAGGCAAAGGGCAAATTAGGGGTTTGAGATGAGCACATACACACTAAAATATATAAAATAAATGACAAAGACCTAATGGAGAGTACAGAGAACTATACTCAATGTCTTGTAATAACTTTCAGAAGATGAATCTAAATGGTATACATTTACCTACATATATGCCTATGACTGAAGGCTTTCCAGGTGCCTCAGGGGTCAGGAATCTGCCTGCCAATACAGGAGACACAGCAGAGGCGGGTTCTATCCCTGGGTCGGGAAGATCCTTGGAGTAGGAAACGGAAATCCCATCCAGTATTCTTTTCTGGAAAACCCATAGGACAGAGGAGTCTGGGAAGCTATACTCCATATGGTCACAAAAGGGTGGGAACCGAATTAGTGACGAAACAACAACAAAAGTATAAATGAATCACTTTGCTGTATACCTGAAAGGAACAAACATTGCTCATCAACTCAATTAGAAAACAAATTCATTGAAAAAGTTCATCGCAGCACTGTTTATAATAGCCAGGACATGGAAGCATCTAGGTAGATGTCCATCTGCAGATGAATGGATAAGAAAGCTTTGGTACATATACACAATTAAGTGTTACTCAGCCATTAAAAAGAATACATTTGAATCTGTTCTAATGAGGTGGATGAAACTGGAGCCTATTATACAGAGTGAAGTAAGCCAGAAAGAAAAACACCAATACAGTATACTAACGCATATATATGGAATTTAGAAAGATGATAATGATAACCCTGTATACGAGACAGCAAAAGAGACCCAGATGTATAGAACAGTCTTTGGGACTCTGTGGGAGAGGGTGAGGGTGGGATGATTTGGGAGAATGGCCTTGAAACATGTATATTATCATATGTGAAATGAATCGCCAGTCCAGGTTTGATGCATGATACAGGATGCTCGGGGTTGGTGCACTGGGATGAACCAGAGGGATGGGATGGGGAGGGAGGTGGGAGGGGGTTCAAGATGGGGAACACATGTACACCCGGGGAGGATTCATGTCAATGTATGGCAAAACCAACAGAATATTGTAAAATAATTAGCCTGCAATTAAAATAAATAAACTATAAAAAAGAAAAAAAGAAAAAGTATGGGGCAACAAAACGCTTCACCTTTCCATGAGCCAAAAGCCCGGGCTTCCTTAGGCTTCGATTTCAATATCGAAACCCTGACACTGGTCTAGCCTCTACAGTGAGATGCTTTCAGGACATCAGAGGAGACTGTGTGAAGCCCCGAGCTGTGAGTTATGATGATCGTTGGGGAATCCCACTATGAATGAAGGACCTTGCAGCCAAAACACCTTCATGATGATAAATGAGATTACAGAAGATGTAAGTGGCACAGGTCACATAGCATATGTGGATGTAACGTAGTAACTCTAACAGAAGAGCTGGGACTGGACGGCTCACAGCTGGTTTCACCAGGTGGAAATTCTGTGCAACCCCACAGGGGCACGCACACTGAGGAAATTCTGTGAAATGGGTCTGTAGGAAAATTTCTCTACTGTTTCCATCAGCAACTGCTTCTACATTTTCTTTCATGCTCTGGCCAATATCATATTAAGCCTAATCAGTTCAACAACATTTTATATTTTTTTCATTATTAAAAGAAAAAATGAAGTAAGACCATGAGCCTCATTGAAGCACTAATGCGTCCCAATCATCCAGATGAAGAGACCTTTTCCTTGAAATCATCATTTCTTCTCTCCCAGGTAATCAAGGCTCTGAACCTATCGCTTTCCATCAATGAAGGTCCTCTGCTCTTGCTGACGTTACTGGATTCCTAAACTAATCAATAAATTGATTAATGCCCATATGTGTAGTGAACAAAGGTTCTGTATTCACTAATGCACAAAAGAGGTAAATTCAACTAAGTAGAAAATCAAGTGTACAATGAAGGAAGTGATAACTTTGTTTAGGACACATGGTATGAATCATGCAAGTGTCTCTGGGAGAAGAGAGAATAAACCACAGTCTCTAAGGTCAAGATATCGGTGTCCATTGAGTCCAGTTGTTGACAGAAAACGGAACAATAGTGGTTGAAGACTAAGCTATACCCCGTTAATGGATTACTGCTTGTGTGCTGAAGGGGCTGGCATAACTCAGTGAAACTAGGAGCTATTTCATGTAGCTATGACCCCAAGACAGACGGGTCATAAGGTAGAGTTCTGACAGAATGTGATCCACTGGAGGAAAGAATGGCAAACCACTCCAGTATTTTTCCTGTGAGAAACCCACAAACTGTATAAAATGGCAAACAGATAAGACACTGAATGATGAGCCCCCCAGGTTGGAAGGTGTCCTATATTGCTACTGGGGCAGTGCTAAGGGCAGCTACTAATAGCCCTCAAAAGAATGAAGTTATGCTCACTTAGGTCTTACCCAAGGAAGGGACCTTAAACAAGAATTAAAACAAAGAAAGAACAAACTGAGCAGAGGAACTTCCCTAGGGGTCCAGTGGTTCAGGATCCACCTGCCAATGCAGGGGACACAGACTGAATCTTGATCCTGGAAGATCCCACATGCTGTATGACAACAAAGGCCATGCACTACGCAAACTCTGCTCTTGCTCCAGAGCCTGAACAAGAAAACCATCACAAAGACAAGCCCTGAGTCCACAACTAGCGAAAGACAGAACACAGCAAGTAACACCCAGTGTGTGTCGTAAAATTTAAAAAAGAAAAAAAAAAAAAAGACTTAGCAGAAGTTATATGAAGTGTGACCACTGAGATACCCCACTAAAATACTTTTAAAAATTCTCAGAGAAACAGTGCTCTTTGAATAATGAAAACAACATTAGGAACCAGGCAGGAAATATGAACCATTAAACAAATTTTATCTAAAAATTATTTCCAAGGATCTCTATCCAGTTGACAATATATCAAATCCTGGGGAAGAGGGATCTATAAGAAGTGGATCGAGTTTAAACGAGTGTGGATGTATGACCTCTTAGAAATTTGCTGGGAGTTAAGGAGCAGGAAGGTAGACTCAACGAAAAAATGTCACTGTTGATTTACATAAGACACAAGTTGTCTAACACATCTGTGTCCTGACATCATAGTTACCCCGTGTGTGTGTGTATGTGTGTGTGATTGTGCGTGCACGTGCATAACAGATAAACACACTTGAAGTTCTACACTAACCGACTGACAGGTATCTGTGCAATCCTATTTGGCAAAGTCACCATGCCGTGTATTACATCTTTCTTTAAATCACATGAGCTCTTCAGATAATAGAAGTAAGCAGAAAAACACATACAAAAAAATAAATAAATAAACAAAGTAGAACTTATGTTAAATAAAGCCTTATGTTTGAAACCGAGTATCTGCTTCTGTTGAGAACTCTGCAGCCAGCATTTACTCAAGGATTATTTCTTTTGGCTCCAAAATGTAGCAAAACTAATATCGTGCTATTTCAGGAACCTTTGTGAAAATCAAGAGATATATACAATACTCTAATGATCCATAAATGGATGAAAATTCAACTTTCACAAGCTTGTGAATGGTGAACAGTTTGCTTTTGACACAAACTTGCTGAAGGCTAGTCATATGACCTTCACCCTCTGTCTTTATCATTGCCCAAAAGAAGGAATCTGGAGTGGGGGAAACACAAACCAAAACACAACCAAATCTGCTCTTGGGGAAGGGACAGGAATATACAGACAAATATATTTTGGACATAGTTACAAAGGAAATTCAGTAAAATAATTACTGTATAGGGAAAACTGTGGAAGAAATTGGAAATTCATAGGACAAAAAAAAAAAACTTCAATCCATTATTTGCTACATGTTTTACAAGTAACACAGAGAGACTTGTAGGCGTCTATGCAAAACAGAAAGCAAGGAAGACTCTAGAGGTAAAACACAGGTGGACACTCTGTGGCCAAAGTTCAGATGGTTACTGATTAGGATATACACCAAGCAGGATCCCACACTGGGAACAGAATGTTAATAATCAAGCCTCAGTCAAAATATTTACATCTTTGGGGGACAGCCTTAAGGAAGCACAAGAGAAGCCAGCGATGGGGAAAAGATATCGCCACATCTCTATCTGAAAAGGGACTCATATCCAGAATATCTTAAAAACCTACAAACTTCATAAAAAATAAAACATTGATTCACTCAGGAAGGAACAAATGACTTGCAGAGACACTTCACAAAGAGAATTGACAAATGGCAATCACCCCTCTTTATTCTTTCAGGAAATGGAAATTACAACTCTAACCTCATTCCATCACAACGGCAATCCTCGTCTCCTGTTGGCAAAAATCAAGAATCAGAAGGCACTGAGATCCAGCAGCTCCACCCCTAAGTGACTATCCAGCAGAAGAGCACCTTAGTCCCTTAGAAAAACTTGTCAGTGAACACTGCAAAGGATAAACATGGAACATACTCTGAAGGTACTACGCAGGGCCAATGGGAACGGATCTACACAAAATATAGATATTTACTCAAACGAATATGCTGAGGGAAATATGCCAGAAACACACACACAGATTCAATGTTTGAAAAATTCTAAAGAATACCAATTAGTCATCTATTGTGCCAGAAAACTAAGGGGTGGGTTCCCAAGTCAGGGCTGGGGGAGGTGGTAGGCAGGAGTAGGTATGACCAGGGAGCCCAAGGATAGTGTTGAAGCTGACAGATATACTCAGATAATAACTGGGCGAAAGTTTTTACAACTCTCGTCATCCGAAGTTTATGAACTGTACAATCTGAAATATGTGAGCTTTTGGGGTATATCACTTACATCTCAACCAAGAGTTTTAAAAACTCACCTTTCAGTTCAGCTACAGAGTTCAGTTCAGTAACACAGGCCTAGTTCAGTTTCAGTATTTTGTGGCTCCAATCAGGAACCACGCATTTACTTTTTTATTTTTACCGTGATCATCATATGCTGGTGTCAGCCTGGAAGCAAACTGCCCAAGCAAGTGTCACTTAGAGAGTGACTGACCATAGGTTCTTTAATCTAGCTTGCCTAACGTGAGACCAGTCAGGAGAATGGTTCAAAGAACCTGGAGTTCAGTGTCAGGGGCTGCATGCAAGGCAGAAATCTCATACGCTGCAGTGAGAGTAGGTTATACCCTAAAGGCAAAATTAAATTGGAGAGATGAGTTTGGGAAGGATCCTTGAGTGAGGCAGAAGATGAAAATTGACTCCTGTTGAAAATTTTTCATTAAATTTAAATAAAATATATAAAGAAACCATGGTGATGATGGTTTAGTCACTAAGTCCTGTCCAACCCTTGGGACCCCAAGGACTGTAGCTCGCTAGGCTCCTCTGTCTGTGGGATTCTCCAGCAAGAATACTTAAGTTGGTTACTATTTCCTTCTCCAAGTCATCTTCCCAACATGATAGAATCTGCACCTACCTCTTGCGTTGTCAGGTGGATTCTTTACCACTAGCAGAACCTGGGAAGACCAAAGAAGCCTTAGAAACTATGTACTATGTTCTGTATATATACAGAAATTCAGTTCATTCGCCCCGTCGTGTCCTACTCTTTGTAACCCCATGGACTGCAGCTAGCAAGACTACCCGATCCTTCACCATCTTCCGGGGTTTGTTCAAACTCATGTGCATCAAGTCAGTGACGCCATGCAACCATCTCATCCTCTGTGGGGACCCCATGGACTGCAGCACACCAGGCTTCCCCGTCTATCATCAACTCTCGGAGCTTGCTCAAGCTCATGTCCATTAAGTGGGTGATGCCATCCAACCATCTCATTGTCTGTCGTCCTCTTCACCTGCCTTCAATCTTTCCCAGCATCAGGGTCTTTTCCAGTGAGTCAGTTCGTTTCATCAGGTGGCCAAAGGATTGGAGTTTCAGCTTTGGTCTCAGTTCTTCCAGTGAATATTCAGGACTGATATCATTTAAGATGGACAGGTTGGGTCTCTTTGAAGTTCAAGGGACTCTCAAGAGTCTTCTCCAACACCACTGTTCAAAAGCATCAATTCTTTGGTGCCCAGTTCTCTTTATAGTCCAACACTCACATCCATACATGACCACTGGAAGAACCATAACTCTGACTAGATGGACAGTTTTAGCAAATTAATATCTCTGCTTTTTAATATGCTGTATAAGTTTGTCGTTGCTTTTCTTCCAAGAAGAAAGTGTCTTGTAATTTCATGGCTGCAGTCATCATATGCAGTGATTTTGGAGCTCAAGAAAATAAAATATCTCACTGTTTCCCCATCTATTTGACATAAAGTGATGGGACCAGATGCTGTGATCTTAGTTTTCTGAATGTTGAGTTTTAGGCCAACTTTTTCACTCTCCTCTTGCACTTTCATCAAGAGGCTCGTTGGTTCCTCTTCACTTTCTGCCATAACGGTGGTGTCATCTGCACATCTGAGGTTATTGATATTTCTCTTGGCAATTTGGATTCCAGCTTGAGCTTCATTCAGCCCAGCATTTCACATGATGTACTCTGCATACAAGTTAAATAAACAGAATGGCAATATACAGCCTTGATGTACTCTTTCCCAACTTGGAACCTGTCTGTTGTTCCATATCCGGTTCTAACTCTTGCTTCTTAACCTGTATACAGATTTCTCAGGAGGCAGGTAAGGTGGTCTGGAATTCCCATCACTTCAGGAGTTTTCTACATTGTGTTGTGATCCACGTAGTCAAAGTTTTCAGTGTAGTCAATAAAGCACAATTAGATGCTTTTCTGGATCTCTCCTGGTTTTTGATGATCCAGTGAATGTTGGCAACTTGATTTCTTGTTCTTCAGCCTTTTCTACATTCAGCTTGAACATCTGTCTATATATGTATACACAAACACACACGTATCTATGTATATCCATACATGAATCAGTGGAATACTTGGTAACCATAAAAATGTGAAACTTTGAGCAACATGGATAGACTTTAAAGACATTATGTTAAGTGAAATAAGTCAGATGGCAAAAGAAATACTGTATGATATCACCTCAAATGACCATGACAGTTTATGACTCTCTGGATGGTAGCAAGGTAAGTTTATTTCTTCAACCTACAGAAAAATAAGATGAAGAAAAAATAAAAGAATGGATAGAAAAAGGGTTGTATTCCACTTATATGGGCAAGATAAAAGTAAAATAAACTCTTGAATATGAAAACAGGAGCAGACTCATAGATACACAGAACAAACTAGCGGTGACCACTAGACAAAAAGTAGGGGGTTAAGACAGGAGGAGTAGAATAAGAAGTACAAACAACTATGGATTAAATAAATAAGGTATAAAGATATATTGTACAATGCAGGGAATTTTAAAAAGCCTACATATCTATTACTTCAAAAAAAGCAGTAAAATTATGAACACCTGTATGGTATACTTGTAACAAAAAATATTCTACAGCAACGAATTTCAATAGAAAAACTGCAGCCAATTCACAACCTCTCCAACAAGTGGGACCCCCTCAGTTTCTCTAGAAGAAGGAACACCAGAGTGACAAGGTGAAGGTTGCATTCCTGACTCTTCTTTTCGGCTTGGTTTGTGCTGCCCAGGAAGTTCTGAGGAAGGCCCTGATACCTGATTCCTGGTAGACAACACATATATGTCTTCTTAAACTAGAGAGTGCCATCTGTAGTTTTAAAAAATAAGCCTTAGCAGACCTCTACCATGTGAAAGAAATAGCACAGGAGTTGAGGATAGGTGTCTTGGACTGTTTGTCTGAGGATAGACAAGAATACAGATATCACTGTCTTGGAAATACCTCAAGTGTTCTGGAATTTCTTATTTGCTCTGAAGGCTCAGTATCCAGATCCACTGCTCTGTTCTGTTCAGTTGCTCAATTGTGTCCGACTCTTTGCCACCGCATGGACTGCAGCACGCCAGGCTTCCCTGTCCATCGCCAACTCCCGGAGCTTGCTCAAGCTCATGTCCATTGAGTCAGTGATGCCATCCAACTATCTCATCCTCTGTTGTCCCCTTCTCCTCCTGCCTTCAATCTTTCCCAGCATCAGGGTCTTTTCCAATGAGTCAGCTCTTCGTATCAGGTGGCCAGAGGATTGGAGTTTCAGCTTCAGCATCAGTCCTTCCAGTGAACACCCAGGACTGCTTTCCTTTAGGATGGACTGGTTGCATCTCCTTGAAGTCCATGGAACTCTCAAGAGTCTTCTCCAACACCACAGTTCACAAGCATCAATTATTTGGTGCTCAGCTTTCCTTATACTCCAACATTTACATCCATACATGACTACTGGAAAAAACATAGCTCTGACTAGATGGAACTTTGTGGGCAAAGTAATGTCTCTGCTTTTTAATATGCTGTCTATGTTGGTCATAGCTTTTCTTCTAAGGAAAAAGCATTTTTTAATTTCATGGCTGTAGTCACCATCTGCAGTGATTTTAGAGCACACCCCCCAAAAATAAAGTCTGTCATTGTTTCCATTGTTTCCCCCTCAATTTGCCATGAAGTGATGGGACCGGATGCCATGATCTTAGTTTTCTGAATGTTGAGTTTTAAATCAACACTGTAGCTTCTGCTTTAAACTGCTTTAAACCATCCACTGTAGCTTCTCTTAAAATCAATATCTTTGAAAGAACCACAGAATGCCAAAAAAGCTCAGCTGCCATCCAGGATATCAGAAGATGACATCTATGTAATCAGGGTCGTGTGATTAACCACTGTTTGATCATTACGTACTCTGCCAAAAGACAAATCCTATAAAAAGTGCAACCAATTCATAACCTCTCCAAAAATTGAGACACACTCAGCTTCTCTAGAAGAGAACCATGAGAGTCCCAAGATGAAGGTTGTGTCCATGACTCTCCTCTTTGGTCTGATTTGTGCTGCCCAGGAAACTCCAGCTGAGATAGCCCCCTGAAAGGTATGTAGAATGAGGTGATCTCCTAGAAGATCTTGCTTGTTTGAGTGTATGTGTGTCTGTGTGCGTGTGTGTGTGTGGTTGTTTTGTGTACATGTAAGCAATAGGCTCATTTATATGTATGACTGGATTGTATACATACTGTGGTCCATGTCACTACATGAGCAAAATACAACCCTTTCTCTGTCCACTCATTATTTTTTTCTTCATCTTACTTGTCCATAGGTTAAAAAAAAAAAAATTGCTATCACTCAAAGAGTCATGAACTGTCATGACCAGTTCTATTTCAAAAAATCTCCAAATTCTATTTTTTTTCCTGCTGACATATTTTTAAAATTTCTTTATTTTCATTGGAGGCTAATTACTTTACAATATTATAGTGGTTTTTGCCATTTATTGAAATGAATCATGTACACCCATGGCTGACTCATGTCAAAATCTCCGAATGCTATGCTTTCTGCTCCAATAGGAATCATGAATTCATGTCATGTTTTTCAGCAAGGTAGCAGGTAGACCTCTGCTTACTAAGGTTGAACTTACTTATCTTTCTTGCTAAAGGCAGAAGCAAAGGTGCTGCTGTGTACCTGTGAGCAACCAGAAAAGATACTGACTGGTGCTTATGGAGACCTTCCTTCTTAGATTCACGGAGAGTGGAGCACCATTTATGCAGCTGCAGATAACAAGGAGAAGATGGTGGATGGGAGCCCACTGAGGGGTTATTATCGTCGGATAGAAGGTATCAGCGACTGTGAATACCTCTTCATTACATTTCATGTCAAGTAAGCACAGTTCTCCTCAATGGAAAGAAAGGAGACTGTTGACTTTAGACATGAGGTCCAGGCTTCAACGTGCAGTGAAAGTCGTGAGTCATGGCTATGAAGTTGAGGGTGCAAACTCTATTCACAGAAGGGTATCCTCAAGTGCTGGGAAATGGATGGCAAGGAAGGAATGTCTTCTCTGATGGTTTTTCAGTATTGATGGGACATGCCCGTTGCTCACAGAAGTGGCAACGAGATAAGAAGGAGATGTTTACATAATACAGTGTGAGTATTCCAGTTTTTCCAATGGGTTGTCTTCCCAAAACCAAGGAATGCGTTCAGTTGGATAGCCTCGGTTCCATCAAAGACAACTAGATGTCTGGATGGTTGGACTGTTTCCACTGCTCATTACCAATGCAATCCTGGAAAGACTATTTAATCTTTCAGGAATCAATTCTGTCCCACAACACCAGGATGAGGTCCAAGGGTGAAATATGGCCATTGATGGTCTCTGAGAAAAAGCCTCAGAACGGTGACTATACATGTTCCCTGGGCATGGTGAAGTGCGTAAACGTACTTAAGATTCTAATGACTCGTATAAATTTTTTTTCTAACTTTTATTTCACCTACACGATAAAACTTGCTTAAACTGAAGAAATTCTTTGAATATTAAAAGTTCTTTATTACCAAGTGTAGTAAGTAGAACATAATTAATTTCAAGCCCCAAAATGAGAACAGCTAAAGTTAGAGCTCTGCAATGCAGAAGATCCAGGTTTGATCCCTGGGCTGGGAAGTACTGTGGAGAAGAAAATGGCTACCCACTCTAGTATTCTTGCCTGGAGAATCCCACGGACAGAGGAGTCTGATGGGTGACAGCCCAAGGGTTGCAAACCGTCAGACACGACGGAGTGATTTTCACTTCACTTCAAAACAAGAGCAAAAATTTCAAACTAATTCTTCCATAATTTGAAAGTGACTTTGGCATAGACTTCTATCTCTATAGTTTGAAATGAAAAGAAATATTTCTCAAATACAATATCAATACTTAAGTTGAAAGGGTCTCTAACATAGATTTCTATCTATGTAGTTGAAAATAACAGGAAATGATACTCAAATATTAATATCAAAACTGTAACATTACATTAAGTGATCAAATATTCATGGATTTCATTGATCAAATATACAACGGAGCACTCTAATCTTGGTCTGATGCAACTAATTTTAATTTTAACTGTGGACATGCAGCCATAGGATCTAATCTGCAATCATTAAAGAGTATATTAGCCAACATTATGCAATAGACTAACTTGTACCTCTTTTGTTGGCTCTTATGCTAGGAAATAACTCTGGATTATGTAGTAACCTTCATTTTTACTAAGATTCATCTAAGTATTTAGAATTCCATTGTAACCATGACTGTACTTGCAAATTGGGCCACAAAATTCCTGAAAAATGTAACAGTCAGCTCTTGTGAGATGGCATGAGATGACTGAGGTTCAACACATACTATAGTTGCAACAAGCAACTTTGCTATCGTTCACAGACTGCTAAGTTTAGAAGACTGCAAGTCTTAATGATATTCAGGAGAGGGGTGTATGGAGAGAGCTTTCCTACTTAACTAGTTGTCTTAAAGATTCTAACAACACACAACTAGAAATGTCATTGAGACAGAGTTGACCATCAGAGTGTGTCCTGACATTCCCTTCTGGCCTGAAGAGTTTCTATTGAAAGGTCAGCTGTTATCCTTACAGGAATCTCTTTTTGTCTTATTTGTTGTTTTTTCCTTGCTGCTTTAATATTTGTTCTTTGTGTTTTCTCTTTGATAACTTGATTAATATGTGTCTTGCAGTGTTTTGCCTTGTGTTTCTCCTGGTTGGGATTCTCTGGGTTTCTTGGACTTGGGTGGCTATTTCCTTCCCCATTTTAGGGAACTTTTCAACTATTATCTCCTCGAGTATTTTGTCATGGCCTTTCTTTTTGTCTTCTTCTTCTGGGACTCCTATAATTCGAATGTTGGGGCTTTTGACATTGTCCCAGAGGTCTCTGAGGTTTTCTTCACTTCTTTTAATTATTTCTTTTTTCCTCTATACTTCACTTATTTCCATCATTTTATCTTCCACCTCACTTATCCTAGCTTCTGCCTCAGTTATTCTACTGTTGGTTCCCTCCAGAGTGTTTTTGATCTTAGTTATTGCATTATTCACTATTGACTGACTCTCTTTTTATTTCTTCTAGGTCTTTGTTAAACATTTCTTGCATCTTCTCAATCCTTGTCTCCAGGCTATTTATCTGTAAATCCATTTTGTTTTCAGGATTTTGGATCATTTTTACTATCATTATTCTGAATTCTTTTTCAGGTAGACTCCCTATCTCTTCCTCTTTTGTTTGGTTTGGTAGGCATTTACCATGTTCCTTTACAAACTGCTGAATATTTCTCTGCCTTTTCATCTTGTTTAGATTGCTGTGTTTGGGCTGGCCTTCTTCTGTATCCTGGAAGTTTGTGGTTCCTCTTTATTGTGGAGGTTCCTCCCTTTGGATGGGGTTGGATGAGTGGCTTATCAAGGGTTCCTGGTTAGGGAAGCTTGCTTTGGTGTTCTGGTGGGTGGAGCTTGATCTCTTCTCTCTGGAGTGCAATGAAGTGTCCAGTAGTGATTTAGAGCAGGAGGAGAAGGGGACGACAGAGGATGAGATGGCTCAATGGCATCACCAACTCAATGGATATGGGTTTGGGTGGACTCTGGGAGTTGGTCATGGACAGGGAGGCCTGGCATGTTGCGGTTCATGGTGTTGCAAAGAGTTGAACACGACTGAGCGACTGAACTGAACTGAACTGAACTGAACTGGGTTTGGTGTGACTTTGGGCAGCCTGTATATTAATGCTCAGGGCTATGTTCCTGCATTGCTGGAGAATTAGTATGGTATGTCTTGCTCTGCAGCTCGTTGGCTCTTGGATGGGTCTTGGTTTCAGTGTAGGTATGGAGACTTTTGGATGAGCTCTTGTCTATCACTGTTCCCTGGAGTCAGGAGTTCTCTGGAGTTCTCAGGCTTTGG
The DNA here is from genome assembly GCF_049115385.1 of Moschus berezovskii. NCBI lineage: Eukaryota > Metazoa > Chordata > Mammalia > Artiodactyla > Moschidae > Moschus > Moschus berezovskii. Next base: position 7,067,346 of record NC_142489.1, read on the forward strand.
ATTTATGCCTCCTGCCTCTGGTTTTCAGTCTTATTCTTACAGTATCTTCAAGATTTCTTCATTCATATGACACTGAAGATAAAACATCTCCTTTTGAAGACAATGGGCTGCTTTTCTGGGTGCCTGGTGTCCTCTGCCAGCATTCGGAAGTTGTTTTGTAGAATTTGCTCAGCGTTTAAATGATCTTTCGATGAATTTGTTGGGGAGAAAGTGGTCTCCCCTTCATATTCCTTCGCCGTCTTAGGATCGCCCCCTTCTTTTAACTGTTTTTGTTTGCTTTCCCACATTCTCCTTTCTATGATTCAAGTTATTCTTTGACTAAAATATATCACAGGCAAAAAGCAGGCCAAAAACAGGGTGGGTGAGGCAAGGAACAGAGAGTCCTGTTCCGTCTCAAGGATTTGTGTGGTTTTGAAACTTCCACATCGTTCCCACACCCATTCATTTCATAAGGGTTCATGAAAACACCAGGGATGGATTTCTAGAATGTCGACAAAGTGGACAGGAAGAGATAGAGTTGGGAAGAATTCTGAGTCTCAGACCCGCCATGACCTTCTGCGATGTGCCATGAAAGACTGCATCTCACAGGGGGATGCCTAAGGTCTCGGCTGAATGATTAGCTGTCCTCTGAACTGGAATGTGAAAATATGTTAACTGTGTGGACTCTACCGCCACGGACACATCTGAAGACCTGTGTGCACACTCGTGCACGTCTGTCAAAAACTAACTGGAGAGCAGGGTTTAGGTGACGGTGGAAGGCAGTGGTGTTGGTGAGACTTACCGATCACTACAAGCATGAGCCAGGTGACACTCTATAACTTACAAAGGATTCTAACGTACATGTCTTCCGCCCTGTTTGCTATGAAATGCAGGCAAATTACAGTTTCGCTGAAGAAGAACTTCAGAAATATCAGGAGCTGAACTAACAAAGGGGGATTCCAATTGAAAATATAGATAATGTCATCAAAAAAGGTAAAGCCCCAGAAGACAACAGGTATCTGAAATGAAAATGTATCACTTGGACAATCAATTCAAATTTCCTATTGGTAGAGACATCTTTGATAAAAGCTGTTTTTAAGCAATCCTTTGAAATACAGGCATGTCAATCATCATTTATCCCCTTACTGATTCTCTTTCACAGAGAACTGTCCTACGTAACAAGAGCGAACAGCACTTGGATAAGTAGAAATATAACATATATAGCACAGTTTTTTTTTTTTCTCAATAGGTTAACACTTTGGGGTTGGTGGGGTTTAGTGTTTTAAGAATTGGATACATACACAAAGGAATATTACTCAGCCACGAAAAAAAATGAAATAATCCATTTGCAGCAACATAGACGGATTTAGAAAAGCTGTTATTAAGTAAGGCAAGTCATAAAGAGAAAGGCAAATATCATATGATATAACTTTCATGTGGAATCTAAAAAATGATTCAAATGAACCATTAATAAAACAAAAACCGACTGTCAAACACAAATAATATTAATGATTACCAAAGGAGAAGCAGGAAATGGGTAAATTAGGAGTCTGAGATGAGCAGATACACACTAAAATATGTAAAATAAACAAGGAAGACCAACTGGAAAGAACAGAGAACTATACTCAGTGACTTATAAGAAGACGAATGAAAAAGGTTTACTTTTACCTTCACATATATGAAACTAAGGGCTTCCCAGGTGACTCAGCGTTCTAGAATCTGCCTGCCAATGTAGGAGACACAGGAGAGGTGGGTTTATCCCTGGCTTGGGAAGATCCTTGGAGTAGGAAATGGTACCCCACACCAGGAAACGTGCCTGGAAAATCCCATGGATGGAGGAGCCTGGTAGGCTGCAGTCCGTGGGGTCGCTAAGAGTCGGACATGAATGAGCAACTTCACTTTCACTTTTCACTTTCACGCATTGGAGAAGGAAATGGCTACCCACTCCAGTGTTCTTGCTTGGAGAATCCCATGGACAGAGGGGCCTGGCAGGCTACAGTCCATGGAGTCGCAAGATCAGACACAATTTAACAACTGAGTGCGCACACACACAACAAAAGTGAACAGTGTTTACTAAAGAAAGAGACCTGATGGTGTTTACAAAGCACAGGGTCTGTGGTGTCCGACTGGGGGCGGGGTGGGGGGGCTACTCTGCAACTCAGACCCCAGAATTAGAGGTCTTGCTGCTGATGCAGGTGCTGAGATAACTAAAGCTCTGCATAAAAGTTCCTCATCAGATATTTTTCAAAATAATAGTCACTTATTGGTGCCAACTGATGGGGAAAAAAGGCGCATCTAGGGTATCCCATCGGCCAAGTCACTCGACCAGACAAGAGACCAGGAAACATGTTTAAGGGAGATGCAAACAATGAAGCAGCCATAGAATACTCTGGAGAACTCTGGTAGGCTCCTGAGAATGTGGAAGGCTGGATGCACCTGAAATGCTGTGGAAAGACAGAATAGGGCACTGGTCATGTACCCTGCCGGGGCTCACTCTAAGCCACATGCACTTTGAATACATATTACAACCACACACGGTTCTCCAAGGTCAAGGTATTTGTGTCCTTTGATTGGAGTTGTTGACAGAAAATGGAACAATAGTGGTTGATGACTAAGGTATACCCACTTCATGGATCACTGCCTTGTGTGGTGAAGGGGCTGGCATAACTCAGGAAAGCTAGGAGCCATTTGGTACAGGGTCACCCTAGACATATTTGTCATAGTGAAGAGTTCTGACAGAACGTGATCCACTGGAGGAATGAGTGGCAAACCACGTCAGTATTCTTGCTGTAAGAAAACCACGAACTGTATAAAAAGGCAGACAGATATGACACTGAACGATGAGCCCCCCTGGTTGGAAGGTGTCCAATATTGCCACTGGGTAAGACCGGAGGGCAACTGCTAATAGCCCAGGAAGGAATGAAGCTATGCTCACTCAGGTCTCATCCAAGGAAGCCACCAACAACAAGAATTAAAACTAAGAAAGAAAAAATTGAGCAGAGGGACTTCTCTACGGGTCCAATGGTTCAGAATCCACCTGCCAACACAGGGGACACAGACTGAATTCCCTGTCGGCAAAGCTCCCATATGCTGTCAGTTCAGTTCAGTCGCTCAGTCATGTCCGACTCTTTGCGACCCCATGAATCACAGCAGGCCTCCCTGTCCATCACCAACTCCCAGAGTTCACTCAAACTCACGTCCATCAAATCGGTGATGCCATCCAGCCATCTCGTTCTCTGTCATCCCCTTCGCCTCCTGCCCCCAATTCCTCCAGCATCAGAGTCTTTTCCAGTGAGTCAACTCTTCGGATGAGGTGGCAAAGTATTGGAGTTTCAGCCTTAGCATCAGTCCTTCCAATGAACACCCAGGACTGATACCTTTAGGATGGACTGGTTGGATCTCCTTGTAGTCCAAGGGACTCTCAAGAGTCTTCTCCAACACCGCAGTTCAAAAGCATCAATCCTTGGCGCTCAGCTTTCTTTATGGTCCAACTCTCACATCCATACATGACCACTGGAAAAACCACAGCCTTGACTAGACGGACCTTTGTTATCAAAGTAATGTCTCTGCTTTTTAATATGCTATCTAGGTTGGTCATAATTTTCCTTCCACGGAGGAAGCGTCTTTTAATTTCATGGCTGCAATCAACATCCACAGTGATTTTGGAGCCCAAAAATAAAGTCTGACACTGTTTCCACTGTTTCCCCATCTATTTCCCATGAAGTGATGGGACCAGATGCCATGATCTTAATGTTGAGCTTTAAGCCAACTTTTTCACTCTCCTCTTTCACTTTCATTAAGAGGCTCTTTAGTTCTTCTTCACTTTCTGCCATAAGGGTGGTGTCATCTGCATATCTGAGGTTATTGATATTTCTCCTGGCAATCTTGATTCCAGCTTGTGCTTCCTCCAGCCCAGCGTTCCTCATGATGCACTCTGCATATAAGTTAAATAAGCAAGGTGACAATATGCAGCCCAGACGCACTCCTTTTCCTATTTGGAACCAGTCTGTTGTTCCATGTCCAATTCTAGCTATAGTACTATTAGTCATAGTCAAAATGCTGTTCATTACATCTTTCTATAAACCATAGGAGGTCTTCAGGTAATTATCACTAAACAGAAAAATGCATACCAAAAAAAAAAAAACAGTAGAACTTCAGTCAATTAAAGCATTATGTTTGAAATTGATATCTGCATCTGTTGAGAACTCTGCACCCAGCATTTACCCAGTGATAATTTATTTTGGCTCCAAAATGTAACGAAACTAATGTCTTGCTATTTTAGATATTCTCTGTGAAAATCAACAGAAACATATAATATTCTAATGATTCATAAATGGATGAGAAATTCCATTTTCACAAGCTTCTGAAACATGAACACTTTGTTTAGGACACAAAGTTGCTGAAGGCTAGTCATATGATCTTCATGTTCCAACTATCTTTAACCCTGTCCAAAAATAAGGCACCAAGAATGGGGAAACACAAGCCAAGACACAAACAAATCTGCTCCTGTGGAAGGGACAGACAGAGACATTGTGGATATACTTACAAAATGTGGTGTTGGGGGAGACTCTTGAGAGTCCCTTGGGCTGCAAAGAGATCCAATCAGTCCATTCTAAAGATCAGTCCTGGGTATTCATTGGAAGGACTGATGTTGAAGCTGAAACTCCAGTACTTTAGCCACGTGATGTGAACAGCTGACTCATTGGAAAAGACCCTGATGCTGGGAAAGATTGAGGGCATGAGCAGAAGGGGACGACAGAGGACGAGATGGCTGAATGGCATCACCGACTCAATGGACATGGGGTTGGTTGGACCCCGGGAGTTGGTGATGGACAGGGACGTTTGGCGTGTTGCGGTTCATGGGTTCACAAAGAATCCGACACGACCGAGCGACTGAACTAAACTGAATATTTACAAAAGATATTCAGTAGAAAATAATAATCGTATAGAGAAGACTGTTGTAGAAATTGGGAATTCACATGCCAAATGGAAAAAAAAAAAAAAAAGACCAGCTTAAACCCCTTCATTGCTCCTTGTTTTACAACTGACACAGGGAGACTCGTAGACCTATATGTAAGACCGAAAGCAAGAAAGACTCTATAGGTAAAAACACAGGTGGATACTCTGTGACCAAGATTAGGTGGTTACTGATTAGAATGTATGCCAACCAAGATCCCACACTGGGAACAGCACGCTAGTAACTAAGCCTCAATCAAAATATTTACATCTTTGAAGGACACCCTTAAGAAAGCACAGGAGAAGCCGGTGAGTGGGGGAAAATACTGGCACATCTCCATCTGAAAAAGGACTTGATCCAGACTATATTGAAAACCTACAAATTTCAAGCAAACAAGCATAATTCACTCAGGAATGAACAAACGATTTGCAGAGACACTTGACAGAGAAAACAGACAAATGGCAAGCCCACCGCTTGATTCATTCAGGAAATGAAAGTTCCTACTGTAACTGGATACCATCACACACTTAATACAATCTCTGAAATGAAAACAGCTGACCATACTGAGTCCTGGCAAGGATGGTGCGATGGAAATTCTCATCTCCTATTGGCAGGAATCGAAAATAAGAAGGCACTGAGATCCAGCAGTTCCACACCTAAGTCTACCCACAAGACAACATGGCTCAGTTCCTTACAAAGACTGGTCTATGAACATGTATCCATCAACATTGGAATGGATAAAAATGGGACATATCCTGATGATACTATGCAGGGGCAATGGGAACAGAGTCTATAAAAATATATAGATGCTTATTCAAACAAATATGCTATGGGAAAGAAGTCAGAAACACACACTCAGGAGGAGTGAAATAAGAGGAACACAGTACTATGCATAGAATAAATAATGGACAAAGATTATTTGAAAAATAAAGATTATTCAACATGGGGGGGTGAAAGACAATATTTTTATAACTTCAAAAGGAGAAATTATGAATACCTATATGATACACCTGTAACAAAAAATATATATATTGTACATCAGCTGTACTTCAATTTTAACATGTGAAAACATAGACCCCTCGGAGGAATTCCCTGAAAACTGATTTCTAGTAGAGACACCACATATTTTATCTTCTGAAACAGGGCCATCTTTAGTTTTACAAAATAAACTTAAACAGACCTCTTCAATTTGAAAGGAATAAGACAGGAGGTGTATATAAGAGCCACAGAATGCCAAAAAGTTCAGCTGCCAACCAGGATGTCCGAAGACAATATCTATGTATCCAAGATATTAAGATCAACCACTGTTTGATCAATATGGATTCTGCCAAGAGATGTACCCTATAAAACGTGAAACCAATTCACAAGCTCTCCAAAAACCAGGACATCCTCAGCTTCCCTAGCAGAAGGACAACAAGAGTCCCAAGATGAAGGCTGTGTTCGTGACTCTCGTCTTTGGTCTGGTTTGTGTGGCCCAGGAAACTGCAACTGAGATAGACCACTCAAAGGTACCCAGAATGAGTTAATCTGCTAGAAGGTCTTGCCTGTTTTCCTGAGCAAGTGTGTGTGTAGAGGTTATATGTCAGAGGTTGTGTGTGCACATGACAGAGATATTCTTGTTTAATATGTACGACCAGACTGTACACATATCATGGTTCACGTATCTACATGAATGCAATACAACGCTCTATCTGCTCTTGGTATTTTTCTTGGAATCTTTCTTCTGGTCTCTACGTAAAACAAAACAACAAGAACCTAACATGCAAACATTCAGAAAGTTATGAACTGTCACAGTTTTTACTGGCATTGTTTTAGTGATGACAAAAAACTCCAAATTCTGTGTAAAAACGCTGAATTCTACGCTTTCTGTTCCAACATAAATCATGATGTCATGTCATGTATTTCAGCAAGGCAGGAAGTAGAACTCTTCTTTGCTTCAGATAGTTCACTTGCTCAGTCGTGTCCAACTCTTTGCGACCCAATGGACTGCAGCACAGCCAGCTTCCCTATCCATCACCAACTCCTGGAGTTTACTCAAACCCATATCCATCGAGACGGTGATACCATCCCACCATCTCATCCTCTGTCATCCCCTTCTCCTCCTGCCTTCAATCTTGGCCAGCATCAAGGTCTTTTCCAATGAGTCAGTTCTTCACATCAGGTGGCCAAAGTATTGGAGTTTCAGCTTCAACATCAGTCCTTCCAATGAACACCCAGGACGGATCTCCTTTAGGATGGACTGGTTGGATCTCCTTACAGTTCAAGGGACTCTCAAGTCTTCTCCAGCACCACAGTTCAAAAGCATCAATTCTTCCGTGCTCAGCTTTCTTTATAGTCCAACTCTCACATGCATGCATGACTTCTGGAAAAACCATAGCCTTGAATAGACGGACCTTTGTTGGCAAAGTAATGTCTCTGCTTTTTAATATGCTGTCTAGGTTGGTCATAACTTTCCTTCCAAGGAGTAAGCGGCTTTTAATTTCATGGCTGCAATCAGCATCTGCAGTGATTTTGGAGCCCAGAAAATAAAATCTGACACTTTTTCCACTGTCTTTCCATCTATTTGCCATGAAGTGGTGGGATCGGATGCTATGATCTTAGTTTTCTGAATGTTGAGCTTTAAGCCAACTTTTTCACTCTCCTCTTTAACTGTCATCAAGAGGCTCTTTAGTTCTTCTTCACTTTCTGCCATAAGGGTAGTGTCATCTGCATATCTGAGGTTACTGATATTTCTCCCAGAAATCTTGATTCTAGCTGTGCTTCCTCCAGCCCAGCGTTCCTCATGATGTAATCTGCATAGAAGTTAAATAAGCAGGGGGACAATATACAGCCTTGATGTACTCCTTTTCCTGTTTGGAACCAGTCTGTTGTTCCATATCCAGTTCTAACTGTTGCTTTCTGACCTTCATACTGGTTTCTCAAGAAGGTCAGGTGGTCTGGTATTCCCATCTCTTGAAGAATTTTCCACAGTTTATTGTGATCCCCACTGTCAAAGGCTTTGGCATACACAACAAAGGAGAAATAGATGTTTTTATGGAACTCTCTTGCTTTTTCGATGATCCAGAGGATGTTGGCAATTTGATCTCTGGTTCCTCTGCCTTTTCAAAAACCAGCTTGGACATCTGGAAGTTCATGGTTCAGCTGAAGCCTGGCTTGGAGAATTTTAAGCATTACTTTACTAGCGTGTGAGATGAATGCAATTGTGCGGTAGTTTGAGTATTCTTTGGGACTGGAACGAAAACTGACCCTTTCCAGTCGTGTGCTTAATAAGATTCAATTTACTTCTCTTCTGTGGTAAATGCAAAGCCAAGATAGTGTTGTGTATTGGTGATGAACCAGAAAAGATACTGACTGACGTTAATGGACCCCTTCCTTGTTAGGTTAGAGGAGAGTGGCGCACCATTTACGCAGCTGCAGATAACAAGGAGAAGATTGTGGAAGGGGGCCCACTGAGGGGTTACTATCGTCAGATTGAATGTACCGACGACTGCGAATACCTCTCCCTTACATTTTATGCCAAGTAAGCACAACCTGACCCAACTGAGAACAAGGAGTCTCTTGGCTTCTGGCATGGGGTCCAGTCTCCAATGTGCAGTCAGAGGCGTGAGTCCTGGCTGTGAAGCTGGGTGTGCGAACTCTATTCACGGAAGGGCGTCCTCAAGCCCTGGGGAGTGAATGGTGAGGAAGGAATGTCTTGTCTGTTTGGTTTTCAGGGAAGACGGGAGATGCAAGAAATTCACAGAAGTGTCAAAGAGACAAGAAGGAGATGTTTACGTCATAGAATGTGAGTATTCCAGCTTTTCAGATGAGCTGTCTTCCAGAAACCCATGGAACATGTTCAGATGGATAGTCTCGGTTCCATTCAAGACAACTAGATGTCTGGATGAGTTGACCATTTCCTCTACTGATTACCAATGAAACCTTGGAAAAGCGATTTAATTTTTCAGCAATCAATTCTGCCCCACAACACCAGGATGAAGTCCCAGGTTGGAACGTGGCCATTCTTGGTCTCTGAGAAAAATCCCCAGAACATTGACTCCTCGTGGTCCTTGGGCATGGAGAAGTGTGTAGACTTACTTAGGATTGGAACAACTCTCTCAAAAGTTTTTTCTTTTATTTGACCTACATGATCAAATTGGCAAAAACTAAAGAAACTCTTTAAGTATTCAAAGTTCTTCATTAGCAAGTTTAGAAAGTAGAACATGATTAACTTAAAGCCCAAAAATGACAACAGCTAAAATAACAGCCCAAAGGTTTAAATTAATTTTTACAGACTTGAAAGGGACTTTACCATAGACTTCTATCTCTATAGCTTAAAATAAGGAGAAAGAATTCTCAAATACAAATATCAATATATAATTTGAAAGGGGCATTAACAGAGATTCTTTCTCTGTAGTTGAAAATAACAGAAAATGATTCTCAAATATTAATATCAATACTGTAATATATTAAGTGTTCAAGTGTCCATATATTTCACTTTCATGGAGAAAACGTAATGGAGGATTCTAATCTCTGTCTGGTGAATCTTTTCTAATTGCAACTGTGGATGCACAGCCACAGGATCTAATCTGCAAACACTGCAGAGAATATATGTTGAAACATTTTGCAACAGATTAATTTGTACGTCTTTTATTAGCTCTTGCACTAGGAAATAACTCTGGAGTGGGCATTACCTTTTATTTTACTATGATTGATTCAAATTATTAGAATTCCTTTCTAACCATTATTGCACCTCCATACTGGGTCACAATTCCTGAAAATTTAACAGTCAGGTTTTGGGATCTGGTTTGAGATGGCTGAGGTTCAACACCTACTACAGCTGCAATAAGAAACTTTGCCTCGTGCACAGACTGCTCAGTCTAGAAGACTGGAAGCCTTAATTATCTTCAGAAGAAGGGGGTGTGGAGAAAGCTTTCCTAGCTCACTAGCTGTCTTAACTGGTTCTAGAAACACACAACTAGAAATGTCAGTGAGATAAGGTTCATCATCCAAGGGAAGACAGATGATAGCATGTGAGGAAAAATGCACTCAAATGAAAAGAAAAGGAGTTCGTCATATTGAGGCTTGATTTTCTCTTTTTCTGTCACAGTCGCGGGTACAAATGTTTTTCAAATCATTCATGTATCAGACAACATGCTGGTAACTTATTTTGAAAACGATGATGGAGAGAAGATCACAAAAATAACTGAAGGTGTTGGTACGTACTGTCGTTTGTCCAATACAAAGCAGATATGTTCATATGATCAGTATTTTCATACTAATTTGAGAAGGACACACAAACCTTATATTATGGCTTCACTGCTGCTCAGACAGGAAAGAACCCACCTGCAATGTACGACACTTGGATTCTCTCCCAGGGTCAAAAAATCCCTGGAGGAGAACATGGGAATCCACTCCAGTATTCTTGCTTGGAGAATCCCATGGACAGAGGAGGCTGGCAGGAAAGAGTTCATGGGATCAGAAAGAGTCAGATAGGACTGAGCAACTAACCACAGCACCTCATAGGAAGAACCCTGGGACAGACTTGTGTTCACACGGAGAATTCAGACTTCACATGAAACGAGGCAGGGATTTAGAAAGTTTGCTAGAAAAATGAGGAGATGTATCCACTGGGACTTCTATCAGATGGCATTTTTAAATAGGAGATACTCTTGTCCCAGATTCCAATGAAATATTCCAGGAAGCTCCATGACTTTCTCGCCAAGGATCACACAACAGAGTTGCCAGGTCCTGATGCCAAAGTGAACCAAGCTTAAATCTGAGTTTAGCTGACGCACAGGTCCTGGCCACGGCTGCATTCTTCTCTACAACAACGCTTTCTTCTTCCTCACAATATTTAAAATACTGCCTGAACCTGAATGCAAAGCTCTGCAAATACCTCTCTATGATACTGAATCCTGTAGAAGAAGTGTGGACAGGCATGTCAGTCATTCTGCCATCCACGCAGTCCCCTGGTTCTCTGACATCCCTTTATCCTTTCTGCTATTTTATGGACATTGGAGGTGGATGGCTGTTCTGTCTTGTATTTGAGGATGACAAAGCCTGAAAAAATACCTGAGAAGTGTGTGCAATGTTGTTACCAAAAGCGGGTTCCTGCTGCCCTCCTTTCAAAAGCCAACTAAGAGCCCAGCTTCATAGGAAGCAATGTCTGCTTCGTTCATATGCCAACAACTAGGTGGGAGAGTGGATTTCTGTCCAAAGGCTGACTACCCAACCCCACAACTGGCAACCAGTGGGGCAAGAGCTTTTACAGACAGAGGGAGGGGGCTCCCTGCAAAAACAGCAGTCAGATCTGACAGTCATTTTGATGTTAACCATGAGCGGTTGACCAGCGTTATCCCGATGTATTCACTACAGTTAATCTTCAGTTCCAGGGCCGCTATGTTCCCATCTCCTGGATGTCAGTTCTCTAAACTGTGGTAGCTTCTGTCATGGCTGCAGTCTGGTCATCATGTAGTAAACTTGTCTACTGGGTGGGGGTTTCAGTGTGTATAAAACAGCGCACAGGATATGACCCAGAATATTATCTATTGCCCTTGCGGAGGATCTGCAGGTCCTTATCTTTGCTTCATGACTACATAATTATTTCATCTATTTGTCTTTTTTCCTTTGCTATCTGACATTCTCAATTCTCTGATTAAACTTATTCTTTGACTGAAATATTTCACAGACAAAAGGCAGGCTGAACATATCAGGCGTAGGGTAAGGAACATACATACGATCCTGAACCATCTCAATGGGATCAGAGTGCTTGTGATAATTCCTAATAATAACCCTCTCCTTTCATTTCATGAGGGTTCCTGAAAACCCCGGGGATGAAATTCTAGAATGTACACAAAGCAAACAGGAAGAGTTAGAGTTGGGAGGAATTCTGAGTCTCAGACTCGCCATGAATTTCTTCAATGTACCATTAAGAGTTGCATCTCACTGGGGCATGCTTAAGCTCACAGTTGAATGATCTGCAGCTCACTAAGTAGTTGTGAGAAGACGAACGTGGTAACTTGCTAGATATGTGGACTCTGCCCCATGGAAAAATATGAAGACCTGTGTGCACACTCGGGCACATCTATGGAAAGCTACCTGCAGAGCAGGGTTTAGGCGATGGTGGAGGGCAATGGTGTTGGTGAGTCTTACTGGACGCTATAGGTATGAGCCGGCTGACACTCTATAACCTATAAAGGATTCTAATACACACCTCTTCTGCCCTGTTTGCTATGAAATCCAGGCAGAGGAGACAGCTTCACTCAAGAAGAACTTCAGAAGTATCAGGAACTGAACAGTGAAAGGGGGATTCCAAATGAAAACATAGATAACGTCATCGAAACAGGTAAAGCCCCAGAGGACAGCAGGTATCCAAAATAAAAACACATCAGTAGGACATTGAAGTCACATTTCCCTTTCACAGAGACATCTGTTACAAAAGCTGCTTTGAAATAACCCCTTGACATAGAGGCATGTCAGTGGTCATCTGTCCCCTTGTTATTTCTCTTTCAGACAACTGTCCTCCATGAGAACAGAGAGCATCAGCTGGGTGAGTAGACATGTGACAAATGACAAGGCTGTTTCCTTTCTGTAGGTTAACACTTTGGGGGAGGGTTTTTTAACTGCTTTAAGAGTGGGATACATACACAATGTCATATTACCCCGTCACGAAAAAGAATGAAATAACGCCGTGTGCAGCAACATGGATGGACCTAGACATGATCTTACTGAGCGAAGTAAGTCAGAAAGAGAAACGCAAATATATGCTATCACGTCTATGTGGAGTCTAAAGTATGATGCAAATGAACCATTATTATTGGGGGTTGGAGCACTGGGATGAACCAGAGGGATGGTATGGGGAGGCAGGTGGGAGGGGGTTTCAAGATGGGGAAGACATGTGCACCCAAGGAAGATTCATGTCAATGTATGGCAAAATCAATACAATATTGTAAAATTAAAAAAAAAAAGAAATAAAAGAGATCAAAAAAGATAGATAATAATAATAATAAACCAGAAACAGACTCTCAAACATAGACAAAATTAATGGTAACCAAAGGGGAAGCAGGCAAATGGTAAATTAGGAGTTTCAGATGACCAGATGCACACTAAAATATATGAAATAAACAAAAAAAGATCTACTGGATAGCACAGAGAACAACACTCAATGGCTTGTAATAACATAAAAGAAGAAGAATTTATTAAAAAGGTATACATTTACCTACATATAAATATATAGATAGATAGATAGATATTGATATATATATTTATAAATGAGGGTTTCCAAGGTGACTCAGAGGTCAAGAAACTGCCTGCCAATGCAGGAAACACAGGAGAGGTGGGTTTTATCCCTGGGTCAGGAAGATCACTTGGAGTAGGAAATGGAAACCTCATCCAGTATTCTTGCCTGGAAAATGCAATGAACAGAGGAGTCTGCAAGATATACTCCATAGGACACAAAGTTTAAGACACACCTGAGTGACTCAGCAATAACAAAGATATAAATGATTCACTTTCCACTATACCTGAAACTAATATGACATTGCACATCAACTCTACGTCAATAAAAATCAATTTTAATAAAGAATGAGATTACAAAACAATTCACATTGCCACGTGCCAAAGGCTCAGACTTCCTTAAGTCTTTGGATTCAGTATCTAAAGACTGACACGGTCTAGACTCCACAGTGAGATGCTTTCAGGACAAAGGAGTCTGTGTGAAGCCCTGAGCTGTGAGTTATGATGATCTCTGGGGAATCCCACTGTGAATGAAGGACCTTGCAGCCACAACACATTCATGATGATACATGAGACTGCAGAAGATGTAACTGGCACATTTCACATAGTTTATAATCTCCTACATTTCAGAGCTGTCAATACGTAACTTAGTACCTCTCAACGAAAGACCTGATACTAGACTCATTCACAACAATTTTCCCCAGGTGGTGATTCTATGCAATGCCACAGGGGTACACACAGATGAACTTCTGTGAAACGCATATTGTAGGAAAATCTCTCCACTGTTTCCAACAGAAACTGCTTCTATTTTATCATTCCTGCTCTGGGCAATATCATATTAACCTTAGGCAACTCAACAATGTTTTACTTTCCTTTCAGGCTTAAAGAAAAAAAGTAAGAATACGAGCAACACCGAAGCAGTAATGTGTCCCAATCACACATATGAAGATAATAGACCTTTTCCTTGAAATCATCATTCCTTCTCTCCCAGAAAGTCATGATCCAGAACCCATGGTTTTCCAACTGTGACTAACTTCTGTTCTTCCTGATGTTACTGGATTCCTAAACTGATCAATAAATTCATTAATGCATATATGTGTAGTGGACAAACTTCTACTGGCAAATGCACACAACATGTAAGTTCAACTATGAAGAAAATCAAGTGTACAAAGGAGAAGATAACGCTGTTTAGGACAAACAGTGTGAATCCAGCGAGTGTGTTTACAAGAGAGAATAAACCACAGATGGTAGTTGTATATGGTGATATAAGGTTCCTGTCAGATGTCATGGGAGAGATGGAATTGGTTAGTCAGACAACTTCAAATAGAATCTGAGCTATCCTAAGTAACACCTGAAAACAACTCAAGCATGGGGTTAAGCAGCGTTCATCTGCTGTGGGGTTGCAAGGGGTGGGGAGGATTTTGCAGCATGCAGTCTTCCAGGGGATGCAGTGGTAAAGAATATACCTACTAATGCAGGAGACACAAGGATGAAGCTTTTACTCCTGGGTTGAGAAGACGCCCCAGAGGGGGAAATGGAAACCCACTCCAGTGTTCTTGCATGGGGAATCCCAAAGAAAGAGGAGCCTGGCGGGCTACAATCCATGAGGTCACAAGAGTCAGACACAATTTATCAACTGAGCACAGACATACATACAACAAAAGGGAACAGTATTTACTAAAGAAAGCGCCCTGATGGTGTTTACAAAGCACGAGGTCTGTGGTGTCCGACTTGCTGCTGGTATTCTGCAGCTCAAACCCTGGAAGCAAAGAATTTGATGTTGATGCAGGTGGAGAAGGAAATGGCAACCCACTCCAGTGTTCCTGCCTGGAGAATCCCAGGGATGGGGGAGCCTGGTGGGCTGCCGTCTATGGGGTCACACAGAGTCGGACACGACTGAAGTGACTTAGCAGCAGCAGCAGCAGGTGCAGAGTTACCTAAAGCTTTGCATAAAAGTTCCTCATCAGACAATTTTCAAAAGTAAAAGTCATTGATTGGTGCCAACTGATGGGAAGAAAGGAGCATCATGGGTACCCAATAGATCATGCAACTGGAAAAGACAAGAGACCAGGAAAAATGTTTAAGGGAGATGGGAGAGATGAGGCAGTCCTAGACCACTCAGGGGACCTTTGGTAAGCACCTAAGCTTACTCCTTAGAAGGAAAGTTATCACCCACCTAGACAGCATATTAAAATGCAGACACATTACTTTGCCAAAAAGATCCGTCTAGTCAAGGCTATGGTTTTTCCAGTGGTCATGTATGGATGTGAGAGTTGGACTATAAAGAAAGCTGATCGCCGAAGAATTGATGCTTTTGAACTGTGGTGCTAGAGAAGATTCTTGAGAGTCCCTTGGACTGCAAGGAGGTCCAACCAGTCTATCCTAAAAGAGATCAGTCCTGGGTGTTCACTGGAAGGACTGATGTTGAAGCTGAAACTCCAATAATTTGGCCACCTGATACAAAGAGCTGACTCATTTAAAAAGACCCTGATGCTGGGAAAGACGGAGGGCAGGAGGAGAAGGGGACGACAGAGGATTAGATGGTTGGATGGCATCACCTACTCAATGGACATGGGTTTGGGTGGACTCCGGGAGTTGGAGATGGACAGGGAGGCCTGGCGTGCTGCGGTTCATGGGGTCACAAAGAGTCAGACATGACTGAGCGACTGAAATCAACTGAACTGAACTGAGGATAAGGAAGACTTGGCTCACCTGAAATGCTTCAGGAGTGACAGAAAAGACAGAATAGGGCACTGGTCACATACGCTGCCAGGGCTCATTGTAAGCTAGATGTGCTTTGAATGCATGTTACAACCACTCATCTTCAAGGTCAAGATATTTGTCTCCATTAACTCGCGTTGTTGACAGAAAACGGAACAGTAGTGGTTGACGACTAAACTATACGCACTTCATGGGTCACTGCCTTGTGTGGTAAGGGGCTGGCATAACTCAGTGAAGCTATGAGCCACTTCGTGCAGGGCCACACAAGACAGACAGGTCACAGTGAAGAGTTCTGACAGAACGTGAGATCCACTGGAGGAGCACGTGGCCAACCACTCCAGTATTCTTGCTGTGGGAACCCCATGAGCCCTGTGAAATGGCAAACAGATAAGACACTGAAAGATGAGCCACCTAGGTTGGAAGGTGTCCAGTATTGGTGTTGGGGAAGAGTGGAGGGCAACTCCCAATAGCCCCAGAGAGAATGAAGCGATGCTCACTTAGGTCTCAACCAAGGAAGCTGCCTAAAACAAGAAGGAAAGCAAAGAAACAAAACAACTAACTTTCGGGCCCAGTGCTTCAGAATCCACCAGCCAATGCAGGGGACACAGATTGAATCCCTGATCCAGAAAGATCCCCCATGCTGCACAGCAACTAAGCCCACGCACTACATCAACTGTACCTGTGATCTGGAGCCCCAGTGGAGACCCATCGCCATGAGAAGCACTCCACCTGCAAGTCGAGAAAAGCAGAGCGCAGCAAAAAACACCCAGTGTGTGTTTTAACGTTTAAAAAAAATAAAGCTGAGCAGAAGTTATAAGAAGTGTGACCACTGTGACACAACATAAAATAGTTTTAAAAATTCTAATAGAAACAACTTCAGGAGAAGGAACAAGATGGCGGAGGAATAGGATGGCAAGACCACTCTCTCCCCCACAAATTCATCAAAAGAACATTTGAACGCGGAGTAAAGTCCACAAAACAACTTCTGAATGCTGGAAGAGGACAGCAGGCAACCAGAAAAGCAGAACATTTTCTTTGAAAGGAGGTAGGAAAAAACATAAAAGATAAAAAGAGACAAAAGAAATAAGGACGGAGCTCCGTCCCGGGAAGGGAGGCTTTAAAAAGAGAGGTTTGCAAACACCAGGAAACACTCTCACTGGTGAATCTGTGGCGAGGCCTGGAACCACAGAGGGCCACATAACCCTCTTTTTTTTTTTTTTTTGAAGATTTTTTTAAAACCCACAGATTACCCACCAAATGGAAACTCCCAGTGGAGAAGCAGCACAGACGCCTGCATACGCCATTAGCAAGCAGGGGCTGGGCAGGGAGGAGCCGGCTGAACTGCTTAGAGAGAAGACTGGGCTTGAATGCCCCGAGAACAATCTGAGAAAACTGGGGAGAGCAAAGCAGACTGAGATAGCTTCCCCACGAAAAGGTGGAAAGCTCTAACCTAAGACTCCGCCGGCCCCGCTCACAGAACAAAGGGCTGAGCAGAGCGAGCCGGCTGAGGTCGGCCCATCCCCCATCACCCCACCGCGACAGGTAGGGAGGGCAGCCAGAGCTGGAATGGGCAACTGCGGCCCCAGAAAGTCATCTGATACCAAACTGCAGGCAGGCTTCATTGCTAATCAAGACTTCTTGGGCTCGGGCCGGTCGATATCCGCCTGAGAAGGTGCGCCGGTTGTACACACAGAAAACCTAGTGGCAGGGACTGGGGAGGCGATAAGTCGCACGACCATGCTCGCCAAACACCTGGTCACTTGAGCTGCTCAGACCGGGGAAGGCACAAAACGCAGGCCCAACCAAGTCTGCGCCTTTGTAGAGTACCCAAGAACCTGAACTTGAGCCGCTCAGACCTGGGAATGCATACAACCCAGGGATGGCCTCGGACAGTTCCCGGCAGAGCAACCTAGAGCCTGTGCAGTGTAGACTGGGACAGCACACGCACTGTGAGCGCGGGCAAACCCAGTGTGCCCGAGACGCTGCGAGCACTCCCCACAACGCCAGAGATATTTGTCTGCAGCATTCTTCCCTTCCCAGAACAGGACTGAACAACTGAGCCTGTAAAAAGTGTCCGCGCACACCCTAGTGTCAGGGCAGAAATTAGACACTGAAGAGACCAGCAAACAGAAGCTAAAACAGAGGGAATCACCTTGGAAATGACAGATAGAGTAGTCTAGAGGCTACTCCAAAAAGAAGAGCAAAAACCAGAGGCAAGAGGCTTAAGCCCGAATCCTGAGAACACCAGAGAACTCCTGACTCCAGGGAACATTAATCGATAGGAGCTCATCAAACGCCTTCATACCTACACTAAAACCAAGCACCACCCAAGGGTCAACAAGTTCCAGAGCAAGACATACCACGCAAATTCTCCAGCAACACAGGAAAATAGCCCTGAGCTTCAATATACAGGCTGCCCAAAGTCACTCCAAACACACTGACATCTCATAACTCATTACTGGACATTTCATTGCACGCAAGAGAGAAGAAATCCAGCTCAACCCACCAGAACACCGACACAAGCTTCCCTAACCAGGGAACCTTGACAAGTCACCCGTCCAACCCCACACACAGTGAGGAAACTACATAATAAAGAGAACTCCACAAACTGCAAGAAGAGGGAAAGGCCTCCCCAAGCAAAGCAATATAAGCAAGATGAAGAGGCAGAGAAATACCCAGCAAGTAAAGGAACAAGATAAATACCCACCACCACAAACAAAAGAGGAAGATATAGGGAATCTACCTAATAAAGAATTTCGAATTTTGGTGGTGAAAATGATTCAAAATCTTGAAAGCAAAATGGAGTTACAGATAAATAACCTGGAGAAAAGGATTGAGAAGGTGGAAGAAAGGTTTAATAATGACTTAGAGGAGATAAAAAAGAGTCAATATACAATGAATAATGCAATAGATGAGATCAGAAACCCTCTGGAGGGAACAAAAAAAAGGTAGAATAACAGAAGCAGAAAACAGGATAAGCGAGCTAGAAGATAGAATTGTAGAAATAAATGAAACAGAGAGGAAAAAAGAAAAACAAATTAAAAGAAATGAGGACAATATTAGAGACCTCTGGGACAATATTAAATGCTCCACAATTCGAATCATAGGAGTCCCAGAAGAAGAAGACAAAAAGAAAGGCCATGAGAGAATACTTGAGGAGATAATAGTTGAAAACTTCCCTAAAAGAGGGAAAGAAATAATCACCCAAGTCCAAGAAACACAGAGAGTCCCCAACAGGATAAACCCAAGGCGAAATACTCCAAGACACATATTAATCAAATTAACAAAGATCAAACACAAAGAACAAATATTAAAAGCAGCAAGGGAAAAGCAGCAAATAACACACAAGGATCCTTCCCATAAGGATAACAGCTGATCTTTCAACAGAAACTCTTCAGGCCAGGAGGGAATGGCAGGACATACTTAAAGTGATGAAAGACAATAACCTACAGCCCAGATTACTGTAGCCAGCAAGGAACTCATTCAAATATGAAGGAGAAATCAAAAGCTTTACAGACAAGCAAAAGCTGAGGGAATTCAGCATCACCAAACCAGTTCTCCAACAAATGCTAAAGGATCTTCTCTAGATAGACAGGAAACACAGAAAGGGTGTATAACCTCGAACCCAAAGCAATAAAGAAAATGGCTATGGGATGGTACTGATCAATAATTACCTTAATCATAAATGGGTTGAATGCCCCAACCAAAAGACGAAGGCTGGCTGAATGGATACAAAAACAAGACCCCCACATATGTTGTCTACAAGAGACCCACCTCAAAACGAGGGACACATACAGACTGAAAGTGAAGGGCTGGAAAAAAATATTCCACGCAAATAGAGACCAAAAGAAAGCAGGAGTAGCAATACTCATGTCAGATAAAATAGACTTTAAAACAAAGGCTGTGAAAAGAGACAAAGAAGGAAACTACATAATGATCAAAGAATCAATCCAAGATGAAGATATAACAATTATAAACATGTATGCACCGAACATAGTTCAGTTCAGTTCAGTCACTCAGTCGTGTCAGACTCTTTGCGACCCCATGAACCACCGTACGCCAGGCCTCCCTGTCCATCACCAACTCCCGGAGTTCACTCAAACTCATGTCCACAGAGTCGGTGATGCCATCCAGCCATCTCATTCTCTGTCGTCCCCGTCTCCTCCCTCCCCCAATCGCTCCCACCATCAGAGTCTTTTCCAGTGAGTCAACTCGTCGCATAAGGTGGCCAAAGTATTGGAGTTTCAGCTTTAGCATAAGTCCTTCCAATGAACACCGAGGATTGATCTCCTTTAGAATGGACTGGTTGGATCTCCTTGCAGTCCAAGGGACTCTCAAGAGTCTTCTCCATTACCACAGTTCAAAAGCATCAATTCTTCGGCAATCAGCTTTCTTCACAGTCCAACTCTCACAACCATACATGACCACGGGAAAAACCATAGCCTTGACTAGACGGACCTTGGTTGGCAAAGTAATGTTTCTGCTTTTTAATATGCTATCTAGGCTAGTCATAACTTTCCTTCCAAGGAGTAAGCGTCTTTTAATTTCATGGCTGCAATCAGCATCCACAGTGATTTTGGAGCCCCCAAAACTAAAGTCTGACACTGTTTCCACTGTTTGTCCATCTATTTCCCATGAAGTGATGGGACCAGATGCCATGATCTTCGTTTTCTGAATGTTGAGCTTCAAGCCAACCTTTTCACTCTCCTCTTTCACTTTCATCAAGAGGCTTTTGAGTTCCTCTTCACTTTCTGCCATAAGGGTGGTGTCATCTGCATATCTGAGGTTATTGATATTTCTCCCGGCAATCTTGATTACAGCTTGTACTTCTTCAAGCCCAGCATTCCTCATGATGAACTCTGCATATAAGTTAAATAAGCAGGGTGACAATATACAGCCGTGACGTACTCCTTTTCCTATTTGGAACCAGTCTGTTGTTCCCTGTCCAGTTCTGACTGTTGCTTCCTGACCTGCATACAGGTTTCTCAAGAGGCAGGTCAGGCGGTCTGGTATTCCCATCTCTTTCAGAATTTTCCACAGTTTATTGTGATCCACACAGTCAAAGGCTTTGGCGTAGTCAATGAAGCAGAAATAGATGTTTTTCTGGAACTCTCTTGCGTTCTCCATGATCCAGCAGATGTTGGCAATTTGACCTCTGGTGCCTCTGACTTTTCTAAAACCTGCTTGAACATCTGGAATTTCACGAGTCACATATTGCTGAAGCCTAGCTTGGAGAATTTTGAGCATGACTTTACTAGCGTGTGAGATGAGTGCAATTGTGCGGTATTTTGAGCATTCTTTGGCATTCCCTTTCTTTGGGACTGGAATGAAGATTGACCCTTTCCAGTCCTGTGGCCATTGCTGAGTTTTCCAAATTAGGAGCACCACAATATGTAAGACAATTACTAACAAGTATGAAAGGGGAAATTAACAACAATGCAATAATAGTGGGAGATTTTAATACCCCACTTACATCTATGGATAGATCAACTAAACAGAAAATTAATAAGGAAACACAAACTTTAAATGATACAATAGACCAGTTAGGCCTAATAGATCTCTATAGGACATTTCATCCCAAAACAATGAATTTCAACTTTTTCTCAAGCACACACGGAACCTTTTCCAGGATAGATCACATCATGAGCCACAAATCTAGCCTTGGTAAATTCAAAAATATTGAAATCGGCACTGCGCCGGGACTGACGGGCTAGCGGGCCCGCGACCCCCAGCCGCCAGCTCGCCCCCCTCCCACGCTGCCTGACGAGTTTCTCGCCCCCTGGCCTCGCGCCGCCTGACGGAGCAGGAGTGGCCCACCCCGGGCCGGCCGGCGGCGGGCGTGAGGCCACCGGGAAGGGGCTGGGGGCGCCCGAGGGGCCGAGTGTCCTCCTCCTCGGCCCGCCGGCCCCCTCCGCCCGCCGGGCCGCCCCGCCCCGCCATGACCCCCGGCCGCCTCCAGAGCCCGACGCGGTACTTAACAAACATTTTCTGCTATCATACATTTTAAAATTTTAGTGGAATTAGGGAGACAGAACAAGATGGCGGAGGAATAGGACGGCGAGACCACTCTCTCCTCCACAAATTCATCAAAAGAATATTTGAACGCGAGTAAAGTCCACAAAACGACTTCTGAATGCTGGCAGAGGACATCAGGCACCCAGAAAAGCAGCCCATTGTCTTCGAAAGGAGACTACCCGCCAAACGGTAACTCCCAGCGGAGAAGCAGCGCAGACACCTGCATATGCCATTAGCAGCGGGGGCTGGGCAGGGAGGAGCCGGCCGAACTGCTTAGAGAGAGGACTGGGCTTGAATGCCGCGAGAACAATTTGAGAGAACTGGGGAGAACAAAGCAGACTGTGGGATAGCTTCCCCACGAAAAGGCGGAAAGCTCTAACCTATGACTCGGCCAGCCCCGCTCACAGAATAAAGGACTGAGCAGAGTGAACTGGCTGCAGCTGGCCCATCCCCCATCCCCCGCCGAGACAGGCAGGGAGCGCAGCCAGAGCCAGAGCGGGCAACCGCGGCCCCAGAAAGGCATCCGATACAAACTGCAGACAGGCTTGTTGCTAATCAGGACTTCTTGGGCTCGGGCCGGTCGATATCCCCCTGAGAAGGTGCGCCGGTTGTACACACAGAAAACTGAGTGGCGGGGACTGGGGAGGCGATAAGTCGCAGAGACCGCGCTCGCCAAACACCTGGTCCCCTGAGCTGCTCAGACCAGGGAAGGCACAAAACGCAGGCCCAACCAAGTCTGCGCCTTTGTGGAGTACCTGAGAACCTGAACTTGAGCCGCTCAGACCTGGGAAGCGCATACAACCCAGCGCCGGCCTCGGATAGTTCCCGGCAGAGCAACCTAGAGCCTGTGCAGTGTAGACTGGGACAGCATACGTGCTGTGAGCGGGGGCAAACCCAGTGTGGCCGAGACGCTGCGAGCACTCCCCACAGACGCCAGAGATAATCGACTGCAGCGTTCCTCCCTTCCCAGAACAGGACTGAACAGTTGAGCCTTAAAAAGTGTCCACCCACCCCCTAGTATCAGGGCGGAAATTAGACACTGAAGAGACCAGCAAACAGAAGCTAAAACAGAGGGAACCACCTTGGAAATGACAGATAGAGACGTCTAGAGACTACTCCAAGAATAAGACCAAAAACCAGAGGCAAGAGGCTTAAGCCCGAATCCTGAGAACACCAGAGAAGTCCTGACTCCAGGGAACATTAATCGAAAGGAGCTCATCAAACGTCTCCATACCTACGCTAAACCCAAGGGGCAACAAGTTCCAGAGCAAGACATACCACGCAAATTCTCCAGTAACACAGGAAACTAGCCCTGAGCTTCAATATACAGGCTGCCCAAAGTCACTCCAAACCCACTGACATCTCATAACTCATTACTGGACACTTCACTGCACTCCACAGAGAACAAATCCAGCTCCACCCACAAGAACACCGACACAGGCTTCCATAACCAGGGAACCTTGACAAGTCACCTGTCCAACCCCACACACAGCAAGGAAACTACATAATAAAGAGAACTCCACAAACGGCCAGAAGAGGGAAAGGCCACCCCAAGCAAAGCATTATAAGCAAGAAGAAGAAGCAGAGAAATACCCAGCAAGTAAAGGAACAAGATAAATGCCCACCAACACAAACAAAAGAGGAAGATATAGGGAATGTACCTGATAAAGAATTTCGAATTTTGGTGGTGAAAATGATTCAAAATCTTGAAAGCAAATTGGAGTTACAGATAAATAACCTGGAGAAAAGGATTGAGAATGTGGAAGAAAGGTTTAATAATGACTTAGAGGAGATAAAAAAGAGTCAATATACAATGAATAATGCAATAGATGAGATCAGAAACACTCTGGAGGGAACAAACAGTAGAATAACAGAGGCAGAAGACAGGATAAGCGAGCTAGAAGATAGAATTGTAGAAATAAATGAAACAGAGAGGAAAAAAGAAAAACGAATTAAAAGAAATGAGAACAATATTAGAGACCTCTGGGACAATGTTAAACGCTCCAACATTCGAATCATAGGAATCCCAGAAGAAGAAGACAAAAAGAAAGACCATGAAAGAATACTTGAGGAGATAATAGTTGAAAACTTCCCTAAAATAGGGAAAGAAATAATCACCCAAGTCCAAGAAACCCAGAGAGTCCCCAACAGGATAAACCCAAGGCGAAATACTCCTAGACACATATTAATCAAATTAACAAAGATCAAACACAAAGAACAAATATTAAAAGCAGCAAGGGAAAAGCACCAAATAACACAAGGGGATTCCCATAAGGATAACAGCTCATCTTTCAACAGAAACTCTTCAGGCCAGGAGGGAATGGCAAGACATACTTAAAGTGATGAAAGAAAATAACCTACAGCCCAGACTACTGTACCCAGCAAGGATCTCATTCAAATATGAAGGAGAAATCAAAAGCTTTACAGACAAGCAAAAGCTGAGAGAATTCAGCATTACCAAGCCAGCTCTCCAACAAATGCTAAAGGATCTTTTCTAGACAGGAAACACAGAAAGGGTGTATAAACTCGAACCCAAAGCAATAAAGAAAATGGCTACGGGATCGTACTTATCAATAATTACCTTAAACGTAAATGGGTTGAATGCCCCAACCAAAAGACAAAGGCTGTCTGAATGGATACAAAAACAAGACCCCCATATATGTTGTCTGCAAGAGACCCACCTCAAAACGAGGGACACATACAGACTGAGAGTGAAGGGCTGGAAAAAGATATTCCATGCAAATAGAGACCAAAAGAAAGCAGGAGTAGCAATACTCATATCAGATAAAATAGACTTTAAAACAAAGGCTGTGAAAAGAGACAAAGAAGGAAACTACATAATGATCAAAGGATCAATCCAAGATGAAGATATAACAATTATAAATATTTATGCACTCAACATAGGAGCACCGCAATATGTAAGACAATTACTAACAAGTAAGAAAGGGGAAATTAACAATAATGCAATAATAGTAGGAGATTTTAATATCCCACTTACATCTATGGATAGATCAACTAAACAGAAAATTAACAAGGAAACACAATCTTTAAATGATACAGTAGACCAGTTAGACCTAATTGATATCTATAGGACATTTCACCCCAAAACAATGAATTTCACCTTTTTCTCAAGTGCACATGGAACCTTTTCCAGGATAGATCACATCCTGGGCCATAAATCTAGCCTTGGTAAATTCAAAAAAGTTGAAATCATTCCATGCATCTTTTCTGACCACAATGCAGTAAAATTAGATCTCAATTATGGGAGAAAAACTATTAAACATGCCAACATATGGAGGCTGAACAACACGCTGCTGAACAACGAACAAATCATGGAAGAAATCAAAAGAGAAATCAAAATATGCATAGAAATGAATGAAAATGAAAACACAACAACCCAAAACCTCTGGAACACTGTAAAAGCAGTGCTAAGGGGGAAGTTCATAGCAATACAGGCACACCTCAACAAACAAGAAAAAAGTCAACTAAATAACCCAACTCTACACCTAAAGTAACTAGAAAAGAAAGAAATGAAGAACCCCAGGGTCAGTAGAAGGAAAGAAATTGTAAAAATTAGGGCAGAGATAAATGCAAAAGAAACAAAAGAGACTATAGCAAAAATCAACAAAGCCAAAAGCTGGTTCTTTGAGAAGGTAAATAAAATTGACAAACCACTAGCCAGACTTATCAAGAAACAAAGGGAGAAGAACCAAATCAATAAAATTAGAAATGAAAATGGAGAGATCACAACTGACAACACAGGAATACAAAGGATTATTAGAGAATACTATCAGGAATTATATGGCAATAAAATGAATAACCTGGAAGAAATGGACAAATTCCTAGAAAAATACAACTTTCCACAACTGAACCAGGAAGAAATAGAAAATCTGAACAGACCCATCACAAGCACGGAAATTGAAACTGTAATCAAAAATCTCCCAGCAAACAAAAGCCCAGGTCCAGACGGCTTCACAGCTGAATTCTACCAAAAATTTAGAGAAGAGCTAACACCTATTCTATTCAAACTCTTCCAGAAAATTGCTGAGGAAGGGAAACTTCCAAACTAATTCTATGAGGCCACCATCACCCTAATCCCAAAACCTGGTAAAGACCCCACAAAAAAAGAAAACTACAGGCCAATATCACTGATGAACATAGATGCAAAAATCCTTAACAAAATTCTAGCAATCAGAATCCAACAGCATATTAAGAAGATCATACATCATGACCAAGTGGGCTTTATCCCAGGAATGCAAGGATTCTTCAATATCCGCAAATCAATCAACGTAATACACCACATTAACAAACTGAAACATAAAAATAATATGATTATCTCAATAGATGCAGAGAAAGCCTTCGACAAAATTCAACATCCATTTATGATAAAAACCCTCCAGAAAGTGGGAATAGAAGGGACGTACCTCAACATAATAAAAGCTATATATGACAAACCCACAGCAAACATTATCCTCAACGGTGAAAAATTGAAAGCATTTCCCCTAAAGTCAGGAACAAGACAAGGGTGCCCACTCTCACCACTACTATTCAACATAGTTCTGGAAGTTTTGGCTACAGCAATCAGAGCAGAAAAAGACATAAAAGGAATCCAAATTGGAAAAGAAGAAGTAAAACTTTCACTGTTCGCTGATGACATGATCCTCTACACAGAAAACCCTAGAGATTCTACCAGAAAACTACTAGAGCTAATCAATGATTACAGTAACGTTGCAGGATATAATGTCAACACACAGAAATCCCTTGCATTCCTATACACTAATAATGAGAAAATAGAAAGAGAAATTAAGGAAATTATGCCATTCACTGTTGCAACGAAAAGAATTAAATACTTAGGAATATATCTACCTAAGGAAACAAAAGACTTGTACATAGAAAACTATAAAACACTACTGAAAGTAATCAAAGAGGACACTAATAGATGGAGAAATATACCATGTTCATGGATTGGAAGAATAAATATTGTAAAAATGAGTATACTACCCAAAATAATTTATACATTCAATGCAATCCCTATCAAGCTACCAAAGATATTTTTCACAGAACTAGAACAAATAATCTCACAATTTGTATGGAAATACAAAAAACCTCGAATAGCCAAAGCAATCTTGAGGAAGAAAAATGGAACTGGGGGAATTAACCTGCCGGACTTCACGCTCTACTACAAAGCCACAGTCATCAAGACAGTATGGTACTGGCATAAAGACAGAAATATAGATCAACGGAACAAAATAGAAAGCCCAGAGATAAATCCACGCATCTATGGACACCCCATCTTTGACAAAGGAGGCAAGAATATAAAATGGAGAAAAGACAGTCTCTTTAACAAGTGGTGCTGGGAAAACTGGTCATCCACTTGTAAAAGAATGAAACTAGAACACTTCCTAACACCATACACCAAAATAAACTCAAAATGGATTAGAGAGCTAAATGTAAGACCAGAAACTATAAAACTCCTAGAGGAGAATGTAGGCAAAACACTCTCCGACATAAATCACAGCAGGATCCTCCAAGACCCACCTCCCAAAATATTGGAAATAAAAGCAAAAATAAACAAATGGGACCTAATTAAAATCAAAAGCTTCTGCACAGCAAAGGAAACTATAAGTAAGGTGAAAAGACAGCCTTCAGAATGGGAGAAAATAATAGCAAATGAAGCAACTGATAAAGGATTAATCTCCAAATTATACAAGCAGCTCCTGCAGCTCAATTCCAGAAAAATAAATGACCCAATCAAAAAATGAGCCAAAGAACTAAACAGACATTTCTCCAAAGAAGACATAAAGATGGCTAACAAACACATGAAAAAATGCTCAACATCCCTCATAATCAGAGAAATGCAAATCAAAACCACAATGAGATACCATTTCACACCAGTCCGAATGGCTGCTATCCAAACGTCTACATGCAATAAATGCTGGAGAGGATGTGGAGAAAAAGGAACCCTCTTAAACTGTTGGTGGGAATGCAAACTAGTACAGCCACTATGGAGAACAGTGTGGAGATTCCTCAAAAATTTGGAAATAGAACTGCCATATGATCCAGCAATCGCACTCCTGGGCATACACACCGAGAAAACCAGAATTGAAAGAGACACGTGTACTCCAATGTTCATTGCAACACTGTTTATAATAGCCAGGACATGGAAGCAACCTAGATGTCCATATGCAGACGAATGGATAAGAAAGCTTTGGTACATATACACAATGGAGTATTATTCAGCCATTAAAAAGAATACATTTGAATCAGTTCTAATGAGGTGGATGAAACTGGAGCCTATTATACAGAGTGAAGTAAGCCAGAAAGAAAAACACCAATACAGTATACTAACGCATATATATGGAATTTAGAAAGATGCAAATGATAACCCTGTATACGAGACAGCAAAAGAGACACAGATGTATAGAACAGTCGTTGGGACTCTATGGGAGAGGATGAGGGTGGGATGATTTGGGAGAATGGCATTGAAACACGTATGTTGTCATATGTGAAACGAATCACTAGTTCAGGGTCAATGCATGTTATAGGATGCTCGGGGCTGGCATGCGGGGATGACCCAGAGGGAGGATAAAGGGAGGAGGGAGGTGGGAGGGGGGTTCAGGAGGGGGAACTTATGTAAACCCGGGGTGAATTCATGTCAATATATGGCAAAACCAATCAATATAATATTGTAAAATAATTTGCCTCCAATAAAAAATAAATTAATTACATAAAAAAAAATTGAAATCATTCCAAGCATCTTTTCTGACCACAATGCAGTAAGATTAGATCTAAATTACGGGAGAAAAGCTATTAAAAATGCCAACATATGGAGGCTGAACAACACACTGCAGAATAATGAACAAATCATAGAAGAAATCAAAAGAGAAATCAGAATATGCATAGAAATGAATGAAAATGAAAACGCAACAAGCCAAAATATCTGGGACACCGTAAAAGCAGCGCTAAGGGGGAAGTTCATAGCAATACAGGCACACATCAAGAAACAAGAAAAAAGTCAACTAAATAACCTAACTATATCTAAAGCAATAGAAAAGGAAAAAATTAAGAACCCCAGGGTCAGTAGAAGGAAAGAAATCGTAAAAATTAGGGCAGAGATAAATGCAATAGAAACAAAAGAGACCATAGCAAAAATCAACAAAGTCAAAAGCTGCTTCTTTGAGAAGGTAAATAAAATTGACAAACCACTAGCCAGACTCATCAAGAAACAAAGGGAGAAGAACCAAATCAATAAAATTAGAAATGAAAATGGAGAGATCACAACTGACAACACAGGAATACAAAGGATTATTAGAGAATACTATCAGCATTATATGGCAATAAAATGAATAACCTGGAAGAAATGGACAAATTCCTAGAAAAGTACACCTTGCCAAAACTGAACCAGGAAGAAATAGAAAATCTGAAGAGACCCATCACAAGCACGGAACTAGAGGCTGTAATCAGAAATCTTCCAGCAAACAAAAGCCCAGGTCCAGACGGCTTCACAGCTGAATTCTACCAAAAATTTAGAGAAGAGCTAACACCTATTCTACTCAAACTCTTCCAGAAAATTGCTGAGGAAGGGAAACTTCCAAACTCATTTTATGAGGCCTGCTGCTGCTGCTAAGTCACTTCAGTCGTGTCCGACTCTGTGTGACCCCATAGATGGAAGCCCACCGGGCTCCCCCTTCCCTGGGATTCTCCAGGCAAGAACACTGGAGTGGGTTGCCATTTCCTTCTCCAATGTGTGAAAGTTAAAAGTGAAAGTGAAGTCACTCAGTCGTGTCTGACCCTTAGCGACCCCATGGACTGCAGCCTACCAGGCTCCTCCATCCATGGGATTCTCCACGCAAGAGTACTGGAGTGGCTTGCCATTGCCTTCCACCATCACCCTAATCTCAAAACCTGTTAAAGACCCCACAAAAAAAGAAAACTACAGGCCAATATCACTGATGAACATAGATGCAAAAATCCTTAACAAAATTCTAGCAATCAGAATCCAACAACACATTAAGAAGATCATACATCATGACCAAGTGGGCTTTATCCCAGGAACGCAAGGATTCTTCAATATCCGCAAATCAGTCAACGTAATACACCACAATAACAAAGTGGAAAATAAAAATCATATGATTATCTCAATAGATGCAGAGAAAGCCTTTGCCAAAATTCAACATCCATTTATGATAAAAACCCTCCAGAAAGTGGGAATAGAAGGGACATACCTCAACATAATAAAAGCTATATATGACAAACCCACAGCAAACATGATCCTCAATGGTGAAAACTGAAAGCATTTCCCCTAAAGTCAGGAACAAGACAAGGGTGCCCACTCTCACCACTACTCTTCAACATAGTTCTGGAAGTTTTGGCCACAGCAATCAGAGCAGAAAAAGACATAAAAGGAATACAAATTGGAAAAGAAGAACTAAAATTTTCACTGTTCGCTAATGACATGATCCTCTACACAGAAATCCCTAAAGACTCTACCAGAAAACTACTAGAGCTAATCAATGATTACAGCAAAGTTGCAGGATATGAAGTCAACACACAGAAATCCCTTGCATTCCTATACACTAATAATGAGAAAATAGAGAAAGTGAGGAAACTATTCCATTCACTGTTGCAACAAAAAGAATTAAATACTTAGGAATATATCTACCTAAGGAAACAAAAGACTTGTACATAGAAAACTATAAAACACTAGTGAAAATAATCAAAGAGGACACTAATAGATGGAGAAATATACCATGTTCATGGGTTGGAAGAATAAATATTGTAAAACTGAGTATACTACCCAAAGTAATTTATACATTCAGTCAATCCCTATCAAGTTACCAATGATATTTTTCACAGAACTAGAACAAATAATCTCACAATTTGTATGGAAATACAAAAAACCTTGAATAGCCAAATCAATCTTGAGTCAGAAGAATGGAACTGGGGGAATCAACCTGCTGGACTTCAGGCTCTACTACAAAGCCACAGTCATCAAGACAGTATGGTAGTGGCATAAAAACAGAAATACAGATCAATGGAACAAAATAGAAAGCCCAGAGATAAATCCATGCACCTATGGACACCTTATATTTGACAAAGGAGGCAAGAATATAAAATGGACAAAAGACAGTCTCTTTAACATGTGGTTTTGGGGAAACTGGTCAGCCACTTGTAAAAGAATGAAACTAGAACACTTCCTAACACCATACACCAAAATAAACTCAAAATGGATTAGAGAGCTAAATGTAAGACCAGATACTATAAAACTCCTAGAGGAGAACATAGGCGAAACACTCTCCGACATAAATTACAGCAGGATCCTCCAAGACCCACCTCCCAGAATATTGGAAATAAAGGCAAAAATAAGCAAATGGGACCTAATTAAAATCAAAAGGAAAGGAAACTATAAGTAAGGTGAAAAGAAAGCCTTCAGAATGGGAGAAAATAATAGCAAATGAAGCAACTGATAAAGGATTAATCTCCAAAATATACAATAAGATCCTGCAGCTCAATTGCAGAAAAATAAACGACCCAATCAAAAAATGGACCAAAGAACTAAACAGACATTTCTCCAAAGAAGACATAAAGATGGCTAACAAACACATGAAAAAATGCTCAACATCCCTCATAATCAGAGAAATGCAAATCAAAACCAGAATGAGATACCATTTCACACCAGTCCGAATGGCTGCTATCCAAATGTCTACATGCAATAAATGCTGGAGAGGGTGTGGAGAGAAGGGAACCCTCTTACACTGTTGGTGGGAATGCAAACTAGTACAGCCACTATGGAGAACAGTGTGGAGATTCCTCAAAAAACTGGAAATAGAACTGCCATATGATCCAGCGATCGCACTCCTGGGCATACACACCGAGGAAACCAGAATTGAAAGAGACACATGTACTCCAATGTTCATTGCAGCACTGTTTATAATAGCCAGGACATGGAAGCAACCTAGATGTCCATCTGCAGACGAATGGATAAGAAAGCTTTGGTACATATACACAATGGAGTATTACTCAGCCATTAAAAAGAATGCATTTGAATCAGTTCTAATGAGGTGGATGAAACTGGAGCCTATTATAACAAGTGAAGTAAGCCAGAAAGAAAAACAATACAGTATACTAACGCATATATATGGAATTTAGAAAGATGCAAATGATAATCCTGTATACGAGACAGCAAAAGAGACCCAGATGTATAGAACAGTCTTTGGGACTCTGTGGGAGTGGGATGGGATGATTTGGGAGAATGGCATTATACATGTATGCTGTCATATGTGAAACGAATCACCAGTTCAGGGTCGATGCATGTTACAGGATGCTCGGGGCCGGTATGCGGGGATGACCCAGAGGGAGGATAAAGGGAGGTCGGAGGGGGGTTTAGGAGGGGGAACTCATGTACACCCGGGGCAGATTCATGTCAATGTATGGCAAAACCAATCAATATAATATTGTAAAATAATTCAGTTCAGTTCACTTCAGTCGCTCAGTCGTGTCCGACTCTCCGCGACCCCATGAATCACAGCACGCCAGGCCTCCCTGCCCATCACCAACTCCCGGAGCTCACTCAGACTCATGTCCACAGAGTCGGTGATGCCATCCAGCCATCTCATTCTCGGACGTCCCCTTCTCGTCCCACTCCCAACCTTTCCCAGCATCAGAGTCTTTTCCAGTGAGTCAACTCGTCACATGAGGTGGCCAAAGTACTGCAGTTTCAGCTTCAGCATCAGTCCCTCCAATGAACACCCAGGATCGATCTCCCTTAGAATGGACTGGTTGGATCTCCTTGCAGTACAAGGGACTCTCAAGAGTCTTCTCCATTACCACAGTTCAAAAGCATCAATTCTTCGGCAATCAGCTTTCTTCACAGTCCAACTCTCACATCCATACATGACCACGGGAAAAACCATAGCCTTGACTAGACGGACCTTTGTTGGCAAACTAATGTCTCTGCTTTTTACTATGCTATCTAGGCTAGTCATAACTTTCCTTCCAAGGAGTAAGTGTCTTTTAATTTCATGGCTGCAATCAGCATCTGCAGTGATTTTGGAGCCCCAAAGTCTGACACTGTTTCCGCTGTTTTTCCATCTATTTCCCATGAAGTGATGGGACCAGATGCCATGATCTTTGTTTTCTGAATGTTGAGCTTCAAGCCAACCTTTTCACTCTCCTCTTTCACTTTCATCAAAAGGCTTTTGAGTTCCTCTTCACTTTCTGCCATAAGGGTAGTGTCATCTGCATATCTGAGATTATTCATATTAGCTTCCAATAAAAAAATAAAAATAAAAAATAAACTACATAAGAAGTGGTAACTAATGGAAAAAAAAAAAAAAGAAACAACTTCAGTTTGAATCATGAAAGCAACATTAGAAACCAGACAGGAAATATGAACCAGAAAAAAAATTTTATCTGAAATTTTTTTTTCAAGTATTTACATCCAGTTAAAAATATATCAAATACGGGGGAAGAGGGATCTATGACAAGTGTGTTGAGTTTAATTGGTCTTTACATAGGAACGCTTAGAACTCTGCAGATTGTTCAGGACCAGGAAGGTAGAGACAAAGAGTAAATGTCACTGGTGATTTCTTTAAGACACAAGTAAACTAACACATCTGTCTCCTCAGACATTAGCCCGTGTGTGTATGTGTGTCTGTGCGTGTATGAGATAAAAACACATAAAAGTTCTACTCTAAGCGACTGACCAGGTATGTGTGCAATACTATTAGTCATAATCACCATGCTGTTCCTTACATTTTTCTTTAAATCACAGGACCTCCTTAGGTAATGACAGCTAAACATAAAAACACGTACAAAAAAACCACAGTAACTTAAGTCAATTAAAGTCTTATGTTTGAAACCGAGTATCTCCTTTTGTTGAGAACTCTGCTGCTGTTGCTGCTGCTGCTAAGTCACTTCAGTCGTGTCCGACTCTGTGCAACCCCACAGACGGCACCCCACAAGGCTCCCCCATCCCTGGGATTTTCCAGGCAAGAACACTGGAGTGGGTTGCCATTTCCTTCTCCACAGCCAGCATTTATTCAAGGGTTATGTGTTTTGGCTCAAAAATGTAGCAAAACTGATGCCTTGCTCTTTCAGACACCCTCAGTGAAATGAAATACACACTACTCTGGCTTCCCGTGTGCCTCAGCTCCTAAAGAATCTGCCTGCAATGCAGGAGTCCTGGGTTGGGAAGATCCCATGGAGAAGGGAACGGTTACCCACTCCAGTATTCTGGCCTAGAGAGTCTATGGGGTCGCAAAGAGTTGAATGTGAATGAATGACTTTCTCTTTCAATGATCCAGAAATGGATGAGAAATTCCATCTTCACAAGCTTGTGAACCATGAATGCTTTGCTTTTGAGACAAACTTGTTGAAGGCCACTCATGTGATCTTCATGTTCTAACTCTCTTTAACACTGCCCAAAAAAAAAAAAAAAATGAAACATGAATGGGGAAATACAAACCAAAACACAAACAAAGCTGCTTTTCGGGAAGGGAACGGAATATAGAGAGAAACAGATTTTGGATACAGATACAAAGGAAATTCAGAAGAAAATAATAATTTTATAGGGAAAACTATTGGAGAAATTGGAAATGCACATTCAAAAAAAGATATAAAGAGCTTCAATCCTTTCACTGCTCCATGTTTGACAATTTACGTGGAGACTCATAAACCTACATTTAAGACCAAAAGCAAGAAAGACTCTAGAGGTGAAACCTAGAGGCAGATAATCTGTGACTAAAGATTAGGTGGTTACTGATTAGAATATACACCAGGATCCCACACTGGAAACAGAATGTGAACAACCAAGCTTCAATCAAAATATTTACATCTTTGAGGGACAAGCCTAAGGAAACACAAGAGAAGCCAGCGACGGGGGAAAACTATTGGCCTATCTCCATCTGAAAAGAGACTCATATGCAGAAAGTGTTGAAAAACCGTACTAACTTCATAGAAAAAAAAAATTAATTCACTTATTGATGAACAAATGACTTGCAGAGACACTTACAGAGAAAATAAACAAATGGTAATTCCACCTCTTTATTCCTTCAGGAAAGGGAAAAAGTACCACCGAAACTGGATACACTCACAAACTTATTACAATCTCTGAAATGAAAACAAGTGACCACACTGAGTCCGGGCAAGGGTGGATAAATGGAAAGTCTCACCTCCTGTTGGCAGAAATCGAAAAGAAGAAGGCACTGAGATCCAGCAGTTCCAAACCTAAGTCTCTACTCACGAGATAAGACAGCTCAATGCCTTACAAAGACCCATCTATGAACATGTATCCATCAACGCTGGAATGGATGAAAGTGGGACATATCCTGATGATCCTATGCAGGGGCAATGGGAATGGAGTCTATAACATATACAGATGTTTATTCAAACAAACATGCTGAGGGAAAGAAGTCAGAAACACACACAAGAAGTGGAATAAGAGGTACAAAATACCATGCATAAAATAATTAATGGACAAAGATTATTTGAAAAATAAAGACGGTATCACATAGGGAATAAAACAAGCCAATATTTTTAAAACTTCAAAACTAGAAATAAAATGATGAATTCCTATATGGTACACCTGTAACAAAAAATATTGCACATCAACATTATTTCAATTTCAGTATTAAAATAATATAGACGCCTCTGAGGAATGCCCTGATAACTGATTCCTGGTAGAGCCACCAAATATTTATCTTCTTAAACAGAAGGTGCCATCATTAGTTTTAGAAAATAAGCTTAAAAAGACCTCTTCAATGTGAAAGGAATAACACAGGAATTGTATAAGAAGCACAGGATGCCAAAATGCTCAGCTGCCAACCAGGATGTCAGAAGACGGCGTCTGTGTAACCTATGTCTTGTGATTAAACACTGTTAGATCAATATATACTCTGCCAAGAGACAGGTCCTATAAAAAGTGGAACCAATGCACATTCTCTCCAGTAACTGGGGCGCCTTCAGATTCTCTAGAAGAAGGATGATGAGAGTCAGAAGTTGAAGGTTCTGTTGCTGAGTCTTGTCCTCCTCCTGGTTCGTGCTGCCCAGGAAACTCCAGCTGAGATAGACCCCTCACAGATACTCAGAATGAGCTGATCTGCTAGAAGGTATTGCTTGTTTGAGTGTGTGTGTGTTTGCGTGTGTGTGTGTGTGTGAGGTTGTGTGTGCATGTGACACACATATTCTTTTATATGTTTATATGCATGAAGAGACTGTATACATAACTTGGTCCATGTATCTTCATGAACGTAATACAACCCTCTCTCTATCTGCTCTTTCTTTTTTTTTCTTAATCTTGTCTGCATGTTAAAAAAATTACTATAATTCAGAAAGTTATGAACTGGGACAGTCTTTACTGTCATCGGTTTATTTGTTTCAAATAGCTCTGAATTATCTGCTAAAATCTCTGAATTGGATGCTTTCCCTTCCAATAAGAAAGATGATTTCACGTCGCGTTATTCAGCAAGGTAGCGGGGAGAACTCATCTTTGCTTAATAAGATTCGATTTACTTCTCCTCTGTGATAAATGCAGAAGCAAAGGTACTGTGTAAGCAGAAAAGAGAGTGACTGACGTTTCTGAAGAACTTCCTTCTTAGGTTACAGGAGGCTGCTGCACCATTTACATACTGCGGGTAACAAGGAGATTGTAGAAGGGGGCCCACTGAGCTGTTACTATCATCAGATTGAATGTGACGATGACTGCGAACACCTCTCCCTTGCATTTTATGTCAAGTAAGCACAATCCTCCTCAACTGAGAACAAGGAGTCTGTTGGCTTCTGACAGGGGGTCCGTTCTCCAATGTGCAGTTTGAGGCGCGAGTCACGGCTGTGAAGCTGGGTGTGTGAACGTTATTCATGGAAGGGCATCCTCAAGCCCTGGGGAGTGAATGGTGAGGAAGGAATGTCTTGTCTGATTGCTTTTCAAGACTGACGGGAGATGCCAGTTTCTCTCAGAAGAGCTAAAGAGACAAGAAGGAGGTTTTTACCTCATAGAATGTGAGTATTCCAGCTTCTCTGATGGGTTGTCTTCCCCAAACCATGGACCATGAGCGCATTTATAGTCTCCATTTCACCCAAGACAGCTAGATGTGTGGATTGGTGAACTATTTCCTGTGCTCATGATGAATGCAACCTTGGAAAGGCCATTTAATTTTTCAGCAATCAATTCTGTCCCAAAACACCAGGATGAGGTCCCAGGGTAGAATGATTCCATTCATGGTCTCTGAGAAAAAGCCCCAGAATATTGACTCCCCATGTCCCTCGGGCATGGAGAAGTGCAATAACCTATATAGGGTAATAACGACCCTTTCACAGTTTTTGCTTTTACTGGACCTACATGATGAATTTTGCTTTAAGTAAATAAATTCTTTAAATATTAAAAGTTATTCATTAACAAGTTTGTAAGTAGAACATAATTAACTTAAAGCCCAAAAATGACAACAGATAAAATAAGAGTGAAAATTTCAAACTAAAATGTAAAATTTAAAAGGGACTTTAGCATAGACTTCTATCTCTATAGCTTAAAATAAGGAGAAAGAATTTTCAAATATGAATATTAATATATAATTTGAAAGGGGAATTAACATAGATTTCTATCTGTAATTAAAATAACAGGAAATAAATCTCAAATATTAATATCAATACCGTAATATTCGATGATCAAATGTCCACGTTTCATTATGATGGAAAAAAATGTACAACAGAGCACTCTGATCTTGGTCTGATGCATTTATTTTCAACTGTGGAAACAGAGAAACTAATCTGTAATCATTTCAGAGTTTATGTGTCTGACGTTTTGCAATAGACTAATTTGTACCTCTTTTATTAGCTCTTCTACTAAGAAATAACTCTGCATGATGTACTAACTTTAATTAAAATATGATTCATTCATATTTTTTAAGTTCCTTTCTAACCATGACTGTACTGGCGAACTGGGTCTCAAAATTCCTGAATATTTAACAGTCAGCTCTTTTGAGCTCGGGTGAGATGGTTGAGGTTCAAACCTACTGCAGTTGCAATAAGCAACTTTGCTATCATTCACAGACTGCTCAGTCTAGAAGACTGGAAGTCTTAATTCTCTTCAGGAGAAGGAGGTGTGGAGAAAGCTTTTCGAGTTCACTAGCTGTTTTAACTGGTTCTAAAGTGCATCACTAGTGAAATAAGAGTCCACCATCTGAGGGAAGGGTGATGATAGCACATGAAGAATAAATCAGGCTCAAATGAAAAGAAGTTAATCATACTGAGGTTTGATTTTTTTTTCCTTCTGCTATAGACGTGGGTACAAATGTTTTGCAACTGATTCATGTACCAGACAACATGTTGGTAACTTATTTTGAAAACGATGATGGACAGAGATCACAAAAATAACTGAAGGTGCCGGTAGGTATTGTAGCTTATCCAATATAAACTAGATGTGTTTATATGATCATTATTTTTTCAGAGAGTACAGATGTACACACATCACTTATATTACAGCCTGACTGGTGGCTCAGATGGGAAAGAACCCACCTGCTATGCAGGAGACCTGGGTTTGATCCCTGGGTTGGGAAGATCCACTGGAGAAGGGTATGGGAACCCACACCACTATTCTTGCCTCAAAAATACCCATGGACAGAGAAGCCTGGTAGGCTACAGTCCATGGGGGTCACAAACAGCTGGACATGACTGAGAGACTAAGCACAGAACCTTATATGCAACACACTGGAACAGACGTGTATTCACATGTAGAATTCAGACTTCATGTGACATGAGTCAGGGATATAGAAAGTCTGTCTGCTAGAAAAATGAGGACATGTACCCACTGGGCATTCTATCAAATGGCTCTTTTTAAAATAAGATACACTTGTCCCAGATTTCAAATGGAATATTCCAGGAAGCTCCATGACTTTCTGACCAAGTATCCCCTAACGCAGTTGCCAGGTCCTGACACCAAAAAGAACCAAAGTTTGAATCTGAGTTTAGCAAACTCACAGGTCCCAGCCATGATGGCATTCATCTCCACCACAAACACTTTCTTCTTTGTCACAGTCATGAAAGTACTCCCTGAACCTGAACCCAAAGCTCTGCAAATACCACTGGGTCACATTGAGACTGCAGAGGCAGTGTGGTCTGGAATGTCAGTCATTCTGCCATCTGGACAAACCCCTGGGTTCCCTGGCATGTCCCTTGATCCTTTCTGATGTCATACCCTCATCGGAGATGGGTGGGTGTTGTGTCTGGTCTTTGAGGATGACAGAGTGAAAGTGAGTTTTTCCTCAGTAGCATCAGTGACGTGGCTACCGAAAGTGAGTTCCTGCTGCCCACCCTTAACAAGCCAAACAAGAGGCCAGCTTCATAGAAAGGAAACTCTGCCTTCGTTCAGATGCCGACAAAGGGGAGGAGGGTGGATTCTGTCCAAAGGCTGAATGCCCCACCCCACATATGACACTCAGGGAGTCAGACAGAGGGAGGGGGCTCTTTGAAGAAACAGCACAGTCAACTCCAACAGGCACTTTGAAATTGGTGTTCGGTGGTCTGACTCATGTCCTCGTGATTGTTTCTCGCACCGTCAATAATCAGTTCCAGGGTCACTTTGTTCCATCTCCTTGAGGTCAATTCTCAGAATCGTGGCTGCTTATGTCATGGCTGCAGTCTGGTCATCCTGTAGTTAACTGGTCCACCGGGTGGGGGTTTCAGTGTCTATAAGACAGCTCATAGGATGACCCAGAATAGTATCTATTGCCCTTGGAAAAGAAATAGAGGTTCTTGTCTTTGCTTCATGAATACATGATCATTTGGTCTCCGTTGACTGTTTTCCTTGCTTTCCCAAGTTCTCATTTCTACGATTAAACTTATTCTTTGACTAAAATCTTTTGCAGACAAAAGGCATGCAAAAAAACATGGGCAAGGAACACAGGGTCCTGCACTGTCTCATTGGGGTCAGTGTGCTTCTGAAAAATCTAAATCATTCACCTCTCCCATGTATTTCATGAGTGTTCATGAAAACCCCAGATGGGCTTCTAGGATGCAGACAAAGTGGACAGGAAGAGTTAGAGTTGGGAGGAGTTCTGAGTCTCAGACTCTCCATGACCTTCTTCAATGTGCCACGAAAGACTGCATCTCACTGGGGCATGCTTAAGCTCACAGCGGAATGATCTGTAGTTCACCCAGCAGCTGTGAGAACTGGAACATGTTAACTATGTGGACTCTACCTCCACGGGCCCATCTGAAGACCTGTGTGTACACTCAGGCACCTCTGTCGAAAACTGTCTGGAGGGCAGGGTTTAGGTGATGATGGAGGGCAGCGGTGTTGGTGAGACTTACCGATCACTACAGCTACGAGCCAGGTGGCACTCTATAACCTATGAAGGATTCTAATGCACACCTCTTCTGACCTGTGTGCAATGAAATCCAGCCAAAGGAAACAGTTTCACTCAAGAAGAACTTCAGAAGTATCAGGAACTGAACAATGGAAGGGGGATTCCAAGTGAAAATATAGATAATGTCATCAAAACATGTGAAGCCCCAGAGGACACCAGGTATCCGAAATGAAAACACATCACTGGGACGTTCAATTCAAAAGTCCCATTGGCACAGATATCTTTTTAAAAAGCTGTTTTCAAATAATCCTTGGAAACAGAGGCGTGTCAATGGTCATCTGTCCCCTTATTCATTCTCTTTCACAGACAACTGTCCTCCATAAGAACAGAGAACATCAGTTGGGTGAGTAGAAACACACCACATATATCACTGAGCTTTTTCTCACTAGGTTAACACTTTGGTAGGGGTAGGGGTTCATTGCTTTAAGAATGAGATACATACACAGTGGAGTATTGCCCACCCATGAAAAAACAATGAAATATGGCATTTGCAGCAACATGGATGAACCTAGACACGATCTTATTAAAGTAAGTCACAAAGGAAAGTGAAATATCATTTTATCACTCCCATGTGGGATTTAAAATATGATGTAAATGAACCATTAATAAAACAGAAACAGACTCTCAACAAAGAAAAAATTAATGGTTACCAAAGGGGAAGCAGGCAAAGGGCAAATTAGGGGTTTGAGATGAGCACAAACACACTAAAATATATAAAATAAATGACAAAGACCTAATGGAGAGTACAGAGAACTATACTCAATGTCTTGTAATAACTTTCAGAAGATGAATCTAAATGGTATACATTTACCTACATATATGCCTATGACTGAAGGCTTCCCAGGTGCCTCAGGGGTCAGGAATCTGCCTGCCAATACAGGAGACACAGCAGAGGCGGGTTCTATCCCTGGGTCGGGAAGATCCTTGGAGTAGGAAACGGAAATCCCATCCAGTATTCTTTTCTGGAAAACCCATAGGACAGAGGAGTCTGGGAAGCTATACTCCATATGGTCACAAAAGGGTGGGAACCGAATTAGTGACGAAACAACAACAAAAGTATAAATGAATCACTTTGCTGTATACCTGAAAGGAACAAACATTGCTCATCAACTCGATTAGAAAACAAATTAATTGCAAAAGTTCATCGCAGCACTGTGTATAATAGCCTGGACATGGAAGCATCTAGGTAGATGTCCATCTGCAGATGAATGGATAAGAAAGCTTTGGTACATACACACAATTAAGTGTTACTCAGCCATTAAAAAGAGTACATTTGAATCGGTTCTAATGAGGTGGATGAAACTGGAGCCTATTAAACAGAGTGAAGTAAGCCAGAAAGAAAAACACCAATACAGTATACTAACGCATATATATGGAATTTAGAAAGATGATAATGATAACCCTGTATACGAGACAGCAAAAGAGACCCAGATGTATAGAACAGTCTTTGGGACTCTGTGGGAGAGGCCGAGGGTGGGATGATTTGGGAGAATGGCCTTAAAACATGTATATTATCATATGTGAAACGAATCGCCAGTCCAGCTTTGATGCATGATACAGGATGCTCGGGGTTGGTGCACTGGGATGAACCAGAGGGATGGGATGGGGAGGGAGGTGGGAGGGGGTTCAAGATGAGGAACACATGTACACCCGGGGAGGATTCATGTCAATGTATGGCAAAACAAATAGAATATTGCAAAATAATTAGCCTACAATAAAAATAAATAAACTATATTTTTTAAAAAAAGATAAAGTATGAGACAACAAAACGCTTCACCTTGCCATGTGCCAAAAGCCCGGGCTTCCTTAGGTTTCAATTTCAATATCGAAACCCTGACACTGGTCTAGCCTCTACAGTGAAATGCTTTCAGGACAACATAGGAGACTGTGAAGCCCAGAGCTGTGAATTATGATGATCATTGGGGAATCCCACTATGAATGAAGGACCTTGCAGCCAAAACACCTTCATGATGATAAATGAGATTACAGAAGATGTAAGCGGCACAGGTCACATAGCAGATGTGGATGTAACGTAGTAACTCTAACAGAAGAGCTGGGACTGGACGGCTCACAGCTGGTTTCACCAGGTGGAAATTCTGTGCAACCCCACAGGGGCACGCACACTGAGGAAATTCTGTGAAATGGGTCTGCAGGAACATTTCTCTACTGTTTCCATCAGCAACTGCTTCTGTATTTTCTTTCATGCTCTGGCCAATATCATATTAAGCCTAATCAGCTCAACAACATTTTATATTTTTTTCATTATTAAAAGAAAAAATGAGGTAAGACCATGAGCCTCATTGAAGCACTAATGTGTCCCAATCATCCAGATGAAGAGACATTTTCCTTGAAATCATCATTTCTTCTCTCCCAGGTAATCAAGGCTCTGAACCTATCGCTTTCCATCAGTGAATGTCCTCTGCTCTTGCTGACGTTACTGGATTCCTAAACTAATCAATAAATTGATTAATGCCCATATGTGTAGTGAACAAAGGTGCTGTATTCACTAATGCACAAAAGAGGTAAATTCAACTAAGTAGAAAATCAAGTGTACAATGAAGGAAGTGATAACTTTGTTTAGGACACATGGTATGAATCATGCAAGTGTCTCTGGGAGAAGAGAGAATAAACCACAGTCTCTAAGGTCAAGATATCGGTGTCCATTGAGTCCAGTTGTTGACAGAAAATGGAACAATAGTGGTTGAAGACTAAGCTATACCCCCTTCGTGGATTACTGCTTGTGTGCTGAAGGGGCTGGCATAACTCAGTGAAACTAGGAGCTATTTCATGTAGCTATGACCCCAAGACAGACGGGTCATAAGGTAGAGTTCTGACAGAATGTGATCCACAGGAGGAAAGAATGGCAAACCACTCCAGTATTTTTCCTGTGAGAAACCCACGAACTGTATAAAATGGCAAACAGATAAGACACTGAATGATGAGCCCCCCAGGTTGGAAGGTGTCCTATATTGCTACTGGGGCAGTGCTAAGGGCAGCTACTAATAGCCCTCAAAAGAATGAAGTTATGCTCACTTAGGTCTTACCCAAGGAAGGGACCTTAAACAAGAATTAAAACAAAGAAAGAACAAACTGAGCAGAGGGACTTCCTTAGGAGTCCAGTGCTTCAGAATCCACCTGCCAGTGCAAGGGACACAGACTGAATCTTGATCCTGGAAGATCCCACATGCTGTATGAAAACAAAGGCCATGCACTACGCAAACTCTGCTCTTGCTCCAAAGCCTGAACAAGAAAACCATCACAAAGACAAGCCCTGAGTCCACAACTAGTGAAAGACTGAACACAGCAAGTAACACCCAGTGTGTGCTGTAAAATTTAAAAAAGAAAAAAGAAAAAAAAAAAACCTTAGCAGAAGTTATAAGAAGTGTGACCACTGAGATATCCCACTAAAATCCTTTTAAAAATTCTCAGAGAAACAGTGCTCTTTGAATAATGAAAACAACATTAGGAACCAGGCAGGAAATATGAACCATTAAACAAATTTTATCTAAAAATTTATCTAAATTTATCTAAAAATTATTTGCAAGGATCTCTATCCAGTTGACAATATATCAAATCCTGGGGAAGAGGGATCTGTAAGAAGTGGATCGAGTTTAAACGAGTGTGGATATATGACTTCTTAGAAGTTTGCCGGGAGTTAAGGAGCAGGAAGGTAGACTCAAAGAAAAAATGTCACTGGTGACTTACATTATACACAAGTGAACACACACATCTGTTACTCACTTTACCCCATGTGTGTGTGTCTTTGTGTCTGTGTGTCTGTGTGTGTCTGAGATAAAAACACTTAAAGTTCTGCTCTAAGCGACTGACAGGTATATGTGCAATCCTATCTGTCATAGTCACCATGCTGTTCATTACATGTTTCTTTAAACCACACAAGCTCCTTATGGAAGTATAAATAAACAGGAGAAAACATACAAAAACAGACAAACAAACAAACAAAAAAGGTAGAAC
This sequence comes from Moschus berezovskii, assembly GCF_049115385.1. Taxonomy (NCBI): domain Eukaryota; kingdom Metazoa; phylum Chordata; class Mammalia; order Artiodactyla; family Moschidae; genus Moschus; species Moschus berezovskii. The sequence goes on from NC_142489.1 coordinate 7,111,566, forward strand.
TTAAGTAAATTAAACACTTATGCTTGAAACCGAGTATCTGCTTATGTTGAGAACATTGCAGCCAGCATTTACTCAAGGATTATTTCCTTTGGCTCCAAAATTTAGCAAAACTAATGTCGTGCTCGTTCAGACACTCTTTGTGAATATCAACAGAGATATAAAGTACTCTAATGATCCATAAATGGAAAAATTCTGGCAACCCATTCCAGTGTTCTTGCCTGGAGAATCTCAGGGACGGAGGAACCTGGTGGGCTTCCGTCTCTGGGGTTGCACAGAGTCGGACACGACCGAAGCGACTTAGCAGCATCAGCGAATCGTGAACACTTGGTTTTGACACTAACTGTTTGAAGGCTAGTCATATGGTCTTCATGTTCCAACTGTCTTTAACACTGTCCCAAAAAAGAACCAAGAATGGGGAAACACAAACCAAAACAACCAAATCTGCTTGTGGGGAAGGGATAGGAATAGACAGACAAATAGATTTTGGATACAGTTACAAAAGAAATTCAGAAGAAAATAATAATCTTATAAGGAAAACTGTTGGAGAAATTAGGAATTCATATGACAAAAAGATATAAATAACTTCAACTCTTTCATTGCTCCACATTTTAGAACTAACACAGAGAGACTCATTGACATGTATTTAACACCAAAAGCAAGAAAGACTCTAGAGGTAAAACACAGGGGGACACTATGTGACCAAAGATTAGGCGGTTACTGATTAGAATCTACACCAAGCAGGATCCCACACTGGGAACAGAATGTTAATAACCAAGCCTCAATCAAAATATTTACATCTTTGAGGGACAAGCTTAAATAAACACAAGAGAAGCCAGTGACAAGGGGAAAAGTATTCGCACATCTCCATCTGAAAAGAGATTCATATCCAGAATATGTTAAAAACCTACAAACTTCATTACAAAAAAAAAAAAAAATTCACTCCATAATGAACAAACGACTTACAGAGACACCTGACAAAGGAAATAGGCAAATGCATCACCCCACTTTATTCACTGAGGAAACGGAAGGTACTTCTGAAACTGTCACATACTTATTACACATAATACACACATATTATATACAGTCACACAATTATTACAATCTCTGACATGGAAACAACTGACCATACTGAGTCCTGGCAAGGATGGAGCAATGGAAAGTCTCATCTGACAGGAATGGAAAATCAGAGGCACTGAAATCCAGCAGTTCCACCCCTAAGTCTCTACCCAGGAGATAAGATGACTCACTTCCTTACAAACTCTTGTCTATGAACATGTATCCATCAAGACTGGAATGGATGAAAGTGGGATATATCCTGATAATAGTATGCAGGGGCAATGGGAACGGAGTCTATAAAAATATACAGATGTTTATTCAAACACATATGCTGAGGGAAAGAAGTCTGTAATGCAAACACAAGGAGTGGAATAAGAGGTACAAAGTACTATGCATAAAATGAATAATATACAAAGAATATTTGAAAAATAAAAATTGGTGACGTGTTCTATAAATATCACTCAGGTGAAGTAGGTTGATGCTGTCCACCAAGTCTACTATCTCCTTCATGACTTTCTGCCAATTTTTGTATGAATTATTGAGCTAGGGATATTAAAATCTCCAAAGACCAAAAAAAAACACGAAAGATGGGAAAACATAGGGAATAAAAAAGCCAATATTTTTATAACTCTAAAGGGAGAAATAAAATTATGAATACATATATGGTACACCTGTAACAAAAAATATTGTACATCAACTATATTGCAATTTCAATATTTAAAAAAAGTATCGACCCCTCTGACGAATTCCCTGATAACTTGATTCCTGGTAGAGATAACACATATTTATCTTCTTAAACCAAAGGTGCCATCATTAGTTTTAGAAAATAAGCTTAAACAGACCCCTTCAATGTGAAAGAAATAACACAGGAGTTGTATAAGAGTTGTATAAGAAGCACAGAATACCAAAATGCTCAGCTGCCAACCAGGATGTCAGAAGAATAAGTTTAGGTCACCACGATCTTGTGATTAACCACTGTTTGATCAACATGTATTCTGCCAAGAGACATATTCTATAAAAAGTGGAACCAACTCACATGCTCTCCAACAACTGGGGCGTCCTCAGCTTGTCTAGAAGGAGCAACACGAGAGTCAGGAGATGAAGGTCGTGTTGCTGAGTCTTGTCCTTGTCCTGGTTTGTGCTAACCACGAAAAGCCAGCTGAGATAGACCCCTCAAAGGTACGCAGAATGAGCTGGTCTGCTAGAAGGCCTTGCTTATTATTGTGCGTGTGTGTGTGTGAGTCTGTGTCAGATGTTGTGTGTGCACATGAAAGAGATATTCTTGTTTATCTGTATGACCAGATTGTACCCATACCATGGTCCACATATGTACATAAACGTATCTCAACACTGGGTCTACCAGATCTTGCTATTTTTCTTCTCTCTTATTAGACGCTTACTCCTTAGAGGAAAGTTATGATTAACCTAAAGAGCATGTAAAAAAGCAGAGACATTACTTTGCCAACAAAGGTCCGTCTAGTCAAGGCTATGGTTTTTCCAGTGGTCATGTATGAATGTGAGAGTTGGACTGTGAAGAAAGCTGAGGGCCAAAGAATTGATGCTTTTGAACTGTGGTGTTGGAGAAGACTCTTGAGAGTCCCTTGGACTGCAAGGAGATCCAACCAGTCCATTCTAAAGGAGATCAGACCTGGAGACCATTATACAGAGTGAAGTTAAGTCAGAAAGAGAAAAACAAATATCGTATAGTAATACTTTGGCCACCTCATGCGACGAGTTGACTCACTGGAAAAGACTCTGATGCTAGGAAAGGTTGGGGGCAGGAGGAGAAGGGGACGACAGAGAATGAGATGGCTGGATGGCATCACCGACTCTGTGGACATGAGTTTGAGTGAACTCCGGGAGTTGCTGATGGACAGGGAGGCCTAGCGTGCTGTGATTCATGGGGTCGCAAAGAGTCGGACACGACTGAGCGACTGAACTGAACTGAACTGAAAACAAAACAAGAAAAGCCTAACATGCTAACATTCAGAAAGTTATGAACTGTCACAGTCTTTACTGGCATGGTTTTTACCTATTACAAAAACTCTGAATTCTATGCTTTCTGCTCCAACGCAATCGTAATCTCATGTCATGTTATTCAGCAAGGTAGGAAGTAGAACTCTTCTTTGCTTCAGTGAGTCAGTTCAGTCGCTCAGTTGTCTCACTCTTTGCAACCCTATGGACTGCAGCACACCAGTCCTCCCTGTCCATCACCAACTCCCAGAACTTACTCAAACTCATGTCCATCGAGTATGTGATGCCATCCAACCGTCTCATCCGCTGTAATCCCCTTCTCCTCCTGCCTTCAATCTTTCCCAGCATCTGGGTCTTTTCCAATGAAGGTTCTTCCCATCAGGTGGCCAAAGCATTGGAGTTTCAGCTTTGGCATCAGTCCTTCCAATGAATATTCAAGACTTATTTCCTTTAGGATGGACTGGTTGGATCTCCTTGCAATCCAAGGGACTCTCAAGAGTCCTCTCCAACACCACAGTTCAAAAGCATCAGTTCTTCAGTGCTCAGCTTTCTTTATAGTCTAACTCTCACATCCATACATGACTACTGGAAAAACCATAGCTTTGACCAGATGGACCTTTGTTGGCAAACAAAGCTTTTTAATATGCTGTCTGTTGGTCATTACTTTGCTTCCAAGGAGCAAGCAACTTTGAATTTATTAATCTTCTTTGCTTAATAAGATTCAATTTACTTCTCTTCTGTGGTAAATGCAAAGCCAAGATAGTGTTGTGTATTGGTGATGAACCAGAAAAGAGATGGACTGACATAAATGGACACTTTCCTTGTTAGGTTACAGGAGAGTGGCGCTCCATTTACGCAGCTGCAGATAACAAGGAGAAGATTGAGGAAGGAGGTCCACTGGGGGGTTACTATCGTCGCATTGAATGTATTGACAACTGCGAATACCTCTCCCTTACATTTTACGCCAAGTAAGCACAACCTGACCCAACTGAGAACAAGGAGTCTCTTGGCTTCTGACATGGGGTCCAGTCTCCAATGTGCAGTCAGAGGCGTGAGTCCTGGCTGTGAAGCTGGGTGTGCGAACTCTATTCATGGAAGTGCGTCCTCAAGCCCTGGGGAGTGAATGGTGGGAAGGAATGTCTTGTCTGTTTGGTTTTCAGGGACGACGGGAGATGCCCTTTATTCACACAAGTGCTAAAGAAACAAGAAGGAGATGTTTATGTCATAGAATGTGAGTATTCCAGTTTTTCAGATGGGTTTTCTTCCAGAAAACCATGGAACATGTTCAGATGGATAGTCTCGGTTCCATTCAAGACAACTACGTGTCTGGATGGGTGGACCATTTCCTCTACTCATTACCAATGAAACCTTGGAAAAGCCATTTAATTTTTCAGGAATCAATTCTGTCCCACAACACCAGGATGAGGTCCAAGGTTGGAATGTGGCCATTGATGGTCTCTGAGAAAAAGCCCCAGAACAATGACTCCTTGTGTTCCTCGGGCATGGAGAAGTGCATAGATCTACTTAAGATTCTTCGGATTGTAATGACTCTCTCAATTTTTTTTCTTTTATTTCACATACACAATCAAATTTGCAATAACTAAAAAAATTCTTTAAATATTAAAAGTTCTTCATTAGCGAGTTTTGTAAGTAGATTCTGATTAATTTAAAGCCCAAAAATGAAAACAGCTAAAATAAGAGTCCAAATTTCAAACTATGTTTTAGATAAAGGGACATTATGTAAAAGTCCCTTTATGAAAGGGACTTCACCATAGACATCTACATCTATAGCTTAAAAGAAGGAGAAAGAATTCTCAAATATGAATATAAATACATAATTTGAAAGTGGCATTAACATAGATTCTATCTCTGTAGTTGAAAATAACAGAAAATAATTCTCAAATATTAATATCAATACTGCAATATATTAAGTGATCAAATGTCTATATATTTTAATTTCATGGGAAAAATGTAGAAAGGAGGATTCTAATCTCTGTCTGCTGAATCTTTTCTAACTGCAACTTGGACACACAGCCACAGGATCTAATCTGCAATCACTGCAGAGTATATATGTCCAACATTTTGCAACAGATTAATTTGTACCTCTTTTTTTTAGCTCTTGTACTAGGAAATAACTCTGAATCGGGTATTAACTTCTATTTTCCTATAATTCACTTAAAATATTAGAATTCCTTTCTAACCATGACTGCACCTCCATATTGGGTCACAAAATTCCTGAAAATTTAAGAGTCAGATCTTGTGAGCTGGCTGAGGTTCAACACTTACTATAGCTGCAATAAGAAACTGCCTCGTCCACACGCTGTTCAGTCTAGAAGGCTGGACGTCTTGTATCTTCAGAAGAAAGGGGTGTGGAGAAAGCTTTCCTAGCTCACTAGCTGTCTTAACTGGTTCTAGCAACACATAACTAGAAATGTCAGTGAGATAAGGTTCACCATCCGAGGGAAGAATGATGATAGTATGTGAGGAAGAAGACACACTCAAATGAAAAGAAAAGAAGTTAATCATATTGAGGCTTGTTTTTTCTTTTTCTGTCACAGTCGCAGGTACAAATATTCTGCAACTGATTTATGTATCAGACAACATGCTGGTAACTTATATTGAAAACGATGATGGAGAAAAGATTACAAAAATGACTGAAGGTGTTGGTACGTACTGTAGTTTGTCCAATACAAAGCAGATGTGTTCATATGATCAGTATTTACATACTAATGTGAGAAGGACACACATACCTTATATTATGGCTTCACTGCTGCTCAGACAGGAAAGAACCCACCTGCAATGTAGGACACTTGGATTCTCTCCCAGGGTCAAGAAATCCCTGGAGGAGAGCATGGGAATCCACTCCAGTATTCTTGCTTGGAGAATCCCATGGGCAGAGGAGGCTGGCAGGCAAGGGTTCATGGGATCAGAAATAGTGAGATAGGACTGAGCAACTAACCACAGCACTGCATAGGAAGAACCCTTGGACAGACGTGTGTTCACACAGAGAATTCAGACTTCACGTGAAATGAGGCAGGGATTTAGAAAGCTTGTCTGCTAGAAAAATGAGGACATGTATCCACTGGGACTTCTATCAGATGGCATTTTTAAATAGGAGATACTCTTGTCCCAGATTCCAATGAAATATTCCAGGAAGCTCCATGATTTTCTTGCCAAGGATCACACAACAGAGTTGCCAGGTCCTGATGCCAAGGTGAACCAAGCTTAAATCTGAGTTTAGCTGACACACACGTCCTGGCCATGGCTGCATTCTTCTCTACTACAAACGCTTTCTTCTTCCTCAAATATTTGAAATACTGCCTGAACCTGAACGCAAAGGTCTGCAAATACCTCTCGATGATACTGATCCTGCAGAGGAAGTGTGGACAGGCATGTCAATCATTCTGCCATCCACACAATCCCCTGGGTTCTCTGACATCCCTTTAGCCTTTCTGCTAGTATATGGGCATTGGAGTTGGATGGCTGTTCTGTCTCGTATTTGAGGATGACAAAGCCTGAACGAATCCCTTAGTAGTGTGTGTGATGTTCGTACCAAAATTGGGTTCCTGCTACCCGCCTTTCAAAACCCAACTAAGAGCCCAGCTTCATAGGAAGGAATGTCTGCTTTCGTTCATATGCCAACAACAATGTGGGAGAGTGGACTTTTGTCCAAAGATTGAGTGCCCAACCCCACAACTGGCAACCAGTGGGGCAAGAGCTTTTATAGACAGCTTTTGCTCCTTGCAAAAAGAGCAGTCAGCTCCGACAGTCGTTTTGAAGTTGACCATGAGTGGTTGACCAGCGTTATCCTGATGTATTCAGTAGAGTTAATTTTCAGTTCCAGGACCGCTATGTTCCCATCTCCTGGACGTCAGTTCTCTAAACTGTGGCAGCTTCTGTCATGGATGCAGTCTGATCATCATGTAGTAAACTTGTCCACTGGGTGGGGGTTTCACTGTGTATAAAACAGCGCACAGGATATGACCCAGAATAATATCTATTGTCCTTGTGGAGGATCTGCAGATCCTTGTCTTTGCTTCATGACTACATTATTATTTCATCTCCTTTGTCTGTTTCCCTTTGCTATCCGACATTCTCAATTCTCTGACGAAACTTATTCTTTGACTAAAATCTTTCACAGACGAAAGGAAGGCTGAATATATCTGGGGTGGGGTAAGGAACATACGGTCCTGCACCGTCTCAATGGGATCAGAGTGCTTGTGATAATTCTAAATAATAATCCTCTCCTTTCATTCCATGAGGGCTCCTGAAAACCCCAGGGATGGAATTCTAGAATGTACACCAAGTGAACAGGAAGAGTTGGAGTTGGGAGGAATTCTGAGTGTCAGAATTGCCATGAACTTCTTCAATGTACCATGAAGGGTTTCATCTCACAGGGGCATGCTTAAGCTCACAGCTGAATGATCTGCAGCTCACTAAGTAGTTGTGAGAACAGGAATGTGGTAACTTGCTAGCTATGTGGACTCTGCCCCATGGAAAAATCTGAAGACCTGTGTGCACACTCAGGTACATCTCTGGAAAAGAGCAGGGTTTAGGCGATGGTGGAGGGCAATGGTGTTGGTGAGTCTTACTGGACACTACAGGTATGAGCCAGCTGACACTCTATAACCTATAAAGGATTCTAATACACACCTCTTCTGCCCTGTTTGCTATGAAATCCAGGCAGAGGAGACAGCTTCACTCAAGAAGAACTTCAGAAGTATCAGGAACTGAACAGTGAAAGGGGGATTCCAAATGCAAATATTGAAAATGTCATCGAAACAGGTAAAGCCCCAGAGGACAGCAGGTATCTGAAATGAAAACACATCAGTAGGACATTGAAGTCACATTTCCCTTTCCCAGAGACATCTGTTACAGAAACTGCTTTGAAATAACCCCTTGACATAGAGGCATTGTCAATGGTCATCAGTCCCCTTATTCTTTCTCTTGCAGACAACTGTCCTCCATGAGAACAGAGATCATCAGCTGGGTGAGTAGACATGTGACAAATGACAAGGCTGTGTCCTTTCTGTAGGTTAACACTTTGGGGGAGGGTTTTTTAACTGCTTTAAGAGTGGGATACATACACAATGTCATATTACTCCGTCACGAAAAAGAATGAAATAATGCCGTGTGCAGCAACACGGATGGACCTAGACATGATCTTACTGAGAGAAGTAAGTCACAAAGAGAAACGCAAATACATGCTATCACGTCCATGTGGAGCCTAAAGTATGATGCAAATGAACCATTGATAAAACAAGAAAAGACTCTCAAATATAGACAAAATTAATGGTTACCAAAGGGGAATCAGGCAAAGGGTAAATTAGGAGTTTGAGATGAGCAGATACACACTAAAATATTTAAAACAAATTAAAAAAGATCTACTGCATAGCACAGAGAACAATACTCAATGTCTCTAATAACTTAAAAGAAAAAGAATCTATAAAAATGTAAACATTTACCAACATATACATATATATATATATATATATATATATATATATATATTTATATATATATAAAACTGAAGGCTTCCCAGGAGCCTCAGAGGTCAACAATCTGCTGCCAATGCAGGAGACACAGCAGAGGCGGGTTCTATCCCTGGGTTGGGAAGATCCTTGGAGTAGGAAATGGAAACCCCATCCAGCATTCCTTTTTGGAAAGTCCATTGGACAGAGGAGTCTGTCAAGCTATAGTCCATATGGTCACAGAAGAGTGGGAATCGAATTAGTGACGACACAACAACAAAAGTATCAATAAATCAGTTTGCTGTATACCTGAAATGAACATTGTTCATCAACTAAATTAGAATAAAAGTTAATTGAAAAAGTATGGGATAAGAAAACGCTTCTCCTTGCCATGTGCCAAAGGCCCGGGCTTCCTTAGGCTTCGATTGAAATGTCGAAACACTGACACTGGTCTAGCCTCCACAGTGAGATGCTTTCAGGACAATAGCGGAGACTGTGTGAAGCCCCGAGCTGTGAGTTATGATGATCGTTGGGGAATCCCACTATGAGTGAAGGACCTTGCAGCCAAAACACCTTCATGATGATAAATGAGACGACGGAAGATGTAAGCGGCACAGGGCACATAGGATCTTATTTCCTACGTCTCAGACTTCTGAGCATGTAACGTAGTAACTCCACACAGAACAGCTGGGGCTGGACGGCTCACAGCTGCTTTCACCAGGTGGAAATGCTATGCAACCCCACAGGCGCACCCACACTGAGGAAATTCTGTGGAACGGGTCTGTAGGAAAATTTCTCCACTGTTTCCATCAGCAACTGCGTCTGTATTTTCTTTCATGCTCTGGCCAATATCATATTAATCCTAATCAGCTCAACAATGTTTTATCTTTTTTTCATGATTAAAAGAAAAAAATGAAGACAGACCATGAGCAGCATAGAAGCACTAATGGGTCCCAATCGTCCAGATGAAGATAGGAGACCTTTTCCTTGAAGTCATCATTTCTTCTCTCCCACAAAATCAAGGCTCTGAACCCATGGCTTTCCATCAATGAATGTCCGCTGCTCTTGTTTATGTTACTGGATTCCTAAACTGATCAATAAATTGGTTAATGCCCATAAGTGTAGAGAGCAAAGGAGCTCTATTTGCAAGTGCACAAAACATGTAACTTAAATTAAGTAGAAATTGGAGTGTACAGTGAAGGAGGCAATAACTCTGTTTAGGATGCATGGTGTGAATCATGCAAGTCTCTTTTCGAGAAGGGACAATAAACCACAGATGGTAGTTTTATATAGTGATATAATTTCCGAGCAGATGTCACGTGAGAGATGGAACTGGTTAGTCAGACAACTACAAACAGAATCTGAGCTCTTCTAAGTGGCAGCTGAAAAAAACTGAACTATGGTGTTAAGCAGCGTTCATCTGCTGTGGGCTTGTCAGGGTGCGTAAGGATGTTGCAGAATGCAGTCTTCCATGGACCTCCAGGGTGAAGTAGAAAAAAATACACCTACAAATACAGGACACACATGAGACGCAGGTTCGATCCCTGGGTCGAGAAGATGCACTGGCAGAGGAAGTGGCAACCCCCTCCGGTGTTCTTGCCTGGAGAATGCCATGGACAGAGGAGCCTGGCAGGCTACAGTCCGTGGGGTCGCAAGTGTCACACATGATTTATCAACTGAGTTCGCACACACATTCAACAGAAGTGAACAGTGTTCGCTAAGAAAGAGCACTGGTGGTGTTTACAAAGCACGGGGTCTGCATTGTCCGACTAGGGGGCGCTAATCTTACGCTCACTCCTGGAGGCAGAGGCCTTGCTGCTGGCGCAGGTGCTGAGTTACCTACAGTTCTGCATAAAAGTTCCTCATCAGACATTTTCCAAAGTAATCGTCATTGATTGGTGCCAACTGATGGGCAAAAGGAGAATCAAGGGTACCGCACAGGTCATGACGCTGGACTAGACAAGAGACCAGGAAAATGTGTAAGGGAGATGGGAAAATGAGGCACTCCTAGCCCACTCCGGAGACATCTGGTAGGCTCCTAAGGACGTGAAAGGCTGGGTGCACCTGAAATTCTGCAGGAGAGGCAGGAAAGACAAAATAGGGCGCTGGGCACGGACCCTGCCAGGGCTCATTGTAAGCCACATGCACCTTGAATGCATGTTACAAACACACATGGCACTCCAAGGTCAAGGCTGTTGTGTCCATTGACTCAAGCTGTTGACAGAAAATGCAACAATAGTGGTTGACGACTAAGCTATACCCCCTTCCTGAATTACTGCTTGTGTGCTGAAGGGGCTAGCATGACCCAGGGAAGCTATGAGCCATTACGTGTAGGGCCACCAATGACGGACATGGCATAGTGAAGACTTCTGACAGACCAGGATCCACTGGAGGAGAGAAATGGCCAACCACTCCAGTATTCTTGCTGTGAGAACCCCACGAGCTGTGTAAAATGACAAACAGATATGACACTGAACATGAGCACCCCCGGGGTGGAAGGTGTCCAATACTGCTAACTGGGGAAGAGTGGAGGACAACTGCTAATAGCCCCCGAGAGAATGAAGCTATGCTCACTTAGTTCTCACCCAAGCAAGCCAGCCTAAAACAAAAACTAAAACGAAGAAATATTCAAACAAAGAACTCTGAGCAGAGGGACTTCTCTAGAGGTCCAGTAGTTCAGAACCCACCAGCCAATGCAGGGGGCACAGACTGAATTCCTCATCTGGGAAGTTTCCACATGCTGAATGACAACCAAGTCCATGCACGACATCAACTGTACTTGTGCTAAATAGCCCGAAAGACAAAACCGTTATCATGACAAGCCCTCAAACAGAAAGTAGAGAAAAGCAGAGCGCAGCAACTAACACCCAGTCTGTCTTTTTAAATTAAAAACAAAAACTGAGCAGAGGTTATAAGAGGTATGACTACTGACACACACCATGAAAAGAGTTTTAAAAATTCTAACAGGAAGAGTTACAGATTGAATAATGAAAGCAACATTACGAACCAGGAAGGAAACATGAACCAATAAAAAATTTTATCTTAAAAAGTACTTTCAATGAACTTTATCCAATTGACGATATATCAAATCCTGTGGATAACAGTAAACTGTGGAAAATTCTGAAAGAGATGGGAATACCAGATCACCTGACCTGCCTCTTGAGAAACCTGTATGCAGGTCAGGAAGCAACAGTCAGAACTGTACATGGAACAACAGACTGGTTCCAAATAGGAAAAGGAGTGCATCAAGGCTGTATATTGTCACCTTGCTTATTTAACTTATATGCACAGTACATCATGAGGAACGCTGGGCTGGAAGAAGCACAAGCTGGAATCAAGATTGCTGGGAGAAATATCAATAACCTCAGATATGCAGATGACACTACCCTTATGGCAGAAAGTGAAGAGGAACTCAAAAGCCTCTTGATGAAAGTGAAAGAGGAGAGTCAAAAGGTTGGCTTGAAGCTCAACATTCAGAAAACAAAGATCATGGCATCTGGTCCCATCACTTCATGGGAAATAGATGGAAAAACAGTGGAAACAGTGTCAGACTTTGTTTTTTTGGGCTGCAAAATCACTGCAGATGCTGATTGCAGCCATGAAATTAAAAGACGCTTACTCCTTGGAAGGAAAGTTATGAACAACCTTGATACAATCAAAAAATGGGCCAAAGAACTAAACAGACATTTCTCCAAAGAAGACACAAAGATGGCTAACAAACACATGAAAAAATGCTCAACATCCCTCATAATCAGAGAAATGCAAATCAAAACCACAATGAGATACCATTACACACCAGTCAGAATGGCTGCTATCCAAAAGTCTACATGCAATAAATGCTTGAGAGGGTGTGGAGAGAAGGGAACCCTCTTACACTGTTGGTGGGAATGCAAACTAGTACAGCCACTATGGAGAACAGTGTGGAGATTCCTCAAAAAACTGGAAACAGAACTGCCATATGAGCCAGCAATCACACTCCCGGGCATACACACCGAGGAAACCAGAATTGAAAGGGACACATGTACTCCAATGTTCATTGCAGCACTGTTTATAATAGCCAGGACATGGAAGCAACCTAGATGTCCATCTGCAGATGAATGGATAAGAAAGGTTTGGTACATATACACAATGGACTATTTTTCAGCCATCAAAAAGAATGCATTTGAATCAGTTTTAATGAGGTGGATGAAACTGGAGCCAATTATACAGACTGATCTCCTTTAGAATGGACTGGTTGGATCTCCTGGCGGTACAAGGGACTCTCAAGAGTCTTCTCCAACACCACAGTTCAAAAGAATCGATTCTTCACCAATCAGCTTTCTTCACAGTCCAACTCTCACATCCATACATGACCACGGGAAAAACCATAGCCTTGACTAGACGGACCTTGGTTGGCAAAGTAATGTCTCTGCTTTTTAATATACTATCAAGGTTGGTCATAACTTTTCTTCCAAGGAGCAACCGTCTTTTAATTTCATGGCTGCAATAAGCATCTGCAGTGATTTTGGAGCCCCCAAAAATAGTCTGGCACTGTTTCCACTGTTTTTCCATCTATTTCCCATGAAGTGATGGGACCAGATGCCATGATCTTTGTTTTCTGAATGTTGAGCTTCAAGCCAACCTTTTCACTCTCCTCTTTCACTTTCATCAAGAGGCTTTTGAGTTCCTCTTCACTTTCTGCCATAAGGGTAGTGTCATCTGCATATCTGAGGTTATTGATATTTCTCCCAGCAATCTTGATTCCAGCTTGTGCTTCTTCCAGCCCAGCGTTCCTCATGATGTACTCTGCATATAATCCTGGGTGTTCATTGGAGGGACTGATGCTAAAGCTGAAACTGCAACACTTTGGCCACCTCATGCAACGAGTTGACTCACTGGAAAAGACTCTGATGCTGGGAAAGGTTGGGGGCGGGAGGAGAAGGGGACGACCGAGAATGAGATGGCTGGATGGCATCACTGACTCTGTGGACATGAGTTTGAGGGAGTTGGTGATGGACAGGGAGGCCTGGCGTGCTGTGATTCATGGGGTCGTGGAGAGTCGGACACGCCTGAGCGACTGAACTGAACTGAACTGAACTGATACAGAGTGAAGTAAGCAAGAAAGAAAAACATCAATACAGTATACTAACGCATATATATGGAATTTAGAAAGATTGTAACCTGAACCCTGTATATGAGACTGCAAAAGAGACATAGGCATATAGAACAATCTTTGGGACTCTGTGGGAGAGGGTGAAGGTGGGATGATTGGGGAGAACGGCATTGTAGCATGTATATTATCATAAGTGACCAGTCCAGGTTCGACACATGATACAAAATGCTTGGGGCTTGTGCACGGGGATGACATGAAGGGAGGATATGGGGAAGAGGGAGGTGAGAGGGCGGTTCAAGAGAGAGAACACATGTACACCTGGGGCGGATTCATGTCAATGTATGGCAAAACCAACCAATATATTAATGTAAGTTAATTTGCCTCCAATAAAATAAATTAAAAAAAAAAAAAAGGCAGAGACATTACTTTGCCAACAAAGGTCCGTCTAGTCAAGGCTATGGTTTTTCCCATAGTCATGTATGGATGTGAGAGTTGGACTGTGAAGAAAGCTGATTGCCATAGAATTGATGCTTTTGAACTGTGGTGTTGGAGAAGACTCTTGAGAGTCCCTTGTACCGCAAGGAGATCCAACCAGTCCATTCTAAAGGAGATCAATCCTGGGTGTTCATTGGAGGGACTGATGCTAAAGCTGAAACTGCAATACTTTGGCCATCTCATGCGACGAGCTGACTCACTGGAAAAGAGTCTGATGCTGGGAATGGTTGGGGGCGGGAGGAGAAGGGGACGACCGAGAATGAGATGGCTGGATGGCATCACCGACTCTGTGGACATGAGTTTGAGTGTACTCCGGGAGTTGGTGATGGACAGGGAAGCCTGGCGTGCTGTGATTCATGGGGTCGTGGAGAGTCGGACACGACTGAGCAACTGAACTGAACTGAACTGAACTGGGGAAGAGGGATCCTCTATCACTAGTGCATGAAGTTTAATCACTTAATCCACTAGATATGTGAACTCGTAGGACTTTCCAGGGAGTTAAGGAGCAGGAAGGTAGAGTCACAAGTTAAACAACACATCTGTCTCCTCACATAGTAAGCCCATGTGTGTATGTGTCTGTGTGCGTTAGAGATAAAAACACTTAAAATTCTGCTCTGATCGACTGACAGGTGTATGTGCGATTCTATTGATCATAGTCACCATGCTGTTCATTACATCTTTCTTTAAATCACATGAGCTCTTCAGATAATACAGTAAACAGAAAAACACATGCAAAAAACAAACAAAAACAGTAGAACTTAAGTCAAGCCTTATGTTTGAAAGCAAATATCTACTTCTGTTGAAAACTCTGCAGCCAGCATTTACTCAAGGATTATTTCTTTTGGCTCCAAAATGTAGCAAAACTAATGTCTTGCTATTTCAGACACCCTTTGTGAAAATCAAAACATACATACAATAATCTAAGATCCATAAATGGATGAGAATACTATTTTCACAAACTTGTGAACCGAGAACATTTAGCTTTTGACACAGATTTGCTGAAGGCTTAGTCATATGACCTTCATCCTCTGACTGTCTTTACGTTGCCCAAAGGAAGGAATCTATAGTGGGGAAACACAAACCAAAACACAACCAAATCTGCTCCAGGGAAAGGGACAGGTATATACAAATAGATTTTTCATAGAGTAACAAAGGAAATACAGCAAAATAATTATCGTGTAGGGAAAACTGTCGGAGAAATTGGAAATTCATATGACCAAAAATAATAACTTCAGACCATGCATGGCTACATGTTTTACAACTAATACAGAGAGACCCATAGACCTATGCAAGACAGAAATCAAGAAAGATTCTAGAGGTAAAACACACGTGGACACTCTGTGGCCAAAGTTTAGATGGTTACTGATTAGGATATACACCAAGCAGGATCCCACACTGGGAACAGAATGTTAATAACCAAGCCTCAGTCAAAATATTTACTTCTTTGGGGGACAACCTTAAGGAAGCAGAAGAGAAGCCAGCGATGGGGGAAAGATACTGCCACATCTCTATCTGAAAAGGGACTCATATCCAGAATATCTTAAAAACCTACAAACTTCATAAAAAATAAAACATCCATTCACTCAGGAAGGAGCAAATGACTTGCAGAGACACTTCACAAAGAGAACTGACAAATGGCAATCACCCCTCCTTATTCTTTCAGGAAATGGAAATTACAACTGTAACTGCATTCCGTCACACACATTATAATATCTAAACACAACTGAGCACACTGAATGCTGGCAAGGATGGCACAACGGCAATTCTCATCTCCTGTTGGCAGGAATCAAGAATCAGAAGGCACTGAGATCCACCAGTTCCACGCATAAGTGACTACCCAGCAGAAGACCAGCTTAGTCCCTTAGAGAAACCTGTCTATGAACATGTATCCATCAACACTGCAAAGAATAAACATGCGACATATCCTGAAGATATTATGCAGGGCCAATGGGAATGGATCTACACAAAATATAGATATTTACTCAAATGAATATGTTGAGGGAAATATGCCAGCAGATTCAATGTTTGAAAATTTCTAAAGAATACCAATTAGTCATCTATTGTGCCAGAAAACTGAGGAGTGGGTTCCCAAGTCTGGGCTGGGGGAGGTGGTTGAAAATGGCAGGAGTAGGTATGACCAGGGAGCCCAAGGATAGTTTTGAAGCTGACAGATATACTCAGATATAAACCGGGGAAAAGTTTTCACAGCTCTCTTCATCCAAAGTTTATCAACTGTACAATCTGAAATACGTGGGTTTTCATTGTGTATCAGTTACAACTCAACCAAGAATTTTAAAATCTCTTCTTTCAGTTCAGCTATAGAGTTCATTTCAGTAACACAGGTCTAGTTAAATTTCTGTATTTTACGGCTCTAATAAGGATCCATGTATTTACTTTTTTATTATAACCATGATCATCATTTCTTCTACTAAGGGATTCCTGCCCACAGTAGTAGATATAATGGTCATCTGAGTAAAAATCACCCATTCCAGTTTACTTCGCTGATTGCTCAAATGTCGACATTCACTCTTGCCATCTCCTGTTTGATCACTTCCAATTTGACCTGATTCATGGACCTAACACTCCAGGTTCCCATGCAATATTGCTCTTTATAGCATCAGACCTTACTTCCGTCACAGTCACATCCACAACTGGGTGTTGTTTCCGCTTTGGTTCCATCTCGTCATTGTTTCCGGACTTATTTCTCCACTGATCTCCAGTAGCATACTGGGCACCTACCGACCTGAGGAGTTCATCTTTCAGTGTCCTAACTTTCTCTTTTTCATACTGTTCATGGGGTTCTCAAGGCAGGAATATTGAAGTGGTTTGCCATTCCCTCCTCCAGTGGACCACATTTTGTCAGAACTCTCCACCATGATCAGTCCATCTTCAGTGGCCCTACAAAGCATGGCACATAGTTACATTGAGTTACACAAAGCTGTGGTCCGTGAGACTAGATTGGTTAGTTTTCTGTGATGGTGGTTTACAGTCTGTCTGCCCTCTGATGGAGAAAGATAAGAGGCTTATGAAAGCTTCCTGATGGGAGAGACTGACTAAGGGGGATACTGGGTATTGTTCTGATGGGCGGGGCCATGCTCAGTTCAGTTCAGTTCAGTTCAGTCGCTCAGTTGTGTCCAACTCTTTGCGACCCCATGAATCACAGCACACCAGGCCTCCCTGTCCATCACCAAATCCCGGAGTTCACTCAAACTCACGTCCATCAAGTCGGCGATGCCATCCAGCCATCTCATTCTCCGTCGTCCCCTTCTCCTCCTGCCCCCAATCCCTCCCAGCATCAGAGTCTTTTCCAGTGAGTCAACTCTTCGCATGAGGTGGCAAAGTACTGGAGTTTCAGTTTTAGCATCAGTCCTTCCAATGAACACCCAGGACTGATCTCTTTTAGAATGGACTGGTTAGATCGCCCTGTAGTCCAAGGGACTCTCAAGAGTCTTCTCCAGCACCACAGTTCAAAAGCATCAATTCTTCGGCGATCAGCTTTCTTCACAGTCCAACTCTCACATCCATACATGACCACGGGAAAAACCATAGCCTTGACCAGACAGACCTTTGTTTGCAAAGCAATGAATGTCTCTGCTTTTCAATATGCTATCTAGGTTGGTCATAACTTTCTTTCCAAGGAGTAAGCGTCTTTTAATTTCATGGCTGCAATCAGCATCCGCAGTGATTTTGGAGCCCCCCCCCCAAAAAAAAAAAAGTCTGCCACTGTTTCTACAGTTTCCCCATCTATTTCCCATGAAGTGATGGGACCAGATGCCATGATCTTCGTTTTCTGAATGTTGAGCTTCAAGCCAACTTTTTCACTCTCCTCTTTCACTTTCATCAAGAGGCTCTTTAGTTCCTCTTCACTTTCTGCCATAAGGGTGGTGTCATCTGCATATCTGAGGTTATTAACATTTCTCCCGGTAATCTTGATTCCAGCTTGTGCTCTTCCAACCCAGCGTTCCTCATGATGTACTCTGCATAGAAGTTAAATAAGCAGGGTGACAATATACAGCCTTGATGTACTCCTTTTCCTGTTTGGAACCAGTCTGTTGTTCCACGTCCAGTTCTAACTGTTGTTTCCTGACCTGCATAGAGGTTTCTCAAGAGGCAGGTCAGGTGGTCTGGTATGCCCATCTCTTTCAGAATTTTCCACAGTTTATTGTGATCTGCACAGTCAAAGGCTTTGGCATAGTCAATAAAGCAGAAATAGATGTTTTTCTGGAACTCTTTTGCTTTATCGATGATCCAGCGGATGTTGACAATTTGATCTCTGGTTCCTCTGCCTTTTCTAAAACCAGCTTGAACATCTGGAAGTTCACGGTTCACGTATTGCTGAAGCCTGGCTTGGAGAATTTTGAGCATGACTTTACTAGCATGTTACCAGGGGCCAAACTATGGTGGAGGTAATGAAGAAAATGGTGACCTCCCTCAAAAGATCCCAGGCACTCACTGCTACAGAACATGCCCCCAACACTGACCCACGCTGTCGTCAGAGACTCCCAGCCACCCACAGGCAATTCTCCTGTGGGGTCACTGTTCATTTCCCCTGGGTCCTGGTGCACAAGGTTCTGTTGTGCCCTCTGAGTCTAGTTCCCGTCCTATGTAAGTTCTGGCTTCTCTATAGTGGAGTTAATGGCAACCTCCTCCAAGACGATTTATGCCATACCCAAGCCCAGAGCCAGTGTTCCTGCGGTGGACCACAGCTGACCGGTGCCGCCACAGGAGATGCTCAAACACAGTTCTGTCTCAGTCTCTGTGGGATCTCTGTGTCCTACGGCACACTGGGTTTGTTGAGTCCTCTGACAGGCTCTGGCTGGAACTGGGCTTGATTCTAAAAGCGAGTTCGCCCCTCCTACCATCTTGCTGTCTTAGATGAAATGGAGTAGCCATCATACTCAATAAGAGAGTTGGAAATGCAGTACTTGGATGCAGTCTCAAAAACAACAGAATGATCGCTGTTCGTTTCCAAAGCAAACCATTCAATATCATGGTAATGCAAGTCTATGCCCCAACCAGTAACACTGAAGAAGCTGAAATTGAACGGTTCTATGAAGACATACCATCTGAGCCACCACATGATAAGGCATTTGCCTACAAAGCGGAAGACCCAGGTTCAATCCCTGGGTTGGACTCAGATGGTAAAGCGTCTGCCTACAAAGCAGAAGACCCAGGTTCAATCCCTGGGTTGGGAGGATCCCCTGGAGAAGGAAATGGCAACCCACTCCAGTACTCTTGCCTGGAAAATCCCATGGATGGAGGATGCTTGTAGGCTACAGTCCATGGGGTCACAAAGAGTCAGACACGACTGAGTAACTTCATTTCATGAAGACATACAAGACCTTCATGAATTAACACTCCCAAAAGATGTCCTTTTCATTATAGGGGACTGGAATGCAAAAGGAGGAAGTCAAGAAGCATCTGCAGTAACAGGCAAATTTGGCCTTGGAGTACAGAATGAAGCAGGGCAAAGGCTAATAGAGTTTTGCCAAAAGAACACACTGCTCACAGCAAACACCCTCTTCCAACAACACAAGACAACACTCTACACATGGACATCACCAGATGGTCAACACCAGAATCAGATTGATGATATTCTTTGCAGCCAAAAATGGAGAAGCTCTAAACAGTCAGTATAAACAAGACCAGGAGCTCACTGTGGGTCACATCATGAACTCCTTATTGCCAAATTCAGACTTAAATTGAAGAAAGTAGGGAAAACCACTCGACCATTCAGATATGACCTAAATCAAATCACTTATGATTATACAGTGGAAGTGAGAAATGGATTTAAGGGACTAGAACTGATAGAGTGCCTGATGAACTCTGGACGTCGTGACATTGTACAGGAGACAGGGATCAAGACCTTCCCAAGAAAATGAAATACAAAATAGCAAAATGGTTGTCTGAGGAGGTATTACAAATAGCTGTGAAAAGAAGAGAAGCGAAAAACAAAGGAGAAAAGGAAAGATATACGCATCTGAATGCAGAGTTCCAAAGAATAGCAAGGAGAGATAAGAAAGCCTTCCTCAGTGATCAAAGCAAAGAAACAGAGGAAAACGATATAATGGGAAAGACTAGAGATCTCTTCAAGAAAATTAGAGATTCCAAGGGAACATTTCATGCAAAGATGGGTACAATAAAGGACAGAAATGGTGTGGACCTAACAGAAGCAGAAGATATTAAGAAGAAGTGGCAAGAATACGCAGAAGAACTGTACAAAAAAAGATCTTCAGGACCCAGATAATCACTATGGTGTGATCACTCACCTAGAGCCAGACATCCTGGAATGTGAAGTCAAGTGGGCTTTAGGAAACATCACTATGAATAAAGCTGGTGGAGGTGATGGAATTCCAGTTGAGCCATTTCAAATTCTGAAAGATGATGCTGTGAAAGTGCTGCACTCAATATGCCAGCAAATGTGGAAAACGCAGCAGTGGCCACAGGACTGGAAAAGGTCAGTTTTCATTCCAATCCCAAAGAAAGGCAATGCCAAAGAATGTTCAAACTACCACACAATGCACTTATCACACACGCTAGCAAAGTAATTCTCAAAATTCTCCAAGCCAGGCTTCAACAATATGTGAACCATGAACTTCCAGATGTTCAAGCTGGTTTTAGAAGGCAGAGGAACCAGGGATCAAATTTCTCACAGAAGCTGGATCATCAAAAAAGAAAGAGAATTCCAGAAAATCGCCGATTTCCGCTTTACTGATTATGCCAAAGCTTTTGACTCTGTGGATCACAATAAACTGTGGAAAATTCTGGAAGAGGTGGGAATACCAGACTACCTGACATCACACTTGAGAAATCTGTATGCAGGTCAAGAAGCAACAGTCAGAACTGTACATGGAACAACAGACTGGTTCCAAATAGGAAAAGGAGTACATCAAGGCTGTATATTGTCACGCTGCTTATTTAACTTATATGCAGAAGACATCATTAGAAACGCTGGGCTGCAAGAAGCACAACCTGGAATCAAGATTGCTGGGAGAAATATCAATAACCTCAGATATGCAGATGACACCACCCTTATGGCAGAAATGAAGAACTAAAGAGCCTCTTGAAAGTGAAAGAGGAGAGTGAAAATGGCTTTTTTTTTTTAATTGGAGGCAAATTATTTTACAATATTATATTGGTTGGTTTTGCCATACATTGATATGAATTCGCCCCGGGTTTACATAAGTTACCCCTCCTGAACCACCATCCCACCTCCCTCCTCCCTTTATCCTCCCTCTGGGTCATCCCCGCATGCCAGCCCCGAGCATCCTATAACATGCATTGACCCTGAACTAGTGATTCGTTTCACATATGACAACATACGTGTTTCAATGCCATTTTCCCAAATCATCCCACCGTCACCCTCTCCCATAGAGTCCCAAAGACTGTTCTATACATCTGGGTCTCTTTTGCTGTCTTGTATACAGGGTTATCATTTGCATCTTTCTAAATTCCATATATATGTGTTAGTATACTGTATTGGTGTTTTTCTTTCTGGCTTACTTCACTCTGTATAACAGGCTCCAGTTTCATCCACCTCATTAGAACTGATTCAAATGTATTCTTTTTAATGGCTGAATAATACTCCATTGTGTATATGTACCAAAGCTTTCTTATCCGTTCGTCTGCAGATGGACATCTAGGTTGCTTCCATGTCCTGGCTATTATAAACAGTGCTGCAATGAACATTGGAGTACACGTGTCTCTTTCAATTCTGGTTTCCTCGGTGTGTACGCCCAGGAGTGCGATTGCTGGATCATATGGCAGTTCTATTTGCAAATTTTTGAGGAATCTCCACACTGTTCTCCATAGTGGCTGTACTAGTTTGCATTCCCACCAACAGTGTAAGAGGGTTCCTTTCTCTCCACATCCTCTCCAGCATTTATTGCATGTAGACTTTTGGATAGCAGCCATTCTGACTGGTGTGAAATGGTATCTCATTGTGGTTTTGATTTGCATTTCTCTGATTATGAGGGATGTTGAGCATTTGTTCATGTGTTTGTTAGCCACCTTTATGTCTTCTTTGGAGAAATGTCTGTTTAGTTCTTTGGCCCATTTTTTGATTGGGTCATTTATTTTTCTGGAATTGAGCTGCAGGAGCTGCTTGTATAATTTGGAGATTAATCCTTTATCAGTTGCTTCATTTGCTATTATTTTCTCCCATTCTGAAGGCTGTCTTTTCACCTTACTTATAGTTTCCTTTGCTGTGCAGAAGCTTTTGATTTTAATTAGGTCCCATTTGTTTATTTTTGCTTTTATTTCCAATATTCTGGGAGGTGGGTCATGGAGGATCCTGCTGTGATTTATGTCGGAGAGTGTTTTGCCTACGTTCTCCTCTAGGAGTTTTAAAGTTTCTGGTCTTACATTTAGCTCTCTAATCCATTTTGAGTTTATTTTTGTGTATGGTGTTAGGAAGTGTTCTAGTTTCATTCCTTTACAAGTGGCTGACCAGTTTTCCCAGCACCACTTGTTAAAGAGACTGTTTTTTCTCCATTTTATATTCTTGCCTCCTTTGTCAAAGATGAGGTGTCCATAGGTGCGTGGATTTATCTCTGGGCTTTCTATTTTGTTCCATTGATCTATATTTCTGTCTTTATGCCAGTACCATACTGTCTTGATGACTGTGGCTTTGTAGTAGAGCCTGAAGTCCGGCAGGTTAATTCCCCCTGTTCCATTTTTCTTCCTCAAGATTGCTTTGGCTATTTGAGGTTTTTTGTATTTCCATACAAATTGTGAGATTATTTGTTCTAGTTCTGTGAAAAATATCGTTGGTATCTTGATAGGGATTGCATTGAATGTATAAATTACTTTGGGTAGTATACTCATTTTTACAATATTTATTCTTCCAATCCATGAACATGGTATATTTCTCCATCTATTAGTGTCCTCTTTGATTGCTTTCAGTGGTGTTTTATAGTTTTCTATGTACAAGTCTTTTGTTTCCTTCAGTTCAGTTCAGTTCAGTTCAGTCGCTCAGTCGTGTCCAACTCTCCGCGACCCCATGAATCACAGCACGCCAGGCCTCCCTGTCCATCACCAACTCCCGGAGTACACTCAAACTCATGTCCACAGAGTCGGTGATGCCATCCAGCCATCTCATTCTCCGTCGTCCCCTTCTCCTCCCGCCCCCAACCTTTCCCAGCATCAGAGTCTTTTCCAGTGAGTCAACTCGTCGCATGAGGTGGCCAAAGTATTGCAGTTTCAGCTTTAGCATCAGTCCCTCCAATGAACATCCAGGATTGATCTCCTTTAGAATGGACTGGTTGGATCTCCTTGCAGTATAAGGGACTCTCAAGAGTCTTCTCCAACACCACAGTTCATTGTTTCCTTAGGTAGATATATTTCTAAGTATTTAATTCTTTTCGTTGCAACAGTGAATGGAATATTTTCCTTAATTTCTCTTTCTATTTTCTCATTATTAGTGTATAGGAATGCAAGGGATTTCTGTGTGTTGATT
The DNA here is from genome assembly GCF_049115385.1 of Moschus berezovskii. Taxonomy (NCBI): domain Eukaryota; kingdom Metazoa; phylum Chordata; class Mammalia; order Artiodactyla; family Moschidae; genus Moschus; species Moschus berezovskii. The sequence goes on from NC_142489.1 coordinate 7,135,111, forward strand.
TTATATCCTGCAACGTTACTGTAATCATTGATTAGCTCTAGTAGTTTTCTGGTAGAGTCTCTAGGGTTTTCTGTGTAGAGGATCATGTCATCAGCGAACAGTGAAAGGTTTACTTCTTCTTTTCCAATTTGTATTCCTTTTATGTCCTTTTCTGCTCTGATTGCTGTGGCCAAAACTTCCAGAACTATGTTGAATAGTAGTGGTGAGAGTGGGCACCCTTGTCTTGTTCCTGACTTTAGGGGAAATGCTTTCATCCTCACCATTGAGGCTAATGTTTGCTGTGGGTTTGTCATATATAGCTTTTATTATGTTGAGGTACGTCCCTTCTATTCCCACTTTCTGGAGGGTTTTTATCATAAATGGATGTTGAATTTTGTCGAAGGCTTTCTCCGCATCTATTGAGATAATCATATTATTTTTATGTTTCAGTTTGTTAATGTGGTGTATTACGTTGATTGATTTGCGGATATTGAAGAATCCTTGCATTCCTGGGATAAAGCCCACTTGGTCATGATGTATGATCTTCTTAATATGTTGTTGGATTCTGATTGCTAGAATTTTGTGAAGGAGTTTTGCATCTATGTTCATCAGTGATATTGGCCTGTAGTTTTCTTTTTTGTGGGGTCTTTACCAGGTTTTGGGATTAGGGTGATGGTGGCCTCATAGAGTGAGTTTGGAAGTTTCCCTTCCTCTGCAATTTTCTGGAAGAGTTTGAGTAGAATAGGTGTTAGCTCTTCTCTAAATTTTTGGTAGAATTCGGCTGTGAAGCCGTCTGGACCTGGGCTTTTGTTTGCTGGAAGATTCCTGATTACAGCCTCTAGTTTCGTGCTTGTGATGGGTCTGTTCAGATTTTCTATTTCTTCCTGGTTCAGTTTTGGAAAGTTGTACTTTTCTAGGAATTTGTCCATTTCTTCCAGGTTATTCATTTTATTGCCATATAATTGCTGATAGTATTCTCTAATAATCCTTTGTATTTCTGTGTTGTCAGTTGTGATCTCTCCATTTTCATTTCTAATTTTATTGATTTGGTTCTTCTCCCTTTGTTTCTTGATAAGTCTGGCTAGTGGTTTGTCAATTTTATTTACCTTCTCAAAGAACCAGCTTTGGCTATGTTGATTTTTGCTATGGTCTCTTTTGTTTCTTTTGCATTTATCTCTGCCTTAATTTTTACGATTTCTTTCCTTCTACTGACCCTGGGGTTCTTCATTTCTTCCTTTTCTAGTTGCTTTAGATGTAGAGTTAGGTTATTTAGTTGACTTTTTTCTTGTTTCTTGAGGTGTGCCTGTATTGCTATGAACTTCCCCCTTAGCACTGCTTTTACAGTGTCCCAGAGGTTTTGGGTTGTTGTGTTTTCATTTTCATTCATTTCTATGCATATTTTGATTTCTCTTTTGATTTCTTCTATGATTTGTTCGTTATTCAGCAGCGTGTTGTTCAGCCTCCATATGTTGGCATGTTTAATAGTTTTTCTCCCATAATTGAGATCTAATCTTACTGCATTGTGGTCAGAAAAGACGCATGGGATGATTTCAACTTTTTTGAATTTACCAAGGCTAGATTTATGGCCCAGGATGTGATCTATCCTGGGAAAGGTTCCATGTGCACTTGACAAAAAGGTGAAATTCATTGTTTTGGGGTGAAATGTCCTATAGATATCTATTAGGTCTAACTGGTCTATTGTATCATTTAAAGATTGTGTTTCCTTGTTAATTTTCTGTTTAGTTGATCTATCCATAGATGTAAGTGGGGTATTAAAATCTCCCACTATTATTGCATTATTGTTAATTTCCCCTTTCATACTTGTTAGTAATTGTCTTACATATTGCGGTGCTCCTATGTTGGGTGCATAAATATTTATAATTGTTATATCTTCATCTTGGATTGATCCTTTGATCATTATGTAGTTTCCTTCTTTGTCTCTTTTCACAGCCTTTGTTTTAAAGTCTATTTTATCTGATATGAGTATTGCTACTCCTGCTTTCTTGTGGTCTCTATTTGCATGGAATATCTTTTTCCAGCCCTTCACTTTCAGTCTGTATGTGTCCCTCGTTTTGAGGTGGGTCTCTTGCAGACAACATATATGGGGGTCTTGTTTTTGTATCCATTCAGCCAGCCTTTGTCTTTTGGTTGGGGCATTGAACCCATTTACGTTTAAGGTAATTATTGATCAGTACGATCCCGTAGCCATTTTCTTTATTGCTTTGGGTTTGAGTTTATACACCCTTTCTGTGTTTCCTGTCTAGAAAAGATCCTTTAGCATTTGTTGGAGAGCTGGTTTGGTAATGCTGAATTCTCTCAGCTTTTGCTTGTCTGTAAAGCTTTTGATTTCTCCTTCATATTTGAATGAGATCCTTGCTGGGTACAGTAGTCTGGGCTGTAGGTTATTTTCTTGCATCACTTTAAGTATGTCCTGCCATTCCCTCCTGGCCTGAAGAGTTTCTGTTGAAAGATCAGCTGTTATCCTTATGGGAATCCCCTTGTGTGTTATTTGCTGTTTTTCCCTTGCGGCTTTTAATATTTGTTCTTTGTGTTTGATCTTTGTTAATTTGATTAATATGTGTCTAGGAGTATTTCGCCTTGGGTTTATCCTGTTGGGGACTCTCTGTGTTTCTTGGACTTGGGTGATTATTTCTTTCCCCATTTTAGGGAAGTTTTCAACTATTATCTCCTCAAGTATTCTCTCATGGTCTTTCTTTTTGTCTTCTTCTTCTGGGATTCCTATGATTCGAATGTTGGAGCGTTTAACATTGTCCCAGAGGTCTCTAATATTGTTCTCATTTCTTTTAATTCGTTTTTCTTTTTTCCTCTCTGTTTCATTTATTTCTACAATTCTATCTTCTAGCTCGCTTATCCTGTCTTCTGCCTCTGTTATTCTACTGTTTGTTCCCTCCAGAGTGTTTCTGATCTCATCTATTGCATTATTCATTGTATATTGACTCTTTTTTATTTCCTCTAAGTCCTTATTAAACCTTTCTTCCATCTTTTCAATCCTTTTCTCCAGGTTATTTATCTGTAACTCCATTTTGCTTTCAAGATTTTGAATCATTTTCACCACCAAAATTCGAAATTCTTTTTCATGTAGATTCCCTATATCTTCCTCTTTTGTTTGTGTTGGTGGGCATTTATCTTGTTCCTTTACTTGCTGGGTATTTCTCTGCTTCTTCATCTTGCTTATAATGCTTTGCTTGGGGCCTTTCCCTCTTCTGGCTGTTTGTGGAGTTCTCTTTATTATGTAGTTTCCTTGCTGTGTGTGGGGTTGGACAGGTGACTTGTCAAATTCCCTGGTTATGGAAGCTTGTGTCGGTGTTCTGGTGGGTGGAGCTGGATTTGTTCTCTCTGGAGTGCAATGAGGTGTCCAGTAATGAGTTATGAGATGTCAGTGGGTTTGGAGTGACTTTGGGCAGCCTGTATATTGAAGCTCAGGGCTAGTTTCCTGTGTTACTGGAGAATTTGCGTGGTATGTCTTGCTCTGGAACTTGTTGACCCTTGGGTTTAGTGTAGGTATGGAGATGTTTGATGAGCTCCTATCAATTAATGTTCCCTGGAGTCAGGACTTCTCTGGTGTTCTCAGGATTCGGGCTTAAGCCTCTTGCCTCTGGTTTTTGGTCTTATTCTTGGAGTAGTCTCTAGACGTCTCTATCTGTCATTTCCAAGGTGGTTCCCTCTGTTTTATCTTCTGTTTGCTGGTCTCTTCAGTGTCTAATTTCCGCCTTGATACTAGGGGGTGGGTGGACACTTTTTAAGGCTCAGTTGTTCAGTCCTATTCTGGGAAGGGAGGAATGCTGCAGACGAATATCTCTGGCATCTGTGGGGAGTGCTTGCAGCGTCTCGGCCACACTGGGTTTGCCCCCGCTCACAGCACATATGCTGTCCCAGTCTACACTGCGCAGGCTCTAGGTTGCTCTGCCGGGAACTGTCCGAGGCCGGCGCCGGGTTGTATGCACTTCCCAGGTCTGAGCGGCTCAAGTTCAGGTTCTCAGGTACTCCACAAAGGCGCAGACTTGGTTGGGCCTGCGTTTTGTGCCTTCCCCGGTCCGAGCAGCTCAGGGGACCAGGTGTTTGGCGAGCGCGGTCTCGCGACTTATCGCCTCCCCAGTCCCCACCACTCAGTTTTCTGGGTGTACAACCGGTGCACCTTCTCAGGGGGATATCAACCGGCCAGAGCTCAAGAAGTCCTGATTAGCAACAAGCCTGTGTGGTTTGTATCAGATGCCTTTCTGGGGCCACGGTTGCCCGCTCCGGCTCTGGCTGCCCTCCCTGCCTGTCTCGGCGGGGGATGGGGGATGGGCCAGCTGCAGCCAGTTCACTCTGCTCAGTCCTTTATTCTGTGAGCGGGGCTGGCCGAGTCATAGGTTAGAGCTTTCCGCCTTTTCGTGGGGAAGCTATCCCACAGTCTGCTTTGCTCTCCCCCGTTCTCTCAAATTGTTCTCGCGGCATTCAAGCCCAGTCCTCTCTCTAAGCAGTTCAGCCGGCTCCTCCCTGCCCAGCCCCCGCTTGCGAATGACGTATGCAGGCATCTGTGCTGCTTCTCTGCTGGGAGTTACCGTTTGGCGGGTAATCTGTGGGTTTGTAAAATTATCTTAAAAAAAAAAAAAAGAGGGTTATGTGGCCCTCTGAGCTTCCAAGGCTCGCCACAGATTCGCCAGTGAGAGTGTTTCCTGGTGTTTGGAAAGTTCTCTCTTTTTAAAGCCTCCCTTCCCAGGACGGAGCTCCGTCCTTACTTCTTTTGTCTCTCTTTTTATCTTTTATGTTTTTTCCTACCTCCTTTCAAAGACAATGGGCTGCTTTTCTGGGTGCCTGACGTCCTCTGCCAGCATTCAGAAGTTGCTTTGTGGACTTTACTCACGTTCAAATGTTCTTTTGATGAATTTGTGGGGGAGAGAGTGGTCTCGCCGTCCTATTCCTCCGCCATCTTGTTCCTTCCTGAAAATGGCTTAAAACACAACATTCAGAAAACAAATCATGGCATCTTGTCCCATCACTTCATGGCAAATAGATGGCGAAACCGTGGAAACAGTGTCAGACTTTATTTTTGGGGGCTCCAAAATCAATGTGGATGATGACTGCAGCCACAAAATAAAAAGACGCTTACTCCTTGAAAAAAAAGTTATGACCAACCAAGACAGCATATTAAAGAGGAAAGACATCAATTGCCAACAAAGATCTGTCTAGTCTAGGCTATGATTTTTCCAGTAGTCATGTATGTATGTGACAGTTGGACTGTGAAGAAAGCGGAGCGCTGAAGAATTGATGCTTTTGAACTGTGGTGCTGGAGAAGAGTCTTGAGAGTCCCTTGGAATGCAATGCCATCCAGCCAGTCCATCATCAGTCTGGAATGTTCATTGGAAGAACTGATGTTGAAGCTAAAATTCAAATACATTGGCCACCTGATGGGAAGAGCTGACTCATTTGAAAAGACCCTGATGCTGGGAAAGATTGAAGGCGGGAGGAGAAAGGGACGACAGAGGATGAGTTAGTGATAGACAAGGAGGCCTGGCGTGCTGCAGTCCAAGGATTCGCAAAGATTCGGACATGACTGAGCGACTGAACTGAACTGATGATCATCATATACTGGTGTTATCCTGGAAGCAAACAGCCCAAGTGAGTGTCATTTAGAGAGTGCCTGCCAGGAGGTTCTTTTTTTTTTTTTTTTTTTTAACTGTTCAATAATTTTTTTTTAATTAATTTACTTTTTATTGGAGGCAAATTATTTTACAATATTATATTGGTTGGTTTTGCCATACATTGACATGAATTCGCCCCGGGTTTAATCTAGTTTGCCTGATGTGAGGACCGGCAGTAGGATGGTTGAAAGAACCTGGATCGCAGTGTCAGGGGCTGCATGCAAGGTAGAAATGTCATATGCTGCAGTGACAATAGCTTATAACCTTAAGGAAAAATTAAATTGGAGAGACGAATTTGGGAGGGATCTTTGAATGGGGTAGAAGATGAAAATTGGCTCTTGTTGAAAATTTTTCATTAAAATTAAATGAAATGTATAACGAAACCATGATAATGATGGTTTAGTCACTAAGTCATGTCCAACATCTGTGACCCCAGGGACTGTAACTCGCTAGGCTCCTGTGTCCATGAGATTGTCCAGGAAAGAATACTGAAGTTGGCTGCTATTTCCTTCTCCAGGGGGTCTTCCCAACTCATGGGTGGAATCTACATTCATCTCTTGCATTGGCAGGTGGGTTCTTTACCACTAGCACCATCTGAGAAGCCCAAAGACGGCACAGGAATTATATGTATTTATATATATTTAGATCAGTTCAGTTGCTCAGTCATGGCCTACAACTAGTCAGGCTTCCTGGTCTTTCATCCTATCCCAGAGTTTGCTCAAACTCATGTCCATTGAGTTGGTGATACCATCCTCTGTCGTCCCCTTCTCTCCCACCTTCAATCTTTCCCAGCATCAGGGTCTTTTCCAACGAATCAGTCAGTTCTTCACATCAGGTGGCCAAATTTTTAGAGTTTCACCCTCAACATCAGTCCTTCCAATGTATATTCAGGACTAATTTCCCTTAGGTTTGACTGGCTGGATCCCCTTGCAGGCCAAGGGACTCTCAAGACTCTCCTCCAGCACCACAGTTCATTAGCATCAATTCTTCAGCACTCAGCCATCTCTGTGGTCCAACTCTCACATCCATACATGACTACTGGAAAAACCATAGCTCTTAGTAGTTGGACCTTTGTTGGCAAAGTAATGTCTCTGCTTTTCAATATGCTGTCTAGGTTGGTCATAGCTTTTTCTTCAAAGGAGCAAGCGTCTTTAAATTTCACGGCTGCAGTCACCATCTGCAGTGATCTTGGAGCCCAGGAAAATAAAGTGTCTCACTGTTTCCATTGTTTCCCTTCTATTTGCCATGATGTGATGGGACCAGATGCTGCGATCTTTGTTTTTTTAAGGCTGAGTTTTAAGACAGCTTTTTCACTCTTACCTTCATCAAGAGGCTCTTTAGTTTCTCTTTGCTTTCTGCCATAAGGGTGGTTTCTTCTGCACAACTGAGGTTATTGATATTTCTCCCGGCAATCTTGATTCCAGCTTGTGCTTCATCCAGCCAAGGTTTTCACATAATGTCCACTGTATATACGTTAAATCACCAGGGTGACAATATACAGCCTTAATGTACTCCTTTCCCAATTTGCAACCAGTCTGTTGTTCTATGTCCGGTTCTAACCGTTGCTTTTTGACTTGCATACAGATTTCTACAGAGGCAGGTAAGATGGTCTGGTTTTCCCATCTCTTGAAGAATTTTCCACATTTTGTTGTGATCCACATAGTCAAAGTCTTTGGCATTGTCAATAAAGCAGAAGTAGATGAACTTATCTGTAGCTCAAATAGTAAAGAACCTTCCTGCGATGCAGGAGACCAGATATCAGTCCCTGGGTTGGGAAGTTCCTCTGGAAAAGAGAATGGCAATCCACTCCAGTATTCTTGGCTGGAGAATTCCATGGACAGAGAAGCCTGGCGGGTTATAATCTGTGGGGTCACAAAGAGTCAGACACGCCTGAGCAACTAACACACACAGAGATGCTTTTTTGGATCTCTCTTGCGTTTTGGATGATCCAATGGATGTTGGCAATTTGATTTCTTGTTCCTCTGCCCTTTCTAAATTCAGCTTTAACATCTATATATGTACACACACACACACATGTATCTGTGTATCCATATACAAATCAGTGGAATATTTGCGAAATAAAAAATAAAACTCTAGAATATAACAAAAAAGATACAGAAAAGAAAGTAGAGGTGACCAGTGGGGTGAAGGAAAGTGGTGGGTTCAGACAGGTGGAGTGGAATAAGAGGTACAAACTACTATGTTAAAATAAATAATGTAAAAATATATATTATAAAACATAGGCAATAAAAAAGCCTACATATTTATAACTTCAAAAGGAGTGATAAAATTATGACTACCTATATGGTATACTTGTAACAAAAAATATTGTACATCAACTATATTTCAATTTCAATACATTAAAAATAAAAATACAGACCCCTTGGAGGAATGCCCTGATGACTGATTCCTGGTAGAGACAACACATATTTATCTTTTTAAACCAGACAGTGCCATCTGTACTTTTAGAAAATAAGCTTAAACAGACCTCTTCAATGTGAAAAGAAATAACACAGAGGTTGAAGATATGTGTCTTGGACTCTTGGAGGATGGACAAGAATATAAATATCACTGTCCTGGAAATAACTCAAGTGTTCTGTGATTTCTCATTTAAGCTGAAAATTTTATGTCTATATCCACTGCCACTTCTCTAAAAATTAATAGGTTTATAAGAACCACATAAAACCCCGAAAAAAAGCTCAGCTGCCAACCAGGATATCAGAAGATGACGTCTATGTAACCGCATCGTGTGATTAACCACTGTTTGATCATTATGTATTCTGCCAAGAGATGTTATCCTATAAAACGTGAAATCAATTCACAAGCTCTCCAACAACCAGAACATCCTCAGCTTCTCTAGCAGAAGGACAACAAGAGTCCCAAGATGAAGGTTGTGTGCCTGACTCTCCTCTTTGGTCTGGTTTGTGGTGCCCAGGAAACTCCAGCTGAGATAGACCCCTCAAAGGTACCCAGAAGGAGGTGATCTCCTAGAAGGTCTTGCTTATTTGAGTGTGTGTGTGTGTGTGGCTGTTTTTGTGTACATGTAAGAAATAAGCTGATTTATATGTACAATCAAATTGTATACATAGTGGGGTCCGTGTAACTACCTGAGAAAAACACAACCCTTTGTCTACCTGGTCTTTTATTTTTTCTTCATCTTATTTGTCTATAGGCTAAAGAAATAATAATAACATGCTATCATTCCGAGAGTCATGACAAATCATGACGTGTTTTAGTTTAAACAACCCTGAATTCTAGGCTTTCTGCTCCAATACGAATCATGTATTCATGTCATGTCATTCAACAAGGTATGGGGTAGAACTCTGCTTCAGTTCAGTTCAGTTCAGTCTCTCAGTCGTGTCCAACTCTTTGTGACCACATGAATTACAGCACGCCAGGCCTCCCTGTCCATCACCAATTCCCAGAGTTCACTCAAACTCAACTCCGTCGAGTTGGTGATGCCATCCAGCCATCTCATTCTCTGTCATCCCCTTCTCCTCCCGCCCCCAATCCCTCCCAGCATCAGAGTCTTTTCCAGTGAGTCAACTCATCGCATGAGGTGACCAAAGGATTGGAGCTTCAGCATCAGTCCCTCCAATGAACACCCAGGATTGATCACCTTTAGAATGGACTGATTGGATCTCCTTGCAGTCCAAGGGACTCTCAAGAGTCTTCTCCAGCACCACAGTTCAAAAGCATCAATTCTTTGGCGATCAACCTTCTTCACAGTCCAACTCTCACATCCATACATGACCATTGGAAAAACCATAGCCTTGACTAGACGGACCTTGGTTGGCAAAGTAATGTCTCTGCTTTTTAATAGGCTATCTATGTTGGTCATAACTTTCCTTCCAAGAACTCTGCTTATTAAGGTTGAATTTACTTCTCTTCTGTGCAAAATGCAGAAGCAAAGGTGGTGCTGTGAACTGGTGAGTAACCAAAAGAGATATTGACTGATGCTTATGGAGACCTTCCTTCTTAGATTCCAGGAGAGTGGCGCACCATTTACGCAGCTGCGGACAACAAGGAGAAGATTGTGGAAGGGGGCCCACTGAGGGATTACTATCGTCGGATTGAATGTATTGATGACTGTGAATACCTCTCCATTACATTTTATGACAAGTAAGCACAACTGTCTTCAACGGCAAGCAAAGAGACTGTTGACTTTGGACATGGGGTCCAGGCTCCAATGTTCAGTGAAAGGTGTGCGTCATGGCTGTGAAGTTGAGGGTGCAAACTCTACTCAAGGGTGTCCTCAAGCGCTGGGAAATGGATGGTAAGGAAGGAATGTCTTGTCTGTTGGTTTCCAGGGACGATGGCACATGCCTGCTGCTCACAGAAGTGGCAAAGAGACAAGAAGGATATGTTTATGTCATAGAATGTGAGTATTCCAACTTTTCCAATAGGCTGTCTTCCCAAAACCATGCAACCATGTTCAGCTGAATAGACTCTGTTCTATCAAAGACAATTAGATGTCTGGATGGGTGGACTGTTTCCTCTGCTCATTACCAATGCAATCTTGGAAAAGCCATTTAATTTTTCAGGAATCAATTCTGTCTCACAACACCAGGAGTCAACATTCTGGGGCGTCTTTTCAGAGACGATCAGCGGCAATATTCTACCCTTGGACCTCATCTTGGTGTTGTGAGACATTGATAGTCTCTGAGAAAAAGCCTCAGAATGGTGACTATACATGTTCCCTGGGCATAGTGAAGTGCATAAGATTACATATATATTATATAATATAAATTATTATAATATATATATATATATTAGTATTTTAAGATTATAAAGACTCTATCAAAATTTTTTCTTGTATTTCATCTACGTGATCAAATTTGCTTAAAATCTTAAATATTAAATTTCTTTATTTGTAAGTGTAGTAAGTAGAACATGATTAATTCCAAGCCCCAAAATGAGAACAGCTAAAATAAGAGCTCTGCAATGAAGGAGACCCAGGTATTATCCCTGGTTTGGGAAGTACCCTGGAGAAGGAAATGGCTACCCACTCTAGTATTCTTGCCTGGAGAATCCCATGGACAGGGGAGTCTGATGGGAGACAGGCCAAGGTTCACAAATGTCAGACACGACTGAGTGATTTTCAGTTCACTTCAAAATAAGAGCAAAAATTTCAAACTAATTTTTAACATACATTGAAAGTGACTTTAGCATAGACTTTGATCTCCACAGTTTGAAATAACAAGAAATGTTTCTCAAATATAATATCAATATATAAGTTGAAAAGGGCACTAACATAGATTTCTATCTCTGTAGTTGAAGATAACAGGAAATGGTACTCAAATGTTATTATCAACACTGTCACACACATATCACTCAGTCGTGTCCAACTCTTTGCGACCCCATGGACTATAGCCCACCAGGCTCCACTGTCCATTGGATTCTTCAGGCAAGAATACTGGAGTGGGTTGCCATTTCCTTCTCCAGGGGATCTTCCCGACCCCAGGATTGAACCAGGTCTTCCGCATTGCAGACAGACGCTTTAACCTCTGAGCCACCAGGGAGGCCCATCAACACTGTAACATTACATTAAGTGATCAAATGCCCATGGGTTTCATTTTCATTGAAAACATATACACGGAGCACTCTAATCTTGGTCTGATACAAACATTTTAATTTCAAATGTGGACATGCAGCCACAGGATCTAATCTTCAATCGTTAAAGAGTATATATGTCCAACATTAGGCAGTAGACTAACTTGTACCTCTTTTGTTACCTCTTGTGCTAGGAAATAACTCTGGATTATGTAGTAACTTTCATTTTACTAAAATTCATTTAATTATTTAGAATTCCATTCTAACCATGACTGTACTTGCAAACTAGGTCACAAAATTCCTGAAAATGTAATAGTCAGTTCTTGTGAGTGGGTATGAGATGACTGAGGCTCAACATATACTATAGTTGCAACAAGCAACTTTGCTATCGTTCACAGACTGCTCAGCTTAGAAGACTGGAAGTCTTATTAATCTTCAGGAGAGGGGTGTGTGGAGAGAGCTTTCCTACTTCACTGGTTGTCTTAAAGTTTCTAACAACACAGCACTAGAAATGTCATTGAGACTGAGTTTACCATCAGAGGGAAAACAGACGAAGAGAGCATGTGAAGAATAAGACACGTTCAACTGAAAAGAAAAGCAGTGAATCATACTGAGGTTTGAATTTTTATTTTTCTTCTGTCATAGACAAGGGTTCAAATACTTTGGAAGTGATTCATGCATCACAAAACATGCTGGTAACTTATGTTGAAAATGATGATGGGGAGAAGATCACAAAAATGACTGAAGGTCTTGGTAAGTACTATAGCTCATGTAGATGAGCTCATATGATCAGTACTTTTATGCTAAGGAGAGACGTACACAAACCTTACAATAGGGCTTCACCGGTGGCTCAGATGGGAAGAACCCACATTCAATGCGGGAGACCTGGGTTTGATCCCTGGGTCGGGAAGATCCCATGGAGGAGGGCATAACAACCCACTCCAGTATTCTTGCCTGGGAACTCCCCATGGACAGGGGAACCTGGAGGGCTACAGTCCATGTGGTAGCAAAGAGCTCACAGGATACGACCCAGAACAGTATCTATTGTCCTTGGGGAGGTCTTTGCTTCATGACTACATTAATATTATTTGGTCTCTTTTGACTGTTTTCCTTTGCTTTTCTGCATTCTCATTTCTCTGATTAAACTTATCCTTTGACATGTATATTTCACAGACAAAAGGCAGGCCAAAAACCTGGTGGGTGGGGCAAGGAACACAGGGTCCCATTCCATCTCACTAGGATGAGTGTGGTTTTGAAACTTCCCCATCATTACCACACCCGTTCATTTCATATCGGTTCATGAAAACCCCAGGGATGGATTTCTAGAATGTAGTCAAAGTGGACAGGAGGAGACAGAGTTGGGAGGAATTCTGAGTCTCAGACCCGCCATGACCTTCTTTGATGTCCCATGAAAGACTGCATCTCACAGGGGGATGTTTAAGGTCTCGGCTGAATGATTAGCAATTCACTCAGTAGATCTCTGAACTGGAATGTGATAACATGTTAACTATATGGACTCTACCCCCATGGACCCTGTGTGCACACTCGGGCACGTCTGCAGAAAACTATCTGGGGGGGCAGGGTTTAGATGGTCATGGAGGGCAGTGGCGTTGGTGAGACTTACCGATCACTACAGGTAGGAGCCAGGTGACACTAATCCATAAAAGATTCTAATGCACACCTCTTCTGCCCTGTCTGCTATGAAATCCAGCCAAAGGAACCAGTTTCACTCAAGAAGAACTTCAGAAGTATCAGGAGCTGAACAGTGAAAGGGGGATTCCAAATGAAAATATAGAGAATGTCATAGAAACAGGTAAAGCCCCAGATGATGACAGGTATCCGAAATGAAAACACATCACCAGGGCATTCAATTCACATTACCTATTGGCAGAGATATCTTTAATAAGAGCTGTTTTGAAATAATCCTTTGAAATAGAGGCGTGTCAGTGGTCATATGCCCTCTCATTCATTCCCTTTCACAGACAACTGTCCTCCATAAGAACAGTGAAGAGCGGTTGGGTGAGTAGAAATATGACATATACAACACATTTTTTTTCTCAGTAGGTTAACACGTTAGGAGATGGGAGTTTTACTGCTTTAACAATGGGATACATACACAATGGAATATTACTCAGCCAAGAAAAAGAATAAAAATGCCATTTGCAGCAACATGAATGGAGTTAGAGATGATGTTACTAAGTAACTCAGAAAGAGAAAGGCAAATATCATATGCTATCACTTCCATGTGGAATCTAAAATACAATTCAAATGAACACCCATAAAAAACAGAGACAGACTCAAACACAGACCAAATTCATGGTTACCAAAGGGGAAGCAGGAAAGGGGTAAATTCCGAGTTTGAGATGAGCAGATACACAGTAAAATTCATAAAATAAATGACAAAGACCAACTGGAGAGAACAGGGAACTATACTCGATGTCTTCTAATAACTTTTAAGAAGAAGAATGAAAAAAGGTATACATTTACCTACATATATATGTAAGTGAGGGCTTCCCAGGTGACTCAGAGTCAGAATTTGCCTGCCAATGCAGGAGACACAGAAAACGTGAATTTATCCCTGGGTCAGGAAGATCCTTCAAATAGGAAATGGCACTCCACACCAGTATACTTGCCTGGAAAATCCAACAGAGGAATCTGGTAAGCTGTAGTCCATACGGTCACAGAAGCCTGGGAAACATCATACCGAGAAACCAACAACAAATGTATAAACGAATCACTTTGCTCTATACCTGAATCTAACACAACAGTGAACATCAACTACATTTCAATAAAAATTAATTTAGAAAAAGAATGGGATGACAAAACTCTTCACCTTGCCGTATGTCAAAGGCTTGGGTTTCCTAGTCTATGGATTAGAATATCTAAACACTGACATCGGTCTAGAACCCACAGTGAGATGCTTTAAGGACAATGGAGGTGGTGTGAAGCCCTGAGCTCTAAGATAGGATGATCGCTGGGGAATCCCACTGTGAATGAATGACCTTGCAGCCACAACACATGTATGATGATAAATGATATTACAGAACATGTAAGTGGCACGGGTCACTTAGCATATACTCTCTTACATCTCAGAGCTGTGAATACATAACTTAGTGTCTTTCAATATCAGACCTGATACCAGACTGCTTACAGCTAGTTTCTCCAGGTGGGTAATTCCATGGGATCCCCGGGTACACACACACAGAGGAACTTCTGAAATGGGTCTTGTAGGAAAATTTCCCCACTGCTTCCATCAGCAACTGCTTCTATCATGCTCCAGCCAATATCATATTAATGCTAATCAGCTCAACAATGTTTTACTTTATTTTATGTTAAAAGAAAAAAAAAAGAAGCAAGAATAGAGCTGCATCAAAGTACTAATGTGTCCTAATCATTCATATGAAGACAGTAGACCTTTTCCTCTAAATCATCATTTCTTCTCTCCCAGGAAATCACGACCCTGAACCCACGGCTTTCCAACTATGAATGTCCTCTGCTCTTGCTAATGTTACTGGGTTCCTAAACTTATCAATAAATTGATCAAAGCACATATGTGTGGTGAACAAACGCTCTATATTTGCAAATACTCAAAACATGTAAATTCAACCATGCAGAAAATCCAATGGACAATGAAGGGGGAAATAACTCTGTTTATGATGCAGGGTGTGAACCCTGCAAGTGTTTCTGTCAGACGAGAGAATAAACCACAGAAGGTAGTTCTATGTGGCGAAATGAGGTTCTGATCAAATGTCACATGAGAAATGGGATTGGTCAGTCAGACACCTTCAGAGAAGGCAATGGCAACCCACTCCAGTACTCTTGCCTGGAAAATCCCATGGACGGAGGAGCCTGGTAGGCTGCAGTGCATGGGGTCGCTAAGAGTTGGACATGACTTAGCGACTTCACTTTCACTTTTCATTTTCATGCATTGAAGAAGGAAATGGCAACCCACTCCAGTGTTCTTGCCTGGAGAATCCCACGAACGGGGGAGCCTGGTGGGCTGCCGTCTATGGGGTGGCACAGAGTCAGACACGACGGAAGCAATTTAGCAACAGCTGCAGTCAGACATCTTAATCTGAGCCGCCCTAAGTGGAACCTGAAAACAACTCAACAATGGTATCAAGCAGCATTCATCTGCTGTTGGGTTGCAGGACGTGGTAAGGATGTTGCAGAATGCAGTCTTACATGGGTTCCAGGGGGCACAGTGGTAAAAAAATAAATAAATAAACCTACCAATGTAGAAGATACAAGAGTTGCAGGTTCGATCCCTTGGTCAAGAAGATGCCCTGGAGAAGGAAATGGAAACCCACTCCAGTATTCTTACTTGGAGAATCCCATGGACAGAGGAGCCTGGCAGGCTACAGTCCATGGACTCACAAGAGTCAGACATGATTTATGAACTGAGCACACACACACACATACAACAGAAGTGAACAGTGTTTACTAAAGCAGAGCCCTGATGGTGGTTACAAAGCACAGGGTCTGTGGTGTCCAACGACGGGGGGCTACTCTCCAGCTCAAATCCCGGAGGCAGAGACCTTGCTGCTGATGCAGGTGCAGAGTTCCCTAAAGCTCCGCTTAGAAGTTCCTCCTCAGATAATTTTCAAAGTAATAGTCATTGGTTGGTGCTAACTGATGGGCAAAAGGAGAATCAAGGGTATGCCACTTGACCAGACAAGAGACCAAGAAAAATGTTTAAGGGAGGTGAAAAAGATGAGGCCATCCTAGACCACTCTGGAGACCTCTAGTAGGCTCCTGAGGATGCGGAAGGCTGGATGAACCTAAAAGTCTGTGGAGTGAGAAGAAAGACAGAACAGGGCACTGGTCACGTACCCGGCCAGGGCTCACTGTAACCTACTTGCAGTTTGAATGCATGTTACAACCACACACTGATCCCCAAGGTCAAGATATTGGTGTCTGTTGACTCGACCTGTTGACATAAAAGGGAACAACAGTGGTTGACGACTAAGTTATACCCTCTTCGTGGATCACTGCCTTGTTTGCTGAAGGGGCTGTCATAACTCAGGGAAGCTATGAGCCGTTTCATGTAGGGCCACCCTAGACAGACGTGTCATAGTGAAGAGTTCTGACTGAACGTGAGATCCACAGGAGGAGAGTGTGGCAAACCACTCCAGTATTCTTGCTACGGGAACCCCACCAGCTGTGTAAAAGGGCAAACAGATATGACACTGAATGATGAGCCCCCCAGGTTGGAAGGTGTCCAATATTGCCACTGGGGAAGAGTGGAGGGCAACTGCTAATAGCCCGGGAAGGAATGAAGTTATGCTCACTTAGGTCTCACTCAAGGAAGCTGCCTACAACAAGAATTAAAACTAAGAAAGAACAAACTGAGCAGAGGGACTTCTCTAGGGGTCCAGTGGTTCAGAATCCACCTGCCAACACAGGGGAAACACAGACTGAATGCCTTTTCAGCGAAGCTCCCACATGCTGTATGACAACCAAGTCCACGTCCTTCATCAGCTGTGCTTGTGTTAAAGAACCCGAAAGAGAGAACAATGATCATGAGAAGCCCTCAAACTGCAAGTAGAGAAAAGCAGAACACAGCACTGAGACCCAGTGTATGTTTTTAAATTTAAAAAAAAAAAAAAAAAATGAAAAGAGACTATAAGTGGTGTGACCATGGAGACACACTACTAAAAGAGTTTTAAAATGTTAACAGTAAAAGCTGCAGATTGAATAATGAAAACAGCCTTAGGAACCAGGCACGAAATGTGAAGCATTAAAACTTTTTATCCGAAAAATTATTTACAGGGATCTTTATCCAATTTGCAATATATCAGATCCTGGGGAAGAGGGATCCTCTATCGCAAGTGGATTAAGTTTAATCACCAACTCTTAGAAGTTTGCAGGGAAATGACGAGCAGGAAGGAAGAGTGAAAGAAAAAAATGTCACTGGTGATTTACAGAAGACACAAGTCAACGAACACATCTGCAACTCTGTGTGTGTGTGTGTTAGAGATAAACATACTTAAAAGTTCTGCTCTAAGCGACTGACAGGTTATATGTGCAATCCTATTTGTCGGAGTCACCATACTGTTCATGACACATTTCTTTAAATCACATGAGCTCTTCAGATAATACAATAAACAGAAAAACATATAGAAAAAAAAAGTAGAACTTAAGTTAATTAAAGCCTTATGTTTGAAAGTGAACATTTGCTTCTGTTGAGAACTCTGTAGCTAGCATTCATTCAAGGATTATTTCTTTTGGCTCCAAAATGCAGCAATACTAATGTCTTCCTATTTCAAGCACCCTTTGTGAAAATCAAAACATACGTACAATACTCTCATGATCCATATATGGATAAAAGTTCTATTTTCACAAGCTTGTGAACCGTGAACACTTTGCTTTTGACACAAACTTGCTGAGGGCTCGTCATGTGACCTTCATCCTCTAACTGTCTTTCAGTTCAGTTCATTTCAGTCGCTCAGTCGTGTCCGACTCTCCGCGACCCCATGAATCACAGCAAGCCAGGCCTCCCTGTCCATCACCAACTCTTTACCATTGCCCAAAAGAAGGAATCTAGAATGGGGAAATTCAAACCAAAACACAATGAAACCTGCTCTTGGGGAAGGGACAGGAATAGAGACACAAATAGACTTTGCACATAGATACAAAGGATATTCAGTAAAATAATTGCCGTATAGGGAAAAGTGCTGGAGAAATTGGAAATTCACTAGACAAAAAAATAAATAAATGACTTCATTCATTGCTCCATGATTTACAAGTAACACAGAGACTCGTAGACCTCTATGCAAGAGACAAAGCAAGCAAGAAGTAAAACACACGTGGACACTCTGTGGCCAAAGTTTAGACGGTTACTGATTAGGATATACACCAAGCAGGATCCCACACTGGGAACAGAATGTTAATAACCAAGCCTCAGTCAAAATATTTACATCTTTGGGGGACAATCTTAAGGAAGCAGAAGGGAAGCCAGCAATGGGGGAAAGATATTGCCACATCTCTATCTGAAAAGGGACTCATATCCAGAATATCTTAAAAACCCTACAAACTTAATAAAAAATAAAACCTTAATGCACTCAGGAAGGAACAAATGACTTTCAGAGACACTTCACAAAGAGAATTGACAAATGGCAATCACCCCTCTTTATTCATCCAGGAAATGGAAATTACAACTGTAACCGCATTCCATCACACACATTATAATATCTAAACTGAGCAAAACTGAGCACACTGAATGCTGGCAAGGATGGCGCAATGGCAATTCTCATCTCCTGTTGACAGGATTCAAGAATCAGAAGGCACTGAGATCCACCAGTTCCACCCATAAGTGACAACCCAGCAGATGAGACAGCATAGTTCCTTAGAAAAACTTGTCTATGAACATGTATCCATCAACACTGCAAAGGAGAAAAATGGGACATACCCTGAAGATACTACGCAGGGCCAATGGGAATAGATCTACAAAAAATATAGATATATACTCAAATGAATATGCTGAGGGAAATATGCCAGAAACACACACACACAGATTCAATGTTTGAAAAATTCTAAAGAATACCAATTAGTCATCTATTGTGCCAGAAAACTGAGGAGTGGGTTCCCAAGTCTGGGCTGGGGGAGGTGGTTGAAAATGGCAGGAGTAGGTACGACCAGGGAGCCCAAGGATAGTTTTGAAGCTGACAGATATACTCAGATACTAACCGGGGAAAAGTTTTCACAGTTCTCTTCATCCAAAGTTTATCAACTGTACAATCTGAAATAGGTGGGTTTTTGTTGTGTATCAGTTACATCTCAACCAAGAGTTTTAAAATCTCTTCTTTCTGTTCAGCTATAGAGTTCAGTTCAGTAAAACAGGTCTAGTTCAGTTTCCGTATTTTATGGCTCCAATCTTGGATCCATGCATTTACTTTTTGACTGTGTGGATCACATCAAACTGTGGAGAATCCAGAAAGAGATGGGAATACCAGACTACCCGAGCTGCCCCTTGAGTAACCTGTATGCATGTCAGGAAGCAACACTTAGAACTGGACATGGAACAACAGACTGGTTCCAAATAGGAAAAGGAGTACGTCAAGGCTGTATATTGTCACCCTGCTTATTTAACTTATATGCAGAGTACATCATGAGGAACACTGGGCTGGAAGAAGCACAAGCTGGAATCAAGACTGGCAGGAGAAGTATCAATAACCTCAGATATGCAGATGACACCACCCTTATGGCAGAAAGTGAAGAGGAACTCAAAGGCCTCTTGATGAAAGTGAAAGAGGAGAGTGAAAATGGCTTAAAACTCAACAGTCAGAAAACAAAGACCTCGGCATCTGGTCCCATCACTTCATGGCAAACAGATGGTGAAACAGTGAACACACTGGCATACTTTATTTTTTTGGGCTCCAAAATCACTGCAGATGGTGACTGCAGCCATGAAATTAAAAGACGCTTACTCCTTGGAAGGAAAGCTATGACCAACCTAGACGGCATATTAAAAAACAGAGACATTACTTTGCCAACAATGGTCCATCTAGTCAAGGCTATGGTTTTTCCAGTAGTCACGTACGTATGTGGAAATGGCACCCCACGCCACTATACTTGCCTGGAAATTTCAACGGACAGAGGAATCTGGGAAGCTATAGTCCATACTGTCCCAGAAGAGTGGGAACAACATAAGGAGAAATCCACAACAAATGTATAAATGAATCAGTTTGCTCTATACCTGAAACTAACACAACGTTGAACATCAACTACGTCTCAATAAAAATCTATTTTAACAAAGAATGGGATGACAAAACTCTTCACCATGCCAAACATCAAAGGCGTGTGCTTCCTTAGTCTTTGGATTAGAATATTCTAAACACTGACATCGGTCTAGAATCCACAGTGAGATGCTTTAGGGACAATGGAGGTGGTGTGAAGCCCTGAGCTGTGAGTTATGATGATCACTGGGGAATCCCACTGTGAATGAATGACCTTGCAGCCACAACACATTCATGATGATAAATGATATTACAGAACATGTAAGTGGCACGGGTTACTTAGCATACAGTCTCCTACAACTAAGAGCTGTGAATACATAACTTAGTAACTCTCAACATCAGACCTGATACCAGGCTGCTCACAGCTAGTTTCTCCAGGTGGGTAATTCCATGGAACCCCCAGGGATACACACACAGGGAAATTTCTGTGACATGGGTCTTGTAGGAAAATTTCTCCACTGCTTCCATCAGCAACTGGTTCTACTTTTTCTTTCATGCTCTAGCCAATATCATATTAATAATAATCAGCTCAACAATGTTTTACTTTTTTTTATGCTTAAAGAAAAAAAAAAATGAAGAATACGACAAGCATCAAAGCACTAATATGTCCTAACCAACCATATGAAGATAGTAGACCTTTTCCTTGAAATCAGCATTTCTTCTCTCCCAGGAAATCATGATCCTGAGCCCAAGGCTTCCCAACTATGAATATCCTCTGCTCCAGCTGATGTTACTAAATTCCTACATTGTCCAATAAACTGATTAATGCACATATTTGTAGTGAACAAAGGTTTTATATTTGCAAATACTCAAAACATGTAAATTCAACCATACAGAAAATCGAGGGTACAACGAAGGAGGAAATAACTCAGTTTAGGATGCATGGTGTGACTCCTCCAAATGTTTCTGCAAGATGAGAGAATAAACCACAGAAGATAGTTTTATATGATGATATAAGGTTCTGATCAGATGTCACATGAGAAATGGAATTGGTTAGTCAGATACCTTCAAATAGAATCTGAGCTGTACTAAGTGTGCCTGAAAACAACCCAACGATGGTGTTAAGTCGCATTCATCTGCTGTGGGGTTGCAGGAGGCGGTAAGAATGTTGCAGAATGCAGTCTTACATGGCTTCCAGGGGTCGCAGTGGTAAGAAAAATACACCTACCAATGCAGGAGACGCAAGCAACGCAGGTTCGATCCCTGGGTAGAGAAGATGCCCTAGAGGAAGAAGTGGAAATCCACTCCAGTATACTTTTTCAATCATTATTATTCATATATTTTGTTTATGCAATAGGTGTTGATGTGATCTTTTCTTTTTATTTATTTATTTATATTTTAGGCTAATTACTCTACATTATTGTGGCGGTTTTGCCAGGCATTCACATGATTCAGCCGTGGGTGTACATGTGTTCCCCAACATGAACCTCCTTACCACCTCCCTCCCCATCCTATCCCTTGGGGTCATCCCAGTGCAACAGCCCCGAGCACCCTGTATCATGCATCAAACCTGGAATGGCAATCTATTTCACATATGGTAATATATATGTTTTAATGCTATTCTCTCAAATCATCCCACCCTCGCCCTCTCCCACAGAGTCCAAAAGTCTGTTTTTACATATGTGTCTCTTTTGCTGCCTTGCATATAGGGTCATCATTACCATCTTTGTAAATTCCATATATATGTGTTAGTACACTGTATTGGTGGAGAAGGCAATGGCAAGCCACTCCAGTACTCTTGCCTAGAAAATCCCATGGATGGAGGAGCCTGGTAGGCTGCAGTCCGTGGGGTCGCTAAGGGTCGGACACGACTGAGCGACTTCACTTTCACACATTGGAGAAGGAAATGGCAGCCCACTCCAGTGTTCTTGCCTGGAGAATCCCAGGGACAGGGGAGCCTGGTGGGCTTCCGTCTATGGGGTCACACAGAGTCGGACACGACTGAAGTGACTTAGCAGCAGCAGCAGCAGCAGCAGCACACTGTATTGGTGTTTTTCTTTCTGACTTACTTCACTCTGTATTATAGGCTCCAGTTTCATCCATCTCATTAGAACTGATTCAAATGCATTCTTTTTAATGGCTGAGTAATACTCCATTGTGTATATGTACCAAAGCTTTCTTATCCATTCGTCTGCAGATTGACATCTAGGTTGCTTCCATGTCCTCACTATTGTAAACGATGCTGCGATGAAGATTGGAGTACCTGTGTCTCTTTCAATTCTGGTTTCCTCAGTATGTATGCCCAGAAGTGGGATTGCTGGGTCGTATGGCAGTTCTATTTCTAGTTTTTAAAGGAATCTCCACACTGTTCTCCATAGTGGCTGTACTAGTTTGCATTACCAGCAGCAGTGTAAGAGGGTTCCCTTTTCTCTGTACCCTCTCTAGCATTTATTGTTTGTAGACTTTTTGGTGGCAGCCATTCTGAGTGGCGTGAGATGGTACCTCATTGTTGTTTTGATTTGCATTTCTCTGATAATGAGTGATGTTGAGCAACTTTTCATGTGTTTGTTAGCCATCTGTATGTCTTCCTGGAGAAATGTCTGTTTAGTTCTTTGGCCCACTTTTTTATTTGGTCGTTTATTTTTCTGGAATTCAGCTGTAGGCGATGCTTGTATATCTTTGAAATTAATTCTTTGTCAGTTACCTCATTTGCTATTATTTTCTCCCCTTCTGAAGGTTATCTTTTCACCTTGCTTATAGTTTCCATCACTATGCAAAAGCTTTTAAGTTTAATTAGCTCCCATTTATTTTTGTTTTTATTTCCATTACTCTGGGAGGTGGGTCATAGAGGATCCTGCTATGATTTACGTCAGAGATTGTTTTGCCTATGTTTTCCTCTAGGAGTTTTATATTTTCTGGTCTTACATTTAGATCTTTAATCCATTTTGAGTTTATTTTTGTGTATGGTGTTAGGGAGTGTTCTAGTTTCATCCTTTTACAAGTGGTTGACCACTTTTCCCAACAACACTTGTTAAAGAGATTGTCTTTTCTCCATTGTATATTCTTGCCTCCTTTGTCAAAGATAAGGTGTCCATAGGTGTGTGGATTTATCTCTGGGCTTTCTATTTTGTTCCTTTGATCTATATTTCTGTCTTTTTGACAGTACCATACTGTCTTGATGAGTGTAGCTTTGTAGTAGAGCCTGAAGTCTGGCAGGTTGATTCCCCCAGTTCAATTCTTCTTTCTCAAAATTCCTTTGTCTATTCGAGGTTTTCTGTATTTCCATACAAATTGTGAAATTATTCATTCTAGTTCTCTGAAAAATACCATTGGTACCTTGATAGGGATTGCATTGAATCTATAGATTACTTTGAGTAGTTTACTCATTTTCACTATACTGAGTCTTCCGATCCGTGAACATGGTATATTTCTCCATCTATTTGTGTCATTTTTTATTTCTTTCATCAGTGTTTTATAGTTTTTTATACAAAGGTCTTTTGTTTCTTTAGGTAGATATATTCCTAAATATTTTACTCCTTTTGTTGCAATGGTGAATGGAGTTGTTTCCTTAATTTCTGTTTTTTCATTGTTAGTGTATAGGAATGCAAGGGATTTCTGCATGTTAATTTTATATCTTACAACTTTACTATATTCATTGATTAGCTCTAGTAATTTTCTGGTGGAGTCTTTAGGGTTTTCTATGTAGAGGATCATGTCATCTGCAAACAGTGAGAGTTTTACTTCTTTTCCAATCTGGATTCATTTTATTTCTTTTTCTGCTCTGATTTCTGTGGCTAAAACTTCCAAAACTATGTTGAATAGTAGTGGTGAGAGTGGGCATCCTTGTCTTGTTCCTGACTTTAGGGGAAATGTTTTCAATTTTATACCACTGAAGATGCTGTTTGCTGTGGGTTTGTCATATATAGTTTTTATTATGTTAAGGTATGTTCCTTCTATTCCTGCTTTCTGGAGGGTTTTTACCATAAATGGTTGTTGAATTTTGTCAAACGCTTTCTCTGCATCTATTGAGATAATCATATGGTTTTTATCTTTCCACGTGTTAATGTGTTGCATCACATTGATTGATTGGCACATATTGAAGAATCCTTGCATCCCTAAGATAAAACCCACTTGGTCATGATGTATGATCTTTTTAATATGTTGCTGGATTCTGTTTGCTACAATTTTGTTGAGGAGTTTTGCATCTATGTTCATCAGTGATATTGGCTTGTAGTTGTCTTTTTTGGTGGCATCTTTGTCTGGGTTTGGTATTAGGGGGATCATGGGCTCATAGAATGAGTTTGGAAGTTTACTTTCCCCTGCAATTTTTTGGAAGAGTTTGAGTAGAGTAAGTGTTAGCTCTTCTCTAAATATTTGGTAGAATTCAGCCATGAAGCCATCTGGACCTGGGCTTTTGTTTGTTCCCACTCTAGTACTCTTGCCTGAAGAATCCCACGGACAGAGGAACCTGGCGGGCTACAGTCCATGGATTTGCAAGCATCAGACACGATTTATCAACTGAGGACACACACACATACAACAGAAGTGTACAGTATTTACTAAAGAAAGGGCACGGGGTGTTTACAAAGCACGGGGTCTGTGGTGTCCGACTGGGGGGGCTACTCTCCAGCTCAAACCCCAGAAGCAGAGGTCTCACTGCTGATGCAGGTGCTGAGTTACCTAAAGTTCTGCATAAAAGTCCCTCATCAGACATTTTTCAAAGTAATAGTCATTGATCGGTGCCAACTGATGGCCAAAAGGAGCATCATGGGTACCCCATATGTCATGACACTGGACTAGAGAAAAGACCAGGAAAAATGTTGAAGGGAGATGGCAAAGATGAGGACATCTGAGACCACTCTGGAGACCTCTGGTAGATTCCTGAGGATGTGGAAGCCTGGGTTCACCTGAAAGGCTGTGGAGTTTTAGGAAAGTCAGAATAGGGCACTGGTCACGTACCCGGCCAGGGCTCATTGTAAGCTGCATGCACTTTGAATACATGTTCCAATAACACTCCGGTCTCCAAGGTCAAGATATTGGTGTCCGTTGACTCGAGCTGCTGACAGAAAATGGAAAAACGGCAGTTGACGAATAGGCTACACTCCCTTCATGGATCACTGCCTTGTGTGCTGAAGGGGCTGGCATAACTCAGGGAAGCTATGAGCCATTTCGTGTAGGGCCACCCGAGACAGGTGAGTCATAGTGAAGAATTCTGACAGAATGTGATCCACTGTAGGAGGGGAGTGGCCAACCAGTCCAGTATTCTTGGTGTGGGAACCCCACGAGCTGTGTAAAAGGGCAAACAGTTAGGACATTGAACATGAGCCCCCCAGGTTGGAAGGTGTCCTATATTGCCACTGGGGCAGTGCCAAGGACAGCTACTAATAGCCCCAGAAAGAATGAAGCTATACTCACGTAGGTCTTACCCAAGGAAGCCACCTACAACAAGAATTAAAACAAAGAAAGAACAAACTGA
Source organism: Moschus berezovskii (assembly GCF_049115385.1). NCBI lineage: Eukaryota > Metazoa > Chordata > Mammalia > Artiodactyla > Moschidae > Moschus > Moschus berezovskii. The sequence goes on from NC_142489.1 coordinate 7,160,442, forward strand.
GCAGAGGGACTTCCCTAGGGCTCCAGTGGTTCAGAATCCACATGCCAATGCAGGGGACACAGACTGAATCTTGATCCTGGAAGATCCCACATGCTGTATGACAATAAAGGCCATGCACTACTTGAACTCTGCTATTGCTCCAAAGCCTGAACAAGAAAACCATCAAAATGACAAGCCCTCAGTTCATAACTAGCAAAAGGCAGAACATAGCAAGTAAGACCCAGTGTGTGTTGGAAAATTTTAAAAAAAGAAAAAAAAAAAACACCGTATCAGAAGTTATAAGAAGTGTGACCACTGAGATACTCCATTAAAATACTTTTAAAAATTCTCAGAGAAAGAGTTGCTGTTTGAATAATGAAAACAACGTTAGGAACCAGGCAGGAAATATGAACCATTAAAAAATAATGTCTAAAAAATTATTTTCAAGAATCTCTATCCAATGTTTCAAATCCTGGGGAAGAGGGATCTATGAGAGGTGGATCAAGTTTAAACCAGTGTGGATATATGAACTCTTAGAAGTGTGCAGGGAGTTAAGGAGCAGGAAGGTAGGGTCAAAGCAAAAATGTCACTGGTGATTTACATAAGACACAAGTGAACGAACACATCTCTTACTTTATCACATGTGTGTGTGTGTGTCTGTGTGTCTATGAGATAAAAACACTTAAAAGTTCTTCTCTAAGTGACTGACAGGTATATGCGCAATCCTATTTGTCATAGTCACCATGTTGTTCATTACATGTTTCTTTAAATCACAGGGGCTCCTTAGGTAATTATAACAAAATAGGAAAAAAACATAACAAACAAAAAACAAACAAACAAAAAAAAAAGCAGTAGAACTTAAGTCAATTAAACCCTTATGTTTGAAACTGAGTACCTGCTTATATTGAGAATTCTGCAGCCAGCATTTACTCACGGATTATTTCCTTTGGATCCAAAATGTAGCAAAACTAATCTCTTGCTCTTTCAGACACCCTTTGTGAAAATCAACAGAAATATCCACTGCTCTAATGATCCATAAATGGATGAAAATTCTATTTTCACAAGCTTGTGAACCATGAATGCTTTGGTTTTGACACGAACTTGTTGAAGGCCACTCATGGGATCTTCATGTTCTAGCTGTCTTTAACAGTGCCCAAAAAGAGAAGCAAGAATGGGAAAACACAAACCAAAACACAACCAAATCAGCTTGTTGGGAAGGGACAGGAATATACAGACAAGTAGATTTTGGATACAATTTCAAAGGAAATTCAGAAGAGAATAATAATCTTATAAGGAAAACTGTTGGAGAAATTGGGAATTCACATGACAAAAAAATATAAACAACTTCAACTTTCACTGCTCCACATTTTACAACTAACAAAGAGAAACTCATAGACGGGCATTTAAGACCCAAAGCAAGAAAGACTCTAGAGGTAAAACACAGGGGGACGCTCTGTGACCAAAGATTAGGCGGTTACTGATTAGAATCTACACCAAGCAGGATCCCACACTGGGAACAGAACATTAATAACCAAGCCTCAATCAAAATATTTACCTCTTTGAGGGACAACCTTAAGGGAACACAAGTGAAACCAGCGATGGGGGAAAAATATTCGCACGTCTCCATCTGAAAAGTGCCTCATATCCAGGAAAGGTAAAAAGCTACAAACTTCATAAAAAACAAATAATTCACACAGTAATGAACGAACAAGTTGCAGAGACACCTAACAAAGGAAATAGACAAATGGCAAATCCACCACTTTATTCATTGAGGAAATGGAAAATACTTTTGAAACTGGATACACTTACTTATTAAACTATCTGAAATGAAAACAACTGACCATACTGAGTCCTGGCAAGAATGGAGCAATGGAAATTCTCATCTCCTGTTGGCAGGAATCGAAAATCAAAAGGCACTGAGATTCAGCAGTTCAACCCCTAAGTCTCTACCCAGGAGATAAGATAACTCAGCTCCTTACAAAAACGTCTATGAACATGTATTTATTCTCCAACGCTGGAAGGGATAAAAATGGGGCATATCCTAATGATACTATGCAGGGGCAATGGGAAAGGAGTCTACAAAAATATACAGATGTTTAAAGCAATGGCACCCCACTCCACTACTCTTGCCTGGAAAATCCCATGGACGGAGCAGCCTGGTGGGCTGCAGTCCATGGGGTCGCTAAGAGTCGGACACTACTGAGCGACTTCACTTTCACTTTTGACTTCTCATGCTTTGGAGAAGGAAATGGCTACCCACTCCAGTGTTCTTGCCTGGAGGATCCCAGGGACGAGATCCCAGAGAGCCTGGTGGGCTGCCATCTATGGGGTCGCACAGAGTTGGACACGACTGAAGTGACTTAGCAGCAGCATTCAAACGAATATGCTGAGGGAAAGAAGTCAGTAACACACATACAAGGAGTGGAATAAGAGGTACAAAGTACTATGCATAAAATAAATAATATACAAAGACTATTTGAAAAATAATGACTGGAAAACATAGTGAATAAAAAAGCCAATATTTTATAACTCCAAAAGGACAAATAAAATTACCAATACCTATATGGTACACCTGTAATAAAAAAAAAATTGTACATCAACTATACTGCAATTTCGCTATTAAAAAAAATTGTACATCAACTATACTGCAATTTCACTATTAAAAAAAATTGTACATCAACTATACTGCAATTTCGCTATTAAAAAAAAAAAACCTATTAATCCCTCAGAGGAATTCCCTGATAACTGATTCCTGGTCTAGATATCATATATTTATCTTCTTAAACCAAAGATGACATCATTAGTTTTAGAAAATAAGCTTAAACAGACCTCTTCAATGTGAAAGAAATAACACAGGAGTTGTATAAGAAGCACAGAACGCCAAAATGCTCAGCTGCCAACCAGGATGTCAGAAGATTAAGTTTAGGTCACCATGTCCTTGTGATTAACCACTGTTTGATCAACATGTATTCCGCCAAGAGACATATGCTATAAAAATTGGAACCAACTCACATTCTCTCCAACAACTGGGGCATCCTCAGCTTGTCTAGAAGGAGCAACACGAGAGTCAGGAGATGAAGGTCCTATTGCTGAGTCTTATCCTTGTCCTTGTTTGTGCTGCCCAAGAAACTCCAGCTGAGATAGACCCCTCAAAGGTACCCAGAATGAGCTGATCTGCTAGAAGGTCTTGCCTGTTTGATTGTGTGTGTGTGTGAGCATGTGTGTGTGAAGTTGTGTTTGCATGTGACAGAGATATTCTTCTTTATATGTATGACCAGATTGTATACCTTCTGTGATCAACGTATCTACATGAATGTAATATCACCCTCTGTTTGTCTGTTCTTGGTATTTTTCATTTATCTTACTCATCTGTAGGTAAAACAAACAAACAAAGCCTAACAAGCTAACATTCAGAAAGATATGAACTGTCACGGTCTTAACTGTCATGGTTTTAGCTATTTCAAAAAAGTCTGAATTGTCTGCAAAAATTTCTGAATTCTACGCTTTGTGCTCCAATAGGAAAGATGGTTTCATGTCGTTTTATTCAGCAAGGCAGGGGGTGGAACTCCTCTCTGCTTAGTAAGATTCAATTTGCTTCTCTTCTGTGGTAAATGCAGAAGCAAAGGTCGTGCTGTGTATTTGGTGAGTAACCAACCAGAAAAAGAGATTGACTGACATTATAACGACCTTCCTTCTTAGGTTACAGGAGAGTGGCGCACCATTTATGCAGCCGCGGACAACAAGGAGAAGATTGTGGAAGGGGGCCCACTGAGGTGTTATAATCGCCACATTGAATGCGACGATGACTGCGAACACCTCTCCCTTGCATTTTATGTCAAGTAAGCACAGTTCTCCTCAACTGAGAACAAGGAGTCTGTGGGCTTCTAACAGGGGGTCCGGGCTCCAGTGTGCAGTTTGAGGCGTGAGTCACGGCTGTGAAGCTGGGTGTGTGAACGTTATTCACGGAAGGGCATCCTCAAGCCCTGGGGAGTGAATGGTGAGGAAGCAATGTCTTGTCTGATTGCTTTTCAGGATTGACGGGAGATGCCAGTTTTTCTCAGAAGAGCTAAAGAGACAAGAAGGAGGCGTTTACTTCATAGAATGTGAGTATTCCAGCTTCTCTGACGGGTTTTCTTCCCCAAACCAAAGAACGTGTTCAGAATGATCGTCTCCGTTTCATCCAAGACAGCTAAATGTCTGGACTGGTGAACTATTTCCTGTGCTCATGATGAATGCAACCCTGGAAAAGCCATTTAATTTTTCAGCAATCAATTCTGTCCCAAAACACCAGGATGAGGTCCACGGTTGGAATATGGCCATTCATGGTCTCTGAGCAAAAGCCCCAGAACATTGACTTCTCGTGTTTCCTGAGCATGGAGACAAGCAACTTCCTACTTAGGCTAATAATGACTCTTTCACAATTTTTCCTTTGACTTGACCTATATGATGAAATTTGTTTTGACTAAAGAAATTCTTTAAATATTAAAAGTTCCTCATTAGCAAGTTTAGTAAGTAGAACATGATTAACTTAAAGTCCAAAAATGGAAACAGCTAAAATAACAGCCAAAATTTCAATTAATTTTTACATAATTTGAAAGGGACTTTAGCATTTATTTCTATCTCTATAGCTTAAAATAAGGAGAAATAATTCTCAAATGTGAATATCAATACATAATTTGAAAGAGGCATTAACATAAATTTCTATCTCTGTAGTTGAAAACAACAGGAAATAATTCTCAAATATTAATATCAGTACTGTAAGATTCTATTCAGTGATCAAATGTCTGTATGTTTCATTTTCATAGGAAAAAAAAAATGTACAACAGAGCACTCTAATCTTGGTCTGATGCATTTAATTTCAACTGTGGACACAGAGCCACAGATTCTAATCTGCAACCATTTCAGATTATATATGTCCAACATTTTGCAATAGACTAATTTGTACTTCTTTTATTACCTCTTGTACTAGGAAATGACTCTGGATGATGTACTGACATTTAATATCACTCTTTTAAATTTTTGAATTCCTTTCTAACCATGATTGCAGCTGCAAACTAGGTTACAAAATTCTTGAAAATTTAACAGTCAGCTCTGGTGAGCTCTTATGAGATGGCTGAGGTTCAACACCTACTACAGTGGCAATAAACAACTGTTTATCATTCACACACTGCTCAATATAGAAGACTAGAAGTCTTTATCTTCAGGAGAAGGGGGTGTGGAGAAAGCTTTCCTAGTTCACTAGCTGTCTTAACTAGTTCTAACAGCACGTCACTAGAAATCTCAGTGAGATAGAGTTCACCATCCAAGGGAAGACTGATGATAGTATATGAAGAGTAAGTTGGGCTCAAATGAGAAGAAAAGAAGCTAATCATATTGAGGTTTGATTTTTTTTTTTCCCTCTGCCACAGTCGCGGGTGAAAATTATTTGCAAATCATTCATGTATCAGACAACATGCTGGTGTTTTATTATGAAAATGATGATGGAGAGAAGATCACAAAAATAACTGAAGGTTGCGGTACGTACTGTAGCTTACCCGGTCCAAAGCAGATGTGTTCATATGATCAGTGTTTTTACAGAAAGGAGAGAGGAACACACATAACTTATATTAGGGCCTGACTGGTGGCTCAGATGGGAGAGAACCCACCTGCAATGCGGGAGACCTGGGTTTGATTCCTGGGTTGGGAAGATCCCCTGGAGGAGGGAATGACAATGCACTCCAGTATTCTTGCCTGGAGAATCCCACGGACAGAGGAGCCTGGTGGTCTATGAGCAACTAAGCACAGCACCTTATATGAAGCACACTGGAACAGATGTGTGTTCACATGGAGAATTCAGACTTCATGTGATGTGAGTCAGGGAAATAGAAAGTCTGTCTGCTAGAAAAATGAGGACATGTATCCACTGGGGATTCTATCAAATGGTTTTTTATTAAAAAAAAAAAAAATGAGATACACTTATCCCAGAGATCCAAGGAAGTTTTTCAGGATGCTCCATAAGTTCCTCGCCAAGTATCACACAGATATAGTTGCTGGGTCCTGACACCAAAGTGAACCAAGGTTTAAATCTGAATTTAGAAAACTCACAGGTCCCGGCCATAACTGCATTCATCTCCATGACAAATGCTTTCTCCCTTGTCACAATCATAAAAGTACTGCCTGTACCTGAACCCAATGCTCTGCAAATACCACTGGATCACACTGAAGACTGCAGAGGCAGTGTGATCTGGAATGTCATTCATTCTGCCATCTGGCCAATCCCTTGGGTTTACTGCCACATCCCTTTATACCCTCTGATATTATATCCTCATTGAGGATGGGTGGGGATCGTGTCTGTTCTTTGAGGATGACAGAGAATGAGTTTTTTTTTCCTCAGGAGCATGTGTGATGTTGTTACCAAATGTGGGATCCTGCTGCCTGCCCTTCAAAAGGCAACTAAGAGGCCAGCTTCTTAGAAAGAGAAGTCTGCTTTCGTTCAGATGCAGACAACTGGGAGGAGAGTGGACTTCTGTCCAAAGGCTGACTGCCCCACCCCAAAACTGGCACACAGTGGGACAAGAGCTTTTATAGACAGAGTGAGGGGGCTCTTTGCAAGAACAGAAGTCAGCTCCAACAGTCATTTTGAAATCAGTCATCAGTGGTCTGACCAGTATCATCGTGGTTGTTTTAGGCACAGTTAATCGACAGTTCCAGGGTCCCTCTGTTCCCATCTCCTTGAAATCAATTCTCAGAACCATGACAGCTTATGCCATGGCTGCAGTCTGGTCATCCTGTGCTTAACCGGTCCATCAGGTGGGGGTTCAGTGTCTATAAGACAGCTCACAGGATATGACGCAGAACAGTATCTATTGCCCTTGGGGAGGGACTACAGGTCCTTGTCTTTGCTTCATGACTACATTATTATTATTTCATCTCCTTGGACAGCTTTCCTTTGCTTTATGACATTCGCAATTCTCTGATAAACTCACACGTTGACTAAAATCTTTCACAGACAAAAGGCAGGCTGAACATATCAGGTATGGGGCATGGAACATAAGGTCCTCCACCAACTCAGTGGGGTCAGTGTGCTTTTGAAAATTCCAAATCATTCCCCTCCTCCGTTCATTTCATGAGGGTTCATGAAATCCCCAGGGATGGAAGTCAAGATGCAGACAAAGTGGACAGGAAGCGTTAGAATTGGGGCAAATTCTGAGTCTCAGATTTGCCACGACCTTCTCTGATGTACCATGAGAAATTGCATCTCACTGGGGCATGCTTAAGCTCACAGCTGAATGATCTGTAGCTCACTCAGGAGTTGTGAGATCTGGTAACATGGTAACATGTTAACTGTGGATTCTACCCACATGTACACATCTGAACTCGGGCACGTCTGTAGAAAAGTACCTGGAGAGCAGGGTTTAGGTGATGGTGGAGGGCAGTGGCGTTGGTGAGACTTACCGATCACTACAGCTATGAGCCGGGTGGCACTCTATAACCTATGAAGGATTCTAATGCACACCTCTTCTGCCCTGTCTGCTATGAAATCCAGCCAGAGGAACCAGTTTCACTCAAGAAGAACTTCAGAAGTATCAGGAGCTGAACAGTGAAAGGGGGATTCCAAATGAAAATATAGATAATGTCATCGAAACAGGTAAAGCCCCAGACGATGACACGTATCTGAAATGAAAACACTTTACTGGACATTCAATTCAAAATGCCCGTTGGCACAGATATCTTTTTAAAAAGCTGTTATGAAATAATCCTTGGAAATAGAGGCATGTCAATGGTCATTCTTCCCCTTATTCTTTTCACAGACAACTGTCCTCCATAAGAACAGAGAACATCATCTGGGTGAGTAGAAACATAACAACACTGAGCTTTTTCTCAACAGGTTCACTCTTTGGGGGAGGAGGGTTTCACTGTTTTAAGAATGGGATACACATGCAATGGAATATTACTCAGCCATGGAAAAGAATGAAATAATGCCATTTGCAGCAATGTGGATGGACCTAGAGATGATCTTACTAAGTGAAGTAAGTCAGAAAGAGAAAGGCAAATATCATATGCCATCAATTCCATGTGGAATCTAAAATATGATGCCAATGAACCATTCATAAAACAGAAACAGACTCTCAAACACACACAAAATTAACGGTCACCAAAGGGGAAGCAGGCAAGGGGTACGTTAGAAGTTTGAGATGAGCAGATACACAGTAAAATATATAAAATAAAGAGCAAAGACATACTGGATAGCACAGAGAACTACACTCAATGTCTTGTAATAAGTTGTAAAGAAGAATCTAAAAGGTGTACATTTACATACACAAATGTATAACTGAGGCTTTGGAGGTAACTCAGTGCTCAAGAAGCTGCCTTCCAATGCAGGAGACACAGGAGACATGGGTTCTATCCATGAGTTGGGAAGATCCCTCGGAGTAGAAAATGGTAACCCACTCTAGTATTCTTGCCTGGAAAATCCAATGGACAGAGGAGTCTGTCAAGCTATCGTCCATAGGAAACAGTGGGAAATGACTTAGTGACTAAATAACAACAAGTGTATAAATAAATCACCTTGTTGAAAGTAAGGAAGTAACAAAACATTGCAAATCAAGGGCGTTTCAATAAAAACTAATTTATGCAAAGAATTGAATAACAAAACAGTCCACCTTGCCGGGCGGCAAAGGATGGGGCTTCCGTAAGTGTTCAGAGTTAAATGTCCAAACACAACACTGGTATAGACTCCACAGTGAGATGCTCTGGGGACAGAGGAGGAGGCTGTGTGAAGCCCTGAGCTTTGAGATATGAGGACCCCTGGTGAATCCCACTGTGAATGAAGGACCCTGCAGCCACAACACATTCATGATGATAAATAAGACTACAGAAGAGGTAAGCCGCACAGGTCACACAGTATACAGTCTCCTACGTCTCAGACCTCTGAATATATCACTAAGTGACTCTCAGCATAAGAGCTGATGCAGGACTGCTCACCGCTCGTTTCACCAAGTGGTAAGTCTATGCAAGCCCACACGGCCACACTCACAGAAGGACTTCTGTGAAAGTTTTAGGGACATTCCTCCACTGGTTCCACCATCCACTGCTTCTCTTTTCTCTTTCATGCTATGACCAACATCATGTTAATCCTAATCGGCTCAACAATGTGCTACTTTTTTTTTTTCATGTTTCAAGCAGAAAACAAAGTTAAGAATATGAGCAGCGTCACAGCACCAATCGGTCACAATCATCCGCGTGAAGATAATAGACCTTTTCATTGAAATCGCCATTTCTTCTCTCCCAGGAAGTCACGACCCATGACTTTCCTACTACGAACCTCCTGTGCTCCTGTTGATGTCACTGGATTCCTAAACTGATCAATAAACTGATTAATGCACAGATATGTCAGTGAGGGCATGTGCCATACCTCTAATGCACAAAGCATGTAAATCCAACTAGGTAGCAATTGAGTGCACAGTGAAGCAGGTGATAACCCTGTTTAGGACACATGGTGTGAATCCTGGAACTGTCTTGGTGAGAAGAGAGAATAAACCACAGATGGTAGCTTTAGAGTGCTTTCCCTGGATTGCAATAAAAACAACATGCAACAATAATACAGTGTCCACAGTGAACCTATTTAACAAAACAGAAATAGACTCTCGCAGACATAGAGATCAGACTTGTGGGTGCCAAGAGGCAGGGAAGGGATGGCGTGGGAGTTTGACATGAGCGGATGCAAACTTCTATATGCAGAATGGACAAAAAACAAGGGCCGACTGTAGAGCACAGAGAACTATATCCAGTCTCATGAAATAAACCACACTGGGAAAGGATATCAGAAAAAGAATGTCTGTACGTGTATAACTGAGTCACTAGTCTGTACAGTTCAGTTCAGTTGCTCAGTCGTGTCTGACTCCTTGCGACCCCATGGACCGCAGCACACCAGGCCTCCCTGTCCATCACCAACTCCCAGAGTTCACTCAAACTCATGTCCACCGAGTCGGTGATGCCATCCAACCATCTCAGCCTCTGTCGCCCGCTTCTCCTCCGCCCTCAATCTTTCCCAGCATCAGGGTCTTTTCTAATAAGTCGGCTCTTTGTATAATGTGGCCAAAGTATTGGAGTCTCAGCTTTAGCATCAGTCCTTCCAATGAACACCTAGGACTGATCTCCTTTAGGATGGACTTTTTGGATCTCCTTGCTATCCAAGGGACTCTCAAGAGTATTCTCCAACACCACAGTGCAAAAGCATCAATTATTCGGTGCTCAGCTTTCTTTATAGTTCAACTCTCACATCCATACATGATTACTGCAAAAGCCATAGCTTTAACTAGACAGACTGTTGTTGGCAAAGTAACATCTCTGCTTTTTAATATGCTGTCTAGGTTGGTCATAACTTTCCTTCCAAGGAGCAAGCATCTTTGAATTTCATGGCTGCAGTGACCATCTGCAGTGATTTTGGAGCCCAGAAAAATAAAGTCTCTCACTGTTTCCACTGTTTCACCATCTATTTCTCATGAAGTGATGGGACCAGATGCCATGATCTTAGTTTTCTCAATGTTGAGCTTTAAGCCAACTTTTTCACTCTCCTCTTTCACTTACATCAAGAAGCTCTTTAGTTCTTCACTTTCTGGCATAAGGATGGAGTCATCTGCATATCTGAGGTTATTGATATTTCTTCCAGCAATCTTGATTCCAGTTTGTGCTTCATCTAGCCAGCGTTTCTCATGATGTACTCTGCATATAAGTTAAATAAGCAGGGTGACAATATACAGCCTTCACGTACTCCTTTCCCGACTTGGAACCAGTCTGTTGTTCCATGTTCAGTTCTAACTGTTGTTTCTTGACCTGCCTACAGATTTCTCAGGAGGCTCATCAGGTGGGCTGGTATTGCCATCTCTTTCAGAATTTTCCAGTTTTTTTGTGATCCACACAAAGGCTTTGGCATAGTCAATAAAGAAGTAGATGTTTTTCTGGAACTTTCTTGCTTTCTTGATGATCCAATGGATATTGGCAATTTGATCTCTGGTGCCTCTGCCTTTTCTAAAACCAGCTTGAACATCTGGAAGTTCACAGTTCACGTATTGCTGAAGCCTGGCTTGGAGAATTTTGAGCATGACTTTACTAGCGTGTGAGATGAGTGCAATTGTGCATTAGTTTGAGCATTGTTTGGCATTGCCTTTCTTTGGGATTGGAGTGAAAACTGACCTTTTGCAGTCCTGTGGCCACTGCTGAGTTTTCCAGATTTGCTGGCATATTGAGTACAGCCCTTTCACAGCATCATCTTTCAGGATTTGAAATCGCTCAACTGGGATTCCATCACCTCCACTAGCTCAGTCTGGCCCACTCAACATGTGATCTCCTGATAAAATCATCAGTCAGCCTCACCCTGAGTACAACTGGATGCCTTGGGTCCCTTTACCAGACCGGTGCACCGCCCCCACCCCACCCCACCCCCGTCCCGACTTGGTGAGTAATGGAATGTGCCCTCGGGGATGCCGAAACAGAAGGAAAAAGCACATTCACAGTTTACAGTGAGTGGGACACACAGAGGGACCTGGTCTTTCTGCATTCAGAGCCAGGGTCCTGGAAGGGGGTCCATGGGGTTGTTCCGGGCGGGCCTGGAAGGATCCAGGGCATCTGCGTCTCATGCTCCTGTGACTCAGTCATCCACTGAGTGCTTCTCTGTGACACACGTGGCTGCGTCCCCGAACAGATGACAGGAGCAGGACGCCTGAACCCCACAGAACAAGCCACCGTTCCTGAATGCACATAGTTCATTCTCAAAACCATCGCTGGGCTTCCCTGGCAGCTCTGTGGCTAAGAATCCACCTGCCAACCACAATGATCTAAACTAGGTATTTGATGGAGGAAGTCAATTGCTGTTCTTCTTTAAAAATGTGGAGCAAACATCATTATTATTATTTGACTATATATCAGAATACTCCCATGACCAAAAAAGTACTAAATTTAAAGGACATTTGTAAAACTCTATCATGTAAATGAACAGATGTTGTCTGTAAATACCAAGATTTTTTTGCAAATATAAACATTAGAACCAAGAAAGTGTGTTTGGAATAATGAGTAATATATCCATCAAATGTGTATAAACATATACAAATATGTATAAACATTGGTGATACCAACTCAGTGCACAGGAATTTGAGTAAAGCCTGGGAGTTGGTGATGGACAGGGAAGCCTGGCGTGCTGCAGTCCATGGGGGTCGCAAAGAGTCGGACACGACTGAGCGACTGAACTGAACTGATTGGTGACATATTCAAAAAGATGAATCTAAACCTAAAGGTAACTTGCCTTAAGCTATCAAATACATAAATTATACCTGATTTTCTCTTTAGCTTCACTAACTTAATTAAAACCATCAATAATAAATGGTGTTCTGTTAAAAAATAAAATAAAAAAGGAATCCGCCTGCCCATGCAGAAGACATGGGGCTGCTCTGCAAAGATCCCACATGTCAAACGGACAAAAACTAAGTCTGGAAGCCGCAAGTGTTGAGCCTATATTGGATGACAAGAGAAACCACCACAATGAGAATCCCCAGTGTACTGCAAGGAAGAGAAGCTTCCACTCGACTTGACTACAGAAAGCCCACACAAAAGCAACGGAAGAGCCAGCAGAGCCAAAAATAAGTAAATTTTATTTTATTTTATTTTTTCCTTATAAAGGACTGGCTCCTGCTGACTTCCCGAACAGGCCACTGAACCAAGTTCATCCGGCTGGATGCCCAGCAAATGTAGACGCCCAGCGTGGTAGAAGGAAAGGGCGTCCAGCTGGCAGCAGGCGAGGTGACGGGAGGACCCGGCCGCCAGTCCGCCTCCGGAGAAGGCCGGGGCAGAGGGTGGATGGTAGGAGACGAAGCTGCAGGCCCGGTGGTGGCGATGCGGCGAGGCCAGAGGGACACAAGAGTTGCGGACAAAGCCTGCCCGAAGCCCTTCTGCGCGAACAGAACCTCGCCTCCGGACCCCGGAGAACATGAGGGGACCCCGCGTGCACACTCAGGTGTGCAGCCTCGGCAGAGACAGCACAGCGAGGCCAGGGGCGCACGGGAGATGCGGACAAGACCTGCCCCCCGGTCCTTCTGTGCAGGCAGGACCACGCCCCCGGCCCCCGCGATCACGAGGGTACCCCGCAAGCGAAAGCACAGGTGCCCAGCCCTGGGGAGGGGTGCTTGGCGCCAGCCAGTCACTCAGCTCAACCAAGCGCAGCTGACACTCCACGTTCCTGGAGAGAAAGACTGCAGCCAACCACGCAGCCTTGCAGGCTGCCTGCTGGCTGGAAGGCAGGTAACTAACTGTACGTCTTTGGTTAAAGAGTAAAGCTTTCAAAGCTATATATATATATATATATATTTATATATATTTATATATATATTTATATATTTATATATAGAAGAGAGAGAGAGAAATACTCCTGAAGCCGGTGAGCCTGCAGCCCAGTGCTGTGTGCGGCAGAAGACACCACGAAACCTTCCACCCCAAGGAAAAGTAGCCCCGGCTCCCCACAAATAAAGGAAGCCTATTTGCCGCAAGAAAGATCCAGTCTAGTCAAAAATAAAAAATAATCAAAATGTAAAACCACGGTCTAGAGTGCAGCTCAGACAGCAATCTGCCTATAATGCAGGACACCCAGGTTCAATCCCTGGGTGGGGAAGATTCCCTGCGGAAGGAAATAGCAACTCACTCCAGCATTCTTGCCTGGAAAATGCCATGGACAGAGGAACCCGGCGGGCTACATGGGTTTTCGCAAGACTTGGATACAACCTTACACAAAAGTAAGGCTACAACCTTACACACACACACAGATAGAAAGAGCTGGATACATGCGATTCATGAGGTCGCAAGAGTTGGGTATAACCTTACAGAAAAAGAACATAATAGGCCAAAGATGATAAATAAATCCTTACAGGACACAACAATGTGAATGTGCTTACTGCCACTGAACTGTACAGTTAAATATGGTTAAAATAATATGTTTTATTATTATATGACTTTTACCACAATAAAAACAAACAAAAAATTCAGGGTAGTGGTTAATCATGGATTAACCCATGATTGCAGCGTGACTGCTAGAGCAGAGACACCTAAGCTGCTGATTGTTCAATCACTCAGTCTGTTCGATTCTTTATGACCCCATGGACTGTAATCCACTAGGCCCCTTTGGGAGAAAGAAATGGCAACCCACTCCAGTATTCTTGCCTGGAGAATTCCATGGACAGAGGAGCCTGGCGGGCTACAGTCCATGGAGGTCACAGGAGTGGGACTTAGTGACAGTAAGTAATCTGCTTGCAATTCAGGAGACCTGGGTTCCATCCCTAGGTCGGGAAGATTCCCTGGAGAAGGGAATGGCTACCCACTCCAGTGCTCTTGCCTGGAGAATCCACATGGATACTGGTACCTGGTGGGATGCCCTCCATGGCTCCCCAAAAGTCAGACATGACTGAGTGACAAAGCACAGGCTCCTCTGTCCGTGGGATTCTCCAGGCAAAATCACGGAAGCCAGTGAGCCTGCAGCCCAATGCTGTGCAGCAAGAGAAGACACTGCGAAACCTCCCACCCCAAGGAAAAGTAGCCCCGGCTCCCCGCAAATAAAGGAAGCCTATTTGCCGCAAGAAAGATCCAGTCTAGTCAAAAATTTTAAAAAATAAATAATTAAAATGTTAAACCACGGTCTAGAGTGCAGCTCAGATAGCTGCACTCCTTGTCCAGGGGATCTTCCCAATCCAGGGATGGAAACCAGGTCTCCTGCATCAGCAGGGGGTTTCGTTACTACCGTATATATTTTATTTTCCAGCACCAACTTCTCTGATGCCGAGAAGAGTCGGCCAGTAGAGACATGTGAAAAGACAGCAGCTGTTCCCCTTCCTTGTGTGTCTCCTTACAGACCCTTCAGGGTTCTTAAAAGGGAGCCTATTTAGCTGTCATGCCCTGCAGAAGAGGATGAAAACCAGTTCAGCCACTCTGACAAGTTCCTTCCTGCTTCTGTTACATATCTATGGCAATCTCTGCAGTTTCCCCCCTAGGTGTTTATGTAGGATGACTGAGCTCCGTCCGCATGAAAGCCAACTGCCTGCTGCTTCATCCTCAAGAACCCCAAACTGGAAGTACTCTCATTATGCCCACAGCACAGAGAAGGGATCCAAAAAAAAAAAAAAAATGATGGGATGTTCGCACATGGATTTCTAATCAGAAATGAAGTGGAACAACCTACCAACATGGGCAAGTTCGTAATGCAACCCAAAGTTCTCACTGCTCCCTGCTCCGAAGCCAGTGAAAAGACCAGGTTGCTGGAAAGGAGAGCTTATTTTGGAAGCCAGCAACAAGGGAGAGGGGGAGACCAAACTCCTGTCTAAAGGCTGACTCCCCGCCCCCCGCAACTGACAGTCAGGGGGTAAGAGCTTTTATAGACAGAGGGAAGGTGCTCCATGTTTACAAACAGGGGCAGCTCTGACAGTCAACTCGAAACTGATCATTGGTTGTCTGATTAGTGTGATCTGGACTGTTTAAGGAACAGCTAACCTTGATCTCCAGAGTCGCTCCGTTCCCATTTCTCGCGGCTAGGTCTTGGAAATGTGTCAGCCCATGATCTGGCTACAGTCTGGTCATCTTGTACTTAACCTCCCCACCTGGTGAGGGTTTCTGTCACTATAAGACAGCTCACAGAATATGGCTCACAATATTGCCTACAGCCTTTGAAGAGGAACTGAAGGTCCTTGACTTTGCTTAAGGACTAAACTATAATTATTTAGTCTGGCTGGACCGTCCTTAGGGGAATTAAAAAAATACTCTCATTGGGACTTCAGAGGCAAAGCAGAGCGGGCCTCTGACCTTGCTTCTAACCTTCCTGGACACTGCCTGCTGTGAGTGCGAGGCTTACAACGCCATAGACAAGATGGGGGAGAAAGCTTGAAACTTGTGGAGCACCTGGAGGGGTCCTGGGCAACCAAGCCCCAGACTTATCTATATGCCAAGTTTTGCAAGACAAACATGAAACCAGAGCTGCTATGTGCCCACAGACTGAGGATACCAGCGTGGGTGTGTGTCTGTGTTTGTGTGTGTCTGTTTCCCTGCGTGTGCGTCTGTCTCTACATGTTATTTCTATGTGTGTGTGTCCTTGTGTGTGTCCGTGCATTTGTGTGTGTGTGTGTGTGCGTGCGTGTGTGCTCGCATGCTATCTTTCTTGGTTCTGGACTGAAAACCACAGGGGCAACTCTCTAGTTAATGGAAACAGGTCACTGTGAGATTGCACACAGACACGACAGGTGCTACACTTTACAGACGTTTCTCTAATAATCTGACGAGTGAAGGGGTGACTCTTCTCAAACACAGAAGGATCCAGAGTTTCCATAACTCGCTCATAAGGCCAGCAGGGAGTGGGGGTGTGGTCAGGAGACGGGAGGTGCATGAATCGCTGAGTCAGGGAGACAGCTGCTGCCATTTAATTCTTGAGAAATCATTACCAGGCAGTTGGACTGTGAAGAAAGCTGATCGCCGAAGAACTGATGCTTTTGAACTGTGGTGCTGGAGAAGACTCTTGAGAGTCCCTTGTACTGCAAGGAGATCCAACCAGTCCATTCTAAAGGAGATCAGTCCTGGGTGTTCATTGTAAGGACTGATGCTAAAGCTGAAACTGCAATACTTTGGCCACTTCATGCGACGAGTTGACTCACTGGAAAAGACTCTGATGCTGGGAAAGGTTGGGGGCGGGAGGAGAAGGGGACGACGGAGAATGAGATGGCTGGATGGCATCACCGACTCTGTGGACATGAGTTTGAGTGAACTCCGGGAGTTGGTGATGGACAGGGAGGCCTGGCGTGCTGTGATTCATGGGGTCGCAGAGAGTCGGACACGACTGAGCGACTGAACTGAACTGAAACACCTCACCATGGTTCCCAACACACTAGATTCTTAGCAGACCATGCTTCTGGTAAAGAGGACCCATTTCTGCCTTTACTATTGTGCAGAGAAAGACAGATTTGCACAAAGATTTGCAAAACTTTTTTTTTAAACTCTGGAAGGTACACTAATTAGCTGAAATTCAAAACAGTTTGAATTTCAAAATGTATTCACAGATTCACATAAGGGAGGGCAGGCCCACATTTCCTGCTCCTGAAATTATTCACAGAGCATGAGACTATAAATCACTGAAAGACATACTTTTTTACCACACATATATATTATACTAGAATGAATTTACTAGGGTTTTCATATAATTGAAAAAAACACAAGGACTTATTTCTGTCACTTAAAACTTTGTGTTTGAAACTGTATATCTTCTTAGGTTATTATTAGGTCATGGGGGCTTCCCTGATAGCTAAATTGGTAAAGAATCTGCCTTCAATGCGGGAGACCTGGGTTCGATTCCTGGGTTGGGAAGATCCCCTGGAGAAGGGAACGGCTGCCCACTCCAGGATTCTGGCCCAGAGATTCCCATGTACTGTACAGTCTACGGGGTCACAAAAGAGTCGGACATGACTGAGCAACGTTCACATACTACCATATCACACACTACCATCTTCTTAGGCTGAGGGGTCAGCGAGTCTCAGCTTTTACTCAGCTACAATTAATGTTTGTAAAGCTTGCCTCTTTGCTCTCAAACTGTGAGACCTGAAAACACGGCAGCCTAGAGAATGAGTGTCCATGTAACAACGATTCTAGTTCACGCAGTCTCACAAGGCCCCACAGAAGTCTCTAGGTGATGGGGAGGGGCTTGTCTCTCCGATTCTAGGGGAAATGTGTTGCTGAAAGAATGGCCTTGGGGGCTTCCATGGTGGTCCAATGGTTAAGAATCCATCTTCCAATGCAGGGGACGTGGGTTCAATCCCTACAGTTCAAACCACAGTCCGTGTGCCATGGCAAAAGATCCCGCATGCCACCACAAAGGCCCAACACAGCCAAATAAATCTATAAATAAATATTAACAACAATAACAAAAAAACACACAAATCTATGAAAAAATATTAACAGAAGAAGAAGATGATCTCGGACCTGCGTCCAAAACATAGCAAAACTAATGTCTTCTTGTTTCAGATAGGCCCCCTGGGGAAAAATCGGTAGAAATATATAATAGGGTAATGACCTACAAATGGACAAGCAATTCTATTTTCACAAGTTTATGAACCGTGAACAGTTGATGCTGTTGACACAAATCTCTGGAAGCCATGGAGTCTTTGCCTGTCTCAGGAAATTCATAGCACCTCCTTAAACACTGGCACTGAATACCTATTTTCTGGCTTGAGGCTAGGTCATGCTATTTGCAGGTCAAGCTCCCAAGACAACAGCCCTCTGCTCCAACAAACCAAAGGCATCTAATTAGAAAATATGCCGTTTTACACGTGTTCGTCTATTAGCAGACATTTCCTTTTAGCTTGGCTTTACTCCCGTCCGCCCACGTCCCATGCCAACCATGAACTGCTCGTCCAGTTCAACAGCAAATGAGACTGTCCTAGTTCCACCAGCTGTCTCGCACAATTTATGGCCTTCTGTTAACTGTTCCGTAAGTGGCCTACAGGGAAAGGCATTTCGACAATTAAACTAATAAAAGTTCCCAATTCCATCATCCTGGGAGCAGTCACACTGAGTCGGACCCCTTCAATCAGCAAGATTGCAAAAAAAAAAAAAAACAGGACAGGCTTCTTTTTTTGTTAATTTATTTTCTCCAGGGTGAACAATTCCTTTCCAGGCACCTAATAAAGAGAAAAATCGATGAACCAACCAACAAAGAAAAAGGTAAAGTGGCTGCATGCTAAGTCACTTGAGTCGTGTCCCACTCTTTGCGACTCAATGGACTGTAGCCCCTACCAGGCTTGTCTGTCCGTGGGATTCTCCAGGCAAGAATACTGGACTGGGTTGCCATGCCCTCCTCCAGGGGATCTTCCTGACCCAGGCATCGAACCCGCATCTAATCTGTCTCCTGCACTAGCAGGTGGGGGCTTCACCACTAGAACCACCTGGAAAGCCTTCAAAAAGTGAAAACCGGTTACCTGTTTCAAACACTTTAGCATTCTCGGGTTTTTGGTTTGTTTTGTTTTGGTGGCATCTATTTTTCAGTAATCTCTTAGTAAAGAACCCTTTCAAATGTTATTTCTATTTATGTCTTTAAAAAAAATTTTTTTTAATTTTGTATTGGGGTACAGCCAATGAGAATTGATGCTTTAAATTGTTAATGCTAGAGAAAACTCTTGAGAGCCCCTTGGACAGCAAGGAGATCAAAGCAGTCCGTCCTAAAGGAAATGCACCCTGAATATTCACTGGAAGGACTGATGCTGAAGCTGAAGCTCCAATCCTTTCACCACCTGATGTGAAGAGCCAGCTCATGGGAAAAGACCCTGATGCTGGGAAAGACTGACAGCAAAAAAGAGAAGGGGACGAGAGAGTATGAAATGGCTGGATGGCATCACTGATGGAGTTGACATGAATTTGAGCAACCTCGCAGTGATGGTAATGGACAAAGAAACCTGGTGTGCTGCAGCTCATGGGGCTGCTAAGAGTTGGAGAGGACTTGACAACAACAACAAATAGCAGATGAACAACACTGTGACAGTTTCAGGTGGACAGCAGAGGGACTCAGCCACTCATAGGCATGCATCCATCCTCCCCTAAACTCCGTTCCCAGCCAGGCTGCCATATGACTCGGGCCAGAGCTCCCTGTGCTGTCCAGCAGGTCCTTGCTGCTTCTCTGTGTTAAATACAGCAGTGTGTCCATGTCCATCCCAAACTCCCTAACAATCCCTCCTCCCATCCGTCCCACTGTAATAAGGTTATTACAGAGCATTGAGCAGAGCTCCCTGTGCTGTCCAGCAGGTCCTTGTTGGTTCTCCATGTTAAATACAGCAGTGTGTCCACGTCCATCCCAAACTCCCTGACTATCCCTTCCCCCATCCTTCCCCCTGGGAACCATAAGGTTATTACAGAGGATTGAGCAGAGTTCCCTGTGCTGTCCAGCAGGTCCTTGCTGGTTCTCCATGTTCAATACAGCAGTGAGTCCATGTCCATCCCAGACTCCCTAACTATCCCTTCCCCCATCCTTCTCCCCAGCAACCATAAGCTTTTTCTCAAAGTCTGTGTGTCTGTTTCTGTTTTATAATTTCATTTATATCATTTCGTTTCAGATTTCTCATATAAGGGATGCCACAGGATATTTCACCTTCTCTGTGTGTCTTATTTCACTCAGGATCACAATCTCCAGGTCCATCAATTTTACAGCAAGTGGTATTATTTCGTCAAATGTTATTTTAAAGATATTATAAAGAGAAAAGAAAACATGTACTAAAAACCTTTTTCGTGAGAACATGCAAAATACAAAATTGGCTTTTATATGTCTCATGTTGTTCTCTTTGCATTTTTTTCAAGTTTTTTTTTTTTTTTAATGTGGACCATTTTTAAAGTCTTTATTGAATTTGTTACAATATCACTTCTGTTTTACATTTCGGTGTTTTGGCCCCAAGGCATGTGGTAGCTCAGTTTCCCAACCAGGGATCAAATCGGCACCCCCTTCATTGAAAGGTGAAGTCTTAATCACTGACCCACCGGGGAAGTCCCATCAAGTGGGTGCTGTTTCTCAGACCAGTTTCAACTGTGAAAAATCAGAATTGTCTTTTTAGTTACCAAGGGCTTCCCTGAGGGCTCAGACCATAAAGAACCCGCCTGCCAATGCAGGAGACGGAACAGACCCAGGTTCTTTCCGTTGGTTGGGACAATCCCCTGGGGAAGGAAATGGCAACCCACTCCAGTATTCTTGCCTGGAGAATGCCGTGGGCAGAGAAGCCTGGTGGACTCCAACTCATGGGGTCACAAACAGTCCGACATGGCTGAGGGGACTAACACAACACAAATTTCCATTTTACTTCGCTTTTATCCTAAAATAAATCTAGACAATAGGTGACAAAAATGAAGTCCCGATGGAGTGCCTCAGCTGCTAGCTACAGATGCCTGATCAATCTCTGTGGTTCCTTTTCAGCTGACTTGCACCTATCTGTAAATGTCACAATTTCCAGGAAAACATCATGGTCTTAATAACCCACTTTTCTGGACTGAAAATGAAAGTGGTATGATGAAAGATACTTTTGAATGACTGTCAGAACATCTTCTGCTTCAATGATTGAGTTAACAGTCTCCTATTTAAATAGCCTTTTTTATTTCTTTTCCCCCTGACCATTTAAGTAAAATACTGAGAACATTTTAGAATGGTTCTCTCAATCACTTGTGTGAGTCGTGAGTACGCAGAAAAAAATGCAAATGAATAAAGATATATGGCTGCAGATATGGAAAATATACGTTGTGCACCTTCCTATGTGTACAAATATATGCTGTCGCTTAATGGAGCTCTTTAAACAAATCTCTCACTTTAGTGCTTTTAGCAGTGTGCATGTTTGTTTGCCTCTTTGCTTTAATGATCTTTACCAAAACTGCACTAACTAAACTGAGTTTCAAGAATTTTAGCAAAAAGAGAGAGACGAATTGAAAGAGTCAAATCATAGTGCTGCTTTTTAAATAGTACTCTGTAAGCTAGGAGGGATTGGGGGTGGGAGGAGACGGGGACCACAGAGAATGAGATGGCTGGATGGCAACACCGACTCGATGGACATGAGTTTGGGTTAACTCCGGGAGTTGGTGATGACAGGGAGGACTGGCGTGCTGGGATTCATGGGGTCGCAAAGAGTCGGACATGACTGAGTGACTGAACTGAACTGAACTGAACTGAAGCACAATACAAAGGAAGCAACAGAAAAAGAGACACTGGACCATAAAAAATTGCACCACAGTCTGAAACAGACACAGGATGGCCCCATGAACCGTGACACTTGGCCAAGCACGAATAATTGAACCTCATATCAAAAATTCTTACAATCAC
Organism: Moschus berezovskii; assembly: GCF_049115385.1. Lineage (NCBI taxonomy): Eukaryota > Metazoa > Chordata > Mammalia > Artiodactyla > Moschidae > Moschus > Moschus berezovskii. The sequence goes on from NC_142489.1 coordinate 7,182,259, forward strand.
ATTTCATAATGCAATAATTATAAATATGATAGTGAATATGTACTATACACAGGCAATGAAAATGACGCAAGGATGTGTGTACACTGCATAAAACAGTAAAACTCTATATGTGTGTGTGTTAGTCCCTCAGTCATGTCCGACTCTTTGCAACCCCATGGACTGTAGCCCTCCAGGCTCCTCAGGCCCTGGGATTCTCCAGGCAAGAATACTGGGGTGGGTTGCCATTCCCTTCTCCAGGGGATCTTCCCAACCCATGGATCACACCCGGGTCTCTCGCGTTGCAAGCAGATTCCTTACCATCTGAGCCCCTAAGGAAGCCCTAAAACTGTATATGGTTGAGTTTAAAATACATTGTTCAGATTTATCCATCAAGATAGATATATAAATAAACACTGCTCTAGATGTTTTTCCGTTTCTAAAAAAAAAAAGAAAAAAATCATGCTTTTGAATGAAAAATATATTGTTCTTATTTCCTGGAAATAAAACCAGAACTCTGAGTTGTAAACACCTACCAATATTCCTCATACATATGAAATCATCATCTCTTGCTCCAAATGCTTGGTTTAAAGTTAAGAGACCCTATTTATAAAATGGCTAGGGATGACACCTTATTTACTATACGTTTTCTGGACAATCAACATTATAACATGAATATCACATTTTAAATGGAATTTTTTCCCTTTCTTATGTATTACAACATCATATATATATTTTTGACATAAAACTGAGGCAGTTAAAAAGAAACAAAAGTAGAAGTCTATCCCTACTTATAATACTCTAAACCACCTAGAAAGACTTTCATTATCTATCATCGCACTGTAGATACAGATTAGATATTTGATATGGACACACATTATGCAAATATAGAGGGTGACAGTGATAACAGCTAAGTTTTCTACAGATAAACAGATGCAATTATGACAGTTTTATTCATGGAAACACATCCTCTATAGACACACACAAAAAATATATATATATATATTATGATAAAAAAAAATGTGTCTCGTGATGATTTGGCACTCCCTTGTAAAGTTATGACCAACCTTGATAATATATTAAAAAGCAGAGACATTACTTTGCCAACAAAGGTCCATCTAGTCAAGGCTATGGTTTTTCCTGTGGTCATGTATGGATGTGAGAGTTGGACTGTGAAGAAAGCTGATCGCCGAAGAATGGATGCTTTTGAACTGTGGTGCTGGAGAAGACTCTTGAGAGTCCCTTGTATCGCAAGGAGATCCAACCAGTCCATTCTAAGGGAGATCGATCCTGGGTGTTCATTGGAAGGACTGATGCTAAAGCTGAAACTGCAATACTTTGGCCACCTCATGCGACGAGTTGACTCACTGGAAAAGACTCTGATGCTGGGAAAGGTTGGGGGCAGGAGGAGAAGGGGACGACCGAGAATGAGATGGCTGGATAGCATCACCGACTCTGTGGACATGAGTTTGGGTGAGCTCCGGGAGTTGGTGATGGACAGGGAGGCCTGGCGTGCTGTGATTCATGGGGTCGCGGAGAGTTGGACACGACTGAGCGACTGAACTGAACTGAACTGAACTGAACTGTAAAGAATCGGTCTGCAATGCAGAAGACCCAGGTTTGATTCCTGGGTTGGGACGATCCCCTGGAGAAGGGAATGGCAACCCACTCCAGTATTCTTGCCTGGAGAATCTCATGGACACAAGAGCCTCATGGGCTATAGTCCATGGGGGTCACAAAAGAGTTGGACGTGACTTAGTGACAAAACAGCAACAATGATGATTCAGTTTACAAAAGCAGTGTGCTAAAGATCTTACTTAAGAAACGTGTGAATAGCAGTTGCTATGACATTGAACGGTAATGGGTTTGAAAATGGAAGAAACAGAAATGTGAGAATTAAGACCATCAATGAAGCAGAGGATACACATACTATTAATCAATACAGGTCTTGTATATATAATGAGCTCATAAGCCATGAAATACATAGTTAGGAAGTATCAGTTTTTTCAATAATCCAAAATGGATCAACCGAATATTACACTACAAAAATAAGACTATTTCTAATCCAACTTGAAGTTGCCCTGGATGAAACCTTAGCAGGCCCAACAATGGACTTTGCCACTTACAAAGAGGCCTGATTTTCCCCATGCATATATACGCACACATTCACTTCAGTTCAGTTCAGTCACTCAGTCGTGTCCAATTCTTTGCGACCCCATGAATCGCAGCGCGCCAGGCCTCCCCGTCCATCACCCACTCCCAGAGTTCATGCAAACTCATGTCCATCGAGTCAGTGATGCCATCCAACCATCTCATCTGTCGTCACTTTCTCCTCCTGTCCCCAATCCCTCTCAGCATCAGGGTTTTTTCCAATGAGTCAACTCTTCCCATGAAGTGGCCAAAGTATTGGAGTTTCAGCTTCAACATCAGTCCTTCCAATGAAAACCCAGGACTGATCTCCTTTAGGATGGACTGGTTGGATCTCCTTGCAGTCCAAGGGACTCTCAAGAGTCTTCTCCAACACCACAGTTCAAAAGCATCAATTCTTCAGCGATCAGCTTTCTTCACAGTCCAACTCTCACATCCACACATGACCACTGGAAAAACCATAGCCTTGACTACGGTCAAATAATTTCAGAAAGTATCTTAACATTATGTTCTTTAAAAATCTTGGAAGATACTTTCTCAAAATGAACATATTGTGCAAAACTCTTGAGCACATAGATTGATTGACTGTAGCTTAAAAGAATCCTTGAAATCCTATTTATCTCAACAAGCCAAATGTAGATATTCAACATGCTTGTCAGTGACCGACCAGTGGGAATGAGCTTGTGTTCGAAAATTAATGTAACACTGAGGAAAACAAAATTTAACTCAAAGAAAACAGTCTCTTCTCAATTTAACACCATTCATTAAATACTGCTATTAAAAAAGGTACAACTAAAATCACTAGAGGATTGTTATTACATTTTTCTAAAGGTGAAAATGGTGGGAATTCCCAGGAGCTGCCAGTGGTAATGAACCCGCCTGCCAACGCAGGACACATAAGAGATGCAGGTTCCATCCATGGGGGGGGAAGATCCCCTGGAGGAGGGCATGGCAACCCACTCCAGTATTCTTGCTGGAACAATCCCATGGATAGAGGGGCCTGGCAGGCTACAGTCCACAGGGTCACACAGAATCGGACATAACTGAAGCGATGTACCATGGAAGCACAATGTGAAAAAGACAGAATCTCTCCAGCCCAACCACTACATGTTTGAGACATGATACATAAGACAAAGGACAAAATTACACACTGGTCTTCTGACTTGGGTATGCAAACCATCTCATAGATTTAAAGCTAAAGTACATTTATAAATGTCACCACAAAATGCGGCTACATGTTCTGTTTAAGTTCCTTCACGATTAATTCTCCACCATATTGCACCGCCTGATCTTCACGAAGAATTATATTTCCGTTGACTATACAAAATTTGCCAACTATGGCAAATGTAAAAATTAAAGGAATTCATGATGAAACGAAAACAACTATCCATTGAGAGTTCTACCCAAGGAAATATAACAGGCGGTCATGAAATTTATTTCTGAAACATAAAACATCAGGAATACCCTGTTAATATTTATAGGGACATAAATTGTTAGAGATTTTCTCACTCTGATTAACTTTCTATCAGTATGCAAGCAAGGAGATGATTATGTTTGAAATTAGGAGATAAGGCATTTATATTTGCTACACTAAGATGATTTTTTTCTTTGATGAAGCTAATTTCAGGTAGAGAAGTTCAGATTAATCAGAGGAAGTGTGTGTGTTTAGTAGTCTTCCGTAAAACTCTCAAGCTATCCTCTCTAAGTAAGTGGAATGCAAGTGGTTTCCAGAACATCAATTAAGTACCCTTATTCCAATTCTGGTCCTGATCAGTAAAAATGAGATAATTTATGTTACAAGTATTTGATTTTTTTTTCCCCTTAGAGTATTAAAAAGCAGAGAGATCACTTTGGCAACAAAGATCCATCTAGTCAAAGCTATAGATTTTCCAGCAGTTATATACAGACGTGAGACCTGGACCATAAAGAAGGCTGAGTGCCAAAGAATTGATGCTTTTCAACTGTGGTGCTGGAGAAGACTCCTGAGAGTCCCTTGGACAGAGATCAAAACAATCCTAAAGGACATCAACCCTGACTACTGATTAGAAGGACTGATGCTGAAGCTGAAACTCCAATACTTTGGCCACCTGATGCGAACAGTCGACTCATTGCAAAAGACCCTGATGCCGGGAAAGATTGACGGCAGGAGGAGAAGGGGATGACAGAGGATGAGATGGCTGGATGGCATCACCGACTCGATGGACGTGAATTTGAGTGAACTCCGGGAGTTGGTGGTGGACAGGGAGGCGTGGCGTGCTGTAGTCCATGGGGTCTCAAAGAGTCGGACACGACTGAGCAACTGAACAGCAACTTAATGTTCCACGGCAAAACTGGTATGTATTCTTGGCTGTCCAACTGGCTAACTGTGGAATGTGGACTGAATTCCACATCTACAAACAAGCTGTGAAGCGCTGAGGGTGGCACGGACTTCATTTCCTGTTGGACGCCCTGTATTTCAAACAGCAAGGTAAACAGTGATGGTTCTGCTCCTTGATCAGGGCTCCAGGCCACCTGGATCAACAGGTTGGGAAACAGGGTCCCACTGCACCTCCCCAGGGCAGGCAGGTGTGCTCACAGTGAAAAAGGAAGCTCCCTGGGATGGCGAGAAGCACAAACCAGGAGAGAGGAGCTATGAGTCATGTGTAGCCATGGACAGAAGAGGTTTGCGGAGGACAAGAGTGGGTTTGTCCTGTAAAGTCTCTTGCATTGTTCTTTCTTAATTAATTATTATTGCATATATGTGAGAGTTGGACAGTGAAGAAAGCTCATCGCTGAAGAATTGATGCTTTTGAACTATGGTGCTGGAGAAGACTCTTGAGAGTCCCTTGGACTGCAAGGAGATCCAACCAGTCCATTCTAGAGGAGATCATTCCTGGGTGTTCATTAGAAGGACTGATGCTAAAGCTGAAACTCCAATACTTTGGCCACCTCATGCGACGAGTTGACTCACTAGAAAAGACTCTGATGCTTGGAAAGGTTGGGGGCGGGAGGAGAAGAGGACGACAGAGAATGAGATGGCTGGATGGCATCACCGACTCTGTGGACATGAGTCTGAGTGAACTCCGGGAGTTGGTGATGGACCGGGAGGCCTGGCGTGCTGTGATTCATGGGGTCGCAAGAGTTGGAAACGACTGAGGGACTGAACTGAACTGATAGTTGCTTTACAGTGTCGTGTTAGTTTCTGCTGTACAGCAAAGTGAATCAGCTTTATGTATAAATATACTGCGCCCCCCCTCCCCCGTTTTGGGGTTTCCTTCCCACTTAGCTCATCACACAGAGTTCAGCAGTGTTCCCTGAGCCATACAGTAAGTTCTCATCAGCTATGCGTTTGACTTGCCCAGTGGCTCAGTGGTACAGAATCCGCCCACCAATGCAGGAGACGCCAGTTGGACCCCTGGGTCAGGAAGATCCCCTGGAGGAGGACATGGAAACCCACTCCAGTATTCTTGCCTGGAGAATCCCATGGACAGAGGAGCCTGGCGGGGCTACAGCCCATGGGGTCGCCAAGAGTCGGACACAACTGAGCACACACATCAACAGTATATATTTCCACTCTGGCTCCTCTTCACCCACCTAGAGTGGTCCAGACAACACACCCGAAAGGTGCATGCCCTCCGTCATTAATCCGAGACATGCTTTATGGATCTAACTGTAGTTTCAGAATCTATGGTCATGCTTGTGTCTGGATTAACAGTGTTCAGTCTCTATAACTTCACATTGTCATCACAAAGCAGCTGATTCATTTGGCAATCTGGAGAGTAGGTTGCCATCTCCCTTCTACTTGGCATCTTTGTTTCCGAAGAAAGTTATATATCCCTTCTCTGCCAGCCAGGAATTCCTCAAACATGCATGCCTCCAATTTTAAAAACCCATACCTATACACATACCATGTCTTCTACAGTGGAGTATGACTCAGCCATTAAGAAGAATGAAATAAGGCCATTTGCAGCAACATGGATGGACTTGAGAGTGTCATATTCGGTGAAATAAGTCAGAGAAATACTGCATGGAATCCCTTATTAGTAGAATCTAAAAAGAAATGATTCAAATGAAGTTACAAAACAGAAAGAGACTCAGAGACTTAAAGAACACTATTGCCAGGGAGAGGGCAGTGTTGGGGGAAGGGACAGATAGGGTGTTTGGGATGGACATGGACACACTGCTGTATTTAACATGGAGAACCAGCAAGGACCTGCTGGACAGCACAGGGAACTCTGCTCAATGTCATGTGGCAGCCTGGATCGGAGAGGAGTTTGGGGGATACATGTATAAATATGGCTGGGTCCCTTTGCTGTCTCCCTGAAATTGTCACCACATTGTTAATCAGCTATATTCCAATACAAAATAAAAAGTTTAAAAAAAAAAAAATAAAAAATAAAAAGTTTAAAAAAATGCATACCAAACTTCAGGACAGATATGTCCCACAGAGCTGTTAATAAAGACACATGTGTTTGTGTATTTCTCTCTCACTGACACTCATACATAAAGAAAGCTTCCCCACATTTTATGGCTATTTGGAGGTTTTTCTTCTGTTTTTTGAACAGGCATTTGGATGAGAATTTAAGGGAAGACATGAAGTACAGCTATCTAAGAAATAGTAATATTGTATCTCCCACCTCACTTTGAAAACAAAAATATACAGTGATTACTACCTGAGTGCCCTACGTACGTTACATATTATAATTCAGATAATTTTATGCTCTAACTTACCTTAAGTAGCTAATGAAGTCACCTTGCTGAAAACATTGTGATAATTATGTAAATAATTTGACATATGTGTACACTATTGTTCTGTATAAAAACAGACACACAGACACACACATATATATGCAGTTAAGTCTGTGTTTATTTTTAATAGTGACACATTCCTATGCAAAATGAATGTAGAATACCCATAGCAGCTGACACAATTTGTGCTTGAGTTTGCAGACAAACTATTGATATAATTCATTTGGAGGACAAGTGTTTTATAATGGCCTGTTAGTTTTTGCTGTACAGCACCATGAATCTGCCATAATTATATGTATATCCCCTCCCTCTTAAGCCTCCCTCCCACCCCACCATCCCAATCCTCTCCGTCATCACAGAACACCAAGCTGAGCTCCCTGTGTATCCGCTGATTTCTTACTATGTGATGGATACACGGAGTACTCCAGCCACACTGAACACAGGATGTGTGAAAAGTATTATGGCATCGTTTGCAACGTTACCAATGCAAAGTTATTTACAACTTTTCATTTTATCCTATCGAAAATCTTTGAACAGTAGAGGGAGACAGCAAAGATACCACGGTCTCGGTGTATTGTTACAAGCGACATATTATTAAAAGGAAATGCATGCCCAGAGAGTAAGCAGGTGTCTTGTCATTAAAAGGGCTTCCCTGGTGGCTCAGCTGGTAAGGAATCCGCCTGCACCGTGGGAGACCTGGGTTCAGTCCCTAGGTTGGGAAGATCCCCTGGAGAAGGGAAAGGCTACCCGCTCCAGTGTTCTGGCCTAGAGAATTCCATGGACTGTATAGTTCATGGGGTCGCAAAGAGCCCGACAGGACTGAGCAAATTTCACCTGTCATTAAAGACAGCACCTTCACAGTGACATTTATTTCTTGTAACCACTCCAACCTTCCTTCCCAATCCCCCACCCCCACCACCTCCAGCCCTCATGCATCCACTCGAGTCCCTGTGGTGTTTTGCTTAGGAACTGCCTTGTGTTCTGTTTTTAGTCTCTCAGTCATATCCGACTCCCTGAGATCCCATGGGCTGTATTCCTCTGGGCTCCTCTGTCCATGGGATTCTCCAGGCCAGAATACCGGAGTGGGTAATCTTTCCCTTCTCCAGGGGACCTTCCCAACCCAGGGATCAAACCCAGGTCTCTCACCTTGCAGGTGGATTCTCTACCAGCCGAGCCACCAGTGAAGTCCAAGAATACTGAAGTGGGTGGCCTATCCCTTCTCCAGGGAAACTTCCTGACCCATGCGTGCTCCAAACGCCTCCATGAGGCTGTTTTCTTACCACTGTAACCTGAGGGAGACCCAGACAATACCTTCAGTTTATTATACATTAATCCTTCTGTTCTCAAGAGCTCCTTGGCATTTCCAGATGATTAGAGATCCTACTCAACAAAGAGCTGACTCTACATTCCCGCAATCTGCCTGTGAGTGTTTATATTTAATGAGGAAAATAATTTTTAGGAGATGGCTGAGTGGTTCCACACGTGAGGTCTATGCGGCTCACCGGCTTATTCTTGAGTCCTTTACGCTGGCAAGACGTTGCAGCTACGAGAACGCGATGCCAGCACTACAGGGAACCTGTATTAATTATCGTTCCTTAAGATCAACAGTTTTTAGCTTCTTATTAAGAAATGTAATCAGATTATGGTGACCGCTGACAGGCAATTAGTTGCAGACAGTGAGTTTTCAGCACGGATGATGAACTTAAGACAGGGATGTTTTTAGAATTTAATGCAGTGTGTTGCAACCAGTCCATCCTAAAGGAAATCAACCATGAATATTCAATGGAAGTACTGATGTTGACACTGAAACTCCAATCCTTTGGCCACCTGATGGGAAGAACTAACTCACTGGAAAAGACCCTGATGCTGGGAAAGATTGAGGGCAGGAGGAGAAGGGGACGACAGAGGATGAGATGGTTGGATGGCATCACTGACTCAATGGACATGAGTTTGAGCAAGCTCTGGGAGTTGGTGATGGGCAGGGAAGCCTGGCGTGCTATAGTCCATGGGGTCGTAAACAGTCAGACACTACTGAGCCAGTGAACTGAACTGCAGTGTGTTTTCCTGATTCTTCATCAGGACATCTTTGTAATGATGATGGAGACTTTTGCACATGTAAGCAGAGCATTTGCATAGTGTCCAAAAAATGTCTATTTGTGAAAATGATTAGCCTGGTCCACGATGTTCTCCTAGGGCAATTAGAATCATTCCTCAAAATTTGTGAAAATGATTAGCCTGGTCCACAATGTTCTCCTATGGCAATTAGAATCATTCCTCAAAATTTGTGGCTTTTATTTTTTATTTTTTGGCTGCACCATGCAGCATACAAAATCTTAGCTCCCCAACCAGGGATTGAACACATGCAGCCTGCAGGCAAGTCATCTGTATTCATGATGATGCAGAGAGAAGGCACAGGGAAAGTGCATTTTAAGTGTTACATTCTACTTCTGACATTTTCTAAGGAATAAGCAGCTTTCCTCACTGGATGAGAGGATCATATACGGAGCATGTCTGAATATATTGTCTCTTAGGATTATGTGCTTAGTTTGGGAATTTTGTTGCTGTTCAGTTGTTGTCCAACTTTGTGACCCCATGGACTGCAGCATGCCAGGCTAACCTGTCCTTCACTGTCTCCCAGAGCGTGCTCAAACTCATGTCCATTGAGCCGATGAGGCCATCCAACCATCTCATCCTCTGTCGTCCCCTTCTCCTCCTGCCCTCAGTCTTACCCAGCATCAGGGTCTTTTCCAATGAGTTGGCTCTTCACATCCATATATATTCTTTTTTTTTTAAGACTATTCTTTTTATTTTTTGATGAGGACCATGTTTAAAGTCTGTATTGAATTTGTTACAATATTGCTTCCTTTTTCTGTCGTTTGGTCCCAAGGTATATGGGATCTGAGCTCCCCCACCAGGGATCACACCCACAGCCCCTGCATTGGAAGGTGAAGTCATAACCACTAGACCACCTGGAAATTCCCTCTGATGCTGCTAAGTCACTTCAGTCGTGTCCGACTCTGTGCGACCCCATAGATGGCAGCCCACCAGGCTCCTCCATCCCTGGGATTCTCCAGGCAAGAACACTGGAGTGGGTTGCCATTTCTTTCTCCAATGCATGAAAGTGAAAAGGGAAAGTGAAGTCGCTCAGTCGTGTCCGACTCTTCGTGACCCCATGGACTGCAGCCCACCAGGTTCTTCCGTCCATGGAATTTTCCAGGCAAGAATACTGGAGTGGGATGCCACTGCCTTCTCCAGGGAATTCCCTCTACTTCTTGTCAAAGAGAACTTTGGGGCAGTAATTGTGAACACTTTGAAGGAGCCTTGAAAGATTGAAAGGGTTATTCCCTCAGTAGTGTCTGGACTCTTTGAGACCTCATGGATAGTAGCCCGCCAGGCTCCTCTGTCCATGGGGATTCTCCAGAAAAGAATGCTGGAGGGGTTTGCCATCTTCTTCTCCAGGCGATCTTCCTGACCCAGGGATGGAACCTGGATCTCCTGCATTACACGCAGATTATTTACCATCTGAGCCACCAGGGAAGCCCTTTGAGATGTCCTATCCCATCTCTTGAGATTTATTTATGCAAGCATTGCAGACCCTTATCTAGAAGTCTCTGATAAGAGTGAAGGGTGAGTGTACACGTTTCAAGTTCCTTTTACAGAGTACTAGTGGTCATTCATAATTACCGTGACAATGTTTTGTTTTTTTTTAAATCATCTATGATTTCCAGGTCTACAGTGAGAGTAATTCAGCCATGAAACCATAGCATACCCTAGGAAATATGAACCCACAGTTGATCTAACGGAAGCTGATGTTTACTCTCCCTGCCTCCCCTCAACTCCCCCACCCCATTTCCTAAGGTGTTGATCCACTTCCCAGGTGGGAGTCGAACTCTGAAATATGAGCACAGCACCTAAAGCTCATCCTTCTCCTAACCCACATCAGTTCATCCACAATCGAGTTTCCTGTCGTTTTGGTGAACTTCTGAGAAAACTGGAAAGCAGGCCAGTTCTAGGTTGAACACTTATTTTTTTCAGACAAAACACAAACGTCCTAAAAGGAGTTCTTTAAATTATAGAGGAAAGTCTTGTCTCTGAACCAGCATGTCTGATACCCACATCTGCCCCCAAAAGCAAGAATTAGTTCTGTGGAGTTTCCAGCATAAGTTAATGTGCAATTTAAAAGCTATCTGGCCAAACCCCTTTTATCATAATTAATTGCAAATTAGAGAAGCACATTCATTTTTAAAAGTTAGCTCATTTGCATATAGATTGTATTACATATATGCAGAATAAATATTCTTTCCACTTCAAATTCTGTTCATTTATAGAAGTATATTTCTTCTCAAAGTTAGAATTTTGTCCTCAAAGATGAGAATGATTCAGTTAAAACTCTTCTAGTTTTTACTAGAATAAGCTTTTGGAAAGCATCCTAAAATCACTTCCACTAGGAAGCTAATAAAATGTGAAGCCAGAACACACACACACACACACACACACACACACCCCGAATCTAACAAGAAAAATGCTTTGGAAGAAATAGTATTTTTATTACTTTTTTAATTAGATTTAATCTCTTCCCTTAGAAGTAATAAAAATTATTATTTTTTTCTTTTCAAAATGATTTTGCTCTAGAGAAGCTCAGATTTCTCTGCATTTTCATGCCAAAAGAAAAGATCCTTGGTGAGTTCCGAATGGCACAGGATACTAAGTAATCATTTTGGATTTGGAGGGGAAATGGTATTTCTATAAAAACAATAATCCCCAACTCTGTAAATTGAGCACAATGGAGATAATCAGTCCACCAGCTCCAGACATCCAATGTTGATTTGCAGAAGTAAGCTGTTAAAGAAACTGTCACTTATTTCAATGAAGAAAAAAAAATTATGTAGTTTTACAATTTTGTTATTTTAATTTTGTATTACTTTTTCATGTTTGAACTTCCAACTTAGACATTCTTCTTCTCTTCTTGAGCACCATCATACTTCAAAAGTGCTTTTTTCCTAAAATTCAAGGGTTTTTTTTTTTTAAGCAGAAACTTGAGTCTAAATAACCTATTAGACCACATCATTTAAAACAAGCAAACAAATAAAAAAAAAAAAACACTTCACTATACTAGGATCTTAGTATTTTCTAAATGCAACAAAAGTAATTCTCCAATATGCTTTAGCTTTATCACTGCTGGACAAGGGCATGGCAACCCACTCCAATATTCTTGCCTGGAAAATCCCATGAACGGAGGAGCCTGACAGGCTATAGTCCATGGGGTCACAATGAGTCTGAGCAACTAACACTTTATCATTGCATTTTCCACTCATGATGCAATGTGTTAAAATCAGTGGCTTAAAATCAGATATAATAACATCTTGGCCAAACATACTGATTTCAGAGACATTTTTCTTTTAAACACATGCAGAGAGGTGTGCCGACTGCTTTCTTTGGGAATCTTGCAATGAATTACTTTTAGTAAACGTGAGCACCAGAGTCTGGTATTTAAATCACCTATGTTTTTCACACATATTACACTCACAGAGGGAAAGTGGATAAAAATAGCATATGCTTCCTGGTCCACAGGTTAAACAAATATTTTCTTACGGCAAAGGGAAAGGAAAATATAAATTTGTGTTATATGTTTAACAACAAAAAAATCATGTTAACCCAAAATACCAAGGGTGAACAAGAATTAACCGCTTTTATTTCATGAGATTAAATAGTGAATAACATATTGGGGAGAAAAAGATGTTAAGGGATGCATATACATTTGTATTCCATATACTGCATTATAATATATGATATTGTAAATGGTACATTATATATTAAAATGTGTATTTTACCATTATAATTTATCATTATTTGTTATTATTTAGAAGTAGTTGTAACAATTTACTATATTGATATTAATTACATTAAAATAAAAAGCAGAGACATTACTTTGTCAACCAAGGTCCGTCTAGTCAAGGCTATGGTTTTTCCTGTGGTCATGTATGGATGTGAGAGTTGGACTGTGAAGAAAGCTGATCGCCGAAGAATCGATGCTTTTGAACTGTGGTGTTGGAGAAGACTCTTGAGAGTCCCTTATACTGCAAGGAGATCCAACCAGTCCATTCTAAAGGAGATCAATCCTGGGTGTTCATTGGAAGGACTGATGCTAAAGCTGAAACTGCAATACTTTGGCCACCTCATGGGACGAGTTGACTCACTGGAAAAGACTCTGATGCTGGGAAAGGTTGGGGGCAAGAGGAGAAGGGGACGACAGAGAATGAGATGGCTGGATGGCATCACCGACTCTGTGGACATGAGTTTGGGTGAGCTCCGGGAGTTGGTGATGGACAGGGAGGCCTGGCGTGCTGTGATTCATGGGGTCGCAGAGAGTCGGACATGACTGAGCGACTGAACTGAACTGAATTATATATGTAATATGTATAACATAAATGTATATGTTATATATATATATATATATATATATATGACATATATGTACATGCAAAGTGAAAGTAACTCAGTTGTGTCCGACTCTTTGTAACCTCATGGATTATACAGTCCATGGAATTCTCCAGGCCAGAGTACTGGAGTGAGTTTCCATTTCTTCCTCTAGGGGATCTTCCCAACCCAGGGATCAAACCCCTGTTTCCTGCATCACAGGCAGATTCTTTACCGTCTGAGCCAGCAGGGAAGCCCACAGTTAACAATACTGTGTTGTATACTTTGAAGTTACTAAGAGGGTCGATTTGAACAGTCCTCCTCACAAGTATAATAGTTTGTAACTATGCATGGTGTTGGATATTAATTAGATTTAGTGTGGTGATCACTTCACAGTGTATACAAATATTGAATCATTATATTCCATGCCTGAAATAATGTGATGCTCTATGTCAATTAAATCTCTCTAAAAATAAATTTTAAAAAGCATATTATATTTATCTGAGAAAACTCGAAAATTAATCCTAACCCCACCCCCGGCTCAGAAACTGCTAATCCGTTCTTACTGTGGAGACTGACTCTTTGTTATATTTTGGTAAGGACATCCTTTGTATCATCAGAGATTGTACCATCTAAATAAACAGGGTTAAGAAGCGTCTGAGCTTCCCTGTTGGCTCAGAGGTAAAGAATCTGCTTGCAATGCAGGAGACCTGAGTTCCATCCCTAGATCGGGCAGATCCCCTGGAGAAGGGAATGGCAACCCACTCCAGTATTCTTGCACCCCATGGACGGAGGAGCCTGGCGGGCTACAGTCCATGGGGTCACAAAGAGTCAGACAAGACTAAGCAGCTAACACAATATGCCTGTCAAGAGAGGAATTGCTCTGGCAGTGAAATCCCTGTGCCCTCCTGATGGAGTTTCCAGACCAACGGCCGTTCCAGGCTTTGCTCCAGCAAGTCTGATTCCTTCTCAGCTTACCTGCAGTCCCCATCAACTGCTCACCTCCTGATTTCAGAGACGCCACGGGGACCCATGCTCATGGGGTCTGATTTAGTCCTTCCTTATGGAAAGTCGCAGTGTCATTCATCACTGCAGCAATCCTGGTAGTGTTTGGTGGTTTAGCCGTTAATTCTTGTCCGACTCTCTGTGACCCCACGGACTGTACACCACCAGGCTCCTCTGTCCATGGGATTCTCCAGGCCGGAATACTAGAGTGGGTAGCCTTTCCCTTCTGCAAGGGATCTTCCCAACCCAGGGATCAAACCCAGGTCTCATGCATTGCAGGCAGAGTTTTTAACAACTGAGCTTCAGGGAGGCCCCTACAGCAGTCTGACTTATTATCAATTTATTATCAATTAAATGTAAGGGGGAATGCCCAATGATAAAATGAGAGGGACCTCTTATGGAATGTACTCAGAGCACCGTTTTTCCCATTCAAATGTTTCATAGTGTTTCTATTCTGTATTAAATTTATTTTTAAATGAAGGATGCTAGCTTTACAATATGCTTTTCTAAAATAGCATTTTTATTCCTCAACAAACTGTGATATGTGAGATTTACTGATTTGGGCAATTAGCTAATTTTTCATTCATTAGTTGGACCATAAAGAAAGCAGAAAGGAAGTGAAAGTCGCTCAGTCATGTCCTACTGTTTGCGACTTTGTGGACTATACAGTCCACGGAATTCTCTAGACCAGAATACTGGAGTGGGTAGCCTTGAGCATCCAAGAATTGATGGTTTCAAAATGTGGTGCCGGAGAAGGCACTTGAGATTCTCTTGGACAGCAAGGAGATCCAACCAGTCCATCCTAAAGGAGATCAGCTCTGAATATTTATTGGAAGGTCTGATGCTGAAGCTGAAGCTCCAGTACTTTGGCCACCTAATGGGAAGAGCTGACTCACTGGAAAAGACCCTGATGCTGGGAAAGACTGATGACAAGAAGAGAAGGGGATGATAGAGGGTGAGATGGTTGGATGGCATCACTGAATCAATGGACATGAGTTTGAGCAAACTCTGGGAGATAGTGAAGGACAGGGAAGCCTGGCATGCTGCAGTCCATGGGGTCACAAAGAGTCAGATACGGCATTGAGGCTGAAGAATAACAATTATTGGTTGACCCACTGAAACTATTTTTATATATTTTTAGATTGTATAAGGGCTTCCCTGGTAGCTCACCTAGTAAAGAATCTGCCTGCAATGCAGGAGACCTGGGTTTAATTCCTGGGTTGGGAAGAGCCCCTGGAGATGGGACAGGCTACCCACTCCAGTATTCTGGGGCTTCCCTTGTGGCTCACCTGGTAAAGAATCCACCTGCAATGCAGGAGACTTGGGTTCGAACCCTGGGTTGGGAAGATCCCCTGGAGGAGGGCATGGCAACCCACTCCAGTATTCTTGCCTGGAGAATCCCAAGGACGGAGGAGCCTGATGGGCTACATTCCACGGGGTTGCAAAGAGTCAGACACGACTGAGTGACTAAGCACATCACAGCAAAGACTTTACAAATGCATGACTTTTAAGTGATGAACTTTCTCCTCAGCGTCCCAGCCGACCATGATCTGAAGCGTCTATCACGTCTGACTCTCTGTCTGGAAGGAAAGACCACTAGCCTCCATGAGGGACAGGAAAAACAAAAGCCCTAAATGAATGCATTGAAATTCTCCACCACACCCTCTGTAGGAACTGTCCGGCTGGATCCAATATCACTGATTTTCTTTGAATCACAAATACATCAGAGCAATTTGAGGGAAGTGGGTCAGACGCAACTGAGCCACTGAACTGAAGTTAAGGACTAGAAATCAGGATCCTATTATTAAAGAACAAACTTTTTTCCTTCGTGTCTTCCCAAAAGGGAAAAATAACATTTAAAAAAAAAAACAGTTGCTTTGGTGACGTGACTAGACTGGGTGACTTGCAGCGGATTGTTTAAATGCTGAAGGCCAGAAGGAAGACAGTGCCACAGTTCAAGGGAATAATGGAGCTTCATATACAGGTCTGCACAATGAAAGTCTTTATTCCCCTTTTAAAAGAGCGTGTTGTTTCCTTGGGAACATTACTGTTCATATTCAACTGCAGTCAGGAGGCCAAGCTCACCTGAATCATTTTAATTCTGTTAAATTTTTTTTTTTTTAATGTCTCCGAACTCACTCAAGCGTTGCTGGAATCTAAGACTTTTCGACACCCGAATTATGTCAGCTGGCAAACTGAGAAAGCAAGTTTTACCTGTATTTTTTTTTTTTTTACCCTGTCTCAGGATTTTACAGACTGCAGCTCAGCGTGAAAAGCAATGGGAATTTAACTCTTGTAAAAATGAAGCCTAGGAAGTACTTGCCTGGTGGCAGTGTGGATAAGAATCTGCCCACCAATGCTGGGGACACAGGTTTGATCCTTGGTCCCTGAAGACCACATATTCCACAGAGCAGCTAAGCCACCGCAGTGGCAAGCCTAAACACCTCAACTAGAGAAGGCCCACACACAGCCTAAGATAATTTAAAAATAAATAAATGTTTTAAAAATGAACCTTTCTGCATCTAAACACATGACCCCATGGGCTATACAGTCCATGGAATTCTCCAGGCCAGAATACTGGAGTGGGTAGCCCTTCCCTTCTCCAGGGGAATCTTCCCAACCCAGGGATCGAACCCAGGTTCTCCCGCACTGCGGGCGGATTCTTTACCAGCTGAGCCACAAAGGAAGCGCATCTAAACACACACTAAATTGCAATATAGGGAAAAGACAAAAATAGCTCATGTAGAAGTTGATTGAATGGAAGCTTAGCTCTTGTCCTTCCCAACATCTGAAATTTACCAGTTCAAACTGCTCTTTTTCTCTCGTTTACTTCTTTCCTCCCCATTCCATTCAGAGTTTTGTTTTGTTTTGTTTTGGTACCCTATCAACATTTCTACCTACATCAGTTTGCAGAAGCTCTGGGGGTTGGTGATGGACAGGGAAGTCTGGAGTGCTGCACTCCATGGGGTCGCAAAGAGTCTGACACGACTGAGCGACTGAACTGAACTGAACCTACATGCTGAGTGGAGCGGTAGAAGCCAGTGAAACTGTAGGATCTACTGTGCATTTATGTAACGGTAAGTATCCTGAGGTTTGGGTATAAATACCGCTAGTGGGGGCTCTATCATTTTTCAACAGAGTCATCTTTCTTTCACCCAGTGAACAAATATCAAACGTAGTACTCCCAATCCTGATGTAGGAGTCTGGGTCACTTCAGTAAAGCAAACTGTCACAGACATCTAGTCCTGAGGCCTTATATTCAAGGAGAAATGGATGAAGAAAAACAAATGAATAAAATAAACCACAAACAATGGGAAAAAATTACAGCTGTTACAGAAAAAAATAATAATCGGCTCTACCCCTTGGATTCTATAACAATGGATTATTATACTTGCTTTGAAATTTCACTTTTTTTAAACTTTGCATTTTGTATTGAGGTATAGCAGCTTGATGAAAGTGAAAGAGGAGAGTGAAAAGGTTGGCTTGAAGCTCAACATTCAGAAAACAAAGATCATGGCATCTGGTCCCATCACTTCATGGGAAATAGATGGGGAAACAGTGGAAACAGTGTCAGACTTTATTTTTTTGGGCTCCAAAATCACTGCACATGGTGACTGCAGCCATGAAATTAAAAGACGCTTACTCCTTGGAAGGAAAGTTATGACCAGCCTAGATAGCATTTTAAAAAGCAGAGCCATTACTTTGCCAACCAAGGTCCATCTAGTCAGTTCAGTTCAGTTCAGTTCAGTCGCTCAGTCGTGTCCGACTCTTCGCGACCCCATGAATCACAGCACGCCAGGCCTCCCTATCCATCACCAACTCCCGGAGTTCACCCAAACTCATGTCCACAGAGTCGGTGATGCCATCCAGCCATTTCATTCTCGGTCGTCCCCTTCTCCTCCCGCCCCCAACCTTTCCCAGCATCAGAGTCTTTTCCAGTGAGTCAACTCGTCGCATGAGGTGGCCAAAGTATTGCAGCCATCTAGTCAAGGCTATAGTTTTTCCCATGGTCATGTATGGATGTGAAAGTTGGACTGTGAAGAAAGCTCATCGCCGAAGAATTGATGCTTTTGAAGTGTGGTGTTGGAGAAGACTCTTGAGAGTCCTTTGGACTGCAACCAGTCCATTCTAAAGGAGATCAGTCCTGGGTGTTCATTGGAAGGACTGATGCTAAAGCTGAAACTCCAATCCTTTGCCCACCTCATGTGAAGAACTGACTTACTGGAAAACACCCTGATGCTGGGAGGGATTGAAGGCAGGAGGAGAAGGGGACGACAGAGGATGAGATGGTTGGATGGCATCACCAACTCGATGGACATGAGTTTGAGTGAACTCCGGGAGTTGGTGATGGACAGGGAGGCCTGGCGTGCTGCGGTTCATGGGGTGGCAAAGAGTCGGACACGACTGAGCAACTGAACTGAACTGAACGGATAGCAGCTGAACGGGCTTATCTAGAAGTTGATTAGCTTATCCGGAAGTTGATTGAATGGAAGCTTAGTTCTTGCCTTCCCATCATCTGAAATTTAGCAGGAGTTCAAGCTGCTCTTTTTCTCTCGTTTGGTTGTTTTACTCCCAGGTGGTGCTAGCGGTAAAGAACCTTCTGGCCAATACAGGAGACATCAGAGACACGCATTCAGTCCCCAGGTCGGGAAGATCCCCTGGAGCAGGGCTATGGCAACCCGCTCCAGTATTCCTGCCTGGAGAATCCCATGGATAGAGGAGCCTGGTGGGCTACAGTCCACGGGAGTCAGAAAGAGTTGAACAGCCCTGAGTGCCTGACCACACACATACATAGCCAACTTACAATGCTGTGACAATTTCAGGTGAACAAGTAACGGTCTAAGCCATACAGTTCATTTTTTTTCACGTAACAAAAACCCGTGAAGTCTGACATAGAATGACTAAAGATTAATGAAAGTGAAAATGAAGTCGCTCAGTTGTGTCCGACTTTTTGCGACCCTGTGGACTATAGCCCACCTGGCTCCTCCATCCGTGGGATTCTCCCAAGATTACTAGAGCAGGTTGCCATTTCCTTCTCCAGGGGATCTTCCCAACCCAGGGATTATTAACACTTCCTGTTTTAAAAAGCTAAAATGTTTCCCGGTAGATCGGATATTTAAGCGTGGAACTGTGAAAATCAATTTTATTGAAGGTTTTATTACAAAAGGATTTTATAGAATGCTTATAATAAACTAATGAATGATAAGTCAGATTGGCACATTTGTTGTTTATCAATCAGAAAATCATATGGAGTTACAAAAAAGTAATGCTATAGTCTATATATGCCTCACCAGAATTCGAGCTCCAATCCTTTGGCCGCTGCAAAGAGCCCATTTACTGGAAGAGACCCTGATTCTGGAAAAGACTGAGGGTAAGAGGAGAAAGGGATGACAGAGGATGAGATGGTTGGATGGCATCACCGACTCGATGGACGTGAATTTGAGCAACTTCACCAGGGAGATGGTGAAGGACAGGGAAGCCTGGCGTGCTGCAGTCCACGCCATCGCAAAGAGTCAGACATGGAGACTGAACAGCAACAAAATTCATACGCTAAACCTTAATGCCTTGTGCCTTAAATGACTCTACCCCAATTCAAAAATAGCAAGTTTTTTCTAATGAATATACTGTACAGCAAAGGGAAACATAGCCATGATTTTGCAATAACTTTAAATGGAGTATAGTCTATGAAAGAGTAATACTACCGTACTCAAACCGTAATGTATTTACTTGGTACATTTTCTGTCCTGTCTGTTAGGTATATTTTATAGTCCTGTTAGTTTCTTACTCTCTTTTATTTGGGGCAGTATCACTGAAAAAGAGAGAGAGAAAACAGCCTAGCAAGCCCCCTAACTTAACCACCATGCAGGATTATTATTATATTTACTGACACAAAACTGTAGTGCAAAATATTAAGTCTTAAAACTTCATGTAAAATTTCTCCCAGGAAAAATTAAATACATGCCAATAAACGCCTGTGACATAATCTATAATTTATCATTGATGTATTATCCAAGGACAACATCAAAGAAGTGAATAATACTTTTCATCACCCAGTGATACTTTCCCTTGATATGCCTGGTGGCTCCAGTCGGTAAAGAATCCACCTGCAATGCGAGAGACCTGAATGTGATCCCTGGATCGGGAAGATCCCGTGGAGAAAGAAATGGCAACCCACTCCAGTATTCTTGCCTGGAAAATTCCATGGACAGAGGAGCCTGGTGGGCTACAATCCACGGGGTGGCAAGAGTCAGACATGACTGAGTGACTAAATCACCACCAATCTATAAAAACATGGAATCAGTTTGTCGTACATCTGAAACTAATGTAATAAGGTAAATTAACTATATAGTAAAAAGGAGAAAAAAAAAATCCAAATGCCCAAAATGATAGTGCTTGGGGATGGAGCCTTTGGGAGTTGATGAAGCCTCCTGAGGGGATTAGTGACCTTACAGAAGACACCCCAGGGAGAAAGAAATGGCAACCCACTCAGTATTCCCGCCTGGAAAAGTTCATGAACAGAGGAGCCTGGCAGGCTGCAGTCCATGGGGTTACATGACTGAGCTCGCGTGCATGAAGGTGAAGGCAGATGGGTTGGCAGCAATAAACTGGTAGAACTAAAAGAAAAAAAAAGAGACAGTAGAGATCCCAGGGAGCCACCGGCCCCTTCCACCTGGTGAGGACAGACCTAGAAGCCAGCCTTCTGTAAAGGGGTGCCTTCTGTACAGGGGTACCTCCCCTGACCATGAATCTGATGCTGCTCTGACGTTGCAGGTTCCATGTGGGAAATAAACATCTGTGGTTTACCAGTCAAGATAATCTGTATATTCCGTTGCAACAGCCTGGATGGACTGTTGCAACTGTATCTCCAGCTAGAATTATGACAAAAGCGCCAAACTGGTTGGGGAATGGCCAGCAGAGCCTTGGAGAGGGAGCTTCCACCGTTTGCAGTCACGAAACCCTGTCTGCTCACGGGAGCTGATTAAAGAGGCTGATCCACAGACCGTGGTCCTGATGCTCTGGGGGTCAGGGTGCCTGGGTGGGTGGGGATTCGGGGAGATCCCCCATCTCCTGGGAGAGGGGGTAAGAGGAATCCAACAGCAAGTGCTTGCAAAGCCCAGCCTCTGTATTCACTCTGAACCGCTCAGCGGGCCTTGCTGCCTGCCAGACGTCCTGCTCCCTCTGCCTGCAAACAGAGACTCGAGCTGTAAGGGGATCCCAGCCACACTGGTTCTCCGGAGAGACCCCCGACCCCCTCCAGTTCCCGCTGGGGGCCTGTGAGCAGAGCCCAGCTCTGCAAGGCTCCATGGAGACCAGATGTGCGGCTGCGCCCGGAAATCCCAGGAGGCCTGGGGGGAAGCTGGAATGTGGCGCTCCGGTTTGCACGGAAGTCGCCGAACCGAAAAGGGCAGCGGGACACCCCAGCGGGGAGCCCGGACCCGCCTACAGTCGGGCTGGTGGAGGCGCGGGGTCCCCCGGGGGTGGAGGCTGAGGACGGGGCGCGGGGAGACCCCGGCTCAGGAGCCCCTGGGCAGAGCCACGGCTGACCCCGGGGAGAGACGCCCTGCACCGGGAAGGGGCTCCCCGCCATCTCGGAGTCTCCATTGGTCTGTGATCACTTGCGCGTGCTCTGTCCATCTCTCCCTCCCCGTCTCCCCTTTCCCCCAAACGATCCTGAAACAGTCCTGAATCCTCCCTGCACGAAGCCATTCCTCCCAAATTCTTGGGAGTAATGCAGTGAACGCTTACATACAGGATAAGAGACAGCCCCCAGCTGCATAGCATTCACCAAAGCGGGGGGGGGGGGGGGGGGGGGGGCGGAAAAAGGTAATACCCTCTGCCTGCCATCCATCTGAGGATGGAGCTAGACTACAAAGCAGCCTCACGCTGTGTGATGAAATGGTGCTAATAAAGGCGTGCGCTCCTGCAGGAGAGGTGGGAGGATCCCTCTCCTTGAAGGAAGTGCGGTTTAATTACATTTCCCTATTTCCATGCCAACACAGACACTGTGTAGCTGTGCACAATGCTGAGTCCTTGAATTAATATCCTTTCCTTTGTGATGGTGCTTTGCAAAAGAAAGTGGGATTTTTAGTTATTTTAAAGGGAAAGATTACAGGAAAATTTCACACTTATGCATTTTATGTATGTTTTATAACTATACATATATATACATATGGTGAGGCTGAAACTCCAATACTTTGGCCATCTCATGCGAACAGTTGACTCACTGGAAAAGACTCTGATGCTGGGAGGGATTGGGGGCGGGAGTAGAAGGGGACAACAGAGGATGAGATGGCTGGATGGCATCACCGACTCGATGGACATGAGTTTGAGTGAACTCCGGGAGTTGGTGATGGACAGAGAGGCCTGACGTGCTGTGATTCATGGGGTTGCAAAGAGTCGGACATGACTGAGCGACTGAACTGAACTGATGTATGTATATATACATATACACATATATTATATATATATATCTGTGTGTGCATACATATAGATATAGAGAGAGAGACAGAGCGAAAGGGCTTCCCTGGTAGCTCAGCTGGTGAAGAATCCACCTGCCATGCAGGAGACCCCGGTTCAATACCTTGCTTCAGAGGATCCACTGGGGAAGGAAAAGGCTACCCACTCCAGTATTCTTGGGCTTAATTAATTTTAATTGGAGGCTAATTACAATATTGTGGTATTTTTTGCCATACATTGACATACATTCATACACTGACATGAATCAGCCACAGGTGTACACGTGCCCCCCTAGAAAATGATTTTTTAAATAGCGTATCCTTCAGTTCAGTCACTCAGTCGTGTCCGACTCTCTGCAACGCCATGGACTGCAGCATGCCAGGCTTCCCCATCCATCACCAACTCCCGGAGCTTATTGATATTCATGTCCATCAAGTCGGTGATGCCATCCAACCATCTCATCCTTATGACAGATTATATTGGGTTGGTCAGAAAGTCCATTCAGGTTTTTTCCAAACAGGTGTTAACAGAAAAAACTGAACAAACTCTTCAGCCAACCCAATACCACCTTAGTAAATGAAACGATATCACGATTTTAATATATTAATATTATGTATAACGTATAACTGGGCTTCCCTGGTGGCTCAGATAATAAAGACACTGCCTGCAATGCCAGACACCCGGGTTAGCAAGTATCACTACAGAATGTCATAATTCTGTTATATTTCTTGTTGTTTATTTGCTCAGTGGTGTCTGACTCTCTGTGACTCCATAGACAGTAGCCTGCCAAGCTCCTCTGTCCATGGGATTCTCCAGGCAAGAATACTGGAGCGGGTTGCCATGCCCTCCTCCAGGGGATCTTCCCGGCCCAGGGATCCAACGTACATCTCCTGCATTGCAGGCAGATTCTTTACCACTGAGCCACCTGGAAAGCCATTCTATTATACAGGGCACCCATATGATTATATTTACACACACTGTCTTTCTATTCCGTGACAAAGCTAAACGCCTTCTGCAGGTCCTGGTGACTGCCTTGGGGCACAGACTCATTCAGCAGTAGTATGTTATTACTGTCTGTACAGGTGAAAGAAGCAAAAATCGCTCCGTGTGAGAAGGTAGCGCCTGTTAACAGGATGGGGATGTGACCTCAACTGTTCACAGGCAGGGGTGACAACAGAGCTGGTGCTGAGAGGGTCAGCCCTGGAGTCCCTTCTCATCATCAGGTCAGTTCAGTCGCTCAGTCATGTCCAACTCTTTATGACCCCATGGACCGCAGCACGCCAGGCTTCCCTGTCCATCACCATCTCCTGGAGCTTGCTCAAAGTCGTGTCCATCGAGTCGGTGATGCCATCCAGCCATCTCATCCTCTGTCGTCCCCTTCTCCTCCCGCCTTCAATCTTTCCCAGCATCAGGGTCTTCTGCAGTGAGTAAGCGCTTCCCACCAGGTGGCCAAATGATTGGCGTTTCAGCTTCAGTCCTTCGAATCAATATTCAGGAGCTCTGATCTCAGATGCCTGTCTACTGTCAGTGTGACTGCAGCGGAGTCACATGCCTACCCACTCAGGGCAGGCAGCTACGCACGTATCGGCATGGGTTCCGTCCACAGCTAGTTAACAAAAAGCAGGGCGTGCCAGAGATAGACGCAGTGACAGCCATCCAGGGAGTCAGAAATCAAAGCCTCCCAACTCCCCCTACTAAAGCGTGCCCTGTAACACTGACCCGGGAATGCTACTGAGAACATCTGCTCGCATGTCGCTGGTCCGTCGAGGGCCGGGACCTCCTGCTTTCTTAGACGAGCCAGGAGCAGGCGATGGGGAGTATTTTGCTCCTCTGAGCTCCTCCGCTTTCTTCCTTCCCTTACCGTCTCCTGTTCTGCCCTCTCTCCCGCCCTGCCTTTCCATCGTTCCTGATTCCCTTTCCTTTCGTCCCTTTCTCCGTCCATCCTTCCTTCCATCCTTTTGCCCTCTCTGCTTCCTCCCGTCCCTCCTACCGCCGTCCATCATTTCTGACAGTGAGGTCACCGAACCGAGCTGTCCGGCAGCTCAGAGCAGAGGATCTGAAATGACTGTTGTCTGCCTGCATCCTCGGTGGCAATGTCCTGTCCGACTCTTTGCGACCCCCATGCGCCAGGCTCACTCTGTCCAGGGGATTCTCCAGGCAAGAACACTGGAGCAGGTTGCCCCTTCCTCCTCCAGGGCATCTTCCCGAGCCAGGGGTGGAACCCGGCTCTCTTTTGTCTCCTGCACCGGCAGGCAATGTCTTGAACACTGCGCCACCTGGAATAGGACATCAAAATGTGGGCTGGCGAAACAGAAATGGCTCATCTCCAAGGACTAAAGAGAATGAAACAAACACAGAATTTGTGTGTGTGTGTGTGTACATTATGCCAAAGGATTACAGCAAGAATGAAAACCACTCTGTAAATGGATCTCCTCGCTGCATCTTTTTGGTCTGCTACATTTCAATTTCATGTGCTGCTGGATTTTATTTTCTTTCTTAAAACACATCTAGGATTTGCTTTACAAGCCTTTCATGAAAATTAATGTAAGAGCGAAGATCTGCCTGCATTACTCGGGTTGCCTTCAATGCGTTAAATCATTTAATCCTTACAAAATTTTGAACCACTCTTAGTACATTTTTACAGGCAGCAGTGTGGCCCACAGAGTGGGTTATCCAATATCATACCTTAGTGACAAGGCCAAGATATACTGGGTCGGCCAAAACGTCCGTTTGGGGTTTTCCCGTAACACAAACCGGAATGAACTGTTTGGCCAACCCCATAAAAATGAAAGCTAGGATTCTAAAGCCCATGCTCTGTTCTATTATACAGACTTCCTTCCATCAAGCCTGTTATTTGCTAAGCTGTGTCCGACTCTTTGAGACCCCGTGGACTGTAGCCCGCCAGGCTCCTCTGTCCATGGGATTCTCCAGGCAAGAATAGTGGAGCGGGTTGCCATGCCCTTCTCCATGGACTCTTACTGAGCCAGGGATAGAACCCAGGTCTCTTACATCTCCTGCATTGGCAGCTGGGTTCTTTGCCAATAGCGCCACCTATAGACGTTATCCCATTATTACATTACAAATATAATTGCCAGAATGTGAGTTTTGATATGGCAGAAAATGAAGAGGAACTCAAAAGCCTCTTGATGAAAGTGAAAGAGGAGAGTGAAAAGGTTGGCTTGAAGCTCAACATTCAGAAAACAAAGATCATGGCATCTGGTCCCATCACTTCATGGGAAATAGATGGAAAAACAGTGGAAACAGTGTCAGACTTTGTTTTTTGGGGCTCCAAAATCACTGCGGATGATGATTGCATCCCGGAAATTAAAAGACGCTTACTCCTCGGAAGGAAAGTTATGACCAACCTAGATAGTATATTAAAAAGCAGAGACATTACTTTGCCAACCAAGGTCCTTCTAGTCAAGGCTATGGTTTTTCCCGTGGTCATGTGTGGATGTGAGAGTTGGACTGTGAAGAAAGCTGATCGCCGAAGAATTGATGCTTTTGAACTGTGGTGTTGGAGAAGACTCTTGAGAGTCCCTTGTACTGCCAGGAGATCCAACCAGTCCATTCTAAAGGAGATCAATCCTGGGTGTTCATTGGAAGGACTGATGCTAAAGCTGAAACTGCAATACTTTGGCCACCTCATGAGACGAGTTGATTCACTGGAAAAGAGTCTGATGCTAGGAAGGATTGGGGGCGGGAGGAGAAGGGGACGACAGAGAATGAGATGGCTGGATGGCATCACCGACTCTGTGGACATGAGTTTGAGTGAACTCTGGGAGTTGGTGATGGACAGGGAGGCCTGGCGTGCTGTGATTCGTGGCGTCGCGGAGAGTCGGACATGACTGAGCGACTGAACTGAAATGAACTGAACTGAACTGAGTTTTAATATGGGCTTCCCTGGTGGCTCCGCGGTAAGGAATTTGTGTGGAATTCATGGGACATGGGTGCAACCCCTGGGTCAGGAAGATCCCCTGGAGGAGGCCATGGCAACCCACTCCAGTATTCTTGCCTGGAGAATCCCATGGACAGAGGAGCCTGGCGGACTACAGTCCATGGCGTCGCAGAGTCCGGCTCACACTAGGTACCTATATATGCCAACAGGTAGATGATAAATACACGCTAGAGACAGTCAGCAGTTATGAGTTTTTAAAAACTGTTAACTCACTTGAAATTTCTAATGAGATCCCCCAAATTTCTTTGTTTTAGGATTATATCTCTTGATAGTTGCCATATTAGAAATTAAAACTGAAAAAAAAAAAAATAGCGACTTCAGAGGTGGTCTGGTGGCTAAGACGCCGAGTTCCCAATGCAGGGACCCTGGGTTCGATCCTTGGTTGGGGAGCTAGATCCCACATGCTGCATCTAAGAGTATGCATGCCTCAACTAAAGATCCTGCATGCCGCAATAACGATACAAGATCCCACACGCTGTAACTAAGAGCTGCTGCTGCTGCTGCCAAGTCGCTTCAGTCGTGTCCGACTCTGTGTGACCTCATAGACGGCAGCCCACCAGGCTCCCCCGTCCCTGGGATTCTCCAGGCAAGAACACTGGCCTGGGTTGCCATTTCCTTCTCCAATGTGTGAAAGTGAAAAGTGAAAGTGAAGTCGCTGAGTCGTGTCCGACTAGTAGCGAGCCCATGGACTGCAGCCCACCAGGCTCCCCTGTCCATGCGATTTTCTAGGCAAGAGTACTGGAGTGGCTTGCCATTGCTGGTGCAGCCAAATAATTTTTTTTTTAAATGAAAAAATATATTTCTTTCTTCACTCATTTGCACACAACAATAAAAACTCCTGACATTTTGTCATTTCTAACACGTTATACAACGAGATTTTCTAAATTAAGAAAAAGCGGCCATACTACTGATGCTATTATTTGCTTTGCAAATCTCTGACTTCACAGAAGGCAGTGAGACGCACATATCCGCTTCCATGTTCAACCTACTGTAACGCCACACGGAACACAGCTTCTGGAAAACTCTAGTGACAGAAAGGAATTACAAAAGGGAAATAATGCCTCTGTGCAACAATGAAAATAGAACTGGATACACGGGCATCGTGGAAGGATCTGGGGTGAGCCAGAAATCTCCAGGGCAAACAACTCACTTTGAGAATTAATAACCAGTCTACCTATCCGTAGGTAGAAGCAGAAGATATTAAGAAGAGGTGGCAGGAATACACAGAAGAACTGTACAAAAAATATCTTCACGACCAAGATAGTCACGATAACGTGATCACTGACCTAGAGCCAGACATCTTGGAATGTGAAGTCAAGTGGGCCTTAGAAAGCATCACTACGAACAAAGCTAGTAGAGGTGACAGAATTCCAGTGGAGCTATTTCAAATCTTGAAAGATGATGCTGTGAAACTGCTGCACTCAATATGCCAGCAAATTTGGAAAACTCAGCAGTGGCCACAGGACTGGAAAAGGTCAGTCTTCATTCCAATCCCAAAGAAAGGGAATGCCAAAGAATGCTCAAACTACCACACAATTGCACTCATCTCACACACTAGTAAAGTGATGCTCAAAATTCTCCAAGCCAGGCTTCAGCAATATGTGAACCGTGAACTCCCAGATGTTCAAGCAGGTTTTAGAAAAGGCAGAGGCACCAGAGATCAAATTGCCAACATCCGCTGGATCATGGAGAAAGCAAGAGAGTTCCAGAAGAGCATCTATTTCTGCTTCATTGACTATGCCAAAGCCTTTGACTGTGTGGATCACAGTAAACTGTGGAGAATTCTGAAAGAGATGGGAATACCAGACCACCTGACCTGCCTCTTGAGAAACCTGTATGCAGGTCAGGAAGCAACAGTCAGAACTGGACATGGAACAACAGACTGGTTCCAAATAGGAAAAGGAGTACGTCAAGGCTGTATATTGTCACCTTGCTTAGTTAACTTCTATGCAGAGTACATCATGAGGAACGCTGGGCTGGAAGAAGCACAAGTTGGAATCAAGATTGCTGGGAGAAATATCAATAATCTCAGATATGCAGATGACACTACCCTTATGGCAGAAAGTGAAGAGGAACTCAAAAGCCTCTTGATGAAAGTGAAAGAGGAGAGTGAAAAGGTTGGCTTGAAGCTCAACATTCAGAAAACAAAGATCATGGCATCTGGTCCCATCACTTCATGGGAAATAGATGGAAAAACAGTGGAAACAGTGTCAGACTTTATATTTTTGGGCTCCAAAATCACTGCAGATGCTGATTGCAGCCATGAAATTAAAAGACGCTTGCTCCTTGGAAGGAAAGTTATGACCAAACTTGATAATATATTAAAAAGCAGAGGTATTACTTTGCCAACCAAGGTCCGTCTAGTCAAGGCTATGGTTTTTCCCGTGGTCATGTATGGATGTGAGAGTTGGACTGTGAAGAAAGCTGATCACCGAAGAATTGATGCTTTTGAACTGTGGTGTTGGAGAATACTCTTGAGAGTCCCTTGTACCGCAAGGAGATCCAACCAGTCCATTCTAAGGGAGATCAATCCTGGGTGTTCACTGGAAGGACTGATGCTAAAGCTGAGACTGCAATACTTTGGCCACCTCATGCGACAAGTTGACTCACTGGAAAAGACTCTGATGCTGGGAATGGTTGGGGGCGGGAGGAGAAGGGGATGACCGAGGATGAGATGGCTGGACGGCATCACCGACTCTGTGGACTTGAGTCTGAGTGTACTCCGGGAGTTGGTGATGGACAGGGAGGCCTGGCGCGCTGTGATTCATGGGGTCGCGGAGAGTCGGACACGACTGAGCGACTGAACTGAACTGAACTGAACCAGTCTACCTATCCGTATGTCTATTTATCTATGAAATCTAGCTATCAAACTGTCTATGCATCTACTCACCCATTCATCTACCTACATACTGATCTAAATATTTAGGTCCATGTAGTTTTTGAACTATCTATTCAAATCTATGAATAAATCAATCTATCCATCTATCTATCTACAAGTCTAGCAAAATAACCATCCACTCATCCATCCATCCTTCCATCCATCCATACCCATTCATCATCTATCCACCCATCCATGTAACCATCCATCCACCCACCCATCCATCCACCCTTTCATCTATCCATCCACCCAGCCAGCCAGCCAGCCAGCCATCATCCATCCATCCTTCCATCCACCCACCCATGTATACATCCATCTGCTCATCCATCCATCCTTTCATCCATCCATCCACCCACCCATCCATCCATCCATCCATTCACCCGTTCATCATCCATCCATCCATTCATCATCCATCCACCCATCCATCTAACCATCCATCCATCCACCCACCCATATATTCATCCACTCACCCATCCATCCATCCATCCATCCATTCATCATCCATCCACCCATTCATCATCCATCCACCCATCCATCTAACCATCCACCCATCCATCTAACCATTCATCCATCCACCCACCCATATATACATCCACACACCCATCCATCCATCCATCCATCCATTCATCATCCATCCACCCATTCATCATCCATCCACCCATCCATCTAACCATCCATCCATCCACCCATTCATCATCCATCCACCCATCCATCTAACCATCCATCCATCCACCCATTCATCATCCATCCACCCATCCATCTAACCATCCATCCAGCCACCCATTCATCATCCATCCACCCATCCATCTAACCATCCATCCATCCATCCATCTAACCATCCATCCATCCATCCATTCACCCTTTCATCATCCATCCACCGATTCATCATCCATCCACCCATCCATATATTCATCCACTCACCCATCCATCCATCCATCCATCCATTCATCATCCATCCACCCTTTCATCATCCATCCACCCATCCATCTAACCATCCATCCATCCACCCATTCATCATCCATCCACCCATCCATTCATCCACTCACCCTTTCATCATCCATCCACCCATCCATCCATCCATCCATTCACCCGTTCATCATCCATCCATCCATTCATCATCCATCCACCCATTCATCGTCCATCCACCCACCCATATATTCATCCACTCACCCATCCATCCATCCACTCACCCATCCATCCATCCATTAATCATCCATCCACCCATTCATCATCCATCCACCCATCCATCTAACCATCCATCCATCCACCCATCCATCTAACCATCCATCCATCCACCCATTCATCATCCATCCACCCATCCATCTAACCATCCATCCATCCACCCATCCATCCATCCATCCATCCACCCACCCATTCATCATCCATCCACCCATCCATCTAACCATCCATCCATCCATCCACCCACCCATGAGCTACTGGAAGGCAACATTTTACCTGGACCACCACAGTGATAAGAGTTTGGAGTCTTTGCTACAACAGTTTTTTTTCTTCTCCATTTGTCTGTCTTTGACCTAACACGTGCTAGCAAGGGGAATCTGGCATTTGGTTACTAAAAAATAAGCACTGAAGTGATAGTTTTCCATGATCAAGGATATCAACTTGCCATCTACCTCTGCCAGGATTAAATCATGTGCTGTAGGAGCTGCTGACGTTCAACATCCCCTGAAGGGAGGACTCAGTTGAAGGCAGAAATGAGGCATCTGTTCTCTGGGGACAACTGGTAGGACAGGTCTTCAGCTACTTAGATATTCTCAGGAGCTGATTTTATGAGCCCATTTCTTGTATCACCTTCTATCTAGGAAAGCATGAACATTCTGCATGGTGACGACTTGTGATGAACAGAAGCTCCAGGAGACTAGTAGAAAATTTCTGGAGAAAACATCTGCCTGATTGCACTATCTCCACCTTCACCAAAATCATATATACCCTGGCCATGCCCCGCTGCCTCTTTGGAGTATCTGAGAGATACATGAAGCAGTCTCTCAGAGCCATCTGAGGTGCTGTCTCCTGGGCTGCAGTCCTCAATTGGCTCCCAAATAAAACTTAAGTCACAACTCTGACCTTGTGCAATTTTTTTTAGTCAACATGGAGGAAATGTCTCATGATATCCCCTAATAAACCTGAATTCTGAACCACTTGGCTGTTGGCTGGTAAGTCAGACCCTCTGCAGGTGCTGTTTCTCTGTGTGCAGAGAGAATGTCTGTATGAAGCAAGGAGAGAGACCCCCTCCCCGCATCGCAAGGCATCATGAGGGGAGAGAAACCAGCACTTCAGTGACACACACCACCAAACTTCCCTTCTCTCAAGGCTCTTGTTCTCGTCCTTTAATACATATTTCACCAGGCTGGTGGAAGTTTAATCATTTTCGCTTTGTTCTCTTACAGAACAAAAGTTTTAGGAATACAAATGAAGAGAAAAAGGGAAAGAAAAAAAAAAAAGACTCAGAAGGTCTGTCCTTATTATCAGGCTGTCAGACACTGAAAAATATAGGTGGTTATAGAATTCCGTTTTTAAAGCTACAAGTATAGTAATGACTTCTAATCATTAATTACACGGCACGATAGTAATTAGCATGATGGAGACGCTCTACCCTTCCATTTAACATTTATTTACTTTGCTCTGGGCAAAGTGTGATGCAATTTTAATACACTGCACTCCGCTCATTGCATAAACCGGTGTTTACCCCAAACTGTTGTTTTTATGGAGATGAAAATGTCAGCGCATTCTGCAAACTGATTTTTCATGATTAAATAATATAAAGACAGCTGAGGGAGGGAGGGAAGGAAGGTGGGATGCAGGGAGGGAGAGAGGGAGGGAAAAATAGATAAGGCTCCAAATCCTTTTTAAAGGAAAGCAAACCAACAAACAAAACTTCCCCAAGGAGGTTAGAAAAGACCTAGGAAGTAGGGATGTAAGAAGTGAGTGAAAAGGAAGTTCAAGATTTCTCTTCCTCTGTGTGCCATTTTTATTTTCATGACCTGAATCTCCTTTATAACTGACAGCTGTGATTTAGACGTGTCACAGGACTTTGTCAGAGTATTTAGCATTTCTGTAGCACAGGAGTGCTGGAGGAGACGCTTGAGAGTCCCTTGGACTGCAGGGAGACCCAACCAATCCATCCTAAAGGACATCAGTCCTGAATATTCATTGGAAGAACCGATGCCAACCCTGAAGCTCCAATCCTTTGGCCACCTGATGCGAAGAGCTGACTCACTGGAAGAGACGCTGAGGCTGGGAAAGATTGAAGGCAAGAGGAGAAGGGCTGACAGAGGATGAGATGGTTGGATGATCACCAGCTCAATGGACATGAGTGTGAGCAAACTCCGGGAGATGGTGAAGGATAGGGAAGCCTGGTGTGCTGCAGTCCATGAGGTTGCAAAAAGTTGGAGATAACAATAAGATTCTGTCATCAGATCACATGTAACTTTGCAGTTGAATGACCTACCTCCTTTTTTACCTGTTGAGTATAAACTTGGGTCTTTAAGCGAAAACGTGTCCAACATAAGGAATATAGGTAGTATTTTACAATAACTATGAGTGGAGTACAACCTTTAAACACTGAATCACTGTGTTCTGCACCTGCAACTTACATAACACACTGCACGTCAACACTGCTGCTGCTGCTGCTAAGTCACTTCAGTCGTATCCGACTCTGTGTGATCCCATAGACGGCAGCCCACCAGGCTCCCCCGTCCCTGGGATTCTCCAGGCAAGAACACTGGAGTGGGTTGCCATTTCCTTCTCCAATGCATGAAAGTGAAAAGTGAAAGTGAAGTCACTCAGTCGTGTCCGACCCTTAGCGACCCCACAGACTGCAGCCTACCAGGCTCCTCCATCCACAGGATTTTCTAGGCAAGAGTACTGGAGTGGCTACCTACATAAAAAAGCATGAGAGAACAAAATTCAAAACTGCAAAAAATAAAAATAGGACTTCCCTGATGGCAGTGTGGTTAGGAATCCGCCTGCCAATGCACGGGACATGGGTTCGATCCTTGGTCAGGGAAGATCCACATGCCTCGGGGCAACTAAGCCCGTGTGCCATGACTGAGCCTGTCCTCCAGAGCTGGGAGCTGCAACTGCTGAGTTCACGTGCCCGAGAGCCTGCGCTCCACAACAAGAGAAGTCGCTGCAATGAGAAGCCCACACACCTCAATTAGAGAGAAGACCACGCACCCCGCAATTAGACAAAAGCCCACCCAGCCACCAGCAGCCAGTGCAGCAGAAAATGAATAAATAAATTAAATATAAATAAATATAGCAGTGCAATCATATCAAAAAATAAAACTACTAATTTTTTTTTCTTAAGTGAGAATGGAGCCAAATGACACCAGGACATTTTAACAGATACGTCTAAGCGAAAGTCACTCAGTCCTATCTGACTCTTTGTGACCCCATGGACTATATAGTCCATGGAATCCTCCAGACCAGAATAGTGGAGGGGGTAGTCTTTCCCTTCTCCCATGGATCACCCCAACTCAGGGATCGAACCCAGGTTTCCTGTATTGCAGGCGGTTTCTTTACCAGCTGAGCCACCAGGGAAGCCCAAAAGATAGGTGACGCTGAAAGCGAAATGCTTCGTATTGCTTCACAGGAGCCTCATCCTCTGAACAATTCAGTCTTCGCAAACGGCAGTCTTCAGGACACTGTATCCTATTTAGGATTAGTTAGGAAAGTGATAGAGGGATTGTGTAGCATTGCTGTTCAGTCACACAGTCATGTCCAACTCTTTTGCGACCACATGGACTGCAGCTTTTCAGGCTCCTCTCTGTCCATGGGATTTCCCCAGGCGGGAATACTGGAGTGGGTTCCCATTTCCTTCTCCCGGGGAATCTTCCAGACTCAGGGGACTGAACCTGAGTCTCCTGCATCGCAGGCGGATTCTTTACCATCTGAACCACCACGGAAGCCCAGGGTGAGAAGGGTGTTCACAGCAAACAACAAAGAGCCGGCATGCACTCTGTCCCTTCCAGGGATGCAGGATGGGGTTGGGGCAGGGGCAGGGGCCAAGGCCTTCAAAACCAAAGGCAGGCGCGAGAGTGGCAGTTTTCTCAGCCCGAGGCCCTCCACTGGCTTCCAGGATAAAGTGAGAGGAGGGCGTCCATCCTTGTCTTCTGCCCATCATCTTAGAAGCCATTGCTCATGGCCAACCAGAGCCAAAGAGACACGTGGTGAAGCATGCAACAGTGATCAGGGCTGGGAGACCACAGGGGAATTTGGTTTCCTTTTGACGGGGTATGTGTGTGTGTGTGTCTACGTGTGTGTGCATCCGTGTGTGTGTGCGTCCGTGTGTGTGTGTGTCTGTGTGTCTGTGTGTGAATGTGGTTTGCTTTTCATGGTGTGTGTGTGTGTGTCTTCAAGGGCACCATCTCCTGCTTTTGATGGGAAAACCATAACTACGCGATGACCAGATACAGGTCAGAGGAAACCGGCAGAAGAAACCTTGGTGTTTGTTGATGTCTCCAGCTCACCGCTCACATCACACCTAACATGTTACACCAAGGTGGGAACATCCATAGAGCTTTGGTAGCAGAATGAGTATTTTCCAAGTGGTCTTCACTGCCGCTGACATCCAGCTATGAGGCTGACGACTCCCAGCTCACTGAATGCCTTATTTTGTATAGTTGCTGCTGCTGCTGCTGCTAAGTCACTTCAGTCGTGTCCGACTCTGTGCGACCCCATAGACGGAAGCCCACCAGGCTTCCCCGTCCCTGGGATTCTCCAGGCAAGAACACTGGACTGGGTTGCCATTTCCTTCTCCAATGCATGAAAGTGAAAAGTGAAAGTGAAGGCACTCAGTCGTGTCCAACCCTTAGCGACCCCACGGACTGCAGCCTACCAGGCTCCTCCATCCATGGGATTTTCTAGGCAAGAGTACTGGAGTGGCTTGCCATTGCCTTCTCTGATTTTGTATAGTTAATAATTCTAATTTTTCCACAGTACGTCCAACAGTCTAGGTTGCTTCAAAACTGCCAAGAGCAGAGGACGACAGAGGATGAGATGGCTGGATGGCATCACTGACTCGATGGACACGAATTTGAGCAAACTTCGGGAGTTGGTGATAGACGGGGAAGCCTGGCGCACTGCGGTCCAGTTCATGGGGTTGCAAAGAGTCGCACACAACCGAGCAACTGAGAAAGAAGCGAGCCACAAGAGTTCACAGTGTATAGTTCTGTTTATGACATGTGCGAAGCAGGCAAAACCAAAGAGGCATGAAGAGACATCCTTAGGTGCGGTAACCTAAACCAGGGGCAGGTTAGTGAAGTGGGTACCTTCACGGGGAGGGAAAAAGTCGTGCCTGGGAGAAGGCTGCAGTGAATTTGTAGGAACCTGGGAAGATCTGTTTCCTCACCTGGGTGGTGGTTACACAAGTGCGTTTGTCATAATTCATTCAGTACAACATTTATGTTTCACGTACTTTTCTGTATGCATGTCATATTTTGCAATAAAAGATTGCAAAATAAAAAACTGCCAACAGTGACAATTATTGTCCCTTGGCTCTTTCATGGGTTAAGGGTCAGTACGTGATGCTAACCAGCCCCCCAACTTGGGTTGTCCTGAACAAAAATTTGAGGGAAGGCAACTCTGCTGACTGAGTCATGAGTAAGCTTAATGATTTGGAGTGTTTAAAGATAGAATGGGGCTTCCCAGGTGGCACTGTTGGTAAACAATCTGCCTGCCAGTGGAGGAGATGAAAGAGACACAGGTTCAGTCCCTGGGTCAGGAAGATCCCCAGGGGGAGGAAATGGAAACTGACTCCAGCATTCTTGCTTGGAGAAGCCCATGGACATAGGAGCCTGGTAGGCAACCCAGTGAAGCGACTCAGCACACACAAGATATATTGAGCACTTCTGTTCAAAAGAAAAAGAAAGAAAAATTAGCTCTACATGTGCTAACTGAGGAGGGCATGGCAACCCACTCCAGTGTCCTTGCCTGAAGAATCCACAAGGACAGAGGAGCCTGGCGGGCTACAGTCCGTGGGGTCGCAAAGAGCCAGACGCGACTGTGCGATTAAGCACAGCATAGCACACGTGCGAAACGGATCTCTACTTATAATGAATTATTTCAGACATTGACATGCTTTGCAGAAGTGTCAGCCACACATCGGCACTTGCCATGGGCACCTGTCATCCACCTCTACAAGGACTAAATCGGGTGTTGCTGCAGCTGCTGACCTTCAACAGCCCCTGAAAGGGGCTCAGGGTGGAGGGCAGACAGGAGGCATCTGTGCTCCGGGAAATACTGGCAGCACAGGTCTTCAGATGGCTAGATCTTTTCAGAAGCTGATTCTGTGAGCTTGATTCTTGTATCACCTCATGTCTAGAGAAGCACTAAGATCTTTTATGCTGATGATTCTTCCTCGTGGCTAGCAGTAACCCTCACGAGACCAGGAGAAAGTTTCTACAAAAAATATATATATATGTATGTGTGTGTGTGTGTGTGTGCTTGATTGCATGTACACCCCTTCACCAAAATCACACATATACGATAATATAATATGATATAATATCATATGATATAACTCGATAATATAATATGATAATCACCTCCCGACTCCACACTTCTTTGGAGCAGTTTTTCAGAGCTATCTGAGGGGCTGTCTCCCAGACTGCAGTCCTCAGTTTGCCCCAAATAAAACCTGACACACAACTCTAAGGTTGTGCATTTTTTAAGTCTACGAAAGGTACTGAAAAGTGAAAGTGCAAGTTGCTTATTTGTGTCCGAGTCTCTGCGACCCCATGGACTGCCCAGTGCATGGAATTCTCCAGACCACAATACTGGAGTGGGTAGCCTTTCCCTTCTCCAGGGGATCTTCCCAACCCAGGGATCGAACCTGGGTCTCCCACATTGTAGGCGGATTCTTGACCAGCTGAGCCACAAGGGAAGCCCCACAAAAGGTACTGTTCCGTTCCGTCACTCAGTCGTGCCCGACTCTTTGCGACCCCGTGGACTGTAGCCTAACCAGGCTTCTCCATCCATGGGATTCTCCAGGCAAGAATACTGGAGTGGGTTACCGTTTCCTTCTCCAGGGGATCTTCCCGACCCAGGGATCGAACCGGGTCTCCTGTATTGGAGGCAGACGCATGAACCTCTGAGCCACCAGGGAAAAGGTACTAGTTTACTGGAAAAGCTAAAAGTGTGGTTTAGTGTCAAACCACATTAAATAGGTCAAACAGGCACCTGTATACATTTGTGGAGAAAAAACAAGTAATAATGTAAAAGGTGTATTTTAAAACTTTATTTTTTAAAGTGGAAACTTTTCCAAGAGCAATCAGCAAGTAAAGTAATCTGACATATATTAGAATCTGAGCACAGCAAATAGAACTGATTAAATACGGTTCTGTCACTTGCTTAGCAATTTACACTGTATACTCGTCAATGCTTCAATAAAGAGTAAATTTTAAAGTGAAAACTCAGGGGTTTTAAACATTATGAAGAGAAGGAGTTCCAAGTTGCATTTGTTTCTATAATGTCGCTCAAATTTTTCTCGGCAGGTGCACAAATGCCATTATTATAATTATTTATAGCACACTTGTTTTCTGCAATCAGGATATAAAAGTTATTGGTGAGCTCGTTCAGAGTGAAGTATTTCAGTCAAGATCCAACTAAAACTCACTGATCTTTACAAATCGACATGATCGTCTTCCAACGATAGAACAAGGCCAGTGAGGAGCTTCCCTGGTGGTCTAGTGGTTAAGAATCCAGCTGCCAATGCAGGAGACACAGGTTTGATGCCTTGTCCCGGAAGATCCCACGCACCAGGGAGCAGCTAAGCCCGTGTGTCACAGCTGCTGAGCGTTCATTCTAGAGCCCACGAGCGGCACCTACAGAGCCCATGTGCCACCACTACTGAAGCTCGTGTGCCCAGAACCTGTGCTATAAAAACAAGAGAAGCCACTGCAAGGAGAAGACGACGCAACTCTAACTAGAGAGTAGCCCCCCGCTGGCTACAACCAGAGACAAGCCTGCATGAATACAAAGAGTCAGTTCAGCCAAGAATAAATAAATACATACAATTTTTTAAAAAAACTTATCATTAAAAAAATAAGGATGCTGAATGAAACAGCCTCTAAAGCAACTTCCGTTTCCAACATTCCTAAGATCTGGTAAAGCACAGAGGCAGTCCTAGGCTTGAGGAAACGCACTTTTTTTCCAACACTGAGGTGACCTTGAGTTAGATATTCAAATGCAACAAAGACAAGCAGCGATGCATTCCCTGCGGACATGCGAAAGTACTTAATTAGCCTGAACAGCCTGAGTGAATTAGAAGGAAGTGATGAAGTGAGAGGTTGTCTCCAAGCATAAGCAATATCCCTCCCATGAAGTCCATTAGGATGTCTGTTCTTCTCCATCTCCCACCCAGCATCCCTCCCACCACCCACCAGGGCGAGTCTGCATGCTGTGAGTTACCACCTCCATCAATTGAAGACAGCACCCACAAGTACACAGGGACTGCTCTCGATACACCTCTGCTCTAGGAAGGAGGGGAACAAAAGCTCGAATCACTCACAAGGGAAGTTGCGTCCGACTCTTTGCGACTCCATGGACTGTAGCCCGCCAGACTCCTCTGTCCATGGGATTCTCCAGGCAAGAATACTGGAGTGGGTTGCCATTTCCTCCTCTAGAGGATCTTTCCGAGGGATTGAACTTCTATTTCTCGAGGCTCCTGAATTGGCAGGCAAATTCTTTACCACTGAGCCACCTGGGAATCCTCTTAGATCTATATCAAAATTATAAATTAAACCAACCTTTTGTGTAGGTCTGTTATATTTTCTTGATCATAAAGGGAGTGCTTTTGGATGTTCTTCACATCAATCTCTCTGAATATTTTTGAACCAAAATTAAAAAAAATATATAAAAAAGAGAGAGATACAAATTCTAGCAGAAGAATTTGCAAAGAGAAACAAATTCCAGCAGAATTCCAGTAGTGTCTGCACCTGTATTTTAGCAGTCCGCACTTGGACAGACAATTCAACAATGGCCTTGGGCTGAAGCTCAGTTTACGGTTTTACATTTTTAAAATGGGTAACCAGCATAAGGTTCAGTTCAGTTCAGTCACTCAGTCGTGTCCCACTCTTTGCAACCCCATGAATCACAGCACGCCAGGCCTCCCTACAAATGATGTCCTTCCTTCCAGTGTCAGGCAGAAGCAAGGGTTTGCTTCACTCACTCGTATAACTGCTTGACATTGTTTAAGGGCTTCCTTCTTGAGCCAGGCTCAGTGATTCCACAGAATGACAGTCAGTTCTGGGAAAAGTCCAAAGCTTTGTTTTAGGTAATAAACAGTTCTCCTTCACCACAGAGAAGCAATTGTTACCAAGTTCAATCAATTTGCTAATAGCTCTCCCCCGCCTTCTCCAGGAACTCAAGCCTTTTGTTAGATATGTCATTTTACTTTACAAATCTCTCTCTCTCCCTTTTCTTTTTGGCAAGAATCATTTATTTACGCTTAATGGTTTTGAAGATTTAAAAAAAAAAAAAACTATCCATTTAAAATGACAATCAATGCCTGCTACTGTTACCAAAAGCCGGATCCGGCTGCTTGCAGCTCAACGGGCAATAAGGAGGCCAGGTTGGTGGAAAGCAAAGTTTGCTTTATTTTGGTTGCTGGCACTTGTAAGGGGGA
Source organism: Moschus berezovskii (assembly GCF_049115385.1). Classification (NCBI taxonomy): domain Eukaryota; kingdom Metazoa; phylum Chordata; class Mammalia; order Artiodactyla; family Moschidae; genus Moschus; species Moschus berezovskii. Next base: position 7,222,471 of record NC_142489.1, read on the forward strand.
GGGCGGGAGCCTGTACAAAGGCCAACTACCCGCCCCTAACAATCAGGGGCTAAGAGCTTTTAAAGACAGAAGGAGGGGGCTTCTTGAAACACGCAGGCAGCTCTGACAGTCACCTTGAAGCTGGTCAGCGGTGGTCTGCTCAGCATCACGTTCGTTGTTTCAAAGGCAGTTGATCTTCACTTCCAGGGTCGGTTTCTTCCCAGGTCTTGAGGCCACTTCCTGGAATCATGACAGCTTATGTCCTGGCTACAGTCTGGTCAGCAAGCAGTTAACTTCTCCACCTGGCGGGGCTTTCAGTATCTATAAGACAGCTCACAGGAGATCAGTTCCGTTCAGTCGCTCAGTCGTGCCCAGCTCTCGGTGACCCCAGGGACTGCAGCACGCGAGGCCTCCCTGTCCATCACCAACTCCCGGAGCTTGCTCAGACTCATGGCCATCGAGTCAGTCATGTCATCGAAGGACATGGGTCAGAATATTCTAGAGTCCTTGAGGAGGAGCTAAAGGGCCCTGGCTTTGCTTAGTGAGTACATGATGATTATTTGGTCTGCTTTGAAGGCACTCCTTTGTTTTTTGCACGTTCTGCCTTCTCTGATTAAAGTGATCCTTCGGCTAAAGTTTTCCGCAGACCAAAGGCAGGCAGAGGACACTGCGGGCACGGATCACAGGCTCCGGTTCCGTTTCACTGCCATATAGTGTCACGTCTTAAAACATTACAAGTCTCCTTTGTTTGAATTGTTTCCTATATGTACTGAAAAAGAAAAGCTACGTTCAAATGTACTTTCACAAAAACAGCTTTGTGTGCAGATGTGTGTGTGTGTGTGGTCACATCTTAAAACATTAGAGGTCTACTTTGCTTTCTATATGGACTGAAAAAGAAAAGCTACATTCAAATACACTTTTACAAAAAATAGCTTTGTGTGCAGATGTGTGTGTGTGTGTGTGTCTGTGTGTGTGTGTGTGTCTGTGTGTGTGTGTAATATCCTGGGTAGGTTCTCCTGGAAGAGAGTCTGCTTTCAGCAGTTGGGTCTGCATCTCTGCTTGGCATATGGGCACGCTGGTGATAAAGTATGTCTTGACTATTCAAGGCGACTCGAAGGCATGGTGGACGAAAATGAGACTGAACACGCTCTGGGGAAGGCGATTTAAATTACTCTTTAAACAATAATTCTTTTTTTTTTTTTTTCAACTGGAGGATAATTGCATTACAGTATTGTGTAAGTTTCTGCTGTCCAACAACGTGAATCAGCCATATGGACACGTTAAGCCCCTCCCTCCTGAGTCTGCCTCCCTCCCGCATCACACCCCTGTAGGTCATCACAGAGCCCCGAGCTGAGCTCCCTGTGTTATCCAGCAGCTTCCCACTGGCGGTCTATTCTACACATGGTCGTGTATATGTGCCAGCGATGCTCACTACTACTCCCTCCATTCATCCCAGCCTCTCTTTCCCCAACTGTGTCTTCACAAGCCCCTTCTCTACGTCTGCACCTCCATTTCTTCTCTGCAAATAGGTCCATCTGTACCATTTTTTCTAGATGCCATGTATAGGTGCTAATAAAGGATACCTGATTTTCTTTGACTTATCCTTACTCCACGCAGCATCTCGCGAGTGAGGAGCCCTGTGTGAGGGAGCTGGGGACAGCCCCGGGTAGAACGCCACTTTTTTTTTTTTTTTCCAAAGGCAAGCGAATGGAATCACTATTGTGCCTCAGCTCCTTCGTGCTCCAGGCTGAATAGAGATGTTTGGCAAACGCCGTTAATTTTCAGTGAAATACAGCTGTCTGCCCATTAAAATCGCTGTGCGTGGATGACACGGGCTTTTAGTCAAAGAAATCAAGCCCTCCTAAAGGGAGTCCCTTTTCTTTTAACTGCCTCAGTTCACAGAGGAGGATGAACACGGCTCTGATATGGTGTTCGGATACACACCATTCCTAATATACTTTTCTGAATGGATGCTTTCAACTCGTGTATTTTTAAGACAGCCAGAAAAAGCAACGCTGTTTCCCTCTTCCCTTCAAAAAAAAAAAAAACAAAACGGACAATCATTGTTACAAAACTTTTGAGTATGTGGACTTTCCCCTGCAAAAGCAATCTACATGTCATGTGATGTCATGTGCATGTGGATTCTTAAAACAAACTGACAGAAATGACACAAACTCATACAAAAGAGAAACTGACTCAGACACAGAAAACAAAGTTCTGGCTACCGAAGCGGAAAGGTGGTGTTGCTGGGGACAAGTTAGGAGTTTGGGATTCACATACAGACACTATTATATAGAAAAAGGTAACAAAAATCACCTGCCATAGAGCACAGGGAACCATACTCAAGATTCTCTAATAACCTATATGGGAAAAGATTCAGAAAAAGAATAGGTGTGTGTGTGTGTGTGTGTGTGTGTGTGTCGCCCGTGTGTGTGTGTGTCACCTCTGTGTGTGTGTGAGTCGCCCGTGTGTGTGTGTGTGTGAGTCGCCCGTGTGTGTGAGTCGCCCATGTGTGTGTGTTAGTCGCCCGTGTATGTGTGTGTAGGGGTGTGTGTGTGTGTGTGTGTTAGTCGCCCGTGTGTGTGTGTGTTAGTCGCCCGTGTGTGTGTGTGTTAGTCGCCCGTGTGTGTGTGTAGGGGTGTGTGTGTGTGTGTTAGTTGCCCGTGTGTGTGTGTGTGTGTGTTAGTCACCAGTGTGTGTGTGTGTGTAGGGGTGTGTGTGTGTGTGTTAGTCGCCCGTGTGTGTGTGTGTGTTAGTCGCCCGTGTGTGTGTGTGTGTAGGGGTGTGTGTGTGTGTGTTAGTCACCCGTGTGTGTGTGTAGGGGTGTGTGTGTGTGTGTTAGTCACCCATGTGTGTGTGTGTAGGGGTGTGTGTGTGTGTGTGTGTGTTAGTCACCCGTGTGTGTGTGTGTTAGTCACCCATGTGTGTGTAGGGGTGTGTGTGTGTGTGTTAGTCGCCTGTGTGTGTGTGTGTGTGTGTGTTAGTCGCCCGTGTGTGTGTGTGTAGGGGTGTGTGTGTGTGTGTGTTAGTCGCCCGTGTGTGTGTGTGTGTGTGTTAGTCGCCCATGTGTGTGTGTGTAGCGGTGTGTGTGTGTGTTAGTTGCCCGTGTGTGTGTGTGTTAGTCACCCGTGTGTGTGTGTAGGGGTGTGTGTGTGTGTGTTAGTCACCCGTGTGTGTGTGTGTAGGGGTGTGTGTGTGTGTGTTAGTCACCTGTGTGTGTGTGTAGGGGTGTGTGTGTGTGTGTGTGTGTTAGTCACCTGTGTGTGTGTTTGTGTTAGTCACCCGTGTGTGTGGGTGTGTGTGTGTGTGTGTTAGTCGCCCGTGTGTGTGTGTGTGTTAGTCGCCCGTGTGTGTGTGTGTTAGTCGCTCATTCATGTCCGACCAGGCTCCTCTGTCCAAGGGATTCTCCAGGCACAGAATACTGGAGTGGGTTGCCATTTCCTTCTCTGGGATATATGTATATGTATCACTAAATCACCTTTCCAGCGCTTCCGAGGTGGTTCAGTGGCAAAGCACATGCCACGCAAGGCAAGAGACACGGGTTCTTCTCCTGGTCCGGGAAGAACCCACGTGCCTTGGGACAACTCAGCCCAGGTACCACAACTACTCAGCCTGTGCTTGAGAGCCTGGGAGCCACAGCAACCCAGCCCACGTGCTGCAACTATTGAAACCCGTGTGCCGGGAGCCCGTGCTCCGCAACAAGAGAAGCCCACAGCCAGAGAAAGCCAGCTGGTAACAATGAAGGCCCAGCACAGCCACAAATAAATCACTCAAACCACTCAGTTAACTCAACAAATAACTCAACTCACCTTTCTGTACACCTGAAACTAAGACAGCACTGTAAATCAACTCTACACTAATAGAAAATTTAAAAATAATAAGAGGGATGACATGCGGAGGGAGGTGGGAGGGGGGTTCAAGATGGGGAACACATGTACACCCAGGGCGGATTCATGTCAATGGATGGCAAAACCAATACAATGTTGTAAAGCAATTAGCCTCCAATTAAAATTAAAAATTAATCAATGATAAAATAAAAATAATAAAAGCTTAAATAAACAAAAAGCAAAACAACGAAACCAGGAACTCCACCTATTGCTTCCTGACACACCATATGCATTTTATGTTAAACCTGAATGGAGCAAGGCATATCTCAAACGTGGTAAAAATTACCGAGGGAGAACTCACTCCTGACGGCACAGCCTTCACTATCCAACCACAACACTCGCTTTCTGGTGACCAAATCAGTGCGTGAGGTCCCCCAGTAAGATGGGTTCCTGCAGTTCAGTATGACACTAGCTGGAGTTGGTGCAGACCCCACAGGTCACAGGTTCAGCCCCACAGGATGGTCATCACCAGAGGTCACCTGTAAGACCCAGGTTGGCCAACTGGCTGTGCATTGGGGTTCCCATCACTCCCCGAATCGGTCTGATCATTTCTTAGACCAGCTTACAGAACTCAGGGAAAGTAACTTACATATACAAATTTATTATAAAGAATATAATAAAGGATGGCAGAAAGTGAAGAACTAAAGAGCCTCTTGATGAAAGTGAAAGAGGAGAGTGAAAAAGTTGGCTTAAAGCTCAACATTCAGAAAACGAAGATCATGACATCTGGTCCCATCACTTCATGGGAAATAGATGGGGAAACAGTGGCTGACTTTTTTTGGGGGGGGCTCCAAAATCACTGTGGATGTTGATTGCCGCCATGAAATTAAAAGACGCTTACTCCTTGGAAGGAAAGTTATGACCAACCTAGATAGCATATTAAAAAAGAGACATTACTTTGTCAACAAAGGTCCATCTAGTCAAGGCTACAGTTTTTCCAGTGGTCATGTATGGATGTGAGAAATGGACTATAAAGAAAGCTGATCGCCAAAGAATTGATGCCTTTGAACTGTGTTGGAGAAGACTCTTGAGAGTCCCTTGGACTGCAAGGAGATCCAACCAGTCCATTCTAAAGGAGATCAGTCCTGGGTGTTCATTGGAAGGACTGATGTTGAAGCTGAAACTACAATCTTTTGGCCACGTGATGCAAAGAGCTGACTCATTTGAAAAGACCCTGGTGCTTGGAAAGATTGAGGGCAAGAGGAGAAGGGAAGGACAAAGGATGAGGTGGTTGGATGGCATCATTGACTCGATGGACATGGGTTTGGGTGGACTCCGGGAGTTGGTGATGGACAGGGAGGCCTGGGTGCTGCGGTTCATGGGGTCACAAAGAGTTGGACACGACTGAACGACTGAACTGAACTGAATAAAGGACCCACCCAGAGAAAAAATATGGCCCGAAAGGATACACGCACCCCAGTGTTCACTGCAGCACTCTTTGCAATACCCAAGACATGGAAACAACCTAAATGTTCACCGACAGAGAAACGGATAAAGAAGATGTGGTACATAGATACAATAGAATATTATTCAGCCATAAAAACGAATGAAATAATGCCATTCGCAGGAACATGGATGGATCTAGAGATGATCATACTGAGTGAAATAAATTGGAAACAGAAAGACAAGTATCATATGACATCATTTATATTTGGAATCTAAAAAGCAATAATAGAAATGAAGTTACAAAACAGAAAGACTCACGGAGAATAAACTTGTGGTTTCCTGGGTGGAAGGCTAGGGAGCACGGATAGTTAGGGAGTTTGGGATGGACATGGACACACTGCTGGATTTAAGACAGAGAAGCAACAAGGACCTGCTAGAAAGCACAGGGAACTCTGCTCAATGCTCTGAAATGACCGTATGGTTCCCAGGGGGAAGGATGGGGGAAGGGATAGTCAGGGAGTCTGGGATGGACATGGACACACTGCAGTATTTAACATGGAGAACCAGCAAGGATCTGCTGGACAGCACAGGGAACCCTGCTCAATCCTCTGTGATAACCTTATGGTTCCCAGGGGGAAGGATAGGGGAAGGGATAGTCAGGGAGTCTGGGATGGACATGGACACACTGCTGTGTTTAACATGGAGAAACCCACAAGGACCTGCTGTCCAGCACAGGGAACTCCGCTCAATCCTCTGTGATAACCTTATGGTTCCCAGGGGGAAGGATGGGGGAAGGGATAGTCAGGGAGTCTGGGATGGACATGGACACACTGCTGTGTTTAACATGGAGAACCAACAAGGACCTGCTGGACAGCACAGGGAAGTCTGCTTAATGTCACGTGGCAGCCTGGATGGGAGGGGAGTTTGGGGGAGAATGGATACGTGTATATGTATGGCTGAGTCCCTCTGCTGTCCACCTGAAAACTGTCACAGCACTGTTACTCAGTTATGTGTGTTTAGTTGCTCAGTCATGTCTGACTCTTTGCAACGCTATGGACTGTAGCCTGCCAGGCTCCTCTGTCTATGGGATTTCCCATGGACAAAATATTTGGAGTGGGTTGCCATTAATCGGCTACACTCAAATATATTTTTTAAAAAGGTTCAAATGTATTCTTTTTAATGGCTGAATAATACTCCATTGTGTATATGTACCAAAGCTTTCTTATCCATTCCTCTGCAGATGGACATCTAGGTTGCTTCCATGTCCTGGCTATTATAAACAGTGCTGCAATGAACATTGGAGTACATGTGTCTCTTTCCATTCTGGATACATTTGAATCAGTTCTAATGAGGTGGATGAAACTGGAGCCTATTATACAGAGTGAGGTAAGCCAGAAAGAAAAACACCAATACAGTATACTAACGCATATATATGGAATTTAGAAAGATGCAAATGATAACCCTGTATCAGTTCAGTTCAGTTCAGTCGCTCAGTCGTGTCCGACTCTCCGCGACCCCATGAATTACAGCACGCCAGGCCCCCCTGTCCATCACCAACTCCCGGAGTTCACTCAAACTCATGTCCACAGAGTCGGTGATGCCATCCAGCCATCTCATTCTCTGTCGTCCCCTTCTCCTCCCACCCCCAACCTTTCCCAGCATCAGAGTCTTTTCCAGTGAGTCAACTCGTCGCATGAGGTGGCCAAAGTATTGCAGTTTCAGCTTTAGCATCAGTCCCTTCAAGGAACATCCAGGATTGATCTCCTTTAGAATGGACTGGTTGGATCTCCTTGCAGTATAAGGGACTCTCAAGAGTCTTCTCCAACACCGCAGTTCAAAAGCATCGATTCTTCGGCGATCAGCCTTCTTCACAGTCCAACTCTCACATCCATACACGACCACGGGAAAAACCATAGCCTTGACTAGATGGACCTTGGTTGGCAAAGTAATGTCTCTGCTTTTTAATATACTATCAAGGTTGGTCATAACTTTCCTTCCAAGGGACAGCAAAAGAGACACAGATGTATAGAACAGTCTTTGGGACTCTGTGGGAGAGGGTGAGGGTGGGATGATTTGGGAGAATGGCATTGAAACACGTATGTTGTCATATGTGAAACGAATCACTAGTTCAGGGTCGATGCATGATACAGGATGCTCGGGGCTGGCATGCGGGGATGACCCAGAGGGAGGATAAAGGGAGGAGGGAGGTGGGAGGGGGGTTCAGGAGGGGGAACTTATGTAAACCCGGGGCGAATTCATGTCAACATATGGCAAAACCAACCAATATAATATTGTAAAATAATTTGCCTCCAATAAAAAATAAATTAATTACTAAAAAAAAGAGAGAAAGATAAGAGAGAACGTTAGAATAGCGGTATTGTTTTCAGTTAAAGGTGAGTATATTGTTATAAAAGTATGCATTTTTATTATAGAAAACATAGGAAGTAAGTATTATCAAAAAGAAAATCTGAAATATGCACAATCCCATTATTATCACACATTGAACAAATTTGTATAACTGATAATCCTATTGTAAGCACATGTTTGATTTCCTTGATTAGCATTTTCATTTTTAAAAGTATTTGCCAATTTTACGTCTGCAATGACATCTCATTGCTGTTTGGGTTTAAATTATGCATTTGAATAATAAATTACTTCTTTCCGCACCTTGTAAAAAAAATAAATAAATAAATAAAAAGGTTCAAAAAAAAAAAAGATATAGAGAAAGATCCGGATGAACAGTGAGGTGAAGGGACACACAGGGTGATGTCAGGAAGGGTCCTAAGTATACGAGCTCTGTCCCTTCCCTGACCCTGCGGAGGAGCCAGGGTGCACCACCCTCCCGATATGGGACTGTGTTCACCTGCTTGGATCAACTCTGAGCCCTCTCAGATCGGGATTTTCATGGAGGTTTCATCAAGGGGAGCTCGGTTACTAACTCAGCCTCCAGCCCCACCCTTGCTCTGAAGATGGGCAGTTCTGAGGTTCTAATCAAGGCGGGGTCTTCCTGGTGATGAGCCCCCTCCCAGGGGCCCCACTGAGAGGTGCCTGAATAGAACCAAAGAGACGGGTGTCCCCCAGGAGTGTTGGTGATGGACAGGGAGGACTGGCCTGCTACCGTCAGTCGCCAAGAGTCGGACACAGCTGAGCGACTGAACTGAGCTGATCACCCATGAAGTTCCAAGGGATTTAGGAAGCTGGAGACTGCAAAAGGGGGTGAAACCAAGTGTTAGAACAAAAGACGCTTCCAGGGTACGGCACACATAAACTTATCTAGGACAGAGAAGTAGACTCACAGTCACAGGGAACAGAGTTGTGCTTGTTAAGGGGAAGGGGGAGGGGGAAGGGGAACGGATGGACTGGAATTTTGGAGTGAGCCGATGGAAACTATTGTATACAGAATGGATAAACCATAAGGTCCTACTGTATAGCCCAGGGAACTCTATGCAATATCCTGTGATAAATCTCATCATGGAAAATAATACAAAGAGAAAGAATGTAATATATGTGTATAACTGAGTCACTTTGCTGGACAGCAGAGATAGGCATGGCACTGTGACACAATTATACTTCAATTTGCTGCTGCTAAGTCACTTAAGTCGTGTCCGACTCTGTGCGACCCCATGGATGGCAGCCCACTAGGCTCCGCCATCCCTGGGATTCTCCAGGCAAGAACACTTGAGTGGGTTGCCATTTCCTTCTCCAACGTGTGAAAGTGAAAGTGAAGTTGCTCAGTCTTGTCCGACTAGTAGCGACCCCATGGACTGTAGCCCACCAGGCTCCTCTGTCCATGGGATTTTCTAGGCAAGAGGACTGGAGTGGCTTGCCATTGCCTTCTCCAGTACTTCAATTTAAAAACATAATAATAAACATAAAAGATGCTCCCAGGAGCTGTGCCAGGAACCTGGGGTGAAACCAACAGACGTGTATCCTATCATTTCACATTAGATGTCTGAAGTCTTCTTAATGTTTTCAAACTCAGCTAAGATTTTGAAATCCAGACATGTATATTATCATATGTGAAACAGATCGCCAGTCCAGGTTTGATGCATGAGGCAGGGTGCTCGGGGCTGGTGCACTGGGATGACCCTGAGGGATGGGATGAGGAGGGAGGCGGGAGTGGGGATTTTCAGGACGGGGAACACATGTACATCCATGGCTGATTCATGTCCATGTATGAAAAAACCCACTACAATATTGTAAAGTAACTAGCCTCCAATTAAAATAAAAAGAAAAAAATAAAATAAAATCCAGAAGGAATACCAATATCTTCACTCCCACTCAACTAGCCAGACTTAGTGCATTCCTGACAAATCATTGTCTTCCCAGGTTAAACAATGACATTATGTAACGGTAGGAACTGGCAACCCACCCCAGTATTCTTGCCTGGAACACCCCATGCACAGAGGGGCTTGGCCAGCTACAGTCCACGGGGTCGCAAAGAATCGGACACCACTTAGCAGGGAGCAATTCTGCTTTCACTGAACATACACCGCTGATCCTTCCACACTGAGCTCACAGCCTGTGAGTCACCCCTCAACAAACACGTGCATTTGCTCCGTGAGACACACCACAGCCTTGCTGTGTTTAGATGGCAGACAGCACCTCAGCCCTTCACTGGCACTGGTGGTTGGGGGGGGCATGGTAAACAGCCGAGTCACCCCTCAAAAGCACAGAGACAGGAAACGTATGGCACTCAACAGACCACAAGTATGGGAACGGAACTTTATAGGACGGAACACAAGAAAAGAGAGTGACTCTGGTTCCACTACACTTGAAAACTTGCATAACAGGTGACAAATGGCTGCCTGTTCAGTGAAAGTCTCAGAAAGACCTGGAAAGAGTGAATGCTGACTTGGGGGTTACAAAATAAATCGTAGTGGGCTGATGAGTTTGCAAATACAAACTCAATAAATAATAAGGATTGAATAGGGACGGGTGCCTGCTAAGTCGCTTCAGTCGTGTCCGACTCTTTGCGACCCCGTGGACTGTAGCCCACCAGGCTTCTCTATCCCTGGGATCCTCTAGGCAAGAATACTGGAGTGGGTTGCCATGCCCTTCTCCAATGAATACAGAGAACGGGCAGAAAGATAGATATTGCTAATAAATATGTAGATAGACAGATATTGATGATAGATGATAGATACTTATAATAGGTAGGTAGATAATAATAGATGCATAACAGATACTTAACGGAGAAGGCAATGGCAAGCCACTCCAGTACTATTGCCTAGAAAATCCCATGGATGGAGGAGCCTGGTAGGCTGCAGTCCGTGGGGTCGCTAAGGGTCGGACACGACTGAGCAACTTCACTTTCACTTTTCACTTTCCACTTTCCACTTTCACACATTGGAGAAGGAAATGGCAACCCACTCCAGTGTTCTTGCCTTGAGAATCCCAGGGACGGGGGAGCCTGGTGGGCCTCCGTCTATGGGGTCACACAGAGTTGGACACGACTGAAGTGACTTAGCAGCAGCAGCAGCAGCAGCAGCAGCAACAGATACTTAAAGACGCACATTTTGCCTGAACTTTCCACCAAGACCCGTCCATCTTGGGTGGCCCTACATGGCATGGCTCATAGTTTCACTGAGTTACACCAGGCTGTGATCCATATGATCAGTTCTGTTAGTTTTCTGTGGCTATGGCTGTCATTCTTTCTGGCCTCTCCAGATAATGATAACAGATAGATAAATAAGGATACATACAGAGCGTGTGTGCTCAGTCCTGTATGACTCTTTGCAACCCCATGGACGTTAGCCTCCCAGGTTCCTCTGTCCATGAAATTTCTCCACTGTTACACAGATCATGATAAATGGATAAAGATATATATATATATATATATAAACATATATATATATATAAAGACTACAAAGAGAGAGTCTATGTATAAAGGATATATATATATATATATATATATATATATATATATATCTGTAAATAATCAAATCTACCTAAATCCCATCGACTGTGAGTTCAGCCTGTGAGTTCACAAAGAGTCAGACACGACTGAGCGATTAAACACCAGAAACATACTGCAGTTACAGCTTCATCTGTTTTGACTGCAAAATCATTTTGAGCCCCAAAGATTAGAGAATCTGATGCTACATGTTTAACAATCTATGAACAGCAAATCACAGCTTTGAAACTTTTGGTTTCCAATTTCACCAAAAGTACCCTGAATTTACTTTACTTTTATAATTTTCACTTGAAATTGGGCTCCTGTTGGTACACGTGGATCGGCTGGCAAAGTAAGTGAAGTCAGAGAAAAACAAATATCATATGATGTCACTTATATGCGGAATCAAAAAATTATACAAATGATATTTTTTTTGTGGAACATTCATTCATTAAAAAACAGACAATCGGCAACTGGTTATTCCATGCCATTTTTCAGAATCTGAGCAAAGTAGTTCAAAAGTAAGAAATAAGTCTCAGTAGATTTTTGGTGGTTCTTTAAACCCTGTTTAATGATTATACAGTTGGCCATTAAATGGGAGCATAAGAATAGAAGGGAGAAAAAAGGAAAGGAAAAGTAATTTTTTGATATCCCCAAAGGAAAATAAGATACCTTTATATATTATTTGGGCTTCCCTGATAGCTCAGTTGGTAAAGAATCCACTTTTAATGCACAACACCAACACCCCGGTTCAATTCCTGGGTCAGAAAGTTCCCATGGGGAAGGGATAGGCTACCCACTCACGTATTCTTGGGCTTCCCTTGTGGCTCAGCTGGTAAAGAATACGTCTGCAATGCAGGAGACCTGGGTTCGATCCCTGGTTTGGGAAGATCCCCTGGAGAAGGGAAAGGCTACCCACTCCAGTATCCTGGCTTGTAGAATTCCATGGACTCTATATTCCATGGGGTCTCAGAGAGTCGGACACAGTTGAGTGACTTTGAATCACGTCAACTATGTTATTTGAGCTAATCTTGAAAACAGTAGAGTGTTTTTTCAATAGCATAACTCAGAACTACGTTTCTGATTCAGAAAGCCAGTCAGTAGTTAAAAAGTCATTTTCAAAATCCTAATATGTTACAAGTGGGCTTGTGCCCTAGTTTCTCATTGAAATGAAATTTTACTCTAGGCAAATTTATTATTCATTAGGCTTGAGTCCTGGCTTTAAATCACTCTAATGAGGAGGTAGGAGGGAACAGAAATTTTCTATTATATGCTTTCACAGGAAACGTTTAAACACACTGCCTCTGCATTATTTAAAACAGAGCAGCAAGAGCAATTCTGAAATACCATCCACCTACTCTGGCAGCTATGCCAATTGACATTTAAATTCATTCAGGTTCTATGGAAAATAGTGGAGGAGAAGAGTGATTAGGCCATTTAGAATCGCATTAGGGACTGTTGGCCTGACGGGAAGGAGTGGACTGGAAGGTGAGGTGGTTAATTACAGGGGACGGTCGTGCCCGGGAACAGGACTGGGGCAGGGGAGAAGGCTCCAGTTTTGTTTCTGGTCATGGGAAATGACGAAATGATTCTGCTGAATCCTCATGGCGAATGGGAACAAATCATGAGAAAGCTATCATAAGAGTAATTTTTAAAAAAATTGTCTTGGATGAGTGAGGGTGTCAAATAAAGAAAACTTGTACATCCCTGGAGGTTCGGTGATTAATACTCCACGCTTCCACTACAAGGGGTGTGGGTTCCATTTACGGTCTGTGAAGTTCCACATACCAGGAGTTGTGGCCAAAAAAAGGAAAAGACGACAACAAGCAAAAACACATACAAGGAAAGCTTTGCCTTAGGTGTTTGGAATTAACAGGTAGACACTATTAGGTATAAACTAGATAAGCAACACGGAGAAGGCAATGGCGCCCCACTCCAGTACTCTTGCCTGGAAAATCCCATGGGCGGGGGAGCCTGGTGGGCTGCAGTCCATGGGGTTGTGAAGAGTCAGACACGACTGAGCTGCTTCACTTTCACTTTTCACTTTCACACATTGGAGAAGCAAGTGGCAACCCACTCCAGTGTTCTTCCAGGGACGGAGAAGCCTGGTGGGCTTCCGTCTATGGGGTCACACAGAGTCGGACACGACTGAAGCGACTTAGCAGCCAGCAGCAGATAAGCAAGAAGGACCGACAGTATAGCACAGGAAACTATAATACATATCTTGTAGTAAACTATAATGAAAAGGAATCTAAAAATTATATATGTATATATGTACATTTACATACACACACATATGTATAACTGAATCAGTTCGCTGAACACCTGAACCTAACACAACGTTGTAAATCAACTATAGTTCAATTATAAGAAAAAGAAAAAAAAAAAAAAACTTTGAGTGATGCTGTAGATAAAACTGCGAATGTCCTTGGAATTTCTGAGCCTTGGTAGGACCGATATTGGGGGCCAGCTTCAACTGGGGTTGTGGAGTACTGTCCTGGTCCTCGCAGGACATTTATAGAAGCCTCCACGGCTCCCATTCCCTAGACATCAGAAGCCACCCCTACTCTACTTATGACAGCCAAAAACATCTCCTCCTCTCTCCTGAGGGGCCAAATGACCCCACCTGAGAACCAGCATCAGTGGAAAGCTGAAGCACATTGCTTTTAATCTGTAGGATACAAGAGAATTTATAATTCCAGGTCATCAGCAGACTACTGCTCTATCTGCACTAGATATTCTGCCGGTCTTTGCCAGGTTTTGGCACTAGTGTTAAAGAATCCGCCTGCAGGTTTAATCCCTGGGTTGGGAAGATCCCCTGAAGAAGAAAATGGCAAACCACTGCAGTATTCTTGCCTGGAGAATCCCACAGACAGAGGAGCCTGGTGGGCTATGGCCCACAGGCTCACAAAGAGTCAGATGGTACTAAAGTGACTTTGCGTACACACATCGTTGCTAGCATAATTAATATATATATATATATATACATATACCCTTGACTTTCCATGTCTATACAAATCTAATACCATAATTCCTAACACAGTGAATCTAGAAGGAATTCCTGGTTATTTCCTTTGATAGTCAAAGTTTTAAAGGATTGTCATTTCGGGCTTCCCTGGTGGCTCAGTGGTAAAGAGTCTGCCTGCCAATGCAAGAGACCTAGGTTTGATCCCTGAGTTGTGAAGATTCCCTGGAGAAGAGCATGGTAACCCACTCCAGTATTCATGCCTGGAGAATCCCATGGACAGGGGAGCCTGGCAGGCCATACTCGATGGATTGCAAAAGAGTTGGATACAACTGAGAGAGTAAACAACAAACAAACATTTCGATCCATCGCTTGTATAAAACCCAGTTTCTCTTCCTAATTTGCAGAGTATCCCATTAAAATGTGTCAAGAGGTCATGCATTCCTGCCTTGTACCTCACATATTTTTACCTCTGTATTGAGACAGTTTTGAAATTTGAGAGGATAGACTATGGATATTTTCATCACAATACTCAATATTTGAGGAAAACTCTTGATGACTTCTGTAGTGAGAACCAGCATAATTTCTTCATGTGTATAGACTGAATTCTGTCTTCTCCCTTTCCCCAAAATGTATATGTTGAAATTCTAACTCTCAGGAGTTCAGAATGGGACTGTTTGGTCTTTAAAGGACCAGTCCATTCTAAAGGAGATCAATCCTGGGTGTTCATCAGAAGGACTGATGCTAAAGATGAAACTCCAATACTTTGGCCACCTCATACGACGAGTTGACTCACTGGAAAAGAGTCTGATGCTAGGAGGGATTGGGGGCAGGAGGAGACGGGGACGACAGAGAATGAGATGGCTGGATGGCATCACCAGCTCGATGCACATGAGTTTGAGTGAACTCCAGGAGTTGGTGATGGACAGGGAGGCCTGGCGTGCTGTGATTCATGGGGTCGCAAAGAGTCGGACACGACTGAGCGACTGAACTGAACTGAACTGAAGGTAAAACGCGTAGAAGGTGATGGCACCCCACTCCAGTACTCTGCTCTGGAACATCCCATGGACAGAGGAGCCTGGTAGGATGCAGTCCATGGGGTCGTGAAGAGTCGGACATGACTGAGCGACTTCACTTTCACTTTTCACTTTCACGCACTGGAGAAGGAAGTGGCAACCCACTCCAGTGTTCTTGCCTGGAGAATCCCAGGGACGGGGGAGCTTGGTGGGCTGCTGTCTATGGGGTCACACAGAGTCGGAGACGACTGAAGTGACTTAGCAGCAGCAGCAGAAGGTAAATCGAGGTCACTAGTTTGGGTCCTGATGTCATAGGACTGGGATCCTTACAAGAAGAGCTCAGGACGCAGACAAACCCAGAGGCACGACCACGTCGGGACACAGGGAGCAGACGGCCATCCACATGCCCAGAAGAGATGTCTCAGGAGGAACCAGCCCTGGCCATACCTGGATCTCAGACTCCAGCCTCCAGGACTGGGGGAGACATCACAGTCTATTATTGCTCCAGCCACTCCATCCTCAGTATTTTGTCATGGAAACCCAAGCAGAGGAATATAATCAGGTTCAGCCTTACCAATGCTTTTTGATAAATAATCTTACCTTAACTTGGAATTTTAAAAAAAGAGAGAGAAAATGACATTTTTTAAACTGAAATATCTACTTCTTCACCCTCAATGATGCTAACGGACTGAATAAAAGAGGAATGAAGAATTATTATTGCTCCTGTTACGTTAAATTTAAATTTATATCTTTGAATTCATGATCCCAGAAGATACTTCAAAACACTTATTCACACTCACAGCTGTAATCGTATTCCTTCAGATGACTGTTGTATTTTTTAAAGCAAAGCCTTGGCCATTTCCTTAACATTCTTTATTAATCAAGTTTAGATTTGGTTCCTGACATTAATTATTTTAGAATCCAGATGACAGAATGCCCGACAATCATATTTTAACACTCTAATAAAAAAAGAAAGAAAGTGTAGTCACTCAGTCTCTTCCGACTCTTTGTGATTCCACGGACTGTAGCCCGCCAGGCTCCTCTGTCCATGGGATTCTCCAGGCAAGAGTACTGGAGTTGGTTGCTATTTCCTTCTCCAGGGGATATTCCTGACTTAGGGACTGAACCCAGGTCTCTTACACTGCAGGCAGATACTTTACTGTCTAAGCCACCAATGAAGCACCTCTAATAAAGTGAAGTGAAGTGTTAGTCACAGAGTCCTGTCTGAGTTTTTGCAACCCCATGGCTTGTAGCCCATCAGGTTCCTCTGTCCATGGAATTCTCCATGCAACAACACTGGAGTGGGTTGCCATTTCTTTCTCTGGAGGATCTTCCCGACCCAGGGATCCAACCCAGGTCTCCCACATTGTAGGCAAATTCTTTACCATCTGAGCCACCGGGGAAGCCCAGCATGACATTAAGTACCTTAAATTTACTGTCAAACTGGAGTGGCCATCCTCCACCCTGCACCCTCAGGCTGCCTCTCTTCCATGCCCACCTCAGATCACGGTCATAAGCATGAAGACATGTTCCTCTGGTAAGCTTTCCTGGTAGCTCAGCTGGTAAAGAATCTGCCTGCAATGTAGGAGAACCTGGTTCGATTCCTGGGTCGGGAAGGTCCACTGGAGAAGGGAAAGGCTACCCACTCCAGTATTCTTGGGCTCCTGTGGTAGCTCAGCTGGTAAAGAATCTGTCCGCAAGGTGGGAGATCTGGGTTCCATCCCTGGGTTGGGAAGATCCCCTGGAGAAGGGAAAGGCTACCCACTCCAGTATTCTGGCCATGGAGAATCCCATGGACTATATAACCCATGAGATCGCAAAGAGTTGGATGTAACTGACCAACGTTCAGTTTTTCATGTTCCTCTGGCATGCTGACATCATCAAAAAGGCCTTGTGCAAGACATATGCAAACCCAGAGACCCTGGGTTCCTGCAGAACCCCCTGGCATAGTTCACCAGTGGAAACTCAGCCAGCACACGTTTCCAAAATCTCATCTGTGGTAGATAAGCGAGTTGGAAAAAGTAGTGCTTGACAAGAGAGACACACAAAATTCATGTCAGGTGAGGGGGCTTTATCCTGTAGGAGCTACACCATCACCCATCAGTCCTTCAGGGTTACATGGGAATCACTTGGGCTCTCGTTACAACGCGGCTTCTAAGTCTGCACACCGGGACGGGGAGAGGAGGGTGCTGTGTTTCCATCCAGTTCTCCCGACACACTGCAAGCCGCTGATCCTCACATGAGTGGCCCCCAACCTTTTTCGCACGAGGAACCCGTTTCGTGCAAGAGACTTTTCCCAAGGACCTGGGAGTGGGGGGATGGTTTCGGGATGATTCAAGCACTTTACATTTTTGCCGCTTTATTTCCATTTTTAGTACATCAGCTCCACCTCAGATGGTCAGGCATTAGATCCCGAAGGCTGGGGACCTCTGCCCAGGACTCTACCGTGCATAGCAAGCCCATAGGCCTCCACAACACAGGGATTACAAAGGAAAAAGAATGCACTGATAGTTCACTTACTTGGACAAAAGTCATGCATGTAGGTGATATGAGAATGTTCCAGCCAAGGTGCGTGATCTTAATAGAAAAGCAATCATTTAAACAGGAAAAAAAAAAAAAAACCAACCAACCCAGGACTTCCCTGGGGGGTCCAGTGGTTTGTTGCAGAAACCAGTAATCAAGAGACTAAGCACCACACTGGGAGAGTTGGAGAACTCAGGTTTATTACACCAGCAGGCCCAGAGGAGTTAACTCTCCAAGCTGAGTAGAACTCCGAACAAAGGAGTTACAGAGTTTTTATAGACAAACTAGGGTGGGCAACACTGGCTGTTAATAAGCTGGTTTAAATAAGGGGTTCGCACGCTGGGAACAGCAGTCATGATGGGGAGGGGGATGCCTGACCTTTACACAGACAGGCATGGTTAAGCAGGTTTGCAGGGACCGGGCAATTGCAAAGAGCAGGACAAGGGTAACTGAGATAAGCCCCAGTTCCTAGTATTGTTAAGTCCCCACTTTCTGAGATGAGACCTACCTGATCCAGACTTTGCAAGGAGCAAGTTGAGTTACAGAAGCAGAACCAGCAGGAAGTTATATAAAATTTTAACTTTTCCTCTTCAGTTAAGAATCCACCTGCCAATGCAGGGGACACGGGTTCCATCTGCGGTCTGGGAAGATCCCACATGCTGCACGGCAGCTACTGAGCCCGCCTGCTCCTAGAGCGGGTACTCCACAACAAGAGAGGCCTCTGCAATGAGAAGCCCACTGCAAAACCGTAACTAGAGAGTAGCCCCCACTTGCTGCAACTAAAGAAAGCCTGCACACTGCAAGGAACACCCAGCACAACCTAAAATAAATAAATATTCTAAAAAAAAAAAAAGCCAGCACTGAGTTTCAGAGCATGAAGGATATGGAGCCTGGGCTTGACAGGTTCACAAACCCATAAGGAAATCAAAAGAGGGAGAGAAGGGGCAGTCATGCAAACAGCAACAACGTTCAGTTCAGTTCAGTCGCTCAGTCGTGTCCGACTCTCCACGACCCCATGAATCACAGCACGCCAGGCCTCCCTGTCCATCACCAACTCCCGGAGTACACTCAAACTCATGTCCACAGAGTCGGTGATGCCATCCAGCCATCTCATTCTCTGTCGTCCCCTTCTCCTCCCGCCCCCAACCTTTCCCAGCATCAGAGTCTTTTCCAGTGAGTCAGCTCGTCGCATGAGGTGGCCAAAGTATTGTAGCTTCAGCTTTAGCATCAGTCCTTCCAATGAACACCCAGGATTGATCTCCTTTAGAATGGACTGGTTGGATCTCCTTGCAGTCCAAGGGACTCTCAAGAGTCTTCTCCAACACCACAGTTCAAAAGCATCAATTCTTCGGTGATCAGCTTTCTTCACAGTCCAACTCTCACATCCATACATGACCATGGGAAAAACCATAGCCTTGACTAGACGGATCTTGGTTGGCAAAGTAATGTCTCTGCTTTTTAATATGCTATCTAGGTTGGTCATAACTTTCCTTCCAAGGAGTAAGTGTCTTTTAATTTCCTGGCTAAAATCAGCATCTGCAGTGATTTTGGAGCCCAAAAAAATAAAGTCTGACACTGTTTCCACTGTTTTTCCATCTATTTCCCATGAAGTGATGGGACCAGATGCCATGATCTTAGTTTTCTGAATGTTGAGCTTCAAGCCAACCTTTTCACTCTCCTCTTTCACTTTCATCAAGAGACTTTTTAGTTCCTCTTCACTTTCTGCCATAAGGGTAGTGTCATCTGCATATCTGAGGTTAACTCAATGAATACTGCATGTCTGAAAAGCACAGAGAAAGGCAACCCGGGGCCGTGTGCAGTCAGGCCCAAGCGTCCCAGACCCAGGCTGCTAGACTCAGTGGCACCGAAAAAAAAAAAAAAAGCAAAACTGCAAAAAGTCTAACCAACAAAGTAAGGAAAGAGACGAGTGCGAGTAAACCAAAAACGTGCCAGGCTGAGCACACAGTAGCAAGTGTTCCAAATATGCACCCAGGGAGATTCCCAGATGCAGGAAGTGAACTTACCTGCTCAGCCGCAAGCCTCGAGGAGGAAACTGAGGTGTCCTGGTCACAGGGAAATCCCAGAGGACACAGCATGTCCAGCCAGCAATCCTGGGAGAACCGAGGTGCAGAGCCGCAAACTGAGCAAGGGGCTGCGCTCTAGCCATCCAGGACTAGTCTGCCATAAAGCTACGTCGTAAACGTAGGTCATACGGCTGGGTCTGCTTTTCGACCTGTCTAGCGCAGTCAAGGCTATGGTTTTTCCCGTGGTCATGTATGGATGTGAGAGTGGGACTGTGAAGAAAGCTGATCGCCGAAGAATTGATGCTTTTGAACTGTGGTGTTGGAGAAGACTCTTGAGAGTCCCTTGGACTGCAAGGAGATCCAACCAGTCCATTCTAAAAGAGATCTGTACTGGTTGTTCATTGGAAGGACTGATGCTAAAGCTGAAACTCCAACACTTTGGCCACCTCATGCGAAGAGTTGACTCTCTGGAAAAGACCCTGATTTGGGGAGGGATTGGGGGCAGGAGGAGACGGGGACGACAGAGAATGAGATGGCTGGCTGGCATCACCGACTCGATGGACATGAGTTTGAATGAACTCCGGGAGTTGGTGATGGACAGGGAGGCCTGGCGTGCTGTGATTCATGGGGTCACAAAGAGTCGGACACGACTGAGCGACTGAACCGAACTGAACTCAACTGAGCGCACTAGCTTAGGCTAGTCTAGATTATTATGGTGTCTAGGTTATGACCAACCTACACCGCATATTAAAAAGCAGAGACATTGCTTTGTCAACAAAGGCCCGTCTAGTCAAGGCTATGGTTTTTCCAGTGGTCATGCATGGAAGTGAGAGTTGGACTATAAAGAAGGCTGAGTGCCAAAGAATTGATGCTTTTGAACTGTGGTGTTGGAGAAGACTCTTGAGAGTCCCTTGGACTGCAAGGAGATCCAACCAGTCCATCCTAAAGGATATCAGTCCTGGGGGTTCATTGTAAGGACTGATGTTGAAGCTGAAACTCCAATACTCTGGCCACCTGATGCAAACAGCTGACTGATTAGAAAGACCTGATGCTGGGAAAGATTTAGTGCAGCAGAAGGGGATGATAGAGGATGCGATGGTTGGATGGCATGATTGACTCGATGGATAGGAGTTTGAGTAAGCTCCGGGAGTTGGTGATGGACAGGGAAGACTGGCGTGCTGCAGTCCATGGGGTCGCAAAGAGTCGGACATGACTGAGGAACAGAACTGAACTGAAGAGTACACTAAGTGTAATCCCAACTCAAATTACCTTCAGCCTGATTTCAAAAACGTAGATGGCCACTTCAAGATGACCAGACTTGAAGAGAAGTATGAGAGAGGGGAAGAAAGAACTTGACATTCCTTTTTCTAAACCATGTATAGGCAGAATTCATAAACCAAAGAAGACTTGGAGTCAGTGGAAGTTTTATTTCAATATTTAGTTGAAGTCTTTTTTTTTTTTAAAGAGGGGCTTCCTTGGTGGCTCAGACAGTAAATAATCTGCCTTCAATGTAAGAGATCTGGGTTCAGTCTCTGGGTTTGGAAGAGTCCCCTGGAGAAAGAAACAGCAACCCACTCCAGTATTCTTGCCTGGAGAATCCCATGGACAGAGAAGCCTGATGGGCTCCAGTCCACGGGGTCGCAAAGAGTCAGACATGCCTGAAGAACCACAACCAGGAGGACAGCCTCTTATTCATAAGCGGTGCCACGGAACGAACACGGGTTGTGCAATCCAAGCTGAGTTTGGGTGACCTTGACTAGCTTTATCCACAGACGGTCTTGGCAGGGAAATGAAAATGCATGTCCAGGATCTGAGAGAGCACTCAAACGGCAGCTGCTTAATTCAGGGTTAGTTACTGTTGAGTTTATTGTAGAGGAAACGTTATTCTTCGTCGAATCTCTGGACCCGACGGTTATTCCAGGTTCTCTGAATTCTGATTGGATGGTGGCATGGGTCGCCAGCAGAGTACCTTGCTGAGGATCTGAGCGGGAGGAAGCATGCACACTCAAAGCACAGGTGCTCTGGCTAGGCATATGGAAAAAGGTGGTGACAGTGTTTAATGCCAACGGGGCAATATTAAAAAAAAAAAACAAAACAGGGAGGGACTTCCCTGGTGGTCCAGTGGCTAAGACTCCATGCTCCCAAAGCAGGCGGCCAGGGTTCAATCCCTGGTCAGGGAGTTAGATGCCAGATACTGCAGCTAAGACTTTGCAAGACCCCACATGTCACTACAAGAGACCCCAGAAGCCACAACCACAGAACCTACACGCCACAACTAAACACCCCACATGCCACAACGAAGACCTGGCACAATCAAATAAATACATTTAAAAAATTTTTTTTAATCATTGGGAGAACCAGTGGCTTCCAAAAGCGACCAGTCCCAGTTCCCAGCCTCCTCCACATTCCCCAACTGGTAGCATCTTGGCGGTGGGCAGCACCACCCAGACGTCAGCCCCCCATCCCACCTCCAGGTGTGCGAGTCCTGGTCGTGCTCGGTGAACCCTTCTCCAGGCGCCTGAAGAGCCAGAAGGCCTCCTCAGAGGTCGGGGTCCCAGGCCCCCAGAATTGGAGCTCTGTGAAGCTCAGTATCTCCCCTCGTATCCCTGCCTCCGGGAGTGGCAGCTGCTTTCGTGGGTAACTATCTGTGACCACAGACTCTCTCTTGCCCTTTTCAGTCTTCCAATAGCCCCTGAACCATTTCCCTCTATTAAATTCTCTGCTAAAAAAAAAAAAAAAAATTCACAGGGAGAACAGTGGGCTCATTGACAAGAAAGGCTAGATTCTGCAATGGAGGCTGCGGTGGGGGTTGTGGCTTTAGGCTAGTAGGGTTGTTACTAAGCACCTCAGCCACTGTTTCATATGTAGCTAGGATTTGCCAGGTGGCAGAGTGGTAAACAATCCGCCTGCCAATGCACGATACATGAGTTCGATCCCTGTGTCACAAAGATCCCCTGGAGGAGGGCATAGCAACCCACTCCAGTATTCTTGCCTGGAGAATCCCATGGACAGACGAGCCTGGCGGGCTGCAGTCCCTGGAGTCACATTGTGTCTGATACAACTGAACGTCTCAGCACAGGGAAATTGAAATAGATGCCCCTGAACATAAGGAATGCAAATTCTTCCAAGTGATCTTTCTAACGAAGAATTCAGAGGGAGTTGTATCTGTTCCCAGGTTAAGCAGTGGAACTATCTGTTGCCTTTGTAAGTGTGGCGGTTTAGATTATATAAAACTAATGACGGGGGAAGGGATAAGGAGTTTGGGATGGACATGGACACGCTGCTGTATTTAACATGGAGAACCAACAAAGACCTGCTGGACAGCACGGGGAACTCTGCTCAATCCTCTGTAACAACCTTATGGTTGCTAGGGGGGAAGAATCGGGGTAGGGATAGTCAGGGAGTCTGGGATGGACATGGACACACTGCTGTGTTTAACATGGAGAACCAACAAGGACCTGCTGGACAGCACAGGGAACCCTGCTCAATCCTCTGTAATAACCTTATGGTTCCCAGGGGGAAGGATGGGGGAAGGGATAGTCAGGGAGTCTGGGATGGACATGGACATGCTGCTGCGTTTAACATGGAGAACCAGCAAGGACCTGCTGGACAGCACAGGGAACTCTGCTGCATGTCATGTGGCAGCCTGGATGGGAGGGGAGTTCGGGGGAGAAGGGATACATGTGTATGTATGGCTGAGTCTTGTTGCTATTCCCTTGAATGTGTCACAACATTGTTAATCGGCTATAACCAGGGATCTAACCCAGGTCTCCCGCATTGCAGGCAGTTTCTTTACCAGCTGACCAACAGGGGAAGCCTGACTATATCCCAATACAAAATAAAAAGTTCAGAAAAACACAAACAGCCTCAAGAAGCAGCCACCCTGTATGCTTAGGCAGTCAGCCAGGTGGAGCACTGGTTATGAGTGTGATGAGCTAAGGTGTAAAATGAGACTTGTCCCATCTCTGCTTTCAAACCTCCTGAAATTTTGCAGCCAGTGCCTCAGACGTTAGTGGGAACCAAGCTGAAAGGAACCTGGACTCTTGATTTGGTGTCTGTATGTGATGTGAGAGTGCTGTAATTTCCTTCTTTTACACGAAGCTGTCCGGTTTTCCCAGGAACCCTTATGAAGAGACTTGTCTTTTCTACATTGTACGGTCTTGCCTTCTTTGCATAGATTAGCTGACTGAAGTGTGTGGGCTTACCTCTGGGTTCCCTATCATGTTTCATTGATCAGCGTGTCTATCCGTTCCGTTCCGTCGCTCAGTCGTGTCCAACTCTTTGCGACCCCGTGGACTGTAGCCTACCAGGCTTCTCTGTCCATGGGATTCTCCAGGCAAGAATACTGGAGTGGGTTACCATTTCCTTCTCCAGGGGATCTTCCCGACCCAGGGATCGAACCCGGGTCTCCTGCATTGGAGGCAGACGCTTTAACCTCTGAGCCACCAGGGAAGCACCTTAGCTTTGTAACGTGGTCTGAAGTCAGGCAGCATATTTCCCCAGATTTATTCTTCTTCCTCAAGAGTGGTTCGGCTATTCAGGATCTTTTGTGTTTGCATACAAACTCTTGGTCCAATTCTGTGAAAAATTCCATCTGTGATGAGATAGGAATTGCACCGAATCTGTGGGTTGTCCTGGAAAACATGTTATTTTCTAAGAAGATTGGTTCTTCCAGTCCAAGAACACAGTATTTCATGCCATGCATTTGTGTTCTCTCTCTCTTTTTTTTTTTTAATCACAGGTCTTTTGCTTCCATTTTTGTTCTTGTTCAGTCGCTCAGTCATGTCTGATTCTCTGCTTCTCTGGGTAGGTTTATTCTCAGGTGTTGTATTCTTTTTGATGTGAATGATAAATATGATTGTTTCTGTAATTTCTCTAATAGTTCACTGCTATGGATAGAAATAGGAGAAGGCAATGGCAAGCCACTCCAGTACTCTTGCCTAGAAAATCCCATGGATGGAGGAGCCTGGTAGGCTGCAGTCCGTGGGGTCGCTAAGGGTTGGACACGATTGAGCGACTTCACTTTCAATTTTCACTTTCACACATTGGAGAAGGAAATGGCAACCCACTCCAGTGTTCTTGCCTGGAGAATCCAAGGGACGGGGAGCCTGGTGGGCTTCCGTCTATGGGGTCACACAGAGTTGGACACGACTGAAGTGACTTAGCAGCAGCAGCATGGATAGAAATGCTGCAGATTTCTGCATATTAATTTGGTATCCTTCAACTTTTACTAAACTGATGAGGTCTAGTAGTTTTCGCATGTCTTTGGGATTTTCTGTATATGTGTATGTTGTGTAAGTGCATGCTCAATCGCTTCAGTTCAGTTCAGTCTCTGAGTCGTGTCTGACTCTTTGCGACCCCATGGACCGCAGCTCTCCAGGCCTCCCTGTCCATCACCAACTCCCAGAATTTACTCAAACTCATGTCCATTGAGTCAGTGATGCCATCCAACCATCTCATCTTCTGTCGTCCCCTTCTCCTCCTGCCTTCAATCTTTCCCAGCATCAGGGTCTTTTCCAACGAGTCACCTCTTCGCATGAGGTGGCCAAAGTATTGGAGTTTCAGCTTCAACATCAATCCTTCCAGTGAACACCCAGGACTGATTTCCTTTAGGATTGATCTCCTTCAGAATGGACTGGTTGGAGCTCCTTGCAGTCCAAGGGACTCTCAAGAGTCTTCTCCAACACCACACTTTAAAAGCATCAATTCTTCTGCACTCAGTGTTCTTTATAGTCCAACTCTCACATCCATACACGATGACTGGAAAAACCATAGCCTTGACTAGACGGACTTTTGTTGACAAAGCAATGTCTCTGCTTTTTAATACGCTGTCTAGGTTGGTCATAACTTTCCTTCCAAGGAGTAAGCTTCGGTCTTCCATTCTGAGTTGTGTCTGATTCTTTGCAACCCCATGGATTATAGCCTGCCAGGGCCTTCTGTCCATGGGATTCTCCAGGAAGGAATACTGGAGGGGGTTGTCACGCCCTATTCCAGGGGATCTTCCTGACCCAGGCACAGAACCACATCTCTTATGTCTCCTGAATTGACAGGCAGGTTCTTTACCACTAGCACCACTTGGGAAGCCATGTATATATAGGAAACTGTCACAGTTTTACTTCTTCTTTTCCAGTTTGTTTTCCTTTTATTTGATTTTCTTTTCCTCTGCTCTGACTAGGACTTCTAAAACTGCGTTGAATAATAGTGGTGACAGTGGACATCCTTATCTTATTCCTCACCTTAGAGGGAATGTTGTCAGCTTTTTACCATCAAGTATTACATTAGCCAATAGCTCAGTTGGTAAAGATTCTGCCTGAAACGCAGGAGACCTGGGTTCGATTTGTGGGTCACGATGATCCCTTGGAGAAGGGATAGGCTACCTACTCCAGAATTCTTGGGCTTCCCCTGTGGCTCAGCTGGTAGAGAATCTGCCTGCAATGTGGGAGGCCTGGGTTCCATCCCTGGGTTGGGAAGATCCCCTGGAGAAGGGCAAGGATACTCACTCCAGTATTCTGGCCTGGACAATTCCATGGGTGGTATAGTCTCGGGGTCGCAAAGAGTCAGACACAACTGGATGACTTTCACTTTCCTGTCACTTTGTCATTTATGGGCTTTATGTTGTTGAGGCAGGTTTCCTCTCTGCCCGCTTTCTGGAGAGCTTTTCTCATAAATGGATCTTGACATAGCAGCCTTTTTATGAGCAAGAGCTTCGTTTATGGGATCAATCTTGCTGGTGCATTTTCCTGGTCTATGTGAAGACCACAATCGTACGACAAGGGAAGAAAACCAAATGTCTCTCAATAACCGGGTGGAAGGCACTTCCAGCCTCCTCAAGTCCTGTCTTACTGCGGATGCTACAGGCATATTTTAATCGCTTTTTTAAAAGTTTGTTTAACTGGAGGATAACTACAATATTGCGATAGTTTCTGCCATACATCAGTATGAATCGGCCACAGGCATACGTGTGTCCCCTCCATCCTGAACCCCCCTCTCACCTCCCTCCCCACCCCTTCCCTCTAGTTTGTCACAGAGCACCGGCTTTGGGTGCCCCGAGTCATACATCAAACTCCCACTGGCTATCTGTTTGACATATGGTAGTGCATATGTTTCAATGCAACTCTCTCAAATCAGCCCACCCTCCCCTTCTCCCACTGAATCCAAAAGTCTGTTCTTTCTGTCTCTGCCTCCGTCACTGCCCTGCATGTAGGACTATCTTTCTTGAGTCCATACCTAGGCATTAATGTACGATATTTGTCTTTCTCTTTCTGACTTACTTCACTCTGTATAATAGGTTCTGGGTTCATCCACCTCATGAGAACTGACTCGAATGTGTTCCTTTTTATAGTTGAGTCATATTCCATTGTGTATATGTACCACAACTTAATTATCCGTTCATCTGTCGATGAACATCGAGGGTGCTTTCATGTCCTGGCTATTGTAAATGGTGCTTCAGTGAACACTGGGATATGTGTGTCTTTTTCAATTCTGGTTTCCTCAGGGTAGTAGCTTCTTAAAATTGAAGTGGAGTTGAATTTACAGTGCTTTGCTAATTTCTCTCATACAGCAAAGTGATTCAGTTATACATCTGTACAGATTTTTCTTCATATTCTTTTCTGTTAGGGTTTGGACAAGGACATGGCAAGCCAGCCCAGTATTCTTGCCTGGAGAACCACATGGACAGAAGAGCCTGGTGGGCACTGGTCCATAGGGTCACAAACAGTCAGACATGACTGAAGTGACTAAGAATGCATGGTGTATCCCGGGAGGTTGGATATAGTTCCCTGTGCTGTACAGAAGGATCTTGTCATTCACCCATTGTAATATTCATAGTTTGCGTCACCTAACTTCAAACCCCCAGTCTGCCGCTCTCCCATTTCCCTCCCTGGTAAAAACCACAAATCTGTTCTCTGTGTCCGAGTCTGCTGTAGGCTGATTTCTGCTGTATTTTAGATTTCACATATAAATGATATCGTGCGATGTTTACCGTTGTCTGACTTGAAACTTCACTCAGTATGATCATCTATAGTTGCATCTGTGTTTCTGCAAATGGACTGTAGCCTGACAGACTCCTCTGTCCCGGGTATTTTCCAGGCAGTAATACTGGAGTGGGTTGCCATGCCCTCCTCCAGGGGATCTTCTCAAACCAAGGATTGAACCCATGTCTCCTCCTTGGCAGGCAGATTCTTTACCACTGAGCCACTGGGGAAGCCTTGAATATTTTATTCAAGGACCCTACTAAAGACAGTAGCCCTGATATACCCACTCAGATAGCCCTGATAGACTGCTCCGAAGAGGTAAGTGCGGAGCCAGAATATATAGATGTTTCTGCTTGGGGGATGGTACATGTAGTGGAACATCACAAGATGACTTTTATTCACAAAAAGCCAAACATCCAAAGGTAATAATGTTAACTCTTTTTCTGTCTTTGGGAAGTAAGTATCTTTTGGCCTTTTTACACAGTAAAAAGATGGTTGGATGGCATCACCGACTCGATGGACATGAGTTTGAGTAAACTCCGGGAGTTGGTGATGGACAGGGAGGCATGGCGTGCTGCAGTCCATGGGGTCACAAAGAGTCTGACCCGAGCTGGCTACTGAACAATACAAATGTTTGGGAAGGTGAAGATAAGCACAATGGCGTGATCACTCACCAGGAACCAGACATCTTGTAATGTGAAGTCAAGTGGGCCTTAGAGAGCATCACTACGAGCAAAGCTAGTGGAGGTGATGGAATTCCAGTTGAGCTATTTCAATCCTGAAAGATGATGCTGTGAAAGTGCTGCACTCAATATGCCAACAAATTTGGAAAATTCAGCAGTGGCCACAGGACTGGAAAAGGTCAGTCTTCATTCCAATCCCAAAGAAAAGCAATGCCAAAGAATGCTCAAACTACCGCACAACTGCACTCATCTCACACGCTAGTAAAGTCATGCTCAAAATTCTCCAAGCCAGGCTTCAGCAATATGTGAACCGTGAACTTCCAGATGTTCAAGCAGATTTTAGAAAAGGCAGAGGAACCAGAGATCAAATCGCCAACATCCGCTGGATCATGGAGAAAGCAAGAGAGTTCCAGAAAAACATCTATTTCTGCTTCATTGACTATGCCAAAGCCTTTGACTGTGTGGATCACAATAAACTGTGGAAAATTCTGAAACAGATGGGAATACCAGACCACCTGACCTGCCTCTTGAGAAACCTGTATGCAGGTCAGGAAGCAACAGTTAGAACTGGACATGGAACAACAGACTGGTTCCAAATAGGAAAAGGAGTACGTCAAGGTTGTATATTGTCACCCTGCTTATTTAACTTATGTGCAGAGTACATTATGAGGAACGCTGGGCTGGAAGAAGCACAAGCTGGAATCAAGATTGGCGGGAGAAGTATCAATAACCTCAGATATGCAGATGACACCACCTTTATGGCAGAAAGTGAAGAGGAATTCAAAGGCCTCTTGATGAAAGTGAAAGAAGAGAGTGAAAAGGTTGGCTTGAAGCTCAACATTCAGAAAACTAAGATCATGGCATCTGGTCCCATCACTTCATGGGAAATAGATGGGGAAACAGTGGAAACAGTGTCAGACTTTATTTTGGGGGGCTCCAAAATCACTGCAGATGCTGATTGTAGCCAGAAAATTAAAAGACACTTACTCCTTGGAAGGAAAGTTATGACCAACCTAGATAGCATATTAAAAAGCAGAGACATTACTTTGCCAACCAAGGTCCGTCTGGTCAAGGCTATGGTTTTTCCCGTGGTCATGTATGGATGTGAGAGTTGAACTGTGAAGAAAGCTGATCGCCGAAGAATTGATGCTTTTGAACTGTGGTGCTGGAGAAGACTCTTGAGAGTCCCTTGGACTGCAAGGAGATCCAACCAGTCCATTCTAAAGAAGATTGATCCTGTGTGTTCATTGGAAGGACTGATGCTAAAGCTGAAACTGCAATACTTTGGCCACCTCATGCGACGAGTTGACTCACTGGAAAAGAGTCTCATGCTAGGAGGGATTGGGGGTGGGAGGAGACGGGGACGACAGAGAATGAGATGGCTGGATGGCATCAGACTCGATGGACATGAGTTTGAGTGAACTCTGGGAGTTGGTGATGGACAGGGAAGCCTGGCGTGCTGTGATTCTTGGGGTCGAAAAGAGTCGGACACGACTGAGAGACTGAACTGAACTGAACTGAACTGAAGGGTCTGGCCTCACTGAAGACATTCCAGGATGTCTTCCAGGCACGGTAATAAAGGCAATTCTGCTTGGCGGTGTCTTTTCGAGGCTGTTTGTGTTGTTAATTCTTTTTGCTGGTGAGTCATTGTCTGTGGGAAGGTACAATGGTACAGGCATGCTGGGAGACAATTTGTAAGTTCTGGTTTCTTACTAAATTTATATATTTTTATTTATTTGGCTGAGCCAGGTCGTAATCACACCACACAAGGTCTCTTAATTCCAGCATACAAGATATTTAGTTGTGGCATGAAAATTCTTAGCTGTGGCATACGGAATCTAGTTCCCAGACCAGGGATCAAACTGGGGCCCCCTACATCGGGAGCATGGAGTCTTAGCCACTGGACCACCAGGAAAGTCCCTGGCACTTTCTTAAAAGTAAACATACTGTTAACCATGTGATGCAGCAGTAACAGTTTTTGGCATTTTCCCTAAGGAGTTGAGAACTTAACGTCTGCACAGAAACCTGCCCGTGGATGTGTGTGGCATCTGTATTCACAACTTGGAAGCAGCCAAGATGCCCTTCAGTAGGTGAACCGGCTAATAAAATGTGGTACATCCATGTAACAGGCTGTTAGTCGTCACTGAAAAGAAATGAGCCGTCAAGCCGTGAAAGGACATGGAAGAGAAATAAATGCATTTCACTGCGTCGAGGAAGCTAGTCTGACAAAGCTACCTTCTCTGCGAGGCCGAGCTGGTGAAACTCTAAGGTAGGAAAAGTGATAGGAAAGGTAGAAAGATCAGTGGCTGCCTGGGTGGGGAAGGGGTGAACAGCGGGGGCACATGAATTTTAGTAGTGAGAATACTGCTATTATAATGGTGGATACGTGGGACTATGCGTGTGTGCGTGCTATGCTGTTTCAGTCTTGTCCCAGTGTTTGCGGCCCCATGGACTGTAGCCCAACGGGATCCTCTCTTCATAGGGTTCTCCAGGCATGAATACTGGAGTAGGTTGCCATGCCTTCCTCCTGGTGTGTGTGTGTGTATGTGTATGAATATACACGTATACGTTTGAATATACACATAGACATTTGAATATAGATGTATATGTTTGAATATGCATGTGTACATTTGAATATGCATGTGTACATTTGAATATGCATGCATATATTCGAATATACACATATGCATTTGAATATGCACATGTATATTTGAATATGCATTTAACATTTTAATGTGAATACATGTTCAAGTCCGTAGAACATATTAAAGCCAAGAATGAAGCCTAATGTAAACGATGGGGTGATTGCGCTCTGTCATATAGGTCTGTCAGTTTAACAAACGTACCACTGTGTGTGGTGGGAGGAACGCTGATAATGGGGGAGGCTGTGCATATGTGCGGAGGGGTGGGGGTGGGTATCTGGAAAGTCTCTCTGCCTTCCTCTCAATTATGCTGGAAACCTTCTAGCACAGGGCGCTCTTTTCAATATTTTATAATAACCTATACAGGAAAAGAATCTGAAAAAGAATACACATATATTATATGTGTGTGTATAACTGAATCACTGCTATACATCTGAAACTAAAAAACATTATAAATCAACTCAGTTCAGTCACTCAGTTGTGTCCGACTCTTTGCGACCCTATGGACTGCAGCACACCAGGCTTCCCTGTCCATCACCAACTCCCAGAGTTTACTCAAACTCATGCCCATTGAGCTGGCAATGCCATCTAACCATGTTATCCTCTGTTGTCCCCTTCTCCTCCCGCCTTCAATCTTTCCCAGCATCAAGGTCTTTTCAAATGAGTCAGTTCTTCGCATGCGGTGGCCAGCGTATCGGAGCTTCAGCTTCAGCATCAGTCCTTCCAATGAATACTCAGGACTGATTTCCTTTAGCATGGACTAGTTGGATCTCCTTGCCGTCCAAGGGAATCTCAAGAGTCTTCTCCAACACCACAGTTCAAAAGCATAAATTCTTTGGCACTTAGCTTTCTGTATAGTCTTTATATAAATCTTTATATGTATAAATATATATAATATACAAATATATATATGTCTTCATATAAATCAAGTATATTTAATTTAAAAAGAAATAAATGCTAAAGTGAATTTAAAACATGTAAAGATTATGCTGTGAAACTAAATCAGCTATGCAATTTTTAAACTCCGCAGATACCTCTCATAGCTTAAATCGTAAGTATCAGATTCAAATAGTGTCTTAAAAAGAACGCACTGTATTTGCTCAGCCCCAAAGAAGTGTGGGCAATGTGAGTCACCTATGGTCTTTCCTTAAAAATTCAGGGAATCCACCAATTGCCCTCCACATAGAGAGCCAAAATAAGTGAAGTTACAGACTGACTGGCTATCTGTCCACAGAAGTTCACAGTGGCCTGATTTACAGTATCTGGAAAGTGCCAACAATCTAACTACCCATCCATGGCTGAATGGATCAACAGCATGGTGTATCCATACTACGGACTACTGAGAAAAAGTAAAAGTGTTAAGTCACTCACTCCTGTTCAACTCTTTGCGACCCCCTGGACTGTAGCCTGCCAGGTTCCTCTGTCCATGGGATTCTCCGGGCAAGGATACTGGAGTGGGTTGCCGTGCCCTCCTCCAAGGGATCTTTCTCACCCAGGGATCAAACCTGGGTCATCTGCATCTCCTGCCTCGCAGACAGACTTCTTTACCTCCTGACCCGTCAGGGAAATCCCAATTCCGCCTTCAAAAGGAAAATCTCTTGACACAGGCTACAATGTGAGTGAACCTTGAGGACAGGATGCTACATGATGCAAACCAGATAGAAAGAGAAATATTGCTTGATTCCTTATATGTGAAGCACTTATAGCAGGTACCTACATAAGCAGAGTGGGGTTGGAGGGTTAGGGCTGAAGGCGATGGAATGGAGTAGCTAATGCATACAGAATTTTACTTTTGCCCAAAAATCTCTGGAGACATGGGGGGTGATGGTTGCTCAACAGTGTGAAAGTACTTAATGCGACTGAACTACTCTTTACATTTTGTTGTTGTTTTTTTTTTTTTTCCAAAGTTTTTATTAAACTTTTTACAATACTGCTTCTGTTTAATGTTCTTGTTTTGTGGCCATGAGTCCTCTGGGAGCTTAGCTTCAACGAAACCAGGGACTGAAACCACACTCCCCACGTTGGAAGGTAAAGTCTCAACCACCAGAGTTCCAGGGAAGTCCTCTACTCTGCAGTTTAAAGGGATAAAATTTATGTGTTTTTCTTTTTTAACCACAGTTTAAAAAATAATAACAACAAGTTGGTCCTAGGGACGCAGAAGCGTGAGGTTGAAAGCCCCATGAAGTCATCAATCCGTGTATGCGTAGTTAGTCATTTCAGTCATATCTGACTCTTGGCGATGCCATGGACTGTAGCCCAACGGGCTCCTCTATCCATGGGATTCTCCAGACAAGAATACTGGAGTGGGTTGTCATTTCCTTCTCCAGGGGATCTTGTTGAAACAGGGATTGAACCTGCATCTCTAGTCTCTCCTGCATTGCAAGCTGATTCTTTATCACTAGCGCCACCTAGTTGGGGGCTGTATATATATATATATAGCCTAGACATACTAGGCTTCAGATGAAACACCTCCAGAAAGTGTTGGAGACATAAGGAGACTTAAAAGTGTTGGAGACAGAAAGTGTTGGAGACATAAGGAGACTTATCAGGAAAGGTGGGCTTTCCTGATAGCTAAATTGATAAAGAATCCACCTGCAATGCAGGAGACCCCAGTTAAGATTCCTGGGTTGGGAAGATCACCTGGACAAGGGAGAGACTACACACTCCAGTATTCTTAGACTTCCATGTGGCTCAGCTGGTAAAGAATCTGCCTGCAATGTGGGAGACCTGGGTTCAATCCCTGGGTCAGGAAGATCCCCTGGAGTAGGGAAAGGCTACCCACTTCAGTATTCTGGCCTGGAGAATTCCACGGACTGTATGGTCCATGGGGTCTCAAAGAGTCAGACACGACTGAACAACTTTTGCTTTCACTTTCAGACATAGGTACCCTGGAAAGAAAAGGATATTTTCACATTGAAGGTTATCTAAAAAAAGAATTTCTATTTAAAAAAAAAAAAAAAAACTCCATGGTTCTGCTCTCCATTAGGTGCTAAAAATGTCATGCTTTTTAAAGGAAAATGGCTCATTAGCATTTTACTCCTAGGACTCTGATTATAATTGCCACTGCACCACTGCTTCTGAGCAGTCTGTTTTGTTTAAGACTATCATTTGGCTGAAATTTCACCAAACCTGTGGCCAATGACCTAAAATAAAAATTGCTTAATTAGGAAGTTAACCTAAAACAAATGTTAAGGAAATTATGCCGGAAGAATAGTTAAAAAAAAAAAAAAAAAACATTTCTTGTTGTATTACGGTAGGAAAAGAAAGCCCATCAGCCAAGTGCTACGTGTAACCTTTAGTGTTTGTGCAAATGCAGAATTTTATGGGTTGCCTGTTTCTCCTTTGGGAGATTTTACCAATGGAAGAGGGAGCAGACAAAGCCTCTTGAGAAGCCAGTGTTAATATACGGTACTTGTTTTTCTCTTTCTGAGTTACTTTCCTCTGTATGACAGACTCTAGGTCCACCTACCTCTCGACTACTGATTCACATTGGTTCCTTTTCCTGGCTGAGTAATATTCCACTGTGTGTGTGTACCAGATCTTTATCCATTCATCTGTCGATGGACGTATAGGTTGCTTCCCTGTCTTGCCAGCTGCAAACATCACTGCCGTGAATATTGGGGTGCATACAAGGAGATCCAACCAGTCCATTCTAAGGGAGATCGATCCTGGGTGTTCATTGGAGGGACTGATGCTGAAGCTGAAACTGCAATACTTTGGCCACCTCATGCGACGAGTTGACTCGCTGGAAAAGACTCTGATGCTGGGAAAGGTTGGGGGCGGGAGAAGAAGGGGACGACCGAGAATGAGATGGCTGGATGGCATCACCGACTCTGTAGACATGAGTTTGAGTGTACTCCGGGAGTTGGTGATGGACAGGAAGGCCTGGCGTGCTGTGATTCATGGGGTCACGGAGAGTCGGACACGACTGAGCGACTGAACTGAACTGAACTGAAGTCTTTTTGAATTATGATTTTTCTCGGGGCATATGCCCAGTAGTGGGAATGCTGGGTCATATGGTATCTTTATTCTTAGCTTTTTCACAAGTCTCTGTACTGTTCTCCATAGTGGGTGTATCAGTTGACTTTCTCACCAACGGTGCAAGAAGGGTTCCCTTTTTCCCACATCCTCTCCAGCATTTATTGTTTGCAGATTTTTTTTTTTTTAATTTTATTATTTTTGGCTGTGCTGGGCCTTTGTTGCTGTGCCAGCTTTTCTCCAGTTGTGGTGAGCGGGGGGTTACTCTCCAGTTGCAATGTGTGGGCTTCTCAGTGCACTGGCTTCTCTTGTTGCAGAGCATGGCCTCTAGGGCACATGGGCTCAGTAATTAGTTGCAGCTCCCAGACTCTGGAGTAGTTGTGGTTCTCAGGCTTTGTTTGCTCCACAGCGTGTGGGATCTTCTGGGACCAGGGATCGAACACGTGTCTCCTGCATTGGCAGGCAGATTCATGACCAGTGAGCCACCAGGGAAGACCCCTTTGTAGATGTTTGTGGTGATAGCCATTCTAACCGGTGTGAGGGGATACCTCTCGGTAATCACTACCGTGTGTAAAATAAATAGTTAGTGGGAAGCCGCTGTGTAACACAGGGAGCTCAGCTTGGTGCTCTGTGATAAACCCAGAGGGGTAGGGTGGCGTGCGGGGAGGAGGGAGGCTTAAGCAGAAGGGGATATAGGTATACATATGGCTGACTTGTATGGCAGAAACCAACACGGCATTGTAAAGCAATTATCTTGCAATTAAAGAATAATTCTAAAAGGAAAAGCCAACGTGAGTTCCTTCCTTTGAGCAACAGTAGGGTCTCCCGAATGTCTCTCCCAAAAGGAGGCTTCCTTATGAATCAATCCCTTTGGCTCCACACAAAGGAAAGACAAACACATGTGTCTCCCTGACATCCTGGCCCAGGTGGAGCAGTTATTGTTGAGCCTCTCAGTTATGTCTGACTCTCTGTCACCCCGTGGACTGTAGCATGCCAGGTTCCTCTGTCCTCCACTATCTCCCAGAGCTTGCTCAAACTCATATCCATTAAGTCAGTGATGCCATCCAACCATCTCATCCTCTGTCATCCCCTTCTCCTCCTGCCTCAATCTTTACCAGCAGCAGAGTCTTTTCAAATGAGTCAGCTCTTCGCCTCAGGTGGCCAAAGAATTGGAGTTTCAACTTCAGCATCAGTCCTTCCAGTGAATATTCAGGGTTGATTGCCTTTAGGATTGACTGGTTGGATCTCCTTGCGGTCCAAGGGACTCTCAAGACTCTTCTCTAGCACCACAGTTCCAAAGTGTCAATTCTTTGCCACCCAGCCTTCTTTATGGTCCAACTCTCACATCCATACATGACTCCTGGAAAAACCATAGCTTTGACTAGACAGACATTTGTCGGCAAAGTGATGTCTCTGCTTTTTAATATGCTGTCTAGATTGGTCATAGCTTTTCTTCCAAGGAGCAAGTGCCTTTTAGTTTCATGGTTGCATTCACTAACCACAGCAATTTTGGAGCCCAAGAAAATAAAGTCTGTCACTGTTTCCACTTTTCCCCTTCTGTTTGCCATGAAGTGATGGGACTGGATGCCAAGATCTTGGCTTTTTGAATGTTGAGTTTAAAACCAGCTTTCTCACTCT
The DNA here is from genome assembly GCF_049115385.1 of Moschus berezovskii. Taxonomy (NCBI): domain Eukaryota; kingdom Metazoa; phylum Chordata; class Mammalia; order Artiodactyla; family Moschidae; genus Moschus; species Moschus berezovskii. The sequence continues at coordinate 7,259,061 of NC_142489.1, forward strand.
CCTTTCCCCTTCATCTAGAGGCTCTTTAGTTCCTCTTCACTTCCTGCCATAAGGGTGGTTTCACCTGCATATCTGAGGTTGATAGTTCTCCCATCAATCTTGATTCCAGCTTGTGCTTCAAGAACACCCTGTCCCAGGGTGACCAGATGTTTCAGGAAGGTTAACTTCAGGTGGCAAGAGGCAGGCAGAGTACACCCCAGGACTTGTTTTGCTGTGGATACTGTGGGCTGAGGGGATTAAAACCAGAAATGTATCATCTCCCAGCACTGGAGGCCATGAGTCCAAAATCAAGGTGCTGATAGGCCACCCTGCCTCAGAAATCTGAGAAGGAGAATGTGTGTTTGCCTCCTGGAGCATTAGGTGGTTGTTAGTGCTCCGTGGTCTTCCTGGGCATGAATGTGTTGGCGGTGGGGGGCAGGCAGAAAATCCATCTGGATTTTTCTGTAGCATCTTACAGGAAAATTCTCACAGATGTTTAGACCAACCAGACACATCACTCAAGTCTCCGTCTCGGTCATCACAAGGCCATTTCTCCCTCTGCCTCTTCACAGCGTCTGCCCTTCTCTGCCTGTGTCCTTTTCCCTTTATTCCTGGCCCTGCCGTGTGCCTTGTGGGGTCGTGGTTTCCCGATCAGGGATGGAACCTGGGCCCTGGGCAGTGGATGTGCGCCGTCCTTACCACTGGGGCCACCAGAGAAGCTTCCCTCTCTGTGTGTGTGTCTTAATCCTCATCCCTTAAGTGGACACATTGATGGTGGATTAGCACCCAGCCTAATGAGCTCATCTTACATTGATCACACCCTCCCTGCCCATCACATCTGCCTCCCATCACATCTGTTCAGAATGATCACGTCTGCTCACGATGTCTGGGAATTCCCAGGAGGCACTAGAGGTAAAGAACCTGCTTACCAATGTAGGAGACGTGAGAGACGTGGGTTTGATCCCTGGGTGGATAAGATCCCCTGGAGGAGGGCATGGCAACCCACTCCAGTGTTCTTGCCTGGAGAATCCCACAGACAGAGGAGCCTGGTGGGCTACAGTCCATGGGGTTGCAAAGAGGAGACATGATTGACCAACTAACCGTTTTAAATTTCAATTTCATAGAGAAATACATAGTAATAGATGGTAAATAATAAATAGACAGATGATAGATAATAGACCACGTGACCTGCCTCTTGAGAAATCTGTATGCAGGTCAAGAAGCAACGGTTAGAACTGGATATGGAACAACAGACTGATTCCAAATAGGAAAAGGAGTACGTCAGGGCTGTATATTGTCACCCTGTTTATTTAACTTCTATACAGAGTACTTCATGAGAAACGCTGGAATGGATGAAACACAAGCTGGAATCAAGATTGCTGGGAGAAATATCAGTATCCTCAGATATGCAGATGACACCACCCTTATGACAGAAAGTGAAGAGGAACTAAAGAGCCGCTTGATGAAAGTGAAAGAGGAGAGTGAAAAAGTTGGCTTAAAGCTCAACATTCAGAAAACTAAGATCATGGCATCCGGTCCCATCACTTTCATGGCAGATAGATGGGGAAACAGTGGAAACAGTGGCAGACTTTATTTTCTTGGGCTCCAAAATCACTGCAGATGATGATGGCAGCCATGAAATTAAAAGATGCTTGCTCCTTGGAAGAAAAGCTGTGGCCAACTTAGACAGCATACTAAAAAGTACAGACATTACTTAGCCAATAAAGGTCTGTCTAGTCAAGGTTTTACCAGCGGTCAAGTATGGATGTGAGAGCTGGACTATAAAGAAAGCTGAGCGCCGAAGAATGTATGCTTTTGAACTGTGGTGCTGGAGAAGACTCATGAGAGTCCTTTGGACTGCAAGGAGATCCACCCAGTCCATCCTAAAGGAGATCAGTCCTGGGTGTTCATTGGAAGGATTGATGCTAAAGCTGAAACTATAATACTTTGGCCACCTTATGTGAAGAGTTGCCTCACTGGAAAAAGACTCTGATGCTGGGAGGGATTGGGGGCAGGAGGAGAAGGGGACGACAGAGGATGAGATGGCTGGATGGCATCACCACTTGATGGACATGAGTTTGAGTGAACGCCGGGAGTTGGTGATGGACAGGGAGGCCTGGCGTGCTGCGGTCCATGGGGTCAAAAAGAGTCAGACACGACTGAGTGAGTGAACTGAAGATAGTAGATAGATATGGATAGATAGATACATTGAAAGATGGACAGAGAGACAGACACAGATGATAGATAATAGGTAAAGAAATGATAGTAGATAATGGATGGATAGGTGATAGAATAGACAACAAATGATAGAAATAGACTTGGAGATACAGATAGAAGATGGGATGCATGATAGACAGATGAAAGATGACAGACACATCGAATGGATGATAGGTAGGTAGATGGTTCGGTTAGAAATTCACCTTCAATGCAGGAGACCCAGGTTTCATCCCTGGGTTTGGAAGATCCCCTGGAGGAGCAAATGGCAACCCACTCCAGTTTTCTCACCTGGAGAATCCCATGGACGAAGGAGCCTGGCGGGCTGCAGTCCACGGGGTCGCAAAGAGTCAGACACGACTGAGCGACTCAGCACACAGGCACCCATGATGATTACAACTGTTTGAAAAAGAGCCTGTTTCCAGGCAAAGTTCCCGTTCCTACTGCCATGGATTTGGACCTGGAAATATCTTCTTGCAGGACACGATTCACCCCCGTCGCACCACCCACGTGAGTCTGGAGGGCAATGAATATAAGTGTTGAGGATCCTACGGTCTTAGAGCCAGTGAGTGGACGAGGCTCTGTGTGTGACCTTAATCCTGGCTGACCCCAGGGAGAATGACCGCGCAATTACTCAGACCGTCACCCACACAAGGAGCAGAGAAAAAGGATGGGGTCTGGTAGGCGTTCCTGCATCTGGTGACTGTCCCTGTGTGGTCCTCACCCCAACCCCAGCCTGCTCGAACCCTGTGGTCACGTGTACAGTTTCAACATTTTGTTCACTACAGATTTCTTGGCATTAATTTTGTTTTTCACAAACGTGGTCTTAAACCTTATCGATCTGATGCCTGAATTTTTCAGAACCCCTTAACTTCTCTACCCCAAATAAGACTCCTTGTCCCCTCACCCTAGTCCTTGCCTGGACCAGTAATTATCAAAACGTGGTCCTGGGTGTAACATGCTAGCTCCCCCAACGGGGTCAAGTTGCCCTGAGTGATAACATTCTCCGAAAAGCCGTGTGTCCTCTCGAAGCTCACATCCACCAACAGTCTCAGACCCAGGGCAATTTATAACCTGCTTCCACACAGGTTTTATTACTTCAAATGGATATTTAAATAGGCGTTTAATTATTTAAGCAGGCATGTCAATAATTCATTGAACATCAGATCACTGGTGAGGGGCAAAGTGGGAAAGCAGACTAGGATGTACATGTCCTGAGTTCATTTCTTTCCAGTTCAGTACATCCAGACATCCAGATGCTGGTACAACCAGTTGTGCCGAGTGGGAGGTCAGCCCAGGAGGGTGTTGTGCTGGGCCCACAGGGGATGGGATGTGGAAATCTCGTCTATAAGACTTCTGTTCTTTCTCTTATGTTGACATTGAGGGCTCACTTAATTTTATCAGGGCTTACTAGATCAGGGTTCCCTGGTAGCTGTCCTAACTGTTGCTTCTTGACCTGCATGCAGATTTCTCAGCAGGCAGGTAAGGTGATCTGGTATCCCCATCCATTTCAGAATTTTTCACAGTCTGTTGTGATCCACACAGGATTATAACGTGGAAGTATACAATTTTGTTTTGAAGGATTTTATGTACTAGTTCCCTGGGAGAGTTTCCCAATTTCGGGTAAAATACACTGGAGTATTTTATGTGAGATAACAAGTGGGTATGCTTCATACTGTTATTTCCATTGTTTTTTAATAATACTTGAAATGCCTGAACCATAAATTACTTTTCAAAAGAACCATGTGTAAACCAAACCATAAAGAGCAGAGATTATATCAAGCTTCATTATGGAGGCCAAGCCTTAACCATATTCAGTTCACCCAGAGTGGGATTGCTAAACAGTCTTGCAGGAGTCCATGTGCTACTAACAGGCACGATGGACTTCCCTGGTAGCTCAGAGCATAAGGAATCTGCCTGACAATGCAGGAAACCTGGGTTTGATCCCTGGGTTGGGAAGATCCCCTGGAGAAGGAAAAGGCAACCCACTCCAGTATTCTTGCCTGGAGAATCCCATGGACAGAGGAGCCTGGTGGGCTACAGTCCATGGGGTCACAAAGAGTTGTACACAACTGAAGTGACTTGGCTCCTGCAAGCAGTGACAGATTTTCTTCTTCCTTTCCAATCTGCATCCCCTTTATTCTTTTTTCTTCTCTGATTACTATGGCTACAACTTCCATTATTCAACTATATTGAATAAAAGTGGTGAGAGCGGGTTTCCTTGTCTTGTCCCTGATTTAGAGGAAATGTTCTTAGCTGTAGGTTTGTTGGATATGGCTTTTATTTCGCTGAGGTAGGTTCCCTCTCTGCCCACGACATGGACAGCTTTTATCACACCTGGGTGTTGAATTTTGTCAAAACCTTTTTCTGGAGATGATAATGTGGTTTTTATTCTTTAGTTTGTTGATGTGGTGCATCACACTGATTGTTTTTCAAATACTGGAAAACCCTTGCAACTCTGGGACAAATCCCACTTGATCATGGTGAATGATCCTTCTAATGTACTGTTGGATTTGATTTCCTAGTATTTTGTTAAGGATTTTGCATCTATGTTTGTCAGTGATATTCTCCTGTAATTTTCTCTTTTTGTGGTATCTCTGATTTAGGTATCAGGGGGATGCTGGCCTCATAAAATGACTTTTGGAGTGCTTCTTCCTCTGCAGTTTTTTGGAAGCATTTCAGAAAGATAAGTGTTAAGTGAAAGTGAAAGTCGCTCAGTCGTGTCCAACTCTTTGCAACCCCATGAACTGGCTAAAGGTTTATCACTTCAGTTTACCTTTTCAAAGAACCAGCTTTTAGTTTCATTGCTCTTTTTTTTTTTAATTTATTCATTTTAATTGGAGGTTAATTACTTTACAATATTGCAGTGGTTTTGCCATACACTGACATGAATCTGCCATGGGTGTACATGTGTCCCCCATCCTGAAGCCCCTCTCCCACCTGCCTCACCATCCCATCCCTCAGGGTTGTTCCATTGCACTGGCTTTGAGTGCCCTGTTTCATGCATCAAACTTGGGAGTCATCTATTTCACACATGATAATATACATGTTTCGGTGCTATTCTCTCAGATCACCCCACCCTCGCCTTCTCCCACAGAGTCCAAAAGTCTGTTCTACACATCTGTGTCTCTTTTGCTGTCTCACATATACGGTCATCGTTACCACCTTTCTAAATTTCATATATATGCGTTAGTATACTGTATTGGTGTTTTTCTTTCTGACTTACTTCACTCTGTATAATAGGCTCCAGTTTCATCCACCTCGTTAGAACTGATTCAAATGCGTTCTTCTTAATAGCTGAGTCATACTCCATTGTGTATATGTACCACACTTCCTTATCCATTCGTCTGCCGATAGACGTCTAGGTTGCTTCCATGTCCCGGCTATTGTAAACAGTGCTGCGATGAACAATGGGATATACGTGTCTCTTTCAATTCTGGTTTCCTTGGTGTGTATGCTCAGGAGTCAGCATCTTACATATATGACGTATGTTAGCATTTTTATGGTGTTTTTTTTAAAATGTTCTTTATAAGCATTAAACTCAGCTGTCATCAGCAAAAGTCTACTTTCCCTAATATATATATTGGAGTCTGTAGGATAGTAACTAAATTCTCAAATCAGATGGCCAGTAAGCAGAAAAGTTGAGATCAAATATATATATTTGATCATATATAAAAGCTGAGATCACACATCTTATATCAGCATCCAGTAAAGCAAAAGAAATTATTTCAGTACATTGTTCGCACATTTTTACAAAGCTCTGTTTCTTCTTTGAATCAAGCTGTGTGTCTATTGCACTATAAACGTTTAATTGCAAAATGATGTTTGGCATTATCAAGTTTTGATTCAATGACTTCATTTTAGAAAACCCACTAACAAAGTGGGTGACAAGAACAGTTGCTTCTTGATCTTCAAGCTACCTAAATAAAGCTGAATTTCCCCCATCAAGGAAAATCTGAACGGTGAACAGACATACATATTCTAACTTACTCGTCATGAAATTTAAAAAATTAAAATATAATTGCACAGACATTCGGTTAGCAAACATTTATGTATCTACTGGATGCAAGAACTGCAACACTCCAAGCTTCCCTGTCCTTTACCATGTCCCAGAGTTTGCTCAAACTCATGTCAATTGAGTCAGTGATGCCATCCAACCGGCTCATCCTCTGTCGTCCCCTTCTCCTGACTTCAATTTTTCCCAGCATCAGTCTTTCCCAGTAAGCCGCCTCTTCACGTTAGGTGGTCAAAGTACTGGAGCTTCATTGTCAATCCTTCTAATGAATATTCAGTGTTGATTTCCTTTAGGATTGATGTGTTAGATCCCCTGAGTCCCTCGGTATTGTTTAGTAAAATAGAAAACCTATGTTGTATGTTACTCAGCTAACCCTTTCAGTGAGAAGCCAGGGCATATGTAATTGCTGTTTTTGTTTTTTTTTTTTCTTTTTGGATAGAACTTGGTTTTATTCTCAACTTTTCTGTTTGCTGACCATGTGATTTTAGAATTTAGATACTACCCCAAAGATTCCAGTATATAAATTAGGGAAAGTAGAGTTTTGCTGACAACAGCTGAGCTTAATGCTTATAAAGAGAACTTTTTAAAAATACACCATAAAAGCTTACATATGTACACAAAAAATGCATTGACAGCATGTTTTTGGGCTGTATTGTTGTAAAAGAAAAACAAATGTAAATAACTTAGAGCCAGCAGGAGGTGTAAATAAGTAAATTTGAGTATTTGCCTGCATACAATAGTGTACTCTACTGGAGTTTAAAAGAGTTGGCTAGATTTATGTATAACAAGGTCTTCCCTGGTGACTCAGTGGTAAAGAATCTGCCTGTCAATGCAGGAGACGTGGGTTCGATCCCTGGGTCAGGAAGATCCCCTGGAGGAGGAAATGGCCACCCACTCCAGCACTCTTGCCTAGAGAATCCCATGAACAGAGGAGCCTGGTGGGCTACAGTTCAGGGGGTCACAAAGAGCTGGACACTGCGGTGCAACTAACAAACACATGATTGCATAACAGAGTCAAATAATTAGGAAAATACATATACGTTAATCTACTTCTAATATCAAATTTAAAAATATTCACTGTGTTTTTTTATATTTTCAGTGACAATATATCTTTCAGAATCTGTGACAATTTTATACAGCAGTTAGTCTACCTCCACCTCTGCAGAGAGAGGAAGTTGAATTCTGCGCCAACTTCAAATTTATCAATCATAATTTTACTTAACTATTTAACTTCAGATTTATCAATCATAATTTGATTTAAATAACAGGACCAAGGTGTATTTAATTTTTTACAAATTATGACTCATGGGCACATGGATTTTTCGGGAAAAAAATATGATAGCAATGTATAACTTATAGACATTTCTCAATTTAAAATAACAAATCCACCATATAGGGGTGGGCCATTTTTTTTTTAAAGCCTTTGTTGAATACATTACAATATTGTTTCTGTTTGATGCTTCAGATTTTTGGATGTAAGGCATGTGGGATCTTTGTTCCCCAACCAGGGATCAAACCCACATCCCCTGCCTTGGAAGGTGAAGTTGACCATTGGACCAACCACCAGGGAAGTCCCAAATGCACCATATCGAAACCTGGCTCTATATTCTTTGATTTCCAGGATATTCAGTTGCAAGATAAAACATTCTCACCCAAGCTGAGTAAACACTACAAGGAACCTGGTATCTTTGGGGACAAATGCAGAATTTGTGTATCAGCTAATAATTGGAAAGTATAGTACGGGCTCCTTTGAGAGCTCAGATTCAGGAAGTATATGTTGCTGGTGGTTTTGAAACTACAAACCCAGGACCGCCTAGGTGCTGGTATCAACAGTGGTTAAAGCACTGCATTTTCTGGAACTGTCAAAATTAAATGACGTTTGCCTGGTGTGTGCCAAGTCGTTTCAGTTATGTCCAACTCTTTGCAACCCCATGGGCTGTAACACACCAGGCTACTCTGTCCAGGGGATTCTCCAGGCGAGACTACTGGAGTGGGTTGCCATTCCCTTCTCCAGAGGATCTTCCCAACGCAGGGATCAAACCATCTCTCTAAAGTCCGCTGCATCTGCAGGTGGATACTTTACCACTTAGCGCTACCTGGGAAACCCCAAATGAGATTTCGGTGGCTTCAAATACTGAAATACAGAGATGAGAATGTCACATGCAAACAGAATGAAAACTGCACCACAACTGCTCTTACTAAGTACAGCTATGTACATAAACAGAGACAAACTCTAAACCTGGCTGCATGCCATACTTAACATTTATGTATATATCTATCGTGTGTTGGTGTTCAAGTCTGAATTCATGTTACTACTTCTTTTTCATAAATTTTATGTTATTGAAGTTCAACTGATTCATGATGTGTTAACGTATGCTGTACAGAAGTGACGCAGTTATACACATATGAATATTCATTTTCATTTTCTTTTCCATGACCGTTTATCCAAAGATACTGAGTATAGTTCCGTCTGCTCTGCAGTAGGACCTTGCTCTTGACCCATCCTATGTATCATAGTTTGCATCCACTAACCCCAAACTTCCAACTCTTCTCTTCACCCTCTGCGGTATCCACAAATCTGTTCTCCATGTCTGTAAATCTGTTTTTCTTTAGTAGATATGTTGGTTTGTGCCGTATTTTAGATTCCACACATAAATGATAAGATATAATACTTGTGGTTCTCTGCGCAGCTTACTTCACTTAGTATGGTAATCTCCGTGTCCATTCACATTGCTGCCAATGGCATTATTTCATTCTTTTTTTTTTTAAATAGCTCCGTGGTAGTATTTCATTGTCTACAAATACCACATCTTTTTTATGCATTCATCTGTCGATGGATATTTTGGTTGCTTCTTTGTCCCGGCTATTATAAATAGTGCTGCTATGAAAGTACAGGTTCATGAATTTTTTTCAAACTAGATCTTTATCCAGCTGTACGTCCAGGAGTGGGATTGCAGGATTCTATGCCAACTCTTAGTTTTGTGAGGAACCTCCATACCGTTTTCAGAAGAACCTGTCGGGGTCGCAAAGCAGTTTATACTCCCAGCAATAGTGTAGGAGGTTTCCCTTTTCTCCACAACATTTCCAGCATGTATTGTTTGTAGACCTCTGAACAATGGCCATTGTGACCAGTGTAATGTGGTACCTCGTTGTAGTTCTGATTGGCATTTGTCTAATAATTGATTCAAGGAGATCCAACCAGTCCATTCTAAAGGAGATCAGTCCTGGGTGTTCATTGGAAGGACTGATGCTAAAGCTGAAGCTCCAATGCTTTGGCCACCTCATGCGAAGAGCTGACTCACTGGAAAAGACTCTGATGCTGGGAGGGATTGGGGGCAGGAGGAGAAGGAGACAACAGAGAATGAGATGGCTGGATGGCATCACCAACTCGATGGAGGTGGGTTTGAGTGAACTCCGGGAGTTGGTGATGGACAGGGAGGCCTGGCGTGCTGTGATTCATGGGGTTGCAAGGAGTCAGACACGACTGAGTGGCTGAACTGAACTGACTGAACTATTGATAATCCTGATCATCTTTTCATTTGCCTGTTGGTCATGTCTTCTTTGGAGAAGTATCTATTTAAGTCGTTTGCTCATTTTTTTTGATTGTGCTGTTTTTCATGGTACTGAGATATGTGAGGTTCTTATTTTTGGATATTTGCGAAATTCAGCCCTTGTCTGTTGCATCATTTACAAATATTTTCTCCCAGCCAACCGGTTGTCTTTTTGTTTTATGGTTTCCTTTGCTTTGCAAAACCTTGTAAGTTTGATTTGGTCCCATTTGTTTATTTATTTATTATTATTATTATTATTTTTTGCTTTTATTTCCATTGCCTTGGGAGACTGTGACCTAAGAAGACATTGGTGTAATTTTCATCAGAGAATGTTTTGCCAAGGTTCAGTTTTAGAAATTTTATGGTATTGTGGCTTATAGTTAAGTCCTTAAGCCATTTTTGAGTTTATTTTTGTGCATGGTGTGATTTACATGAGAATGTCCAACTTTCCCGACAACACTTGCAGAAGAGACTGTCTTTTCTCCATTGTGTACTCTTGCCTCCTTTGTCAGAGATTAATTGACCTTGGTGTATGGGTTCGTTTCTGGGTGCTGTTTTCTGTTCCATTGATGTATATGTCCTTTTTTGTGTCAGTACCACACTATTTTCATTACCGTAGCTTTGTAGCATTGTCTGAAGTCTGGGAGGGTTATGCCTCCTACACTGTTCTTTTTCCTCAGGATTGCTTTGGCTATTCTGGGTCTTCTATTCAGTTCAGTTCAGTTCATGTCCGACTCTTTGCAACCCCATGGACTCCAGGCTTCCCTGTCCATCACCGCCTCCCAGGGCTTGCCCAAACTCATATCCATTGAGTCGGTGATGCCATCCAACCATCTCATCCTCGGTCATCCCCTTCTCCTCCTGCCTTCAGGTTTTGCCAGCATCAGGATTTTTGCCAGTGACTCAGTTCTTTGCATCAGGTGGCCAAAATTTTGGAGCTTCAGCTTCAGCCTCAGTCCTTCCAATGACTATTCAAGACTGATTTCCTTTAGGAAAATCAGTTTGATTGATTGATCTGGTTTGATCTCCCTGCTGTCCAAGGGACTTTCAAGAGTCTTCTCCAATACCATAGTTCAGAAGCATCCATTCTTTGGCACTCAGCTTTCTTTCTGGTCCAACTCTCACATCCATCCATACATGACTACTAGAAAAACCATAGCTTTGATTAGATGTACCTTTGTTGGTAAAATAATGTCTCTGTCTATCACAGCCTAATGAAATATTATAATGCATTAGTAAGACACATACAGAGTTTCAAATAAACACGTTCAGTGCAAAAAATGTTTTATTTACTCAAATGTGGGTATTTCAATGCTCGCTTACATGACAAATCACCAGTCACAAGGCTGGTGATTTTTTTAATATTCTGTCTAGGTTGGTCATAGCTTTTCTTCCAAGGAGCAGGTGTCTTTTAATTTCATGGCTGCCATCACCATCTGCAGTGATTTTGGAGACCAAGAAAATAAAGCCTGTCACTGTTTCCATTGTTTCCCCATCTGTTTGCCATGAAGTGGTGGGACCGGATGACATGCTCTTCATTTTTTGAATGTTCTGTCTTCTATGACTCCACATAAATTTTGAGATTATTCTAATTCTGTGAAAAATATCATGACAAAGTTTGATAGGGATCACATTAAATCTGGTGTGCTACAGTACATGGGGACGCAAAAAGTCAGACACAACTGAGAAACTGAACATTAAATCTGTAGAATGCTTGGGTAATGTGGCCATTTTAACACATTACTGACTGGGAGATTTATGCAGAAACTAATGCCTTGTGATTGGTGATTTGTCATGTAAGTGAGTATTGAAATAGCCACATTTGAGTAAATAAAACATTTTTTGCACTTAATGTGTTTATTTGAAACTCTGTATGTGTCTTACTAAAGCATTGCAATATCTCATTAGGGTGTGACAGGCAGTGTAGTCTGCATTTCTATGCAGGTGATCAGTTCAGTTCAGTCGTTCAGTCATGTCCAACTCTTTGCAACCCCGTGGACTACAGCACACCAGGCTTCCCTGTCTATCACCAACTCCCAGAGTTTACTCAAACTCATGTCCTTTGAGTCGGTGATGCCATCCAACCATCTCATCCTCTGTCATCCCCTTCTCCTCCTACCTTCAATCTTTCCCAGCATCAGGGTCTTTTCAAATGAGTCAGCTCTTCACATCAGGTGGCCAAAGTATTGGAGTTTCAGCTTCAGCACCAGTCCTTTCAATGAACACCCAGGACTGATCTCCTTTAGGATGGACTGGTTGGATCCTCTTGCAGTCCAAGGGACTCTCAAGAGTCTTCTCCAACACCATAGTTCAAAAGCATCAATTCTTTGGTGCTCAGCTTTCTTTATAGTCCAAATCTCACATCCATACATGGCCATCTTGACTAGATGGACCTTTGTTGACAAAGTAATGTCTCTGCTTCTAATATACTGTCTAGGTTGGTCATAGCTTTTCTTCCATGGAGCAAGCGTCTTTTAATTTCATGGCTGCAATCACTATCCGCAGTGATTTTGGAGCTCCCCCAAAATAAAGTCAGCTACTTTTTCCCCATCTGTTTGCCATGTAGTGATGGAACCAGATACCATGATCTTAGGTTTCTGAATCTCGAGTTTTAAGCCAGCTTTTAAATTGTCCTCTTTCACTTTCATCAAGAGGCTCTTTAGTTCTTCTTCACTTTCTGCCATAAGGGTGGTGGCATCTGCATATCTGAGGTTACTGATATTTCTCCCAGCAGTCTTGATTCCAGCTTGTGCTTCTTCCAGCCCAGTATTTCTAATGATGTACTCTGCATATAAGTTAAATAAGCAAGGTGACAATATACAGCCTTGATGTACCCCTTTCCCTATTTGGAATCAGTCTGTTGTTCCATGTCCTGTTCTCACTGTTGCTTCCTGACCTGCATACAGATTTCTCAAGAGGCAGGTCAGGTGGTCTGGTATTCCCATCTCTTGAAGAATTTTCCACAGTTTGTGGTGATCCACACAGTCAAAGGCTTTGGCATAGTCAATAAAGAAGAAGTAGATATTTTTCTGGAACTCTCCTGCTTTTGTGATGATCCAACAGATGTTGGCAATTTGATCTCTGGTTTCTCTGCCTTTTTCAAATCCAGCTTGAACATCTGGAAGTTCACAGTTTATGAACTGTTGAAGCCTGGCTTGGAGAATGTCGAGCATGACTTTACTAGCGTGTGAGATGAGTGCAATTGTGCGGTAGTTTGAGCATTCTCTGAAATTGCCTTTCTTTGGGACTGGGACTGACCTTTTCCAGTCCTGTGGCCACTGCTGAGTTTTCCAAATCTTCTGGCATATTGAATGCAGCACTTTCACAGCATCCTCTTATAGAATTTGAAATAGCTCAACTGGAATTCCATCACCTCCACGAGCTTTGTTCATAGTGATGCTTCCTAAGGCCCACTTGACTCTGCACTCCAGGATGTCTGGCTCTAGGTGAGTGATCACACCATCATGCAGAGTTCCAAAGAATACCAAGGGGAGATAAGAAAGCCCTCCTCAGTGATCAATGCAAAGAAATAGAGGAAAACAACAGAATGGGAAAGACTAGAGATCTCTTCAAGATAGAGATACCAAGGAAACATTTCATGCAAAGACGGACACAATAAAGGACAGAAATGGTTTGGACCTAACAGAATCAGAAAATGTTAAGAAGAGGTGGCAAGAATACAAAGAAGAACTATACAAAAAAAAGATCTTCATTTCCCAGATGCAGGTGATCAGAACATCTATTTAAAATATACTGTGTTTCACTGTCCTTTCCCCTTAGAAGCAGACTCTACAGTTTCTGGTGGCATTTTTTTTTTGGAGGGGGGGTGTGCTTCACTGATAATCAGCTGATGCTCGGTTGGTAAAGAATCTGCCTGCAATGCAGGAGACCCCAGTTTGATTCCTGGGTCAGGAATATCCCATGGAGAAGGCATAAGCTACCCACTCCAGTATTCTTGGGCTTCGCTGGTGGCTCAGATGGTAAAGAATCTGCCTTCAATGTGGGAGACACGGGTTGGGAAGATCTCCTGGAGAAAGGAAAGTCTATCATATTATTTCTTCTAGAAAATGTTCTTTTATTTCACCCGATGCTCGACAAAGTGGGTCTTTGTAGGTGGCTCTTTCAGAAGCAAGACATTTTGCAATGTGTCAGTTTTGAAAATTTTATGGTAATAAACTTAGGTTTATAACATACAGAAGGTTGGATCCAGAGATCTAATGGAGCAAAATGTGAATGTTGGTGACAATCATAAGCTGTATAAAGAACCCTTGATCAACTTTAAGCTCTAACAACTTCACACCGTGATGTTAACTGTATCACTCTCTAAAGATGTATGTATACGTCTCTGGTCAATAACATTCAGGTAACGAAAAACGTATTACAACATCTCTGGTCAATAATGTGTTAACAGTTTTAAATTTTGCAATGCAAGAACTTGGGATATCTTTCCATTTCTTTCAATCATCTGCAATTTCCTCTATTGAGGTTTTATAGTTTTCAGCATATAACTCTTTCATCTCCTTGGTCAGGTTTATTTAGAAGTGTTATTTTTTTATGCAATTCTAAAAGAGATTGCTTTTCTTACATTCCATTTCTGATATTTCATTGTTAATGTAAAGAAATGCAACTGATTTCTGTATGTTAATCTTGTTTCCTGCAACCCTGCTGAATTCATTTATCGATTAGACAAGCTTTTATCTGGAGTCCTTAGGGTTTTCTAAATATAGTATCAGAAAGAGTCAAACACAACTTAGCGATCAAACAACAATATATAGTACTTTATCATCTATGTATAATGACAATTTTACCTCTTCCCTTCTAATTTAGATACCTTTTCTCTCTTTTCCTTGTCCTATTGCTGTGGCTTGGGACTTCCAATACTATATTGAATAGAAGTGATGAGAGTGGATACCCTTGTCTTGTTCCAGATTTTAAATGGAAGATTTCTTTTTTTTTTTTTTTAACCACTGAGTATTTTACTGGTTATGGGTTTGTCATAAATAGCTTTTATTATGTTCAGATATGTTCCCTCAGGGCTTCCCAGGTGGTGCTAATGGTAAAGAACCCACCTGCCAATGCAGGAGACTCCAGTTCAATCCCTGGTTTCAGAAGATCCCCTGGAGGAGGAAATGGCAATCCACTCCTGTATTCTTGCCTGGAGAATCCCATGGACAGAGGAGCCTGGTGGAGTACAGTCCATGGGGTCTCAAAGAGCCAGACACAACTGAGCCACTGTGCCCACACGTGTGTGACATGTTCTGTCTATACCACTTTCATAAGAGTTTTTTTTTTTATAATAAACAGAGGCTAAATTTTATCAAATGCTTTTTCTTCATCTATGAAGATGATCATGTGGTTTTGGTCTTTTCTTTCCTTTTTGTGGTGTACCACGTCAGCTGATTTCCGTATGTTGAACCGTTGAACCATCCCTGTGAACTTGGGATGAATCCCACTGTATGATCATTTTATTGTGTTGCTGGATTTGGTTTCTTCATATTTTCTTGAGAATTTTTGCTTCTGTTTTCATCAAAGATACTGGCCTGTAATTTTCTATTTTGGTACCATTTTTGTCTTGCTTTGGTATCAGAGGTAAGGATGGCTTCATAAAATGACTTTGGGACTGTTCCCTCCTATTTATTCTTTAGGAAGAGTTTGAGAAAGATCGGTACAAGTTCTTTTTGTGTTTGGTAGAATTAGCGTGTGAAGTCATCTGGTTCTGGACTTTCATTAGCTGAGAGTTTTTTGTTTGTTTTGTTTTTGTTTGTTTCTATATCACTTCTATCTTGTGATCGGTCTTTTCAAATTATTTCTTTTTGATTCACTTTTGGTGGGCTGTATGTATGTTTCCAGAAGCTTGCCCATATCTTCCAGGTTGTCCAATTTGTTGGCATATAATTGTTCATAGTTTCCTCTCGTGATTCCTGTATTTTTGGGTTATCAGGTGTGATTTCTTCTCTTTCATTTTTCTTTTTTTTTAATTTTGGTTTTCTCCATGAGGCTGGCTAGAAGCTTGTCAGTGTTATCTACCCTTTCAGAGGACCAATTCTTGGTTTTATTTCTTTTCCTATTGTTGTCTTAATCTATGTTTTATTTACTTCCTCCGTGATATTTATAATTTCCTTCATTGTACAGATTTTAGGTCTTATGAGTTCTCTTTCTGACTGTTTTAGGCGACAGGCTAGACTGTTTACTTGAGATTTTTCTTGCTTCTAGAAGAAGGCCTGTATCAGTCTCAATTTCCCTCTGAAAATTGATTTTGTTGTATCTCACAGATGTTTATGACTGTTGTTTTTTTAAACAATATTTTGGCCTATGTTTTCCTCAAGTGGTTTTATCTTTTCTGGTTTTCCATCCATTATCTTTGTGTACGGTGTTAGGCAGAGTTGTAATTTCATTCTTTTACGTGTAAGCTGTCCGGCATTCCCAGCTTTTTAATGTCTTTCCCGATATTTTTCATATGCATTTTTTTCACTGTGCTGGGCCTCCATTGCTGTACATGGGCTTTCTCTCATTGCAGCGAGCAGGGGCTGCTTCTCTCGCTGTGGAGTATAGCCTTCAGGCATGTGGGCTGAGTAGCTCCACGGCATGTGTGGTCTTCCCAGACCAGGGATCAAACCCACGTTCCTTGCCCTGGCAGGTGGAGTCTCAACCACTGGACCACCAGGGAAGTCCCTATATGGTTGTATTTCCATTGTCCGTTGTCTTACAGTATTTTTAAATTTCCTCTTTGATTTCGTTTTCCCCATTGGCTTTTTTAGTAGCATATTGCTTAATTTCCATGTATTTTTTTTCTTTTCCCTCGTTTCTTTATCTGGGAATGATTTTCTACCTTCATGGCTTTGTGGTCAGAAAAGATGCTTGACATAATTTCTATATTCCTAAATTTATGGAGGCTTAGTTTGTTCCATGCCTGCCTGCTAAGCTGTTTCAGTCGTGTCCAATTCTTTGCGACCCCATGGACTGTAGCCCGTCAGGCTCCTCTGTCCATGGGATTCTCCAGGCAAGAAGACGGGAGTGGGTTGCCATTCCCTCCTCCAGGGGATCTTCCCAACGCAGGGATCAAACCTACGTCTCCTGCATTGGCAGGCGGGTGATTTACCCCTAGCGCCTCCTGGAAAGCCCATTTGGTGCCATTGTATGTGGTCAATCCTAGAGAAAGTTCCATGTGCACGTAAAAAGAATATGTATTCTGGGCTTTTTTATTTTCTTCTTTCTGTGGGGGGCTGGAGATGTCATGTCCTGAAGATATCAATTAAGTCTAGCTGTTCTATTGTATCCTTTAGGATCTGTGTTGCCTTATGGATTTTCTAGAAGATCTTGGTGTTCATGTGAGAGGGCTGTTAAAGTTTCCTACTATTATTGCACTCCATCAATTTCTCCCTTTATACCTGCTACTCTTTGGGCTGCCTATAAAGGGCGGATATATGTTGGTGAGTATAACATCTTGTTGGATTATGTGCTCCTATATTGGGTGCATATATGCTGACATGTGTAATATCCTCCTTTTGTATTGATCCTTTTATCACCATATAGTGTCCTTCTTTCTCCTATTATAGCTTTGGTTTAAAGTCTCTTTTGTTTGGTAAGGGACTTTCCTGATAGCTCAGTTGGTACCTGCCGTGTAGGAGACCTGGGTTCGATCCCTGGGTTGGGAAGACCCCCTGGAGAAGGGAAAGGCTACCCACTCTAGTATTCTGGCCTGGAGAATTCAATGGACTGTATAGTTCATGGGGTCGCAGAGTCTGATACAACTGAACGACTCTTACTTTGTTTGGTATGTATATTGCGACCACTGCTTTCTTGTCATTTCCATTTTCATGAAATACCTTTTTGCATTCCCTCACTTTCAGTCTTTGCATATCCCTTTGCCCTAAAGTGGGTCTCTTTAGCAGGTCTTGCCTGGAAAATCCCATGGATGGAGGAGCCTGGTAGGCTGCAGTCCACGGGGTCGCTAAGAGTCGGACACGACTGAGTGACTTCACTTTCACTTTTCACTTTCATGCATCAGAGAAGGAAATGGCAACCCACTCCAGTGTTCTTGCCTGGAGAATCCCAGGGACGGGGGAGCCGGGTGGGCTGCCGACTATGGGGTCGCACAGAGTCGGACACGACTGAAGTGACTTAGCAGCAGCAGCAAAGGCAGCATATTCTGGAGTCTTATTTTTTTTTTTTATCCAGTCTGCACTCTATGTCCTTTTACTGGAGCATTTAAGTTCATTGACCTTTTAGGTCATTACTGAAAGATATATATGTTTATTATTGCCATTTTAAATTGTGTTTTATATTTCTTGTCTCTTTCTTTTCCTTTTTCTGATTTGTTGATTTTTTTTATTATTATGCTTATGCTGTCTTCTTTGTTCTTTTTGTGAATCTATTTTGTGGTTTTGATTTGTGGTTACCCTGTTTTTCAAGTATGTTAACCCCTTTGTCATGGTCTGTGCATGGGTTAGGAAAGAATTTGAAGACATGAGGGTGAATGAGCAGAGAAAAGAGTTTATTAGAGTGGGAGACACTGTTAGAACAGTGGAATGGCTCAAGGCAGAGCTGATGTCTCTTTTGCAGGCTGAAGGAAATGGCAACCCTGATATCTTTTTTGCAGGCTGAAGGAAATGGCAACCCACTCCAGTGTTCTTGCCTGGAGAATCCCAGGGACAGGGGAGCCTGGTGAGCTGCCATCTATGGGGTCGCACAGAGTCAGACACGACTGAAGTGACTTAGCAGCAGCAGCAGCAACTGATTTTTATAGCCTCAAGACAGAAAAAATTCCTGCTGGAAGGCATCAGGTGATTGGTTAGGTTGCTTCAGGATAGTAGAGTGGGTATTTTACCCAATAAGGGGTTAGGGAACTGGCCGGTTTAGGTTAGGAGGGCTCCCGGCAACAGTTGCTATGGGGCTTGGTTAATTCTGGAGATGTTGGTTCTGTGACCCGTGGTACACGAGTCCACACCCTTCCTACACCTACTTGCTTTAGACTAGTGGTCATATAGGCTCACACATATTCTGGGGGGAAACATGAACATTTCTTACTGTCCTTCCCCACATTTTATCATTTTGATGTCCTCTTTTATAGTTCTGTGTGAAACCTCTTGCTGTTCATTATCATCGCTTTCACAGAATTTCATTTTTTAATCTCCGCACTGATTTATATAAGTGATTTACTTTCCCACTGTGACTTTCCTAGAGCTTCTTGCTTCTTTTTTATTTAGAGAAGACCTGTTAATATATATATATTTTTAGGACAGGTTCAGTATTGCTGTGCTTGTTTAGTTTTTGTTTGTCTGAGAAATTCTTTCTCCTGCTGTTCTAAGTGATCATCTTGCTGGGTCCAGTATCCTAGGTTGCAGCGTGTTTTTTTGTTTGTTTGTTTGTTTTCAGGACTTTGAATATACCTTGCTGCCCCCTTGTGGGCCTCCAGTGTTTCTGCAGAAACATCCAGATAGTCTAGTGGGGGAGTCCCTGTATGTAACTCTTTATTCTTCTCTTGCTGCCTTTAGAATTCTCTTAAGTTTTGGCATTTTAATCGTCATATGTCTTGATGTGGATCTGTTTGGGTTCATCTTGTTTGGGATTCTCTATGCTTTCTGTACCTGGATATGTTTCCTCCTTTAGGTTTGTGGCAATGGTTTCAGCCATAATTTCTTAAAATACCTTTTTGACTCACTTTTCTCTTCTTTCTTCTCAGGGATCCCTGTTATGCATAGGGCTTCCCTGGTGGCTCAGATGGTAAAAAAAAAAAAATCCACTTGCTACGCAGGAGACCCAGGTTTGATCTCTGAGTTGGAAAGGTCCCCTGGAGAAGGAAAATGGCAACCCACTCCAGTGTTCTTGCCTGGAGAATCTCACAGACAGAGGAGCCTGGTGGGCTACAGTCCATGGGGTCGCAAAGAATCAGAAACAACCGAACGACTAACACTTTGCTTTTCAGTCCTTTTATGTGTTTGCTTTTCCTCCTGTGATTTTCCCTTTCTTAAAGATTCTTGCTTCTTTTCCATGGAGAGAAGAAGTTTCAAGTTTTCTTTCAAGATAGGTTCAATATTCCTGTATTCGTCTAGTATTTGCTTGCCGGAGAATTTCTTTCCCTCCCCTTCTATTCCAAGTGAAAACATTGCTGGGTAGAGTATCCTCAAGTTAAAGTCCCTCAGTTGTGTCCGACTCTTTGCAACCCCATGGACTGTATAGGAGTCCATGGAATTGTCCAGGCCAGAACACTGGAGTGGGTAGCCGTTCCCTTCTCCAGGGGATCTTCCCAACCCAGGGATTGAACCCAGGTCTCCCACATTGCAGGTGGATTCTTTACCTGCTGAGCTTCCAAGGAAGCCCAAGAATACTAGAGTGGGTAGCCTACTTCTTCAGCAGATCTTCCTGACCCAGGAATTGAACAGGGGTCTCCTGCATTGCAGGCAGATTTTTATTTTTACCAGCTGAGCCACAAGCCCAAGAATACTGGAGTGGGTAGCCTATCCCGTCTCCAGCGGATCTTCCCATCCCAGGGATCAAACCCGGGTCTCCCGCATTGCAGGTGGATTCTTTATCAGCTGAGCCACCTGGAAAGGCCAGAGTATCCTAGGTTGCAGGGTTTTCCCTTTCAGGATTTTGAGTAGATCTTGCTGCCCTCTTGTGGCCTGTAGAGTTTTTGCAGAGCAATCAGCTCATAGCCTTAAGCGGGGGTCCCTTGTAATTATCTGGGTTGTGTTTCTCTAGCTGCCTCTGGAAAACTCCAGCTTTTGCTCTTTTAATCACCATATGTCTTGGTGTAGGTCTGTTTGGGTTCATCTTCTTGGGGAAGAACAAGAAGATATTCTTGTAATTTCTTCAAAGACATTTTCGACTCCTTTTTTCTTTTCCTTCTGGGATTCCTATTATGCATATATTGGCATGTTTTATATTATCCCATGGGTGTCTTCTTTTTTTTTTTTTTCTACACTTGCTGTGGTGCAGTGATTGGGTGAGTTTGATCCTCATTTGGGGAAGATATCCCCCTAGAGGAGGGCATGGCCACCCACTCCAGTATTGTGGCCTGGAGAATCCCATGGACAGAGAAGCCTGGTGGGGCTACAGTCCATGGGGTCAGGAAAGAGTCAGACATGACTCAGCAGTGAAACAAAACAGTAACAGTTGACCACTAGACCACTAGGGAATTCCAGTACTGACCTTTTAAATTCGCATTTCAGGTAGAAGGAGTGCCATCATGAAAATACTTCTAAAGAAACAGATTTTTCTGCATGATGAATGTTGTCAAAGCACTAAATACACTGATTTCTCTTTTTTTGTTTGTTTTTGTTTTATCCTACAGAGTTACACGACAATCTTACTTGCAGGTTGGCTGTATGAGACCTTCTGCCAGAGCTCAGTAACTATTCTGCAGGAAGTGGTCCATCTGTAGATTAATGTTTGATATATTTACAGGAGGAGATGTCCATGTCCTTCTGTTCTGCCATCTTGATTTTTGCGTTGACATTCTGAAAGTGAAAGTCAGTCATGTCCAACTCTTTGCGACCCCATGGACTATACCGTTTATGGAATTCTCCAGGCCAGAATACTGGAGTGGGTAGACTTTGCTTTCTCCACAGAAATCTTCCCAACTCAGTGATTGAACTCAGGTCTTCCTGCATTGAAGCTGGATTCTTTACCAGCTGAGCCACCAGGGAAGCCCAAGAATACTGGAATGGGTAGCCTATCCCTTCTCTAGCAGATCTTCCCAACCCAGGAATCGAACTGTGGTCTCCTGCATTGCAGGTTGATTCTTTACCAACTGAGTTATCAGGGAAGCCATGTTGACATTTTACATTTACATTTTAAAGTTGGAGAATATTAACACAATTCATCTTCATATATGTTTCTCTTTCATTGATCTTATTTATGTTGCAGGGTCTTTGCCTGGAAAAACCATGGCTCATCTGCACATCACACAGCATTGAAATGCTGAGTTATGGGTACTTTGGCAATTTCAATGTCTTTTTTTGTTTTTTTAACATTCTACTGTCTGTTGCAATTCTTGTTCTGGTTGTTGTTGGTCAGTCGCTGAGTCATGTCTGACTCTTTTTGACCCCATGGACTGCAGCACACCAGGCTTCCCTGTCCTTCGCTGTCACTCGGAGTTTGCTCAAACTCATTTCTGTTGAATCAATGACCTGTCCAACCGTGTCATCCCATCGTCTGCTTCTCCTCCTGCCTTCAACCTTTCCTAGCATCAGGGTCTTTTCCAATGAGTCGGTTCTTCACATCAGGTGGCCAATGGATTGGAGTTTCAGCTTCAGCATCAGTCCTTCCGATGAATATTCAGGACTAATCTCCTTTAGGATGGCCTGGTTGGATCTCCTTGCAGTCCAAGGGACTCTCACGGTGTTCCAGTTCCTACTGTGTTCCTCTATCATACTCCTTTGCCCATTACCATCTGAGCTTAGTATCTCAGTAAGTGGTCCCACCAGACTGTCTTGCAAGAGGTGGAAATTTTTGGTTCAGCTAGAGACTTCCTTAAAGAAGCAGAGACTTTCAGGAATAAAGTTGTTGGCAGGTGCTGTCACAAGAAGTGGGCTGTCGTTTTGCGAGGAATCAGTACATAATTTCCTTCACAGACACGTCCGTCAGGTCCAAACTCCTAAAGGGAGGGAGACAGTTGATGCCTCCGTGCGGACTGAGTTTCACACGTCCATACGCTTCACCCCTGCCTCTGGCAGGAGGGAGATTCTGCAGATGTCACAGAGATTTATTGCCCTGCATGCTCCTCTCCACATCAGGTATTCACAGAACACTGTAATATTTCTCCCGGGTCAGAATTACAGAAGATGGAGATGGGCAGATTGTGCGCCTGGAGGGCAGGAAACATTTGTGCCCCCGGTAGAGTGGCTTTCTGAGGCCTGTTTTAAGGATAACAATTGTTGGGGAACGTGACCAGGAGCTGTGAGAAACACATCACGACAGGACTGGCATTTTTTTCCCTCTCCCTTGCATGCTGAGGATGAGAAGGGTACATGGAGTCATGGTAGATATACATGAGAGTATGTCCTCCCCCTAGAACCCCTGGATGTCGAAAACCCCGGACTAAGGGCAGTGCCTGCAGTTACTGTGAAACACTGTGCAAATGCATGCAGACCATTAATCACTGAGAAATGTTTAAGACACACACTCAGTGCTTTCTGTGTACTTGGATTTGATAAGTACTCTTGATAGTGATAAGCACTCTTGGGCTTCCCTTGTGGCTCAGCTGGTCAAGAATCCACGTGCAATGCAGGAGACCCAGGTTCAATCCTTGGGTCTGGAAGATCCCCTGGAGAAGGGAAAGGCTACCCACTCCAGTATTCTTGGGCTTCCCTGTGGCTCAGCTGGTAGAGAATATGCCTGCGATGTGAGAAACCTAGGTTCGATCCCTGGGTGGGGAAGATTCCCTGGAGCAGGGAAAGGCTACCCACTCCAGTGTTCTGGCCTGGAGAATTCCATGGACTGTGTACTCCATGGGATCA